>NC_091985.1:48409106-49105281 GCF_044704955.1 Pristiophorus japonicus | reverse complement strand
GGGGAGAGGGAGTGGGAAAGCTGAACGGGGCCCGGCCAACAGAAGAAGCAGGCCGAAGACTTCGGGGCGGGGCCCCCCACCAGAAGATGTGGGGTGGGCGGGCCCGCTCAAGACGTGCAGATGAGGGGACCGGACTGAGGAGGAGGCTGGGGGGTGGGGGGAGCCGGAGCGGGAGCTGGGGACGGGGGGGTTAGGGGATCGGCAGGCAGTGGAGCGAGAGCTGGGGAGGGTGGGGAGCGGAGAGAGGGAGGGGGGAGCTGGGAGGGGGGTGGGGAGCGGAGCTGGGGGGGGAGGTGGCAGGCAGCGGAGCAGGAGCAGGGGAGGGGGAGCAGCAGCAGCGGCAGCAGGAGCTGGGGAGGGGGCAGCAGCAGGCAGCGGAGCGGGAGCTGGGGGAGGGGGCAGCAGCAGGCAGCGGGAGCGAGAGAGGACTGGCGGGGGGGTGGGGGGCGGGAGAGAGCCAGAGGGAGCGAGAGCTGAACAGGTGTGGGGGAGCCGGAGCCACAGCAGGAGGGAGGTGCAGTCCGATCTTCGCCGCCCCAGTGAGCCCATTCGGCCAGGGCTAGGGGCTACGTGCTTCGGGCCCCTCCCACATAGTTTCGGGCACCTGGAGCTACTGCACATGCGTGCCCACTGTAGCGCGCCTGTGCAGAGGTCCCGGCACTGGTTTCAGTGCCGGTTCCTGGCTCCGCCCCCCACAGCTTGTACTGCACCGCGCCGAGGGCCTGGATCGACCTGAGGGAGTGGAGAATACTGAGGTAAGTTTTCGGCGCGGTTTTGAGCGCGGAAATCAGGCATGGCTCGAGGAGCTGCACTGTTCTAGGTGCGGCCCGAAACTTGACCCCTTAGTCTCTTATTTTTGGTTAATCATTTAACCTGCCTCGGACTTAGTCTCGCCGGCGACTAAGTCTCGACTTTTGGTTAATGATTTGACCTGCCCGGGCCTCCCCGGCCTGTACACAGGTGTGTCGGCCGACTTCGGAACTCCTGTCGGGGCTTAATCGGGTTGAATACCTCTGGTGCAGATACCCCGCCAACCCCCAAGTACAGAAATGACAAGTGTCAAGTCGACAGGATGACTGCCCACCTCCATCCGAACATCAGCACCTAAATCGCCGCAACAGGGTTTTTTATTTCTCCATCCGGACTTTCGACATTTTCCAAGTTGCAACTCATTAACTATGTCTCGGACTCACTGCCCAGTAAATGCACATGGCCACTTGCCGGGTGCAACTCGCTTCCCCAAGCGGGAACCCTTCAACCGCAGGCCCGGTATTGCGGCCGAATCCAATCTCATCGGACTTCCAGAAAGGAGGGGGATTTTGGTTCTCCCAGCTCCCCGGCCTGAACGCGGGTCTGTCGGATGACTTTGGAACTCCTTTCGGGGCTTAATCAGGTCGTATGCAGTCCCTCGAGCAAGGGAGCCAAAGCTCCTGCCTCTACCAGGCTTCAGGCTGCCGTTTTTAAAGCCCGACCGAAAACCTGAAAAATGGGCAAAAATGGAAAAATTTCCCATTCGAAAAGGGTTAACAGTTGCAGTACAACCGGCAGAATTCCTCCAGAATCACCTACCTGTCCAACCGATTCGAAATCTAGTTTTACGACCAAAAGCTTCTGACTGCACCTTTAACTAATACCGGACCAGGGATGTTTCCGGACTAAAGAGTCCCGGACTGGAGAGGGACAACCTGTACTCGAATCACTGAAAGATAACATGCAGCAAGCAATTAAGAAAGCAAATGGTATGTTGGCCTTTATTACAAGAGGATTTGAGATGCCTTACTGCAATTATATAAGGCCCTGGTGAGACCGCACCTGGAGTATTGGTCTCCTTACCTAAGGAAAGAGATACTTGCCATAGAGGGAATGCAATGAATGTTCACCAGACTGATTCCTGGGATGGGGGGATTGTCCTATAAGGAGAGTTTGAGTTGATTAGGCCTATATTCTCTAGAGTTTAGAAGAATGAGAGGTGATCTAATTGAAACATACAACATTATTACAGGGCTTGACAGGGTAGATGCTGAGAGGTTGTTTCCCCTAGCTGGAGTGTCTAGAACCAGGGGGCACAGTCTCAGGATAAGGGGTAGGCCATTTAAGACAGAGATAAGGAGAAATTTCTTCACACAGAGGGTGGGGTATCTTTGGAATTCTCTACCCCAGAGGGTTGTGGAGGCTCAGTTGTTGATTATATTCAAGACCGAGATCGTTAGATTTTTGAATATTAAGGGAATCAAGGGATATGGGGATAGTGCAGGAAAGTGGAGTTGAGGCAGAAGATCAGCCATGATATTAAATGGCGGAGCAGGCTCGAGGGGCTAAATGCCTATTCCTGCTCCTAATTCTTATGTTTTTATGTTCTTGTGTTCTGGGACAAATAGACATCCAATCCTTCCGTTTTCATTGTCTTTTTTTTTCATTTTGGCATACAGCCCAGATCTTGAGTTAGTGATGTATGAAACTTAATTCTGCAGGGCATTCTCTTCTACTGTTGTTCGAGTGAAGGATTTCTAAAAGAGACCATAACTTCTGTTTTTCAAGGTTTGCGATGATATTTTCTTTTCTTAAAATTATTACATCAGCAATTATGCCACAAGGGTGTGAGGAGAAGAAATGGATCTTGCCTTTTTCCACAATCTATTTTCATTAAATGCATGTTCTTTCTGAAAGCAAGAACAAAAAGTGCTTGAAATACAAACAAAGCAGGTTGGTCAACACCTGGAAGAGAAATAATAGGTTTACTTTTCAAGTGGGCCCCTTCATCAGAACAATTACAATGAACCGCAATATTTTTCTCTTTCAAATGCTGACTGACCTGCTGTGAATTTCCAGCATTTTCTGTTTTAATTTCACATATCCCATCGTTTGCACTTTTTCACCATCTCTGCCTTTTAAAAGCGTCTGTTTTTTGGTTCACCTGTTTTGTTTGCTTATGCCCCTTGGGATACACACACATATCGGGCTCAATTTTCCCGGGTCATTTGCATCATTTTTTTGGCGTGCGCTGTTTTTTCTGGCGTAATTATTGAATTCAAAGTTTGCCCCTGGAATCTGCACCAGCGTAACTGCTTTAGTTACGTTTTTCTCCATTCGGGTTTTTTTGAAGTTATAGGAAGTGTTCCCTCATGTCTGCTCCAGTTTTCAGCATTTTTCGCAGTTTGCCCAAAAATGTTTTATCCTAGGTCGGCGTATCTGGCCACTCCCGAATATAACCTTCTGGTGAATTAACACCAGAAAGCAGCACACATTGAAAAATCGGCGCTGAAAGACGCCATTGTGTTTCATGTGTTTTTGGAGGGAGTCTCTAACACTTGAAATATCCATAAATAAAGTTTAACTTTTTTTTATCTTTCAACGGAGTACATGGAAGTTTCTTGGATTTCTGAAGTTTTAATTTATTTTTTACTCACACGCCGCCACCGAACCTCTTCAAGCAGGGCTGGAGGGTAGTCATAGCGTCGGCCGTCAGAATTGGCCCCGTGCCCGGACATGGGTCCGGGACTCGGCTGGAAAACAAGGCGGGGGAAAGAGGTGTCGATCGGAAGGCTTCTGCACTGAGCCCAAGTGTTGATTGAAAGGCTGCTGCACTCGGCACAAGACTGCAATGGGCACCTGCACCTCCACCAAAGTCAGTAAAAGTGGGGGCTTCATCCATCTCCATCCCCTCTCCCTCCCCCTATGCTCTTGGTCTGGAGGGTTGGATTGGAAGATGTTCTCTTCAGGCTCATCCTCGTCTGAATCTTCTTCTGCATCATCGGGGTTGGTCTCAAGTTCTGCAAAATATAACAGAACACAGGCAAATGGTTAGCAGCAGAGGAGGGGGCAGGGTGGGTGGCATGAATAGGCTCACACAGCGCAGACCAGGCAGCAGGCTGATTTGAAGGACCACGATGAATGATAGCACATTGCATCAACCGAAGCGTAGCTGATGGAGACATCCCCAGGAATCGAAGCATGGCTAGCCCTCGCAGTACTTAACATTTAGCAAAGCCAGACTCTGGAATTTGCAGCACTTACCCTCTCCCTCAAGTGTGGGCCCAGCTTGTGCAGTGGTGGTTGTTTTTCTCCAGGCAGGATCCATCAAAGCAGCGACCCTCTCTTCCAATGGTGTCAGTGGGTGCAGATTTACCGGGCCACCTCCTTTCCCTTTTATTATGTGCCACCTTCCTGCAAAGATGAAAATGCAACTTTTTAGAGAGGGTGTCTTTCTGCTGGGTTGGACATATACAGCTGGTCACATTTGCAATTGCAATTCCATTGAATAAATGAAAATATTACTTACATTAAGTACTTGACCAAGGTCCTGCCACTTCGTTTTACACTGGCCTCCAGATCTCGTGGTGGTCACCATTGCACAGTAATCTTCTGTAACTTGGTTCCAGCATTTCTTCATTTCTTTAGGTGGAACTTTTATGTGACCTCTGCTGGTGTCCAGCTCCTGCCATCTGGTCTCAATCACAGTAACTAGTGCCTCCACTTCTTCCTGTAAGAAATGTTTTGTCCTTGCACGGCGTTGCATCTTGTACTGCAGCTCCGATTTTTCCAACGCTCTCACACAGCACTCCTCACACACACAACTGGCCGATTGCCCACCTGGAGCTGTACTGCGCATGCGCGTCCATTGAAATAATGTCAAAAACAGCACTTTTTGTCGCGCATGCGCAGAAGGTGCGGCATCGTTTTTTGGCGCAGACTGCAGGTTCCACCCCCCTCCCCCCCCCCCCCCGCGGCGACTGGACATGCTGCACGGCGGCAAATTTAAATTATACATCGGGGAAACTTTAGCGAAATATTTCCGCCGCATTTCTGGCCTAGAAAAACAGCCGGAACCCTGGCAATACGCCAGAAAATGGGCTTGGGGAAAATTGAACCCACAGTCTTTTTTTAATCTGTCCTTCCTGCTTTTGTCTTGCTTGTTTTCATCATCATCATTGATGCTAAAAATGATTGTACAGCTGTGAGGGTTCAGGTTTCTTTGATTTGCATATGTTGCTTACTGGAGTGGTTTGTAAGTATGTCTCTGCCCAAAGAAGGAAATGACAGAGTCAGGCTTGTTGATCTTTTATCTGGAGATGTTCCCACTGGTGAGGAGCACAGAAATTGTCAGTTTATGTATACGGAACGCACACAGACATAGTTACCTCTGGGTTTAGGGGCACGCCATGATTCAGTGGTCAGTGATTAGACTTGCCTATGAATACAGAATAATCCTTAAAAGACTAATGAAGAGTTCGATCAACTGACTCAGAATTGGCAATTAAACTTAATTAGCATTATTACAATTGGAATACTATTACAATATGCAATCAAACCTCTTCACAAATAACAAAAATACTGGAAATGCTCATTCAGCATCTGAAAAAGAAAGATAGGTAATTCTTTGGGTGGGACCCTTCAGCAGGACTGTTTCGATGAGCAGCGCAATCCAAAACATTAATCTGTCCTTCTCTTTCAAATACTGTTCATATTTCAGACTTTCAGCATGTATTGTTTTTCTTTTTTAATCTCATTATTACAAGGTCAGAGTTGCACTGGTTTTGTCCTGTCACATTTGAGCTCCTCTGTAATTGAAAGGAAGTTTCCACAAGCACTAGAACAGTAATTTATTCTCATGAGGCACTTGCAATAAGTCATCTCAAGATCTTGGCCAAGATTTTCCTGCATACTGGGCTGCTCCACTCTGTGATGTCGCCTGTTGAAATCTTTGCTCAGATCCCTGTGTGTTTGCCAGTGAGTGCCCACTAGTGAATCGGGATAGGATTGATAAAATTGTTGCAAGAACCTGAGCAGCAGGAGGGACATTACATTTGGTTTCATTGCCCCTGAACAAGAGAGGATGAAAAAAAAATTAGTCTGGGTTCCCACTCCAGATTGCTATTGTGGATCCTTGTTTTCAAATCCCTCCGTGGCCTCGCCCCTCTCTATCTCTGTAATCTGCTCCAGCCCTACAACCCTCCGTTATATCTGCACTCCTCCAATTCTGGCCTCTTGAGCATTCCTAATTTTAATTGTTCCACCATTGGCTGCTGTGCCTTCAGCTGCTGAGGCATTAAGCTCTGGAATCCCATCCTTAAACCTCTCCAGCTCTCCATCCTCCTTTAAGACACTCCTTAAAGCCTAATACAAAAACAAAATACTGCGAATGCTGGAATCTGAAATAAAAACAGAAAATGCTGGAAATCTCAGCGGGTCAGGCAGCATCTGTGGAGAGAAAAAAACACAATTAACGTTTCAGGTTGATGATCCTTCGTCAGAACCTTCATCGAAGGGTCATCGATCTGAACCGTTAACTCTGAGATTTCCAGCATTTTCTTTTTTTACTCCTTAAAGCCTACCTCTTTGACTAAGCTTTTGGTCACCTGCCCTAATATCTCCTTATGTGGCTCGGTGTTGTTACGAATGCAATAAAGGTTCAAACTGAGTACTGTTTAACTAAGCAAGGTACAACCTTGGCTCTGCTTTATTTAGGCCCAAAGTGCCTGACTCTCAAAATAGCTGGCCTTTTATACCTGAGCAGCACCATGTGCGTGCTGCTCAATGGCCTCCAACAATGACACCATCTGGTGGCTACAAACAGAATATACATACATGACAATACTCCCCTTTGAGATCTTATCACAGTCTTTCACAGGTTGAGACGGTCCGGTGCTTTGCGTTCCCGGGTTCACCGTCTCAGCTCGATTCCAGCCTTGGGTGAGTGTGCGGGGTCTGTTGTAGCTGATGGCTGGATGACTGACTTGTTGGGGGTGGCAGTGGCCATGTCAGGAATTGCAAGTCGATTTTTATTGAACAGGTCCTTGATGGAAATTCCGGGTTCACTGATGATCCTCGAGTCCTCTGAAGACTGCTGGTAGGTTGGTTGGTCGTCGATGATTTCTTCGTCCGACTGTTCTGACTCATCTGTGTGCCTCAGCTTTGTCTGATCCATGTGTTACCTACAAGTTTGCCCATTCTTGAGCTTAATAATGAATACTCTATTGCCCTCCTTGGCCATGACCATACCAGTGATCCATTTGGGACCCTTACCATAGTTCAACACATCTACAGGATCATTAACAGATATCTCACGTGACACAGTTGCGCAATTGTGGTACCCTTGTAGACTTTGCCTTCTGTATTCAACATGATTATTTAAATCCAGGTATACCAGAGATAGCTTGGTCTTAAGACCTCTTTTCATCATGAGTTCAGCAGGCAAGATCGCTGTGAGTGTGTGGGGCCTTGTCCTGTAACTCAGCAGTATGCAGGACAAGCGGGACTGCAGTAACCCTTGGGTTACTCTCCTCTTGATAATTTGTACTGCACGTTCAGTTTGCCCATTGGACGCAGGCTTGAACGGTGCTGACCTTGCATGTTTTATGCTGTTAAGTTTTACAAACTCCTGAAACTCCTGACTGGTGAAGCACGACCCATTGTCGCTAACCACTGTCAGGCAGACCATGTATCACGAACGTTACATTGAGATTCTCTACAGTTGTCGTGGACGTACTGGATGACATGATTATGCATTCTATCCACTTCGAATAAGCATCCACCACCACGAAAAACATCTTGCCCAGGAAGGGACCTGCAAAATCTACATAGATCCTGGACCAAGGTTTGGATGGCCATGACCACAGACTCAGCGGCGATTCCACTGGTGCTTTGCTGAGCTGCATGCAAGTGTTGCACTGATGCCCGCATGCTTCCAGCTCAGAATCAATTCCTGGCTATCATACACGAGACCTGGCGATGGCCTTCATCATCACTATACCTGGATGTGTGCTGTGTAACTCACACAAACTTCTCTCTCCCTTTCTTGGGGGCATTACATGAGATTGCCCCACAATATGTAATCTGCTTGAATAGACAGTTCGTCCTTGCGACGAATGTACGGTTTGGCCTCCTTGCACATTTGCTTAGGTATGGCAGACCAATCCCCTTTGAGGATGCAACCCTTTATAAAATTGGGTCCTGGCTGGTCCAGGTCTTAACTTGTTGAGCCGTGACAGGTGTTCCTTCACTCTCAAAAGTATCCATGATTAACATTAGATCTGCCAGTTGTGGCATTTCCACCTCCAGTGTGGGCAGCGGCAACCGGCTCAAAGCTTCAGCACAATTCTCTGTGCCAGGTCTGTGGCGAATAACATAACCATAGGCAGATAATGTCAGCGCCCACCTTTGGATACGGGATGAAGCGATGGTATTGATACCTTTGCTCTCGGAAATCAATGAAATGAGCTGCTTGTGATCAGTCGCTAGTTCGAACCACAGATCGAAAAGGTATTGATGCATCTTTTTAACACCGTACACACACGCTAAAGCTTCTTTTTCTACCATGCTGTAGGCTCTTTCCGCTTTAGACAAACTTTTGGATGCATACGCGACAGGTTGAAGTTTCCCCGACTCATTGGCTTGTTGGAGTACGCAACCAATTCCATCTGCATCACAGGCCAAAACTAAACGTCATAATGTACCAGCAGCTTGTTCGAGCAAAGCAGATTGGTGGCTTTCTCGAAAGCTCTGTCTTGCGATGCGTCCCACATCCAGTTGTCGCCTTTTCTCAATAGCATGTGCTGTGGTTCTAGTAAGGTGCTCAATTTAGGTAGGAAGTTACCAAAGTAGTTGAGTAGACCCAGGAACAAGTGCACCTCCATCACATTCTGTGGCTTGGGTGCATTCTTGATGGCTTTGGTTTTCACGTCAGTAGGTCTGATGCCATCAGCGGCGATTTTCCTCCCGAGGAATTCGACCTCCGGTGCCATGAAGACGCATTTCAAGCATTTCAGTCTGAGTCCCACTCTGTCCAAACGCAGTAGAATCTCTTCCAGGTTGTTCAGATGTTCCTTGGAGTCACGACCGGTGATCAGGATGTCATCTTGGAACACGGCAGTTCTGGGAATGGACTTCAGTAGACTTTCCATATTCTTATGGAATATTGCTGCAGCCGAGCGAATTCCGAAAGGGCACCTGTGGTAAATAAACAGACCTTTGTGCCTGATAATGCATGTAAGTCTCTTCAAAGTCTCGACCAACTCCTGCGTCATATAGGCCGTCGTCAAGTCCAGTTTTGTGACCGACTTCCCTCCGGCTAGCGTCGCAAACAAGTCATCAGCCTTCGGTAACGGGTACTGATCTTGTTTCGAAACCCTGTTGATCGTAGCCTTGTAGTCTCCACAGATTCTGACTGTGCCATCACTTTTCAGCACAGGAACAATGGGGCTGGCCCATTCATTAAATTCAACCGGTGATATGGTCCCTTCACGCTGGAGTCTGCCCAGTTCAATTTCGACCTTCTCCCTCGTCAAATACGGCACTGCCCGAGCTTTATGATGAATGGGTCTTGCATCTGAGTCCACGTGGATCTGCACCTTGACTCCCGTGAAATTGCTGATACCCGGTTCGAACAACGAGGGGAACTTGCTCAATACTTGGGCACATGTATCTTCCTCCGATGACAATGCCTTTATGTCGTTCCAGTCGCATCTGATTTTCTCCAACCAGCTCCTGCCGAGCAGCGTTGGGCCATTGCCTGGAACAATCCACAGAGGTAACTCGTGAACCGCACCATTATACGACACATTAATTTATGCACTGCCAATCACCTTTATCAGTTCTTTGGTGTACGAGCACAGCTTGGCGTTAACAGGGCTCAGCCTGGGCCTCACAGTCTTAGTATCCCACAGCTTATAAAATGCCCTCTCGTTCATGATTGATTGACTTGCCCCCGTATCCAGTTCCATCGATACCGGTATCCCGTTAAACTTCACGTTAATCAAAATTGGTTTACTCTTGGTTATGAAGGTATACAGTCCATACACTTCCTCCTCTGGCATCTCGGATTGCGTATCCGGATCCGCGCTAGTCTGACTCTCATCCTCCACGTGGTTGCTCATCTACGGACACTTGCGCTGGAGATGCCCCACTCTCAGATAGCCTTTGCAACTATATTGCTTAAATCGGCACTGCTGGAGAAGTCGGATACATTCCCGCTGGCGGACTTTGGGCAGCTACAGGTTTCGCGAACGCAGCCGGATAGGCCCTGCCATGTGCCGCTCTGCCGAACGCCGAATCAATTGCATTTACAGTACTTGCCGAGGTTCGGTTCTTCATCGCTATTTGATTTAGACTCCTGTCTGTTGTCATACATGATTAAGAGATCTGGATGGCCCTTTTTAAATCCAACTCCTCCACCGCCAGAAATTTGTGCAGGATCACCTCGTGGTTGATACCGATAACAAAGAAGTCCCGCAGCATGTCTGCCAACACCGTCCTGAACTTGCACGGTCCCGCTAGACCTCGCAGGTCGACAACGAATTCCACCGCGCTCTGGCCCTCCAATCGAACATGTGTATAAAACCTGTATCTCGAGATGATGATGCCGTTGTCTGGCATGAGGTGCTCCCGTACCATTGTACACAACTCCTCCTACGTTTTCACTGTTGGATCACTAGGCATGAGTAGATTCTTTATCAGACCGTAGATTTTTGAACCGCACACAGTGAGGAACACAGCCCGGCGCCAATCTGCATCGTCAACCCCCCTCATTTTGTTGGCCACGAAGTACTGGTTCAAACGGCTCACAAATTCTGCCCAATCTTCTCCATCCACGAATCGCTCTAAAAATCCAATCGTGCTCATTTTGCAAACAAAGGTTCTTGTATTTTCGTCGCCAAATGTTATGTATGCAATAAAGATTCACTTTTTAAAAAAGGAGGGAGAGAGAAAACCGGGAATTATAGACCGGTCAGCCTGACCTCAGTAGCGGGTAAAATGATGGAATCAATTATTAAGGATAGCAGCGCAGTTGGAAAGAGGTGACATGATAGGTCCAAGTCAGCATGGATTTGTGAAAGGGAAATCATGCTTTGCAAATCTTCTGGAATTTTTTGAGGATGTTTCCAGTAGAATGGACAAGGGAGAACCAGTTGATGTGGTGTATTTGGACTTTCAGAAGGCTTTCGACAAGGTCCCACACAAGAGATTAATGTGCAAAGTTAAAGCACATGGGATTGGGGGTAGTGTGCTGACATGGATTGAGAACTGGTTGTCAGACAGGAAGCAAAGAGTAGAAGTAAATGGGTACTTTTCAGAATGGCAGGCAGTGACTAGTGGGATACCGCAAGATTCTGTGCTGGGGCCCCAGCTGTTTACATTGTACATTAATGATTTAGACGAGGGGATTAAATGTAGTATCTCCAAATTTGTGCTTGACACTAAGTTGGGTGGCAGTGTGAGCTGCGAGGAGGATGCTATGAGGCTGCAGAGTGACTTGGATAGGTTAGGTGAGTGGACAAATGCATGGCAGATGAACTATAATGTGGATAAATGTGAGGTTATCCACTTTGGTGGTAAAAACAGAGAGACAGACTATTATCTGAATGGTGACAGATTAGGAAAAGGGGAGGTGCAGCGAGACCTGGGTGTCATGGTACATCAGTCATTGAAGGTTGGCATGCAGGTACAGCAGGCGGTTAAGAAAGCAAATGGCATGTTGGCCTTCATAGCGAGGGGATTTGAGTACAGGGGCAGGGAGGTGTTACTACAGTTGTACAAGGCCTTGGTGAGGCCACACCTGGAGTATTGTGTACAGTTTTGGTCTCCTAACTTGAGGAAGGACATTCTTGCTATTGAGGGAGTGCAGCGAAGGTTCACCAGACTGATTCCCGGGATGGCGGGACTGACATATCAAGAAAGACTGGATCAACTGGGCTTGTATTCACTGGAGTTCAGAAGAATGAGAGGGGATCTCATAGAAACGTTTAAAATTCTGACGGGTTTAGACAGGTTAGATGCAGGAAGAATGTTCCCACTGTTGGGGAAGTCCAGAACCAGGGGTCACAGTCTAAGGATAAGGGGAAAGCCATTTAGGACCGAGATGAGGAGGAATTTCTTCAACCAGAGAGTGGTGAACCTGTGGAATTCTCTACCAGAGAAAGTTGTTGAGGCCAATTCACTAAATATATTCAAAAAGGAGTTAGATGTAGTCCTTACTACTAGGGGGATCAAGGGGTATGGCGAGAAAGCAGGAATGGGGTACTGAAGTTGCATGTTCAGCCATGAACTCATTGAATGGCGGTGCAGGCTCGAAGGGCCGAATGGCCTACTCCTGCACCTATTTTCTATGTTTCTATGTTTCTAAACTGAGTACTGTTTAACTAAGCAAGGTACAACCTTGACTCTGCTTTATTTAGGCCCAAAGTGCCTCACTCTTAAAATGGCTGGCCTTTTATCCCTGAGCAGCACCAACAATGACGCCATCTGGTGGCTACAAACAGAATGTACATAGAATACCATGTGCTTTAATTTTGCAGACTAATCTCTTATGTGGGACCTTGTCAAAAGCCTTTTGAAAGTCAAAATACATCACATCCATTGGTTCTCCCTTATCCACTCTACTAGTTACATCCTCAAAAAACTCTAGAAGATTTATCAAGCATGATTTCCCTTTCATAAATCCATACCGACTTGGACCGATCCTGTCACTGCTTTCCAAATGCGCTGCTATTACATCTTTAATAATTGATTCCAGCATTTTCCCCACCACCGATGTCAGGCTAACCGGTCTATAATTCCCTGTTTTCTCTCTCCCTCCTTTTTTAAAAAGTGGAGTTACATTAGCTACCCTCCAATCCATAGGAACTGAACCAGAGTCTGTGGAATGTTGGAAAATGACCATCAATGCATCTACTATTTCTAGGGCCACTTCCTTAAGTACTCTGGGATGCAGACCATCAGGCCCTGGTGATTTATCGGCCTTCAGTCCCTTCAATTTCCCTAACACCATTTCCTGACAATAAGGGTTTCCCTCAGTTCCACCTTCTCGCTAGACCCTCGGTCCCCTAGTATTTTCAGGAGGTTATTCGTGTTTTCGTTAGTGAAGACAGAGCCACAGTATTTGTTCAGTTGGTCTGCCATTTCCTTATTTCCCATTATGAATTCACCTGATTCTGACTGCAAGGGACCTACATTAGTCTTCACTAATCTTTTTCTCTTCACATATCTATAGAAGCTTTTGCAGTCAGTTTTTATGTTTCCTGAAAACTTATACTCTATTTTCCCCCTCCTAATTAAACCCTTTGTCCTCCTCTGCTGAATTCTAAATTTCTCCCAGCCCTCAGGTTTGCTGCTTTTTCTGGCCAATTTATATGCCTCTTCCTTGGATTTAACACTTTCCCTAATTTCCCTTGTTAGCCACGCTTGTGCCATCTTCCCTTTTTTATTCTTACGCCAGACAGGGATGTACAATTGTTGTAGTTCATCCATGTGATATTTAAATGTCTGCCATTGCCTATCCACCAACAACCCTTTAAGTATCATTCTCCAGTCTATCCTAGCCAATTCATGTCTCATACCATAAAAGTTTCCTTTCTTTAAGTTCAGAACCCTAGTCTCTGAATTAACTGTGTCATTCGCCATCTTAATGATGAATTCTACCATATTATTGTCACTCTTCCCCAAGGGGCCCCGCATGACCAGATTGCTAATTAATCCTCGCTCGTTACACAAGACCCAGTCTAGGATGGCCTGCTCTCTAGTTGGTTCCTCGACATATTGGTCTAGAAAACCAGAGAAACATAAAAACATAGAAAATGGGTGCAGGAGTAGGCCATTCGGCCCCTCGAATCTGCACCACCATTCAATAAGATCATGGCTGATCATTCCCTCAGTACCCCTTGCCCGCTTTCTCTCCATACTACTTGATCCCTTTAGCCGTAAGGGCCATATCGAACGCCCTCTTGAATATATCAACTGAACTGGCATCAACAACTCTCTGCGGCAGGGAAGTCCACAGATTAACAACTCTCTGAGTGAATAAGTTTCTCCTCATCACAGTCTTAAATGGCCTACCCCTTATCCTAAGACTATGTCCCCTGGCTTTGGACTTCCCCATCACCGGGAACATTCTTCCCCATCTAACCTGTCCAGTCACGTCAGAATCTTATACGTTTCCATGAGATCCCCTCTCATCCTTCTAAACTTCAGTGTATAAAGGCCCAGTTGATCCTGTTTCTCCTCATATGTCAGTCCAGCCATCCCTGGAATCAGTCTGGTGAACCTTCGCTGCACTCCCTCAATAGCAAGAACGTCTTTCCTCAGATTAGGAGACCAAAACTGAACACAATATTCCAGGTGACCTGCTCCTATACTCAAATCCCCTAGCTATGAAGGCCAACATACCATTTGCCTTCTTCACTGCCTGCCGTACCTGCTTGCCAACTTTCAATGACTGATGAACCATGACACCCAGGTCTCGTTGCACCTCCCTTTTTCCTAATCTGCCGCCAGTCAGATAATATTTTGCCTTCGTGTTTTTGCCACCAAAGTGGATAACCTCACATTTATCCACATTATACTGCATCTACCATGCATTTGCCCACTCACCTAACCTGTCCAAGTCACCCTGCAGCTTCTTAGCGTCCTCACAGCTCACACCGCCACCCAGCTTAGTGTCATCTGCAAACTTGGGGATATTACACTCAATTCCTTCATCTAAATCATAAACGTATATTGTAAAGAGCTGGGGTCCCAGCGCTGAGCCCTGCGGCACTCCACTAGTCACTGCCTGCCATTCTGAAAAGGACCCATTTATCCCGACTCTCTGCTTCCTATCTTCCAATCATTTCTCTATCCACGTCAGTACATTACCCCCAATTCCGTGTGCTTTGATTTTGCACACCAATCTCTTGTGCGGGACCTTGTCAAAAGCCTTTCGAAAATCCAAATATACCACATCCACTGGTTCTCCCTTGTCTACTCTGCTCGTTACATCCTCAAAAAATTCCAGAAGGTTCATCAAGCATGTTTTCCCTTTCATAAATCCATGCTGACTTGGACCGATCCTGTCACTGCTTTCCAAACGTGCTGCTCTTTCATCCTTAATGATTGTTTCCAACATTTTCCCTACTACTGATGTCAGGCTAACTGGTCTATAATTACCCGTTTTCTCTCCCTCCTTTTTTAAAAAGTGGTGTTACATTAGCTACCCTCCAGTCCATAAGAGTCGATAGACTGTTGGAAAATGATCACCAGTGCATCCACTATTTCTCGGGCCACTTCCTTAAGTACTCTGGAATGCAGACTATCAGGCCCCGGGGATTTATCGGCCTTCAATCCCATCAATTTCCCTAACACAATTTCCCGCCTAATAAGGATATCCTTCAGTTCCTCCTTCTCACTCGACCCTCGGACCCCTAGTACATCCAAAAGGTTATTTGTGTCTTCCTTCGTGAAGACAGAACCAAAGTATTTGTTCAATTGGTCTGCCATTTCTTTGTTCCCCAATATAAATTCACCTGGATCCGACTGTAAGGGGTTCTCAGGGAGTGTTGTTGTGTCTTGGGTGTCTCTCTCTGGGCTTCTGCCCTCACAGCTTATGCCTGGCCTTTGAGGTTCCCTGAGTGCTGCAAGAGCACCCCTGGAGAGACTGTGTCCACAGCTTATGAAGGGGGTTTTGAGACTCGTGCGTCCCCACAGCTTATGCCTAGCCTGTGAGGCACCTGTGAGTGTCAAACACTCCTAACCCGTTCTTCCCTAGCCTGTGACACACAGTTGAGCGTTTTCGAGGCGCGCCTAGCTTCCCTTACACTGATCTGACATAAGACTCACGATCAGGAGACGTAATACAATAGAACTGAGACAAAGTGATTCCAAGAGGAACTTAAGCTTCCAATTTATTTGACAAGGTGTATCTCAACAAACAGCAATACACCAACAAAACAATCCCCCTAAATCCCACTAAATGGACGCAACGAAAATATTTACACAAGTTTAGCAGTGTCCAACCTCCCACCTTTCCTGGCCTAACTGAGTTGGGAGTTCTGGGGACCAGAGGTTATACTCACTACTGTACCTTTTGCAGTCTGGTGGTTTGTTTCTTCTATCTTCGGTGTCTTTGGACACTGGTTTTCCTTCAGTGTCGAGAGGCTTGCTGGTTGTTGGATCACGAGAGCAGAACACACACACTGGGTCAGAAACCCCTTTTTATAGCCAGATATCCAGTCCGCCTCTCGTGCTGAAATCGATCCTTCCCATTGGTGGGCTTTGTGATTTTGAAAAATGCAACAGTTTTAGTTATTGTTTTTTTTTTCCACTGATGTTAACGTACTCAAGGTTTGAGTAGGTGTTGATTGTGTTGGCCTCCTGATGCCATTGTGTAGGCCCTTGGGTTGTTTTGGGTTCCCTAGTTTTCTGAAGGTCTGCATAATTTCCCTCCATAGTGTAAACATGGGGAAGACAATAGCCCGATAATGGCGATGAGTCAGTCCCACAGTTTTCGAGCAAGTGCTCTCCCATTGGCTTGAAAGCCCCATGCTTCAGGCTGACTCTGTCCCACCATTGGCCCTCCGGTGTCCTCCCCCGTCCAATCACTGCTCTGCCAAGGTCAAACCGTCTCGGTTTCAATTCACATTGCAGCACAGACAGATCCCACAGCCCTTTTCCTTCTGGGTAAAATGAGGGGATTTTCGTCCTCCCCTACATAATCCCCCATCTGACACAGTCAGACACCACTCGAGTGTGTCAAAGTTCAGGGTGGTGAGAAAACCTTAGGTCTCCCAAATTGCCTAACTTTCCCCAGTTTAACTCTAAACTGATCCCGTCGATATATATCGTAATTCCTTTTAACGCGGCACAAAAGACAGAATCTAACAGGTTACAGTATACAACAGCAATATACATATATGTACTTAAGGTTACAGCAGTAATTGTACATTGAGTCTCATTTCAGTCTTAATCGCAAAACAAAGTAACCTGCCCTGCAAACTCCCCAGGGGCCATGTATGAAAACGCAGTCATCCCTGGGAATAACAAAACCGCCTAAGTGTCGCGGTCAAGCTTTGTTTACACGCCTTGAGTGTTTAGCAACAGCTCTCCTGGCTGTGTAGTAGCCTGAGGAACTGCTTTCTTTTTCTTTTTCTCCTGAGCTTACAGCTTGTAACTAGCAGATATGCTACAATCAGGAGTTGGCCGATTACTAAGGCATGCGATCCCACCCGGATCCACGCAGGTATGTCTGCCCGTATTCCCATGCTGGGGGTTTAATCTGGGCAATCTCCCCTGCTCGAATTTCAGTTTTCTGCTCCATGGTGTAAAAATGTTTTTGAGACAAATCCACTGCCTGGAGGAGGGCTGTAAGTTTCTCAGGTAGTGGGGCAATGGGATAGCCAAAATGAGCGACATATTGTTGTAGGTGACTGAGGTTGTTTTGTACCGTAAGGTGAATCGTGGAAGGTTCAGGGATGGGTGTGATTCTGGTGTGTGCCACTTGAACCTCTGCCCTGGATTTAAAGCAAAAGCTGCTATACGGTATTGGACACCAACTTCCCGGTCCGTGTTCATACCGTTGGGCATTTGTGGTGACACAATATGTCCCACTGCCTACATATGCTACCTGTGGAGGCATGTGGTTAGGGGCCATTACCTCCATTGTGCAATTGATAGGCTCTGCCCCAGCAGTGCTGAACCCGCATTGTGGCCTTGCAAAAGCATTCAAGTGCTGGGGGCACAGGATTACCTGTGCTCCCCTGCTCCAACAACCCGAGAGGTCTGTACCTGTCACAGTGTGCTCCCACATTGTGACATAAGGTGGGACCTCTTGGAATCGAACATGCACCCCTCCACGAATGACTCCCACATTCTCCACTCGGTACAGGGATGCTGGTCGTGGGGATACCCCCATCACAGGCATCCTGACCACCACACCCATGATGGTATGATTTGACTTTCCACAGTCCACCGGTACCGGGTCGGCTTCCGACGCTACACGAAGTTGGCAAGGACTCAAAACATTATCATAAGGGTGCTGTGCTGCTAAGTGCTGGTTGCTGATCCAGGAGAGGACCTGTCCCTGTCTCAGATCCTCGAGGTTACTCCGTCTCTCTCCCAGCAACCAGGCCCCATAGAGCACGCACACCTCATTTTGGGCGGCTTGATCGGAGGCGTTTCTATCCTCCCGAATCAAGGCGTTTACAGCCCTGGCCTGTGCCTCCAATTGAGGGATAATCTTCTTTAAGTGAACTGTCATTGCCACCTCTGCGTGGAGCACGGATCCCACTACGGTATTCTCGTCCCCCAGGATTTTGCGCAGCTGATTCTTTAACCCACTTATCTGGAGGGCCAGCTGCATGTTATCCAAACTGTTTATGGCTGACGCCCCGGTGTTAAACCCCGTGAAAATGTCATTTAAAGTGCCCCGCCTCTGCCTGCCCGGTTCAGCCCTATCCCACTGTTTATACAAGTCTGTCACTTTGACATCCCCAAAGTCCAGTTCATAGAACTTCCGGAACATCATCCGCAGCAGAGCCTGGTGTAACAGCTCGGTTTCCCGGGGACACCACGTAGGTAGGCGGACTTCTGTCAGATTTAGCACCACTGATGCCACTGCGTAGTGTACCCCCTGATAAAGTAGTTTCTCGGTAGGGACCAACACTAAACCATTCCCCGGCCCCCTGGTTGTTGTCGGGCACTCGTGTGGGACGGTGGGCTTGGCCGTGGGTGGGGGTTTTCTTTCCCGAACTACAAGTTCGGTGGCGTTTACTGGTACCCGGGGATTGGGGGTCACACATGCCTCCCCGCTGCGATCCCATACCACCCCATCTCCAACATCCTGCCACCAGCTATAGAAAGCAATGGAGACCCCCTCTGAACACACGCGCGTGGATCCCCACATACACAAATAAATTCCTTGGTCGTATGCCCACCATTTCTCCCAGCACACCGTGACCCCGCCAGATGACCCCATGATGGTTCGGTCGGTATCATTATCCAGACGTTCCCAGTCCGAGTGTCGGTCTCCCACGTCCCTCTTGCGCTTTCTGAACCACCACCACCGTCCCAGAGGTATGTCCCCTTGGCAAGTTAGGCATACCTTCCTGCCTTCTGTCACTCTCACTCTGGAAGTGGCCACAGTGATCTCCAGGCAGGGGATGGAGGCCTCTCCGTAGGTAAAGTCCTTATGGTTGGAGTACTTGGTGGAGTTCGATCCCAACCACCCAGGCCATCTCCCCTCGTGGGAGTAGGTGACCCGGCCATCCGCCGCCGGAGTCCCTTTTCCTGTGGTCACTGTCGGCACTCTGTCCCCGGAGCATCCGAAAACCAGGGAGTCCTCAGTGTCCCCTCGGTGCCCGGTGCAGATCCTTAGCGATACCAGCATCACTAACGTCCAGTAGGGAGGTGTTGACATCTGAAAGGCAAGAAGAACATGGCCTTGCCTTGAGAGACCTCTCCAGGCTCGGCCTGCATAACATGTTCCAAAATGCTGTACCCAACCGTCACTGCCTTACCTAAACACATATGCACACAACACAAAGTAACAAAACAGGAAGGGAAAATATATACACCGCCACCCGTCCCCGGGTGGCCAGGCTACATCCTGTCACTGTACAAGCGTCGTCAACCACTCGGCTGACCGTACCCTGGGGACCAGGATGCCCTCCGCTGAGGGGCTCGTATAGTCCCCCTTAATGAGTCTTGTGCTGCCCTCCAAGGCCCTCCCGAGCCCCGGATAATCGGTGGGAGACCCTTGCTAGCGCAACAGAGCACCCTCCCTGTTGTCTTTCGCCTTCTCGGTCTGGGGCGGGGAGCTAAGTAAACAGGGGACCACGGCGCCCTGGGCTGTGGCACTCTGTCACTCCTCCTTACTGTCGGTGCAGAGTCCCACGTTATGGGCTGCAATGCTATCCCCTCCACCTCTTGGGCTAGCCCCAGCTGATCCACCATGAGAGGTTCAGCTTCCTCTTGGACCTTGCTAATGGTAGATCCTTTCTCCCTACTTCTGTTAGTGGGCTGGGAACCTCTACCCAGTGGTGGGATAGCCTTACTGGAGCAGTGAACCATCCCCAGCTGTAGAGCTTCGGGGCCCACTGCTTCCTCCAGAGCCTCCAAATCCACCGGGGCCTGTTCTTCCCCCAGTGCCTGATTCCCTTCCCTTGCTCGCCCCCTCTGTTTTTTTTACCTCTTTTGGGGTCAAACAATTTACACTAATTAATGTGATACCACTTCACCCGGCGAGGCAATCGAACCACATAGACCATAGGGCTAGCCTTGTTGACTATGCTGCATGGTCCCATATACAGTGGTTCAAATACCCCGACCCGGGCGAAGCTTCTCACCATCACCTTGTCGCCCACCTCCCAATCATGGTGACTGTGGGGTCCCAGCAGCAGCCGATTGGCACGATGCTGTTTACCCATGTTGTTGGCCGCCTGCCAGTGAATCTGTTGAAGCTGTTCAAACAGATTCCTGACGAAGCGGTCCCGGTTCACCTCTCGAAGCTGCCCTTCGGTGAGAACCGGCGCCAACACTGGGGTTCTCATGATCCAGCCAGTCATCAACTCATGGGGTGAGTACCCTGTGCTCTTTGACTGACTGGCCCGGATTCCCATGAGGACCAACAGTAAGACCTCCACCCACTTGTTCGGTGAGTCTCCCGTCTCCTTGCGCAGCCTTTCCTTTAGGGTCCGGTTCAGGCGTTCTATGGAGCCTGAGGACTGAGGGTTGTAGGCGACATGCCATTTGGCTCTTATCCCCAGCACCTTTAGGGTGGCCTGCATCACCTGGCCGGTGAAGTGGCTTCCCTGGTCGGACTCCACGATTTGAGGTAGACCCCACTGAGAAAACACCTCCCTCACCAGGATTTTTGCAGTCCCCACCGCGGTAGCTGTTCGGCAAGGGAAGGCTTCCACCCACTTGGAAAACACATCCCTGGGCGGCTGGTAGGGGTCCGATGTAGTCGATCTGGATCGACTGCCATGGTCCCTCTACCTGCCTGACGTGTCCCATGGACACCTTCCTTTTCTGAGGGTCTGGGTTGTTTGCAGCGCAAACCAGACAGCCCGCACAGAAGTCGCGGATGTCTTCCCGGAGGCCTGGTGGATTCCGGCCCGGGGTGTCCCGCACCTGGACCCTCATGGGCCAGCTGAAGGAATTCCCTCTGGTGTTGTGGCGGCACTACCCATTTGTCCCCTTTAAACAACATGCCTTCCAGCACAGCAATATCTGCAGCACTGTACAGGCCCTCAGCCTTTTCCCCCCTTTTGATAGCAGCCAAGGCAGCCTTCAGGACCGGATCCTGCATCTGGACTACTTTAAGGTCCGGGGCCACAGCTGCCCCTACGCTCCCTTGTGTCCCTGGCTTGCTTCTTGCTGCTGCTATCCTGCCTACCTCGTATGGGTCCCATGGGCGACCTGTACGAGCACCTTCCCTTGCCAGCAGGTCTGCCTGCTGGTTACCTTCCCCCCGTGGCTCAGTTTTGGAGTGGGCCTTTACCTTATGGATATATATATCCCCGGTTTCTCCCACTGCAGCCACGATCTTTTCTAGCAGGGGTTTGTTCACAAGGGGCTTCCCATCCGCAGATGTGTACCCCCGGCATGACCAAATCGGCAGATACTCTGTACACAAATTGCAAGTGAACATGCTGTCCGAGCAAATCGTTATGGGGTCGGGAATTCCTCGGAATGTGTGACCACGTACATCACCGCCGAGAGTTCCGCCTGCTGGGTGCTCAGGGTGCATGGGAGTTTAAGAGCCAAGGCAATCCCTGCCTTGGGATCCCAAACTCCGCAGCCCGTGAGTCTTGTACCTGTAGACACTGAACTGGAGCCATCAACGTAGATCTCGCGGCCTGTGGGCTGTATCCCTGCCCGAAATCCAAAGTTGATGTCCCATACCCCCTCCACAGAGCATCTATGCGGCTGCCCTGGATAGATTAAATTTGCTGCGAGCCTGGGCTCGCAGAGGCCCTTGACCTTTAAAGTCATTTGGGAGAGGAGGAGGGTCCAGCGAGTGATTCTAGCACTGCTCACTGTTCCGTCCTTAATCCTCCCGTCCAACAGCATCTGCGTCGGAGTATGATGGGTGAGGAGTGTAATGGGGATATTCCGGTAAAGATCTGAGATCTCTTTACTGCCCAGTGGGTGGCAAGCAAGTGCCTCTCACAATTGGAGTATCCCTTTTCTACCTCCGTGAGGACCCTGGAGGAGTACACCACTGGTCTCAGCTGACCGTTTCGCCCCTGGAGCAACACTGCACTTAAGCTGTCACCACTGGCTGCCACCTCCAGGAAGAATTCCTCCCCCCCCATCAATTGCCCCTAGGGCTGGTGCTACCTGCAGGTCTGTCTTAAGACGGACAAATGCTGCCTCACAGCCCTCGTCCCATTCCCACTCGACCCTCTTATGTAGGAGTCTGAGCAGAGGGGCGGCAGTGGCTGCATAGTCCTCGATGAAGTCCCTACAGTAGCCAGTGATTCCCAGGAAAGACCTTACCCCCGACACATCCCTAGGGACAGGGAATTCCTGCACTGCCTTTCTTCTAGCCTCATCAATGGCCCTTTCTCCTGCCCTTATCGTCAGGCCCAGGAATTTTACCTCTCCTAGACCTATCTGGGCTTTCTTGGGGTTAACTTTAAAACCCCCTTCCTTCAGTAAGACCAGCAGTTCGGCCAGCAGTGGACCATGTTCCTCACTGCTGTCTGTGAACAACAACAGGTCGTCCATATACTGGACCAGCTGGTGTGGTTGGCTGAAGCCTTTTAAGCAGTTCGCCATGCATTGGTGAAAGATGCTGGGACTATTATGAAAGCCCTGTGGGAGGCAGCTCCATGTATACTGCTGTTCCCGGAAGGTGAAGGCAAACTTGTACTGGTCTTCCCTCCGTACAGGGATAGACCAGAACCCGTTGGATATGTCCAACACTGTGAACGTGGTTGCGGATGCAGGGATTTCCCCTATCAGATCCGCAACCGCCGCTACTGTGGGAGCACAAGCTGGGATGTTTTTATTGTGCACCCTATAATCCACCGTAGCCCTCCAAGAATTGTCCGGTTTCCTAACCGGCCAAAGCGGGGAGTTGACATGGGTGGCTATGGGTCTCAAAACACCCTGCTCGACAAGCGAGCTTAAAGCTGTCTCCAAGTCTGCTTCTGCCTCTCGGGAAAAGCCATACTGCTTTTGCGGGCGGGACATGGGATCCCCATCTATTCTAACCTCCACTCCTGTGACTCTCCCACAATCGTGTTTATGGGTGGTAAATGCTGCAAGATTTGCTTGCACATAGGCCCGGTACTCGGCCGGGGTGTTACCGACCAGAACCTCCAGGTCATAACCCCCTTTTGGCTTCATTGTACACAGAGTCCCTTTTCCCTGTTTCTTATCAATAACCATGACTTCTCCCTCTGCTCCCGTGCCCACTGTGCCCCATAGATAGTGATTCCTCAAGTCTACTAGGATCTGGCGAGCGATGATGAAATCCGCCCCCAAGATCCCTTTTCCCACCTGCTCCCAGTTCATCAGGACGCACTTCCATTGTGTTTAGAGTGCTCCTAAATGAACTGCGAGCAGGACTGAGAAAAACCCAGCCTTCTCATTTCCTGTGAACCCAACTAGTTGATACGGCACCCCGTTTGATAGAGGTGAGGTTGCGGGGTCCTCCGAATGGACTATCTTGCTGGAAGCACCAGTGTCCAAAAGGTAAGTACCCAATACACCCTCAACCTCCATCTTGATCCAGGGTCGTCCCCAGGGGTCGTATTCTAGTGGGCATAGGTATGCAGGCTGCGGCTGGGCTAGTCACGGCCTCTGTACTGGCAGGGTTGCTGGTGCTTCCCTGCCTGTTGCCGTGGCTACCTTCCCAGTCCCCTCCAGCGTATCCTCACTGCAGCTACTATCTCATCAAGGGATGGTGAGGAGCTCGCTCCACTTCCCCCACTCTGGGCAGCTCATGAAGGATTTCTCCCCCCATATCTCTTTACTGGGCTCCTGCAATCCCTTTTAAAATGCCCAGCTTTCCCGCACCCGGAGCACACTCCCTCCTTATCAGTCGAGCGGCCACCCTCCTGGTGCCAATTCCTTTTTGGAATCGAGTTGGGTTTTACTTCATTTACCCGACCTTTAGAGGTTTTCTCCTCCTCCCCTCCTCCATTCCGTTGGACCAGTGCCAGTTGCCTGACCACTGCTTTCTCGGTGAGATTGGGGTCCCGGGAATCGAACCACAGTTCTGCCCTGGCCTTGAGCCGGGGCAAGTAGTTTGCCGCCTGCATCCTTAGCCAGCGGCCAGTCTGTACCGCGGAAAGACTCGCCCGGTCGAACAGCTCCCCACAGACTGCGTGGTATACCACCCACAGCCTATTCGCAAACGCCTGCGGGGTTTCCCCTGAGAGTTGCCTTGTCCTTTCGACCCGTTCAAAAGGACTGCCGTCATCAAAGCCCATAGCCTCAAGGACGGCCCTCTGGACCTCAGTAAATGTGCGCTGCCCCCTCCGGCATTCTGCCGGTAGGGCCTGGTACAATTTGCTGTCCAGAGAGAAGAGCAGCAGCTTGGCTGTCTCTTCCTCGTCGCACCCATTAATTTCCCCTGCCTGCATCACCTCCATGAAGTGGATAGACGGGTCCCCGCTGCGAGTGAGTTTGGCCAAATGGGCCACCATGGCCCTGAGTGATTAAACTCCATGGGGAATAATAAAGTTGCTCTCCAGCGCTCCCTGACCTTGGCCACCTCGCTGTGGAGGACCGTATTTGCGCTGCCTGACCGGACACATCCGCCCTGGTTCAGGATCTTTCTGCGCTGGTCCCTCTACCTCCGGCTGTCCCACCATACCCGGTGCAGCAGACAGTGCCTGGTCACTTGATCTAGCCCTTAACTGACCCTCGGCGGGAGCCTCACATCCCTGCTGCCGAGCGGGGCACATTGGTCCTGCCCCCAGCCCTGGGTATGCTACTACCTGCGCGCCCCGCTCCTCCTGGTACCCCACCGGACAAACCACCGGTGCCTCAGGAGGTGGTCGGGCGTCTCTCGCCTTTGGATTCTCCTCTACCCCCCAATACTCTCCTTTGTCCCCTGTGGACTCTCCAGGTCCTATCAGGGCGACCATTCCCTCTGCCTGGGATAGAGCATGGGCGAGAGTTTTAATCCTCTCCTGGCAGGGACCGTGATCTGCAAACTCGCTGCTACTGGCCACTTTATAGGCTGCCTGTATGTCTTTTAATTTATTCTCTAGTTCCCAAATTTTCTTGGTGTACCGAGAGTTCTGTTCCCGGAGGGACCCCTCACTACCCTTAGCCTCAGTGACCTGACACTGAAGATAGTCCCAGCTATTTCGGAAAGTCTTCTCCAACTGCCTCTTCCCTTGCTGCTCCTCAGCTAATTCAGCCAGCAGGTTGTCCCCAACCGCAGCCCGGATAGCAGAGAGCACCTCTGATTTCTGAAGACTCTGTTCCAAGTCCTTCACCCGCTGGTCGAGCTTTCGGACTTGGCGGGTGAAGCAGATAAGCCAGATGGCCTTTTCCACCCTGCGGTTGTGGTCCTTCCCTGCTGTCCACTGAGCAGCAGCATCCACTGGACGCTCTGCCCGAGTGAGGGCTTGCACCCAAGGTTTGGTGAGGTTCACCTTGCCAAAAATGTATGAGGAAATTCTCTCCTCCATTTTAGTTTCCTCTCTTATCACCTCATCTGTTATATTAACGTCTCTTGTTTGCTTATGTCCTGCCGCGGTCACCATGTTCTGTAAGGGGTTCTCGGGGAGTGTTGTTGTGTCTTGGGTGTCTCTCTTTGGGCTTCTGCCCTCACAGCTTATGCCTGGCCTGTGAGGTACCCTGAGTGCTGTAAGAGCACCTCTGGAGAGACTGTGTCCACAGCTTATGAAGGGGGCTTTGAGACTCGTGCGTCCCCACAGCTTATGCCTAGCCTGTGAGGCACCTGTGAGTGTCAAACACTCCTAACCCCTTCTTCCCTAGCCTGTGACACACAGTTGAGCATTTTCGAGGCGCTCCTAGCTTCCCTTACACTGTTCTGACATAAGACTCACGATCAGGAGACGTAATACAATAGAACTGAGACAAGGTGATTCCAAGAGGAACTTAGGCTTCCAATTTATTTGACAAGGTGTATCTCAACAAACAGCAATACACCAACAAAACAATCCCCCTAAATCCCACTAAACAGACACAACGGAAATTTTTACACAAGTTTAGCAGTACAATGCCCAACCTCCCACCTTTCCTGGCCTAACTGAGTTGGAAGTTCTGGGGACCAGAGGTTATACTCACTACTGTGCCTTTTGCAGTCTGGTGGTTTGTTTCTTCTATCTTCGGTGTCTTCGGACACTTTTCCTTCAGTGTCGAGAGGCTTGCTGGTTGTTGGATCACGAGAGCAGAACACACACACTGGGTCAGAAACCCCTTTTTATAGCCAGATACGCAGTCCGCTTCTCGTGCTGAAATCGATCCTTCCCATTGGTGGGCTTTGTGATTTTGAAAAATGCAGCAGTTTTCGATTATTGCGGGTTTTTTCCACTGATGTTAACCTACTCAAGGTTTGAGTAGGTGTTGATTGCGTTGGCCTCCTGATGCCATTGTGTAAGCCCTTGGGTTGTTTTGGGTTCCCTAGTTTTCTGAAGGTCTGCATAATTTCCCTCCATAGTGTAAACATGGGGAAGACAATAGCCCGATAATGGCGATGAGTTAGTCCCACAGTTTTTGAGCAAGTGCTCTCCCATTGGCTTGAAAGCCCCATGCTTCGGGCTGACTCTGTCCCACCATTGGCCCTCCGGTGTCCTCCCCCGTCCAATCACTGCTATGCCAAGGTCAAACCGTCTCGGTTTCAATTCACATTGCAGCACAGACAGATCCCACAGCCCTTTTCCTTCTGGGTAAAATGAGGGGGTTTTCGTCCTCCCCTACAGGACCTACGTTTGTCTTCACTAATCTTTTTCTCTTCACATATCTATAGAAGCTTTTCCAGTCAGTTTTTATGTTCCCGGCAAGATTCCTCTCGTACTCTATTTCCCCACGCTCCCCCTCTTAATTAAACCCTTTGTCCTCCTCTGCTGAATTCTAAATTTCTCCCAGTCCTCAGGTTTGCTGCTTTTTCTGGCCAATTTATATGCCTCTTCCTTGGATTTAACACTATCCTTAATTTCCCTTGTTAGCCACAGTTGAGCCAACTTCCCTGTTTTATTTTTACGCCAGACAGAGACGTACAATTGTTGAAGTTCATCCATTTGATCTTTAAATGTTTGCCATTGCCTATCCACCGTCACCCCTTTAAATATCATTTGCCAGTCTATTCTAGCCAATTCACGCCTCATACCGTCGAAGTTACCTTTCCTTAAGTTCAGGACCCTAGTTTCTGAATTAACTGTGTCACTCTCCAGCTTAATAAAGAATTCTACCATATTATGGTCACTCTTCCCCAAGGGGTCTCGCACAACAAGATTGCTAATTAGTCCCTTCTCATTACACATCACCCCAGTCTAGGATGGCCAGCTCTCTAGTTGGTTCCTCAACATATTGGTCTAGAAAGCCTTCCCTAATGCACTCCAGGAAATCCTCCTTCACCGCATTGCTACCAGTTTGGTTAGCCCAATCAATATGTAGATAATCGTCCCTGATTACTGCTGTACCTTTATTGCACACATCCCTTATCTCTTGTTTGATGTTGTCCCCAACCTCACTACTACTGTTTGGTGGTCTGTACACAACTCCCACTAGCGTTTTCTGCCCTTTGGTATTCCGCAGCTCCACCTATACCGATTCCACATCATCCAAGCTAATGTCCCTCCTTACTATTCCATTAGTTTCCTCTTTAACCAGCAACGCCACCCCGTCTCCTTTTCCTCTCTGCCTATCCTTCCTAAATGTTGAATACCCCTGGATGTTGAGTTCCCAGCCTTGGTCACCCTGGAGCCATGTCTCCGTGATGCCAATTACATCATATCCGTTAACTGCTATCTGCGCAGTTAATTCATCCACCTTATTCCGAATACTCCTAGCATTGAGGCACAGAGCCTTCAGGCTTGTCTTTTTAACACACTTTGCCCCTTTAGAATTTTGCTGTAATGTGGCCCTTTTAGTTTTTTGCCTTGGGTTTCTCTGCCCTCCACTTTTACTATTCTCCTTTCTATCTTTTGCTTTTGCCTCCATTTTATTTCCCTGTCTCCCTGCATAGTTTCCCATCCCCCTGCCATATTAGTTTAACTTCTCCCCAACAACACTAGCAAACACTCCCCCTCGGACATTGGTTCCGGTCCTGCCCAGGTGCAGACCATCTGGTTTGTACTGGTCCCACCTCCCCCAGAACCAGTTCCAATGTCCCAGGAATTTGAATCCCTCCCTTCTGCAACCGAGTTGAGAAGGAATTTCTTCTCCCAGAGGGTTGTGAATCTGTGGAATTCTCTGCCCAAGGAAGCAGTTGAGGCTAGCTCATTGAATGTATTCAAATCACAGATGGATAGATTTTTAACCAATAAGGGAATTAAGGGTTATGGGGAGCGGGCGGGTAAGTGGAGCTGAGTCCACGGCCAGATCAGCCATGATCTTGTTTAATAGCGGTACAGGCTCGAGGGGCTAGATGGCCGACTCCTGTTCCTAATTCTTATGTTTTTATGTTCTTATGCACCACTCCTCAAGCCACGTATTCACCTGAGTTATCCTGCAATTCCTACTCTGACTAGCACGTGGCACTGGTAGCAATCCTGAGATTACCAATTTTGAGGTCCTACTTTTTAATTTAGCTCCTCGCTCCCTAAATTTGTCTCGTAGGACCTCACTCCATTTTTTACCTATATCGTTGGTACCTATATGCACCACGACAACTGGCTGTTCACCCTCCCTTTTCAGAATGTCCTGCACCTGCTCCGAGACATCCTTGACCCTTGCACCAGGGAGGCATCATACCATCCTGGAGTCTCGGTTGCAGCCGCAGAAACGTCTATCTATTCCCCTATCGCTATCGCTCTCCCACTCTTTTTCCTGCCCTCCTGTGCAGCAGAGCCACCCACGGTGCCATGAACTTGGCTGCTGCTGCTCTCCCCTGATGAGTCATCCCCCTCAACAATACCCAAAGCGGTGTATCTGTTTTGCAGGGGGATGACCACAGGCGATCCCTGCACTACCTTCCTTGCACTGCTCTTTCTGTTGGTCTTCCATTCCCTATCTGGCTGTGGACCCTTTACCTGCAGTGTGACCAACTCACTAAACGTCATCCTCAGCATCGTGGATGCTCCAGAGTAAATCCACCCGCAGCTCCAGTGCCGCAGTGCGGTTATTCAGGTGCTGCAGGCGGATGCACTTCTCGCACACGTAGTCGTCAAGGACACTGGAAGCGTCCCTGACTTCCCACATATTCCCACATCCCTTATATACTCCAGGAAATCCTCCTCCACATACATGACAAGTGTCAAATTTTGTTTGATAACGCTCCTGTGAAGCATATTGGGAAGCAGTGATAGCTTGAATTTTAAAAGTCTGAGGCCTCTTGGAGGAAGGGAAAGAACTCCGAAGTCCTGAAAATTAATGGTTTAGAGTGGGTGACTGTATGGTGAGTTTAATTTTACACAGCAAGGGAAGGAGTATGCATAGAACGATGTATATGTTGGTTAAGGGAACAAAAGATGAATGTTCACAGAAGCACAAGCAGTGCTATTGATAAAATAGAGAAAACAAGAAAGGCTGTGACAACAGAAAGAAAAGTTTGAGGTTTGAGGTGAGAGAGAGATTGGGCATCAGATGAGCAGCTCTTTGTTCAGGAATGTGGGGGAGCTGTTAGTAGATCCTCCCCAGATATAGGGGGGAAATATTTAAGTCTTGGATGGACTTGAACTTTATAGAGAATGAATAGATATTGAAGAGTGAAAATGAATGAGCTTCTTGAAGATGTGATAGATCAATTTGAGATCCCTTGGTCAAAGTACCGAAAGCTGGATGTCATCTTTGGAACCAAAGCCGAACAAAAGTCATCAATTTCAGGAGCAGAGAGCAGAAACCTGGGGGAAGGTGATAAAGAATAAGACCCCACACTCCATAAAGTTTCAGTCTGCATAGCTCCAGCTCATCTTCAAAGAACAAGCATCTGTGTTTCACAACAGAATACATTTGTAATGCATGAGAATGAAGTATTTAGATTTCATCCAGCTTTAGGCTAATATGTAGTGAGCTGTGTAAACTGCATACATTCACAAAATTTGACAATCCTAATTAAATTTTTGCCTTAGTACCTTTTCAATGAGCTCACATTGCTCACATTATTAATTGAACATCTTAGAAACTTGGTAAATACATCCATTAATATTGCACAATGTTTAAAACATCAGATGGAACTAGTTTATTTTAAATTTTTATTGAACAAAAAACCAAAAGCTGGTGCTGTGTCTATGCTTTTTAAAGACATCATTCAATATGATATCACTAGAATGGGAACCACTCTACAATATCTTGTCTTAGCCTGACATCTAGGCTTCCCAGCAATGGCCACATTTACACAGCACCTTTCACAACATCAAGATGTCCCAAAGCATTTTGCACCCAATAAAGTGTTTTTAAAGTGTACTCACATATGATATGGGGATTCTGGAGCAAGAATCCTGGATGATCTTTTTATTTTCCTTTCCATAGTACTGAGGCAAAGTGGAGGGCACCAACTTCTACCTCACTAAAATCAACAAGCATGCTAGAGATTTAACCTGGGACCTTCTAGTCTGTATGTCTTAGTGCCACACCAAGTGGTGCATTTACCTTCTATGTGATTGGAGAAAATAGATTGACTTTGTTATAGATATAAGGATGTTAAAAATTGTCATAGGCAAGGCTAATCTAGCTTCAAGTAAGAAAACTGGAAGCATCCAATGCCTGCGTAGTCCTGCCACGCTGTCCTGCCACAACGGCTTCTCCACACTAGCTTCTGGTTAAAATAATTGTCGGGTCCTGATGACACAATTGGGGCCCAATCTACATGTTTAATGAAGGACTCTGCCAGTTTCCGGCGAGTGTCCCTCTCACCTGCACAGAACAGCTGGATAAAATTGGAACCTGTGGGATCGGTGTAGGACGTTGGCGTACCAGTCCCGCGGGAAATTTTAACTGTCCACCCGTCCGGTTTTCACCAAGTGGACAGGGTTAAAATCACCCCTTATATATACAGTTCTGTGTCAGCCTGGAGAAGTCACCCATCTATGTCCCAGCCTATTTCAGATTTTGGCTATGCAACTTATATTTATAACTCCAGATGTATCTGACAGCTCAGCTCTACTAAATGCCTAGTGTTACCGCTTAAGAATGATAATCACTCAGTTTGGGGTTTAAAAATCTGACCCATTTTTGATGTGCATAATGTTACTTGTAAAAATAACACAGCACACATGTTTAAATGGTTTGCTATCTGTGTCATTCTTACTGATCCTAAACGCCTTTTCTGATATTTCCCCGAAGTTCAGATCTGACCTGCTTTCATGGGAGAGTAGCATTACTGTAAAGCACAGAGAGATAATTTATTACTATACCATGAAATTGGTTTTAAAGTCAGAATTGTCAACTTTAGGGAAATGTTAGAATTGGATTTCATGATCAGATAGCGTGAAACCCATTGCAAACCAGTTAAACATATTAGAGCAGTGTTTACTTTTAAGAGTGCGGAATAAAACTCCTCTGATGGCTTAATGAGTAAAAACACTGCATGGTGTGGGTCTGAGACATTTATACCAACATGAGAGATTGTGAAATGCTGGTATTCAGAGGGACCTTGTACATGAAACTCTTTTTGGATAATCACTGAAAGTTAACATGCAGGTACAGCAAACAATTAGGAAAACAAATGTTATGTTGGATTTATTACAAAAGGATTAGAGTATAAGATAAAAGAAGTGTTACTGCAATTATATCATCATCATCATAGGCAGTCCCTCGGAATTGGGGATGACTTGCTTCCACTCTTAGCATGAGTTCTTAGGTGGCTGTACAGTCCAATACGAGAACAGGTGGGACAGACACTGGTTGAAGGAAAGGATGGGTGGGGAGTCTGGTTTTCCGCATGCTCCTTCCGCTGCCTGCACTTGATTTCTGCACGCTCTTGGCGACGAGATTCGAGGAGCTCAGCGCCCTCCTGGCTGCACTTCCTCCACTTAGGGCGGTCTTTGGCCAGGGACTCCCAGGTGTCAGTGGAGATGTTGCACTTTATCAGGGAGGCTTTGAAGGTGTCCTTGTAACATTTCTGCTGCCCACCTTTGGCTCGTTTGCCGTGAAGGAGCTCCGAGTAGAGCGCTTGCTTTGGGAGTCTCATATCTGGCATGCGGAGCTGATCAAGTGTGGTCAGTGCTTCAATGCTGGGGATGTTGGCCTGGTCGAGGACACTAACGTTGGTGTGTCTGTCCTCTCAGGGGATTTGTAGGATCATGCGGAGACATCGTTGGTGGTATTTCTCCAGCGACTTATATAGGGCCTTGGTGAGACCACACCTGGAATACTGTACAGTTTTGCTCCCCTTACGTAAGGAAGGATATACTAACCTTGAAAAGGTGCAACAAAGGTTCAGCAGACTGATTTCTGGGATGGGGCGATTGTCCCATGAGGAGAGATTGAGGAGACTACGGGGCCGAAATTGCCCCTTTCTATAAACGCGAGGCGGCCACATGTCAGTAGGGACTCACTGCTCGGTGGGTGCGGAGGGGCAGCCATTTTGAAAATTATCCTCCGTTATTTTTGGAGTGGTATACGAGACCACCCCCGGTCGTCTTCCCGCCCCGACAGGCACGCGCCAACCCCTTACCGACCGGCAGTGACCCCCTTTCCAGCCCACTTGGGAAATTGCCTCGCGAGAGCGGATCAGCCTCCGCTTGGTGCCCCCGACAGCTTTCCCCAGCGGGAAGCTTCTTGTGCCTGGGCGGCGCATCCGCCCTTAAAAGGGTGGGCGCAATGCCGCAGCCGCCATTTTATTTTAATTGTCAGCCAACTCCGAAGTCAGCCCGACAATGGCAGCCACGGGTTTGACCCGGCCACCAACAGGTAGCCCGCCACCCCCTCTTGGATACCGAGCCAGTGGCCTGGCTGAAACCCTCCCTGGTGGCCCAGTGGGCCTGCCACTAAAGTGGCTGCAGAACTCGCAGCGACTCTCCCCTTTAACTGAAGGGGAGGGACGTTGTGGTGCGTCAGCGCGACGCGGTGCGTCTACGTGATGACTCAGAGCGGTGGCCAACCCGACAGAACTGCACTTCTACCCCGCTCCCGACCCCACACCCGCCTCAATGCAAAAAAAAATAAAGAGCTGAATTTTGCTGGAGGCTCCACTCTCATTGAGGATGAGGATATCCATGGAGCCTCCTCCTCCATTAGTTATTTCATTTTCTACCACCATTCATGATTGGAAGTAGTGCAGAGCTTTGATCTGATCCGTTGGTTGTGGGATCACTGAGCTCTGTCTATAGCATGCTGCTTCTGCTGTTTAACATGCATATAGTCCAGTGTTGCAGCTTCTCCAGGTTTGGCACCTCATTTTTAGTTACGCCTGGTGCTGCTCCTGGCAGGCACTTCTGCACTCCTTATTGAACCAGCGTTGGTCCCTTGGCTTGATGGTAATGGTAGAGTGACGGATATGCCGGGCCATGAGGTTACAGATTGTGGTGGAATACAATTCTGCTGCTGCTGATGGCCCACAGCACCTCATGGATGCCGAGTTTTGAGTTGCTAGATCTGTTCTGAATCCATCCCATTTAGCACGGTGGTAATGCACACAACACAATGGAGGGTGTCCTCAGTATGAAGATGGGACTTGATCTCCACAAGGACAGTGCGGTGGTCACTACCACCAAAAGTGTCATGGACAGATGCATCTGCAACAGGTAGATTGGTGAGGACAAGGTCAAGTAGGTTTTTACCTCGTGTTGGGTCTCTCACCACCTGCTGCAGGCCCAGTCTGGCAGCTATATCCTTCAAGCCAGCTGGATCAGTAGTGGTGCTACCGAGCCACTGGACTTTGAAGTCCCCACCCAGAGTATATTCTGTGCCCTTGCCACCCTCAGTGCTTCTTCCAAGTGGTGTTCAACATGGAGGAGTATTGATGGAATAGATGGAAAAAAAATAAAGCCTGCTATTACACCAAGAGTCTCGTCTCGTTCTAACAGTGCCAGCAGAACTACCCTCTCTGAGATTGATTCCATATGTGCTGGTACAAATTCAGCAGACATAAATTGGCTGAGAGGTATTGTGTTAAGTATGCAGAAAGCTCGAGCTGTTTTTGCAATTCACTACCATCAAATCAATAGCTGTGCCTTATTAAATATGTTATTACATTTTAAATGGAATAGGGGTGCACTTTATCCAAAATTTAATGAAAACACTGAATGATTGATTGATTGATTAGCTGATGGTGCCTCATGCTGGCTCTTGGTATGTGATTCAGCATATAAGGTCATTTGGCATTTTTGATGTTTTACTGGAGGATCAGATCTTAACCCTAAAACTCAAATAATAGCTGATGGTAAGGGGGGGACAGGGGAAAGGAAACATCAGACATACTTATTATACAGTGACCTCTACTGGAAACTTTACACGTGTCACTGTCTGATGGGGCTCAGCTGTGATGCTTACCACATCGGAATAGCCTGCTGACATTAGCCTGACTCGTGTCCCAAAGCCCCTGGAGGTAACCTACTGAAGGGTTGCAAGTGCCTGTAGAATTGGCACAAGTCGATGACTCTCGGGTAGAATGAGGTTAGAAAGCAGGTATTTTGGATTTGTGTGCACTTTATACATTTGATTTTCTCTAAGATCTGCAAAAATGTTCTGATTTAACACACGGCTGCATTGACTTATTGTTTATGACAGCTGCTGTCCTCTGGTGCTGTATTGCATTGTGTGGTGAAGCAGTTTTAGCATTGTTTTACACCTGATGCTTTTTTTAAAAAATGGAACACGCTTTTTTAAAAAATGGAATGCAGTTTTTTTTTTATGTTGTCAGATTGAGTTCTTTGTAGGAAAGTATAACGTCATCCATCCACTTTAGATTCAAGAAAGACAAATCAGAATATTTTCTAACGACAAAAGACTAGGAACTGCAGAGGAGCAAAGGGATTTAGGTGTCCAGGTACACAAATCACTAAAAACTAGTGCTAGGTATACAAAGTAATCAAAAAGGATAATAGCCTTTATCTCAAGGTGAGTTGGAATACAAAGGGGAAGAAAGTTATGCTTCAGTTGTGCAGAACCTTGGCCAACCCCATCTGGAGGACTGCGTTCAGTATTCCCCCCCTCCCCCTCCAATTATTTCAGATCAGCAGGCAGTGTCCCAACGATTAGCTTTGTTCTCCATATACGTAAATGAAATTGACTTCCACAGAAAGAGATGGCTTTCAAAGTTTGCTAATGATACCAAAATGGGAGGATATCAAAATGCCAAGAAGAATGCATGAGAACATACAAAGACTAGGAGAAAGGACAGATAAGTAGTTGATGAAGTTTAGTACAGAAAATTCTGAAGTAATACATTTTGGAAGAAAGAAAATGAATGGAAATGTACCTTTTTATTTGTTCTTGGGATGTGGCATATTTCTTTTCCATGCCGATTTGCCCTGAGGAAGTGGTGATGGGCCTTGTTGAGTAACCGTCTGATGACGGTGCTTCCATTATGGTGTTAGGTAGGGAATTCCATTGACTGAGCAATGATGAAGAAATGGTGATTTACGTCCAAGTCAGGATATACTGCTGTTCTTGTCCTTCTTGGTGGTAAGTTGCTGTATTGTATCCTGTAGATTGTACAGATTGCAGCCACAGTGTGTCAGTGGTGCAGAGGTTGGGTACCGAGTCCAGGGGCAGCAGCACGCATCAAGTAAACTGCTCTGTTGTGGATTGTGTCTTGAGTATTGTTGTGGCTTTACCATCCAAGTGAGTAGCGATTATTACAGAAAACTCCTTAATTGAGCCCTGGAGGTATTGGATAGGGTTTGAGGGATCAGGAGATGAACCATTCTTCATAGAGTGCCCAGCCTCTGCCCTGATTTTGTAGCCAATGTGTTGATATAGCTGCTCCAGTTCAGCTTCTGATCAGTGTTGTTGATAGGGGACTTAAAGGTCATGTGGAGAAGGCTGGGCTTTCTCTTGTGCCTTTAAGACATTCCTTAAAGCCCAACTTTTTCACAGAGCTTTTGATTACCCCCTCCTAATCTTATCTCCTTTGGTTTGGTGTCTTTTTCCCCCCTTGCACCTCTGTGAAGGGCCTTGGGATGTTCTTCTACATTTAAAGCGCTAAATAATTGTTGACTAGAATTATTTCCTACTTTCCATTTCTGCCATAAATATATCTTACTGAGGCATGCAGTAACAGCCATAACTAATAGCTATTTATTTTGAAATGTAGCATTTTTTTTCTGTGCAGTGACAGTTGGAGAGTCTCGAGTCACAGAGCTAAATATTAATATTAGTGAAGAAGCAGAATATAGGCCAAGTCCATGGAGCTTAATATTTAATCCACATTTGGAGAATTTTCAAGTTAGTTGGGGGGAAAGCATGTCGTACTACTTACTGTAGGACTAATACATTGAATAGAAACATATATTGTCCAGTCCTTTGGTAATCAGCATTGTCAAAATTCTAATGTATAAACAGCTTATTGGTGAAGGATCAGAACTATTTAACTTCTAATGATCACCGAAATTATTTTTTTAAATTCTCCGGTGCCGAAATTGCCCCTCTTGGGTGCTAGGCCACTGGCCCGGCCGAAACCCTCGCTGGTGGCCCAGTGGGCCGAAGTTTTAAAATCACAAAGGCTCTCCGCTTTAAGTGACGGGGAGAGCCATGGTAACCCGGCGCCGTGTTGACGTCATCACGGCGGTCACTCCGCACCGCCCCCAATTTCCGCTCCTCAGGTGTTGCCGCCATCGAGTATCTGTCCCTCAAGCATTATCACCGCCCCCATTTAAGAGCGACTTCTGAATCCAAGGGAAAAAACACAACAAAGAGGCGACCTGAACTGCAGCTGCAGTACAAAACATTCAAACGGGATGCGTGCACCCCATTTCGGGTGGGGGGGTGGGGCAATTTCTACCCCTCCATATTTTAATAACCTTCATTAAGTAATTAAATATATACATAATATTGCAAATGGAGTTCGGTAAAATACCTGATCTAAAACAGATATTGCACTCAGTTTTATTAGCCTACTTTCTCTTTCAAATACTGATTGACCCATTGTGCATGTTCAACATTTTCTGGTTTGGTTACACTGATTTATTGTCACTGGGTACATTGGCCTGGAATTTGCGGTCAGCAGTGAAGTGTTGGCAATCGCCGCTTGAAGAAAGCTGCCCATATGATCTCCATGACGAAAACTTTAGCTTTCTCGATCTTAATTTGTTTGTAGCACAGTCAAAAGGAGACCCCCTCACGTACAGCATCAGTGATGTCATCAAGCTGTTTAAGTAACCAATCACATTGAAGAATTCTCACAGATGGAAAACCAGGAAATAAAAAGCACTTATTATTGTTCACTTTTTTAAAAAAAATTACAGAGAACAAAATAAAGATTGGGACATACACATGGAATCTGAAATATCATAAACAACTTTTTTTTAAATGAATAAAAATGGGTTTAAAAATCTAGTACTTTTTTATCAGAATGGAGAAATTTGAAATTCCACAAATATAAAATTAGTTTTTCAGGGCCAGAACGGTTGTTCGGCAGTAAATACGCGGTTAAAACCCCAGTTACACCAAGGCTTAATTTTTAATGGAGTGTTTAACAGCAATATTAGAGTGGAAAAGGGGAAGTTTTTGTCAGTTCAACTGATTCCACTGACTGCCGGTTATGGGGAGTTCCACAGCACGGAGCAGGGAATGACTGAACGCAACTCAGGATTTCTGCGTTTGGCTGCGTGTGCGCAAAATTCTGAAGTTATGATCAGTTTCAGAGGGGTATTACCACCGCAAAATCTGGGCCATTATATTTTTAATGTCTCACTTTTACTTGTGTTCAAAGTACACTGTTCACGGTTACTAATCTGTTTAAGCACTGCAGACACATGATAAATTATTGCACTCAACACTGATGCTAAAGTAAATCTAAAGAACATTAAAAAAAATATTGCAATAAATGCATGCCTAGATAAAGAATTAAAGGACAATATTATCACTAGGAATTAACCAACACAATGCCCAATTTACTTCTAAGTTAATAACTTTAATTCGGGGTGCACTCTCAGCAGTCCAAGGTCTCTCCTATTGATTAAAGGGACACTTGGACTCTAGTGTGAAAACTCTATGTGTGAATTTTTCAGCCAGAATTTGTTGGAAATGGTGTAAGTGCAAATTGTAACCCCTGCCTCATCATTGGGCAGTGGGAGTTAGAAGAGCTGGAAATGGTGACATAACTTATTCTTTGAGTCAGGGGCACTGTTAAATTATCTTGCTGTTTCCTATACCACTTATGGTACATTTCCTTGTTCTCTGCTCCCTCCATGGTGATGGAATGGGGAAATCCAGAGGTGCCTTTGGGAAGAGGGTATACCTTAACAGAAAACAAATTAATAGCACGTGCATCATGTTTGGATGTGATGCTTCTATTTATATATAGCAGCAGCAATAAAAGTCTGCTTCGTGAACATTTTCTAGTCAGATGTAGTTTTTAGGCTGCTAGAGTTCTATTCGGATAGTTTATGAATTGTCTCACAGTCAAATCTCAGTAAATGAAGAAATGGCTGGCCAGGAAGTGTCATTCTGCATCAAGATCTCAATAAACTGTGGCTAAGAAATAACTAGGGGACAAATCTTTGTATCACAACCCATTTATTACTGATTCAGCAATCTCAGCCTTAAGGAAAATAGAAAAACACTGAGTGAAAACATATATTTCACAAAGCAATTGGATTTCTAACCTCCAGGTGAAATTTTGGCAGTGCAATTGTTGGGGAGCATTTTATGCTTCCATCGTGATTTTAAATTATAGGTACTGAATCCCAAAACTGCCCTGAAATTTAATATTTTTAACGACATATAAGTTCGCTAAAGGAGCCATCTGATAAATTATTTTCATTCTGATGCCTGGAATTATGCAGATTGTTGCAATTTTGCCAGCAGGAATCCATTTCAGGAATATCCAGACTTGTGCATTTATTTTGCTAACCGTTAAATTGCCAGTTTTAAGATTTATGACTGGCTCACAGTTTCTAAGCAGTGAGATTAATGTGGAAATGGTTTGTGTCCATTTGCACTGAGTAAGTGGGGAGTGGTTTGGATCCAATTGAAATGATGTAGGATTGAAGTGAATTGGAAGTTATTTGGTTTATTGAAATAAAGGTGCTTGGATCCATTGGAATTCTTTGCTTGGATCAAATAATTAACTATCAGGATTTTAGTTCACTGCTTTTTAGATTTCATTGTGTAACAAAGACAATTGAAGAGGAAATCTTTCCATTAATCTTGCATAACTGTGTGCCTAATGTCAAGCAATGGGTAGATAAAGGAGGTTTTATTTATATGTTTCTTTCTCTGCAGTTTATTATACATAGGGTCATTTTAAAAGAGAAGCTTGGGTTCATCTGTAAATTCAATTTCCACAGTAAAGCCCTGAAGCAAGGAAACAGTGGATTGGATCTGGGAAATTGCCATGACACTAACTATAGCATGTGCCCGCCCACCTGCGATTAAAAATAATAATTCATTGATCTAAGTATTCATCATCATGATCATCATCATCATAGGCGGTCCCTCATATCGAGGATGACTTGCTTTCACGCCAAAAAGGGATGAGTCACAGGTGTTTCAATGAATAATATTCCAGGTCACGAACTACATGTTGAAGGGTGGAAGATGCCTGTGCGTGGATTTTTTTAACATGTGGTGGCCATTGCACACCAGCCACCACACGGGCTTGACAGACCTAGGTCTTGGTCCAGTGGCAAGGATTAACCAAGATGACTGGAGACCAGCTCTGCTGCACGGACCAAGTGCACACACATATTGCAGTAATATTATTATTATAATTGTGCAATTAAAAGCACTGGAATGTTGATCTTGCAAACAGTTGTGAGTTGGCGAATCAGATGATAGATCATTTGTTGCACAGCATGTTGAACTTGCTAGCAGGAATCTTACCTGCTGAAATTGGAATGGTTCTCAGATAACATCTTACCTCAGGCAGCACTTATACAAATTGCAAAACACCTCATCATAAAAACACATGAAAATTTATGGCTTATCTTCAGAGGTAACTGAAGAATGGATCCAGATCACAGCACATCCGTTGACATCATAGTTCAGATCAGCTGTAATTAATCAAGATATTTGAATTACTAGACTTGCTCTTTAATTAGTTTTAATGGCCACCTACTAATTCACAAGATCATAAGATAATTATGGATGAGAAGAACCTTTTAGCCTATCCATCCTGAAGCAACCTACAGTCCCATCAATGCAGAAGCTAGTTGTTTTCTCTGCTGCTGTGTTGGATCCTAGACAGAAATTCACCATGCCCTGGGACCGAGTCCATTTCACTGCCAGCTTCTAGGCTTTACTGTGACTTCCACCATCAATGCCACTTCTGAGAATGTACCTCTATTCCAATACCTTGCCTGCTTCTATGGGTTCAGTTTTCTGCTCCTTCGCTTTGGAATTTTTAATTTTACACTCAGCTAACTTTGATCTCCTTTGGGTTTTCATCCGGCGCTAGATTCTGTTCCCTTGCTGCTGAATCAACTCTATTGCTCCTTTCTGCTGGCTTCCTCTGATCGCTGACTCTATTTATCCTTCAGAACTCCTCTGTTGCCCTTTGCTGGACTGGGTTGGACCGACCCCTGAAGCTGCTACATCTGCTCCTGATCTTATGTGTTCCTCAGTACCCTACAGTTGTTCCTTGGGCCAGCTCCCTCATCTGCACTGACCCCATGGATTTACATTTTACCCTCCCTGGCTTCTATTATCTGATTCTTCGGCGTGACGTCCATTTTTGTCTCATAAAAACATAGAAAATAGGTGCAGGAGTAGGCCATTCGGCCCTTCGAGCCTGCACCACCATTCAATATGATCATGGCTGATCATGCAACTTCAGTACCCCATTCCTGCTTTCTCTCCATACCCCTTGATCCCTTTAGCCGTAAGGGCCACATCGAACTCCCTTTTGAATATATCTAATGAACTGGCCTCAACAACTTTCTGTGGTAGAGAATTCCACAGGTTCACAATTCTCTGAGTGAAGAAGTTTCTCCTCATCTCAGTCCTAAATGGCTTACCCCTTATCCTTATACTGTGACCCCTGGTTCTAGACTTTCCCAACATCGGGAACATTCTTCCTGCATCTAACCTGTCCAATCCTGTCAGAATTTTATATGTTTCTATGAGATCCCCTCTCATTCTTCTAAATTCCAGTGAATATAAGCTTAGTCGATCCAGTCTTTCTTCATATGTCAGTCCTGCCATCCCGGGAATCAGTCTGGTGAACCTTCGCTGCACTCCCTCCAAAATATATGTGGACTTGTATTTACTCTGTACAGCCACCAGAGGGCTCATTCCCCGGAGTCCCAAGGGATCCCATAATCTCTTGGGAGCACAGGTATTTAAGAAGGATTCACAGGTTGGAGAGGCACTCTGGAGACCTGCAATAAAAGACTAAGGTCACACTTTTCTTTGAGCTCACAGTGTTTAGTCTGACTCTTTCTCCATACACAACACCCTCAATAGCAAGAATGTCCTTCCTCAGATTAGGAGACCAAAACTGTACACAATATTTAAGGTGTGGCCTCACCAAGGCCCTGTACAACTGCAGTAAGACCTCCCTGCTCCTATACTTAAATCCTCTTGCTATGAAGGCCAACTTTTTGCCGCCTTCACTGCCTACTATACCTGCATGCCAGCTTTCAATGACTGATGTACCATGACACCCAGGTCTCGTTGCACCTCCCCTCTTACTAATCTGTCACCATTCAGATAATATTCTGCCTTCCTGTTTTTGCCACCAAAGTGAATAACCTCACATTATATCTACATTATACTGCATCTGCCATGTATTTGCCCACTCACCTAACCTGTCCAAGTCACCCTGCAGCCTCTTAGCATCCTCCTCACAGCTCACACTGCCATCCAGCTTAGTGTCATCTGCAAACTTGGAGATATTACATTCAATTCCTTCGTCTAAATCATTAATGTATATTGTAAATAGCTGGGGTCCCAGCAGTGAACCTTGCGGTACCCCACTAGTCACTGTCTGCCATTCTGAAAAGGACCTGTGTATTCCTACTCTTTACTTCCTGTCTGCCAACCAGTTCTCTATCCAAATCAATACATTACCCCCAATACCATGTGCTTTAATTTTGCACACTAATCTCTTGTGTGGGACTTTGTCAAAAGCCTTTTGAAAGTCCAAATACACCACATCCACTGGTTCTCTCTGGTCCACTCTACTAGTTACATCCTCAAAAAATTCTAGAAGATTTGTCAAGCATGATTTCCCTTTCATAAATCCATGCTGACTTGGACTGATCCTGTCACTGCCTTCCAAATGCGCTGCTATCACATCTTTAATAATTGATTCCAACATTTTCCCCACTACCGATGTAAGGCTAACAGGTCTATAATTCCCTGTTTTCTCTCTCCCTCCTTTTTTAAAAAGTGGTGTTACATTAGCTACCCTCCAATCCATAGGAACTGATCCAAAATCTATAGAATGTTGGAAAATGACCACCGATGCATCCACTATTTCTCGGGCCACTTCCTTAATTACTCTGGGATGCAGACTATCAGGCCCTGGGGATTTATCGACCTTCAATCCCATCAATTTTCCAAACACAATTTCCTGACTAATAAGCATTTCCTTCTGTTCCTCCTTTTCGCTAGACCCTCGGTCTCCCAGTATTTCCGGAAGGTTATTTGTGTCTTCCTAGTGAAGACAGAACCAAGTGTTCAAATGGTCTGCCATTTCTTTGTTCCCCATTATAAATTCACCTGGTTCTGACTACAAGGGACCTACATTTGTCTTCACTAATCTTTTTCTCTTCACATATCTATAGAAGCTTTTGCAGTCAGTTTTTTTGTTCCCTGCAAGCTTACTCTCATACTCTATTTTCCCCCTCCTAATTAAACGCTTAGTCCTCCTTTGCTGAATTCTAAATTTCTCCCAGTCCTCAGGTTTGCTGCTTTTTCTGGCTAATTTATATGCCTCTTGGTTTTAACACTATCCCTAATTTCCCTTGTTAGCCACGGTTGAGCTACCTTCTCCGTTTTATTTTTACGCCAGACAGGGATGTACAATTGTTGAAGTTCATCCATGTGATCTTTAAATGTCTGCCATTGCCTATCCACCGTCAACCCTTTAAGTATCATTTGCCAGTGTATCCTAGCCAATTCACGTCTCATACCATCAAAGTTACCTTTCTTTAAGTTCAGGACCCTAGTCTCTGAATTATCTGTGTCAATCTCCATCTGAATTGAGAATTCTATCATATTATGGTCACTCTTCCCCAAGGGGCCTCGCACAACAAGATTGCTAATTAATCCTCTCTCATCACATAACACTCAGTCTAGGATGGCCAGCTCTCTAGTTGGTTCCACGACATATTGGTCTAGAAAACCATCCCTTATACACTCCAGGAAATCCTCCTCCACTGTTTGCTACCTGTTTGGTTAGCCCAATCTAAATGTAGATTAAAGTCACCCATGATAACTGCTGTACCCTTATTGCACACATCTCTAATTTCCTGTTTGATGCCGTCCCCAACCTCACTATTACTGTTTGGTGGTCTGTATACAACTCCCACTAGCATTTTCTGCCCTTTGGTGTTCCGCAGCTCTACCCATACCGATTCCACATCAACCAAGATACCTCTATGAAGAGGACACTGTTAAAATTGCATTTAGGCAGTACTACATGTATGCCTAAATAATACTTATATGTGCATTGGTGCATGTTCAGCTGTGCAGTTGCATTTTATTCTCCGCGTTCAGCTACAAGGCATACCTTTTAACGAGCCTCATCCTGATTGCCAGCATGGCATATTTACATCCAGATGGTAATTTCTGGATAGTTGCCACCATCATTCAAAATAACTTCATTTAACTGTGGCTGCCAGAATTGAAAAATGACAAGAGATAAAGGGAAAAAAACTGGAAATGCTGAGCTAGTCTAAAAAAAGAGGTTAAAACTGCAACTCACATTTACAGGAACGTAGCAAAATATCCCAAGATGCTGCAAATTAGGGATCAAACCTGAGCAGGAAGGAAATTAGAGGAGAAGGCCAAAGGTGTGGTTGAAGAGTTAGGTTTGAAGGAGACTCTTGACGGTGAGGCGGGTGGGTTGGTGAAGAGTGAGCCAGGGAGAGGAGGGAGGTGACTGAAGGCACTGCCACCAGTGGTAAGGCAGAAGGGAACAAGATATGTTTAGCAGCTCAGAATTGGCAGACTGGATGATGCAAGATGGCTCATAGAGTTGGAGCAGGTTGCAGAGGTCGGATGAGACCCTAAGTTAGAACTAGGGGCCACTTCTTGCTTTTTGATAGGACATGATAGATCCAAGTCAGCATGGATTTGTGAAAGGGAAATCATGCTTGACAAATCTTCTGGAATTTTTTGAGGATGTTTCCAGTAGAGTGGACAAGGGAGAACCAGTTGATGTGGTATATTTGGACTTTCAGAAGGCGTTCGACAAGGTCCCACACAAGAGATTGATGTGCAAAGTTAGAGCACATGGGATTGGGGGTAGTGTGCTGCCATGGATTGAGAACTGGTTGTCAGACAGGAAGCAAAGAGTAGGAGTAAATGGGTACTTTTCAGAATGGCAGGCAGAGACTAGTGGGGTACCGCAAGGTTCTGTGCTGGGGCCCCAGCTGTTTACACTGTACATTAATGATTTAGATGAGGGGATTAAATGTAGTATCTCCAAATTTGCGGATGACACTAAGTTGGGTGGCAGTATGAGCTGCGAGGAGGATGCTGTGAGGCTGCAGAGCGACTTGGATAGGTTAGGTGAGTGGGCAAATGCATGGCAGATGAAGTATAATGTGGATAAATGTGAGGTTATCCACTTTGGTGGTAAAAACAGAGAGACAGACTATTATCTGAATGGTGACAGATTAGGAAAAGGGGAGGTGCAAAGAGACCTGGGTGTCATGGTACATCAGTCATTGAAGGTTGGCATGCAGGTGCAGCAGGCGGTTAAGAAAGCAAATGGCATGTTGGCCTTCATAGCAAGGGGATTTGAGTACAGGGGCAGGGAGGTGTTGCTACAGTTGTACAGGGCATTGGTGAGGCCACACCTGGAGTATTGTGTACAGTTTTGGTCTCCTAACCTGAGGAAGGACATTCTTGCTATTGAGGGAGTGCAGCGAAGGTTCACCAGACTGATTCCCGGGATGGCGGGACTGACCTATCAAGAAAGACTGGATCAACTGGGCTTGTATTCACTGGAGTTCAGAAGAATGAGAGGGGACCTCATAGAAACATTTAAAATTCTGATGGGGTTAGACAGGTTAGATGCAGGAAGAATGTTCCCAATGTTGGGGAAGTCCAGAACCAGAGGTGACAGTCTAAGGATAAGGGGTAAGCCATTTAGGACCGAGATGCGGAGGAACTTCTTCACCCAGAGAGTGGTGAACCTGTGGAATTCATTACCACAGAAAGTTGTTGAGGCCAATTCACTAAATATATTCAAAAAGGAGTTAGATGAGGTCCTTACTACTAGGGGGATCAAGGGGTATGGCGAGAAAGCAGGAATGGGGTACTGAAGTTGAATGTTCAGCCATGAACTCATTGAATGGCGGTGCAGGCTAGAAGGGCCGAATGGCCTACTCCTGCACCTATTTTCTATGTTTCTATGTTTCTATGTTGACCATTCTTTGTTCTAATCGTACACACCCCTGGTCTCCTGTTATATCAATAACTGTATTGATGCGACTTTGAAGGGTTTTACTCTGGGCAGAATGACTTGTTTCTGTGCTTAAAGTTCTGTATATATCTATGATTTATTTTTATTTTTGAATGGTATTTATCTCCCATATATTTTGTCACTTGGCCACAAAACTTAATATCAGCAGCAAATTTTATAATCTAAGGAACCGCTTTCTGTGAATAGTGTGAATGACGAACTCTACGGAACTCTGCCACTTCCCTTCAGACAGACCTTTTCCATTTATCATCAATAAAAAATGCTGGAAACACTCAGCAGGCCAGGTGAAAGATCGTCGACCTGAAACGTTAACTCTGTTTCTCTCCACACCTCTGACCCGCTGAGATTTCCAGCATTTTCTGCTTTTATTTCAGATTTCTAGCATCTGCAGTATTTTGCTTTTGTTTCCATTTATCATCAATTTGTCTCTGCTTCCTATTGCCAATCCAGTATTCAGTCCAATCCAGCGAGCTAAATTTCCATTAATCCCATGAGCCTTAACCTTTTAAGTGCTCTGTGTTTATCAACGCAAGACTTGTTTTACCATAATTCAGTATAACTGGTAGTAAAAACATAAAGTCTAAAAAGAGAATTAAATGTTAACAGTGGTTAAGAAATTAGTGCATGACAGCAGTATTAAAATGTCTGGGAAATGAATTTAACAGAACCATTATTCACATTGTACCTTTTCCACCTTATAACAGGGCAGAATTTGGCATTCTTTATTAACCATGAAAAGAGGTTTTGTGACATGGTTTTTGTAATGCATAGTTCTTGCAAGAGGCATAGCCAAGTATTATTTCTGTACACACCTCAGCTGCTTTAATACTGGCACTTTTGCGATGATTCTGGGAGACCAGTCTCTGTGAGCCAGCTCTCTGAGTTTTACCTTTGGGTTTGAATACACTTTAGGCTGATGGAATAAATATCTCTCCTTTCTGCTAGCTTTATGGATCCTATATGAAATGACTCCAGACTACTACATAAAACTGTCAATAAGCTAAACTTGCAATTTCACCAAGGTTGCTGTTCAGAGGTCAAGGCATTTTAATAAGCAGAGTAGAAAGAGCACTAATCAGCACCAGACCTTCCTGTACCTAATCTGGAAGTGCTAAATGCTGTCGCTGAGTCCAATTTGCAGACAAATGTTCCATTCCTCACCGGGTAACTTTTTTCACCTGACAATTTTATTATTCCGCACATTTATACAGAAACTTTAACGTAGAAAAACATCTCAAAATGCTTCTCGAAGCCATGAATGAAAAAACAGACATTGAGCCAAAGGAGGAAAGATTAGAGGGTTAACCAAACGCTCGATCGAAGGTGTGTTTTAAGGAGGGTCTTAAAGGATGACACGGAGATGGAGAGGTTTAGGGACTGTATTCCAGAGAATGGAACTTAGCTGGATGAACGCACAACCATTAATGCAAAGGGAGGGTATGTGCATAAAAGGCTGGAGTGAGAAATGGGGAATTTGGAGAGATTTTAGGATTGGAAGAGGTTATCAAGATAGGGAGGGGTAAGTCCTTTGAAGGATTTAAACAGAATGATGAGAATTTTAAATTTGAGGTGTTGGAGGGACTGGGAGTCAGTGTAGTTCAGCACGGACAAGGATGATGGGCATGTGAGACGGAATGAGATCAGCAGAGTTTTGGATGAGCTTACAGAGGAGGGGGGAGGAGTGGGAAGCTGTGTAGAAGAACATATAAGTAATTGAGTCTGGATATGATAAAGGTACGAATGAGGGTTTCAGTGACAGATGGGCTAAAGTAGAGGCAAAGCCATTTTGCAATGGAAAGGAACTGAATTCTGAAGCCCAGCACAGGGTTGAACAGATGCTGAAGTTTTCAGCATTCTGGTTCAACCCAAGACAGAAGCCAGTGAATGGGATGGAGTTTGCGGTGGGGGTTAAAGATGATGGCTTCAGTATTCCCATTGTTTGGTGAACATTCATGGCTCATCCAAGACTGGATGTCAGACAAGTAGTCTGACAGCACAGAGACAGTGGAGAGGTCAAGAGAGGTGGGTATTATTGGCCTACATATTGAATCTGACCCACTGGCTGTAGATGGCTGCAGATGATGTTGCATGCAAATGACGAAGGGGAGCAAGCCAAGGATGAATCATTGGGGGACTCCAGAGATGTCAGTGCAGGTGTGGAAAGTGAAGCTATTGCTAGAGATGGAATGGCTACAATTGGATAGGAAAGAGTGGAGCCTGGCAGACACAGTCCCATGAAGCTAAACACCAGAAAACAGATGTTGGAGGAAGATAATGTATCAAAGGCTGCCGCAAGGACAAGGAGGGCAGAGAGCTGGTTGGAGGGATTCAAACAAGAAGTTGCAGGAGAGGTGGGAATGGATCTGGGAGGTGACAACACAGTCAGGGGTCTGAGAGACATAAGAAACTTTGGAGATTGGGCAGTCGTTAGCAAGGACAGAGGGGTCGGGCGTGTATTTTTAAGTACAGAGGTTAATGATGGTAGTTTTAAAATGGAACAAGACAGTGCCTGAGAAGGGGAAACCATTTACAATGCCAGCTAGCATGAGGGCCAGGAGGGAAGTTGGGTGATCAGGAGTTTGGTGGGAATGGATCGAGTGAGCGCGAGGCAGGTCCCATGGATAAAATGAGCTTGGAGAGTGTTATGTATTGTCCATGTACATTAAATGTATAGTTACAATGGTGCGCCACAAGGGGCACTGTGCTAGGAGACCCGAAAGTACCTGCGAGACAAAGTATAAAAGGCTGCCCACCACACCTGAGGGCACTCTGGAGTTACACAATAAAGGACCAAGGTTACAGCAGTTACTACAACACCAGACTGTGTGGAGTCAGTGATTTGAGTGCTACATACATTACAAATTGGCGACAAGGACACGGACGAGCTCTTCACGCAACCATAGCTACTTTGGGCACGCTAAAGGATTTCACAGAGGGTAATGACTGGGATGCTTTTACGGAAAGGCTCGAGTGCTATTTTATAGCAAACGACCTGACGGGGGACACGAACGCACTGATAGAGAAGCGTAAGGCGATATTACTGTCCAGTTGTGGCGAGGAGGTTTACAGTCTCGTCAGGGATTTGCTGGCACCCGCGAGCGCCAAGGACAAGTCATATGAGCAGCTGATTGAACTCATTCGTAACCAACTGAAACCGAAGGAGAGCATCCTCATGGCCAGGCACAATTCTACCACCACTGCAGACCTGAGGGCCAGGATGTCACAAAATATGCTGCGGACATCAGGAGACTTGCGGCGTTGTGCGATTTTGGCACACACCTTGACGAGGCGTTGCAGGACGTCTTTGTTATGGGGATTGGACATGAGGGTTTCCTTCACAAGCTGCTATATACTGAACCTACAGTCAGCCTGCAGCAAGCCATCAACATCAGCCGGGCATTTATGACCTTGACTTGCAGCATCACGCAGATGATCTTATTGAATGGTGGTGCAGGCTCGAAGGGCCGAATGGCCTACTCCTGCACCTATTTTCTATGTTTCTATGATCCACATGGTCTCGAACCCGGCAGGTACTATTCACAGGATAGTGCCCGCTGCAGAACATGGCTATGCCCAGGGCAGAGAGCACAGACCTCAGGGTCCTGGAACTCAGAGTCCGCCGAGGGGGGCTAATCGAGTAGCATCACGCTGGCGCTGCGGAGGAAGCCATGGGGCTCACCGGTGCAGGTTTGCGGAGTATACGTGTAACGCCTGCCACACGAAAGGCCACCTTCAGCGTATGTGCAAAAGAAACACGACTCACCGTGTGGCTGAGGAGATGGTAGATGATCTGCTGTCCAGCGAGGAGCATTGTGGTTTGGCTCGACGGGCATCCCAGCCCCAGGTAGAAGAAGGTGATGCGTTTGGACTGTATACGTGTACCGACGATTCAGCCCCGGTGATTATGGAAGTCAAGATTAACGGAGTCCCAGTGAGTATGGAAGTGGACACGGGGTCGGGCCATAGAAACATAGAAACATAAAAAATAGGTGCAGGAATAGGCCATTTGGCCCTTCGAGCCTGCACCGCCATTCAATGAGTTCATGGCTGAACATGCAACTTCAGTACCCCATTCCTGCTTTCTCACCATACCCCTTGATCCCCCTAGTAGTAAGGACTACATCTAACTCCCTTTTGAATATATTTAGTGAATTTGCCTCAACAACTTTCTGTGGTAGAGAATTCCACAGGCTCGCCACTCTCTGGGTGAAGAAGTTCCTCCGCATCTCGGTCCTAAATGGCTTACCCCTTATCCTTAGACTGTCACCTCTGGTTCTGGACTTCCCCAACATTGGGAACATTCTTCCTGCATCTAACCTGTCTAACCCCATCAGAATTTTAAATGTTTCTATGAGGTCCCCTCTCATTCTTCTGAACTCCAGTGAATACAAGCCCAGTTGATCCAGTCTTTCTTGATAGGTCAGTCCCGCCATCCCGGGAATCAGTCTGGTGAACCTTCGCTGCACTCCCTCAATAGCAAGAATGTCCTTCCTCAGGTTAGGAGACCAAAACTGTACACAATACTCCAGATGTGGCCTCACCAAGGCCCTGTACAACTGCAGTAAGACCTCCCTGCCCCTGTACTCAAATCCCCTCACTATGAAGGCCAACATGCCATTTTCTTTCTTAACCGCCTGCTGTACCTGCATGCCAACCTTCAATGACTGATGTACCATGACACCCAGGTCTCGTTGCACCTCCCCTTTTCCTAATCTGTCACCATTCAGATAATGGTCAGTCACTGATGAGTCAGGAAACTTTTGATAAACTGTGGATCAACCCAGCTGCACGACCCAAGCTGGTCCTGGTCACGGCGAAGCTGCGTACCTACACCAAGGAACTGATACCTGATCTTGGCAGAGCGGATGTGCAGGTATCTCACGGTGGTGAGACGCACGGTTTACCTTTGTGGATCATTGCAGACGATGGGCCGACGCTACTCGGCAGGAGATGGATGGGGAAGGTCCGTGGGAGCTGGGAAGACTTCATTCCTCCACAGACCGCTGTCCCCCATGTTCACAGGCAGAGCAGGCCTCCACCTTCGGATCGGATGGCAGCGAAGGAAGCGTGTGTGGGGTTGGGCAGAGCAGCGGAGGCCGTCGACTCTCCCCTGCAAAGTCTGAGAGTGAGAAAGAGGCGCTGGGACCAGCAGCAGCACCGACCGAGCTGGAGAAGAGAGAAGGGCTTCGACAGGCTGCTCCAGCAGGCACCGTCGGTCCGCAGGCAGAGGTGGCCGTTCGCGGGGCTTGCAGTGGGAGGAGCGGTGAATCGGCAGTTTTGGGAGCGGGACTCGCCCGGTGATGTCGTGAGGGCCGGTGCTCCGAGGAGCGGGGCTCGTCCAGGATCGGCTGCGGCAGTGAGGAGGTCGGCTCTGGAGGACGTGTGTGTGTGTGGTGGCTCCCGGGCAAAAAGGTCAGCTGCGTGGGGTGCTCCCCACGAGCATGGTGGATAGAGGTGTACCGATGGATGTGGTGTATTTAGATTTCCAAAAGGCATTCGATAAGGTGCCACACAAAAGGTTACTGCAGAAGATAAAGGTACGCGGAGTCAGAGGAAATGTATTAGCATGGATCGAGAATTGGCTGGCTAACAGAAAGCAGAGAATCAGGATAAATGGGTCCTTTTCAGGTTGGAAATTGGTGGTTAGTGGTGTGCCACAGGGATCAGTGCTGGGACCACAACTGTTTACAATATACATAGATGACCTGGAAGAGGGGACAGAGTGTAGTGTAACAAAATTTGCAGATGACACAAAGATTAGTGGGAAAGCGGGTTGTGTAGAGGACACTTTAGATAGGTTAAGCGAATGGGCTAAGTTTTGGCAGATGGAATACAATGTCGAAAAGTGTGAGGTCATCCACCTTGGGAAAAAAAACAGTAAAAGGGCATATTATTTGAATGGGGAGAAATTACAACATGCTGAGGTGCAGAGGGACCTGGGGGTCCTTGTGCATGAATCCCAAAAAGTTAGTTTGCAGGTGCAGCAGGTAATCAGGAAGGCGAATGGAATGTTGGCCTTCATTGCGAGAGGGATGGAGTACAAAAGCAGGGAGGTCCTGCTGCAACTGTATAGGCTATTGGTGAGGCCGCACCTGGAGTACTGCGTGCAGTTTTGGTCACCTTAGTTAAGGAAGGGTATACTGGCTTTGGAGGGGGTACAGAGACAATTCACTAGGGTGATTCCGGAGATGAGATGGTTACCTTATGATGATAGATTGAGTAGACTGGGTCTTTACTCATTGGAGTTCAGAAGGATGAGGGGTGATCTTATAGAAACATTTAAAATAATGAAAGGGATAGACAAGATAGAGGCAGAGAGGTTGTTTCCACTGGTCGGGGAGACTAGAACTAGGGGGCACAGCCTCAAAATACGGGGGAGCCAATTTAAAACCGAGTTGAGAAGGAATTCTTTCTCCCAGAGGATTGTGAATCTGTGGAATTCTCTGCCCAAGGAAGCAGTTGAGGCTAGCTCATTGAATGTATTCAAATCACAGATAGATCGATTTTTAACCAATAAGGGAATTAAGGGTTACGGGGAGCGGGCGGGTAAATGGAGCTGAGTCCACGGCCAGATCAGCCATGATCTTGTTGAATGGCGGAGCAGGTTCGAGGGGCTATATGGCCTACTCCTGTTCCTAATTCTTATGTTCTTATGTTCTCCGGAGGATGCGGCAGTGCGGGGGCCAGTGCGTTGCGGTTCCCGGGTGCGTTCATAGTGTGGCGGTTCTCTCTCTCTCTATCTCTCTCTCTCTCTCTCTCTAGAGAGAGGAAGAGCAGGCAGCAGCACAGCGAGTTCAAGATGGCGGCGAGCCTCGTGGCAGCAGAGTTCTTCAGAGAGAGGCAGGCAGGCACCAGCAGAGCACCTAAAATGGCGGTGCCCAGTAGAAACCTCGTGGGAAAAACAAAATGGCATCTTAAAAGGGAAATGTACCCGGGAGTCTTAAAGGGACCTTACACCGTTGGCGGTCCCCACAAAGAGACTTTTGTAAGGGCAAGAGTGAGTCAAAATGATTACTGTGATTTGTATGATGACGTGATTTATGACAAGAGTTAATATTTTGATGCTAAAATGATTACTGTGATTAAAATGATTTTATGTGATTTATGCAATTGTTCAGCGGCTGCAGACAAGCCGCTAAGACAACTATTTTCTGAGAACAGAGGCAACGCACTATTGCCATACCCTGTCTCAGCATAGCCCATGACCTCGGGCAAAAAGGAGCAATATGCCGCCACCACACCTCAACCAGTGGAGCCGGGATTTAATAACTGTTCAGTGTACCTGCAACCTTTTGATATAACTCTTCAACACATCTTCGTGTATCACACAAATGTACAGTCTATGTGTACCTGCTTTCTACTGGAGATTATGTTTGTGTGCTTGTATCACCCATATAAGGACTGCAAATACCACATGCTTGCACTGGATCGCAAGCATAATCTCTACATGGTGGGGGGGGGGGAAGAGGGAAGTGGATGGTCATGAACTCACACTCACAAATCAACCAGGACGAACCAGGCCGAGGTTACCGGCAATTTGCTTTTGGAACTGGGGGGAGGGGGGGCGGGGGGGAAGTGTGATGTTATGCATTGTCCATGTACATTAAATGTATAGTTACAATGGTGCGCCACAAGGGGCACTGTGGTGGGAGACCCGAAAGTACCTGCGAGACAGAGTATAAAAGGCTGCCCACCACACCTGAGGGGCACTCTGGAGTTACACAATAAAGCACCACGGTCACAGCAGTTACTACAACACCAGACTGTTGTGGAGTCAGTGATTTGAGTGCTCCATACATTACAGAGAGACTATGATTGGAGGTGGGGGAGCAACTAGAGAGAGAGACATGGGTTCAGGGCTAGGGTAGGAGGAGCACTGGATGGAGGTTTGGCTAAAGGGGGAAGGAGGGGCACTAGCAGAGACAGCTGAACAGATGGACATTTTCTCAGTGACAAGGAAATCCATGAGCTCCTCATGCTTGTTGTTAGAGGTGAGTATGGAAGCAGCAGGAGAGAGGGGTTGAAGAATGCGTTTGGTTGGAGACAAAAAGAGCCTGAGGTGACCGTCGCCCTTCAAAATGAGCTGACTAGAACAGTGTGCCGGTTGGGCTGTATTCAGTAGGCTTTTAAAAAAAATGATCTAACAGCAAGGAAAACACTGATATAAAGCAAATGTATTTTTAGCTCTGTCAGCATGTTCCAGTAGTTCAAGTGGATGTTCAAGAACCCATGGTACTATTTGAGTAAAACTGAAGAGTTTTTGCAATGTACGGGCCAACATTCCTTTGCCTCCAAACCGAGTAACTGATCACATCTTTCTGCTATCTTGCTGTGTGCAAAAAAATCACTGTCCCATTTGTCTACATGACAACTGTAGCTGCACTTCAACGTAATTCATTTAGTGAAGTGCTTCGAGATGTGAGGTGCTACATACATATAAAGTCTGTCCTTTTATTTTCTTCCCTCTCCCTCTATTAATCTCCTTAGGGTTTATATTACCAAGCTAGTCAAAAACAACAATGCTGCTGCTGTAACAGTGCTCTAGTGTTGAATATTACTCAGTAGAATTGGCAAAACATGAACAGAATGTTATAAAGTGGATTAGTAATTTAAATCAGCTAATTACTGGCCCCTCTGAGCACCACTTGTTTAGCTCAGTTACTGTACAGTGCAAGTCCCTGTACAATTTGTGTGTTTCCAAGTCCAGCCCAAGAGGTAGGGGAAATAAACAAAACTGTCCGGATAAGCTGCTGTGCTGTTTTTGCATGTAGTATTACACTGTAGACCTTTAATATAATACAATTGCTCTGTTTGTAGTCTTGCAATCCTATTGCATAGTTAACACTTACACTGACACTAAAACAGCAAAGAGTGATAGCAAAATTATCCCAATCTCCCTTCATACTGGCACTAAAACTGCATAGAGTTATGGATGGGATCATTGTCATGCAAACGGGTGTTTAATCTGCAGTTCTCATTGAAGAAGAAATTGTAATGTGATGAATTTTTTATTCTCCAGGTGTAACTGATGACTGTGCAACTGCCCGGCAGAGTGCTAATTCATGGCAGTGAAATAAATAATTCAATATACTTAATTATCATTTAACAGTTTATCCCAAGTCAGAACTTGTGCATTCTAACAGCTTCCCAAACATGGAATAAATTGATCGATGTGTCGGAAAGAAGTGGTTCTGTTTGCCTTAGCTGGCTGTGCGCTGGAATATGCCCAGTTTACAGTGCAGGGTTCATTTCAATACACTGGCAGCAGCAGTTAAAGGGCCCAATTTTGGCCATGACTTGCTCCAATTTTTTTGGAGTAAGTTAAAAAATGCCATTTTCCCCAATAAACTTGCTCCAGAGTAACTCAGTTAGGTACGATTTTTTTTTTAATTGAGTTTTTTTTTCAAAAAGATACGTTCCAGCCACTTATGCCAGTTTTGGCCACTTGTGCCACTTTGGCCAGCTAAAACTTACTCCAAATCGACTTAGGTCAGCGTATGTGGCCAGCTTTGAAAAACATTGCGGGCAGTTAAGAATTCGGTGCAGGTTGGTACATTTAAAGCACCACAGTTCCGAGCTTCACACCATTTATTCTGATTTATCTTTCTTGGGTCCAAAGTGGATAATCTCAACCAGGGGAAACATTGAAACATAGAAACATAGAAAATAGGTGAAGGAGTAGGCCATTCGGTCCTTTGAGCCTGCACCGCTATTCAATGAGTTCATGGCTGAACATGCAACTTCAGTACCCCATTCCTACAACCTTTCAACATTTAATCAACTTAGCTTATAATTTTTTAACTCATTACTTGATCTAGTTTAAGTTATAGGTAGATTATATGAAATATTTAAATATGTAACATGAACCACTACAAGTATTGAAACCAAAACACAGAACCTCCTTCCCCTCTGCACCAATTCCCACTTACCAAATTCCCAACTTAGACCCAAATTCCCAACTTTTATATTTTGTTTATGATGCATGCAGTTTCTGACAACTCTGAGCGACCCTGAATAAATACTGCAGGATATTCCCCACTCACCAGGCGAACATCGGGGCGTCCCTTCGGACAGGGATAGGGGCTGCGAGCATCGGGGCGTCCATTCGGACAGGGATAGGGACTGCGAGCATCGGGTCCTGCTCACAGTCCGCAGGACACGCTGGGAGGGCGAGGTGCATGCGCGCAGACTCCACTGCGCATGCGCGCAACTGCCGGCAGTATTTTCTGCACTGGGCTGTTGCTCCGCCCCTCACTGCACTATGTACGCCACGCTGGGACACCGGAGACTCGGCAGAGCGGGCAGGATGGGGCCACTTTTTTTCGGCGCCGTTTCCAGCGCGCAAAGTCGCCGCATTTAGGGTAAGTGCGCCGAAAAAAGGGGTTGGGGAAAATTGAGCCCATAGTAACTAGACGTGTGCAATCATTTTGGTTGGAGACCTTCCCTGACACTGGGGTAGGTCTGCACAGATCATCAAAGCAAATACTTAGCTTGCCAACAGTCATTTGCAGCAATGACCATCGATCATTTTGCCACGAATCTATGTTGCTATGAGTGCTGTAACATAAATGCAGTATTAGAAATTAACAAGGTTTTACTTCAGATTCACTTTGTGTCATTGCTACAATGTCATCCATGTGCAGGCTGCCAGTGGTAAGGTAGAATTAAATTCACTGGAGATTAGTTAGTAGTAGCAAGAAACTACGCTAGCTAGTAAGCTGTGAAAATGCACAGATAACAGGCCTCAGTGGATTTGTAGATATGGGATGGCCATTCAGTGATTCTGATGTATGAGCTCAGACTCCAAGTCCATAACTTCACACAATTGCCAATTTGATATAGTAGGGCACTAGGTCAGAATAACTCTCCCTTTAATATTTTTTCATAACTGTTATATTAACCTCTTTCACCCTCTGATTCTCCCAAGATTAAAATGGAACAAGTTAGGATTGTCAGCCAATTGCAATGCAGTATTTCTCTCCATTTATATCTCCAGCAAAGACCAGAGAACATGCAGGCTCTACTGAGACCATATTTGGACATCAGTAAAGTTCTGTCTTTTTCTTTGCATTGGGACGCTCAGAATTGCTGATTTTAACAGCCGTCTCCAGAAGAATGTTTAATGCTGCCATCGCAACATTTTTATTTACATATATATTGTGCATACGAAGAGATCCATATAATAAGTCAGAGGATTTATTGTTTTGTAATAATGGAGTGTTTATTCCATATAGGGGATAACATCAGGGCCACTAATTTACAAAGATCAAATCAATCAAATTCCATTTTTTACTAAATTATATTCTGGCAATTTTGTTGGTGCTTTGGGAATTGAATTCCACAACTTTACTTGTTATTTTATTCAAACTATAAATGACCAATGAGATGAGGAGAAATTTCTTCTCTGAGGGTTGTAAATCTGTGGAATTCGCTGCCCCAGAGAGCTGTGAAAGCTGAGACATTGAATAAATTTAAGATAGAAATAGACAGTTTCTTAAACGATAAGGGGATAAGAGGTTATGGGGAGCGGGCGGGGAAGTGGAGCTGAGTCCATGATCAGATCAGCCATGATCTTATTGAATGGCGGAGCAGGCTCGAGGGGCCAAATGGCCTACTCCTGTTCCTATTTCTTATGTTCTTATGTTCTTATAAACGCAAGGATGCTTGGTTCAATGGTTCAAGAAGAAAGCCCACAGCCATTTTCTCAGAGAAGTTAGGGGTGGGCAATAAATTATTCCGAGGACTTGTGTGGATTGGTTGCAGATACAATGCTGGCATCAATATTAATGTTTCACTATGGGAGGCAGCCACCTCTCTGTTATGGTGTCTCTTCCAGCTTGACCTCCAGACAAATTCCACCACGGGGACTGCCCTAGCCATAGTTTTGTAGATGATCAGAGTATAACATTTCATTGCCACCAGATTGTTTCAAAGTACCACTGGGGACATTTGCCAAATGAATGGTTGTACACTGATGCCTCACATCCGTGACACATGCCTTTTTAAGGAGGTAGCAGCAGTAGGAGGTACAACACTTCTCCAAGTTATCGACTTCCTAAAAATATAACGCCTAATTAATGGTTCATGTATCCCCATTTGGGCTCCTAACACCAACCTAATGCCTACGAAAGGGCCATATTCCTTTAAATACAAAATTCTGCAGCTCACCACGTAGTTCTGCTTCCCAGCACAAGCCCAAATAGCAAAAGGAGAATATTTAAATTATATTCATGAGCTGGCATTGCATCATCCAGCGAGTCCAAGCTCATCACTCTTACCTACATTGGCTGCCATTACTCCAACACATCAAATTTAAAATTCTCATCCTTGCGTTTAAATCCCTTCATTGATTCTGCTAATCTTTGTAATCTCCTCCAGCTCTACAACCCCACCCCTTACATTCCATTCCTCTGACACTGCTCCCTTGTGCTCCTATCCCCCGCCCTGCCTCACATATTGTGGGCGCGCCTTCATCTACTTAGGCCCTATGCTCTGGAATTTGCTCCCTAAATCCCTACACTTTTCACTCTTCCTTTAAGACCTTTGTTAAACCCAACCTCTAGAACTAAAGCTTTTGGTCACCACCCTAATCGCTCCCGAACTTCAGCACCTGTTGTGCACCTTGGGGCATTTTTTTCAAGATTCTAGGTGCAATAGTTGTTGATGATGAAGGGAGAATGCTGGCCAATACATTGTAATGAATAACGACGTAGAGTTCAAGTCATACTGTACCTGGTCTTGACTGTTGGGGGAAAGGCACAAACTCTATAACATCCTACTCCTGTGTGGCACTGGGCAATGATATGGTTATGTCGAGAACTATGCCATAGTTAAAGATTACTTGTTAGTCCCAAGGCATTCTGTGTCACTCACAACACATAAAAAAATGAAGGTTTCAATTCATTGGGACTTGTTATGTTATGATAAATTGCTTATTCCTGAGAACATGTTAAAAGTTTTGGGGGACATTTCGAACTGTAATTTACACATGAGTGATTTTCAGTTGCCTGCTGAAATAGGGCTCTAAATGCTGAGTGGTAGCTGTCAAAAAAAAAAAGAATTATATTCATGGTTATTAGTGGTTGTCACATAAGTATGTTAATTTAAATGTCTGCAATTTTCTAATTTTAGTACCACCGTAGATGAAATGGTACAAACCTATGGATGAATGGAACTTGTCCAGCTGGCCGTTAAAGGGGCCAGTATCCCCCTATCATCAAAAATGTATTCATGTCATCTGCTTTTTTATTCCAATTTATTAAATGGACAAAATATTGGAAAAGGCCTTAATCCCAGGTTGAAGTGTGATTAATGAAAAATATTGGGCCTGAAATCCCGGTTTCTTCTTCCCGTGGGCGATCAACTGAAACTAGGAGAGAAGATGCGCACTTACCTTTTGGTTGAACGCTCACTAGAGATCCCGGACTCGAAGCCTCCTCTTCTTGTGCAATGGAGCGCATTCACATTGGGACGTCCGTTGAAGTCACATGGGCCTGGACACTTAATCACAGTAAAGTATTTTCTCATTCATGTAATAGGAGTTTCGTAAGTCCGAAATGCCTATTACTATGAATGAGAAACACACCCAAACACAACATAAAAAATGTAAAAAAACACCTCAGATAAATACATTATAGAAATTAAAGTTGATGGAAATGTTTTTGAAAAAATATATTTGCTGATTTTTTTTTAAAGTTTGAATTATGATTTAAAATTAAATTACTTGAGTGGGCAGGGTTTTTAACAAATATGTGTTTTAAAATTTTGTTTTTGATATGTTTTAAAACTCTTATGCTGGTAAAAGTAGGTTATGCGCCCTGCTTTTACTAGGTGCAAGAGTTTTAAGGACATTCACAGGGCAAGGGATGGGCAAATAACCCAATTTCTGCCATGGGAATGTCCTGCTCCCCGAGATGCGGAAGATCTGTCAAGTCAGAAACTTGACAGATCGGAAAAGCTGATTTTAGGTACATGCGCATTGCACACTGAAAACCGGCTTTTGCGATGCCTTCCCGGGTCTGTACACACTCCGGAATTTCAGAGCCATTAAATAGAGCATCACACTGCTGAATATCTCCCATGTGTGGATATTTTGATCTGTGTCTCATTCTCACAGTGTCATCTGTGGCTCAGTTGATAGCACCCTCACCTCTGAGTCAGAAAATTGTGGGTTCAAGTCCCACTCCAGAGACTTGAGCACAATAATCTAGGCTGACACACCAGTGCAGTACTGAGGGAGTGCTGCACTGTCGGAGGTGCCGTCTTTCAGATGAGACATTAAACTGAGGCTCTGTCTGCTCTCACAGGTGGATGTAAAAGATCCCATGGCACTATTTCAAAGAAGAGCAGGGGAGTTATCTCCGATGTCCTGGCCAATATTTATCCCTCAATCAACATCACTACAGCAGATGATCTGGTCATTATCACATTGCTGCTGGTGGGAGCTTGTTGTGTGCCTATTGAGTGCCGTGTTTCATACATTACAACAGTGAATACACTTCAGAGTATTTAATTGGCTGTAAAGTGCTTTGGGATGTTCGGCGGTCATGAAAGGTGCTATATAAATGCAAGTCTTTCTTTATTTGTGCAACACTTGATATCGATTGGATTGTTCCAGTAACTCAGTGATTGCTGTGCATCTTGGAGTCCTGTTTCCCTCTGCTCCCCTTGGAAAGCATCACCTATTTCTCTCTTTCCTGAATCATCCAGCACTGCCTCTTGGGCGATCCCATTCTGAAGGCTATGAACCAGAATTCCCTCATCCTGTCTGATGCTGTGCAGCGTAGCCAATTGCTGTGCGAGCACAGAGATCCTCTGCTCCACAGCCTACATTTTCTGACACACTGCAAATATGCTTCCGCTGGGTACACTGAGGATGGCTAGGGTTTCCAACTCTGGATGGACGTATTCCAATGAGCCTCAACTGCACCTGAGCACTGAATTCCTCCAATAGAGATGGGACGCATTCTGTCGCGCAGAGCAGGCGAGGTTGGACCACGCATCCATTGAAAGGGGAAAGTGTGGAACAAAATGATGGGGAATGGAGAGAAGCACATCTAGGAAGGAGTATGCGCCCAGTGATAATATATAAAGTAAAAGATTCCTGAGAGCATAGACCTCAGTCACTACTTTAATAAGCTTCAGAAAATTATTGTATTTAACCTTGAAATAGTGATTTGTTCTATTTTTTAAATCTATCTGAAAATTTGGATTCATAATAATTGAAATTTTGGGCACAACTGACATAGAAACATAAGAACATAGAAAATAGGTGCAGGAGTCGGCCATTCGGCCCTTCGAGCCTGGACCACCATTCAATAAGATAATGGCTGATCATTCACCTCAGTACCCCTTTCCTGTTTTCTCTCCATACCCCTTGATCCCTTTAGCCGCAAGGGCAATATCTAACTCTCTCTTGAATATATCTAACGAACTGGCCTCAACAACTTTCTACGGTAGAGAATTCCACAGGTTAACAACTCTCTGAGTGAAGAAATTTCTCCTCGTCTCAGTTCGAAATGGCTTAGACTGTGACCACTGGTTCTGGACTTCCCCAGTATCGAGAACATTCTTCCTGCCTCTAACCTATCCAATCCCATCAGAATTTTATATGTTTCTATGAGATCCCCTCTCATTCTTCTAAACTCCAGTGAATACAGGCCCAGTCGATCCAGTCTCTCCTCATATGTCAGTCCTGTCATCCCTGGAATCAGTCTGGTGAACCTTCGCTGCACTCCCTCAATAGCAAGAACCTCCTTCCTCAGATTAGGAGACCAAAACTGAACACAATATTCCAGGTGAGGCCTCACCAAGGCCCAGTACAACTGCAGTAAGACCTCCCTACTCATATACTCAAATTCCCTAGCTATGAAGGCCAACATGCCATTTGCCTTCTTCACCGCCTGCTGTACCTGCATGCCAACTTTCAATGACTGATGTACCATGACACCTAGGTCTCGTTGCACCTCCCCTTTTACTAATATGTCGTCATTCAGATAATATTCTGCCTTCCTGTTTTTGCCACCAAAGTGGATAACCTCACATTTATCCACATTATACTGCATCTGCCATGCATTTACCCACTCACCTAACCTTCCAAAGTCACCCTGCAGCCTCTTAGCGTCCTCCTCACAGCTCACACCGCCACCCAGCTCATCTGCAAACTTGGAGATATTACACTCAATTCCTTCATCTAAATCATTGATGTATATTGTAAATAGCTGGGGTCCCAGCACTGAGCCCTGCGGCACTCCACTAGTCACTGCCTGCCATTCTGAAAAGGACCCGCTTATCCCGACTCTCTGCTTCCTGTCTGCCAACCAGTTCTCTATCCACGTCAATAAATTACCCCCAATCCCATGTACTTTAATTTTGCACACTAATAAGATCCGGAGATGAGGGGATTGACTTATGAGGATAGGTTGAGTAGGTTGGGCCTATACACATTGGAGTTCAGAAGAATGAGAGGTGAACTTATTGAAACTTAGAAGATATTTAGGGGGCTCGACAAGGTGGATGCAAAGAGGATATTTCCACTCATAGGGGAAACCAAAACTAGGAGGCATAGTCTCAGAATAAGGTGCCGCCTATTCAAAACTGAGATGATGAGAAATTTCTTCTCTCAGATGGTTGTAAATCTATGGAATTTTCTGCCCCACAGAACTGTGGAGGCTGGGTCATTGAATATATTTAAAGCAGAGATAGACAGATTTTTGAGCGATAAGGGAGTAAAGGGTTATGGGGAGCGGGCAGGGAAATGGAGCTGAGTCCATGATCAGATCAGCCATGATCTTATTGAATGGCGGAGCCGGCTCGAGGGGCTAAATGGCCTATTCCTGCTCCTATTTCTTATGTTCTTATGTTTATTTAAAAAAGAATGAATTCTGGTGATGTAACACCACGGCTCTGCGTCTCACTGCTCCAACATGCAGCATTAGCCTCAACCTAGTTTCAGTCCCTGCTCCATTCTCAATCTGGCGGCAGTGGCAAATACATGTAGAGGCTTTTATGTCCGAAAAATCATTCTAATTGCGAGTGTAATAACTACCTGCCTTTATTTCCAGACCCTCTATAATAAGAATAACAAAATTATAGAAGAGAAGACATTGGAATGTAATTGCTACGCAATGCTTACCCCCAATCTGAGGGCATTTAGTGTTCTGTTAACAATATGCAAGTATCACACATATCGGGGATAATATCAAATCAAAAGGGAGAGGCTCATTCCTGGTGGTCCTTCACACCGTCTGACAGCTGGCTTCGGGAGTATTAACATTCTTGGGTGAGCAACCATCCACCAGACCTCTCCGCAGCAGTGTTGTTTATCCAGGTGAACCAAAGTTGGGAATCATTTACCAGAAGGAAACTGACATAACGGAAAGTATGAAAAAATGCATTTGTCATTGGAAAAATGAGCAAAAAAACTAGATATGTTGGAAAAATAAAACACCAGTTCAAAATAACAGCAACTTGCATTTATAAAGCGCCTTTAATGTAGCAAAAACATCTCGAGGCCCCTGATAAATAGCTAAAGAGGAATAGTATATCAGATTCTAGAGCAGCATTGCAGGCAAGTGTAAACTGAGTGATTAAGCTGCAGTTATAAGCCATGTTACGATTCCTATTATTTGCCTGGAATATATTACCTTACTCATTGGGAAACAGACAAATTGATTTAAGCAGGATACTAGCAAGTAAAATCAAGGAAAACCCAAAGATGTTTTATAAATACATAAAGAGCAAGAGGATTACGAAAGAAAGAGTAGGGCCTATTAGAAATCAAAAAGGAAACCTATGTGTGGAGGCGGAAGATGTGGCTATGGTTCTTAATGAAAGCTTTGCGTCTACCTTCACAGACGAGAGGGACGATGCACATATTGTAATTGAGGAGGAGTGTGAAATATTTAGGAGATAAACATAGACAGAGAGGAAGTATTAAGAGGTTTAACATCTTTGAAAGTAGATAAAGCCCCAGTCTCAGATGAAATGTATCCCAGGCTATGAAGAGAGGCCAGGGAGGAAATAGCGGACCATCATTTCCTAATCCTCATACAAAAGCAAAATACTGCGGATACTGAAATCTGAAATAAAAATAGAAAATGCTGGAAATACTCAGCAGGTCAGGCAGCATCTGTGGAGAGAGAAACAGAATTAACGTTTCAGGTTGATGACTCTTCGTCAGAACTGGAACAAGTTAGAGATGCAACAGGTTTTTAAGCAAGTTTAGGGGCAGGGAAAGGGGGGTAGGAAGGAAAGAACAAAAGGGAAGGTCTGTGATAGCGTGGAAGGTAGAAGAGATTAAGAGATGAAAGGGATGATGGTGCAAGGCAAAAGGACATGGTAATCGGACAAGTTAAAAAATAAAACATGAGTCTAGATAGGGTGTAAATGGAGATGGCAGAATCATCATCAGCTGCCGTGGGAAAGAGAAAAGAAATAGGGGCAGTGGTTATGGGTTGAAACTGTTGAACTCGATGTTGAGTCCAGAAGACTGTAAAATGCCCAAGGAGCCCTAGTACAACTGAAGTCAATGGGAATCGGGAGGGAAACTTTCAACTGGCTGGAGTCATATCTAGCATAAAGGAAAATGGTTGTGGTGATTAGAGGTCAATCATCACAGCCTCAGGACATCGCTGCAGGAGTTCCTCAGGGCAGTCCTAGGCCCAACCATCTTCAGCTGCTTCATCAATGACCTTTCCTCCATCATAAGGTCAGAAGTGGGAATGTTTGCTGATGACTGCAGTGCTCAGTGCCATTCGCAACTTCTCAGATAATGGAACAGTCCACGCCCGCATGCAGCAAGACCTGGATGACATTCAGGCTTGAGCTGATAAGTGGCAAGTAACATTCGCGTCACATATGTGCCAAGCAATGACTATCTCCAACAAGTGAGAGTCTAAACACCGCCCCTTGATATTCAACGGCATAACCATTGCTGAATCCCCCACCATCAACATCCTGGGGGTCACCATTGACCAGAAACTTAACTGGACCAGCCACATAAATACTGTGGCAACAAGAGCAGGTTCCTTCTGACTCCCCAAAACCTTTACACCATCTACAAGGCAAAGTCAGGACTGGATGCACTCATCCACTTGCTAGATGAGTGCAGTTCCAACAACACTCAAGAAGCTCGACACCCTCCAGGACAAAGCAGCTACAGGGACTGCAGCGGTTCAAGAAGGCGGCTCACCGCCACCTTCTCAAGGGCAATTAGGGATGGACAATAAATGCTGGCCTTGCCAGTGACGCCACATCCCATGAACGAATAAAAAAAAAAGGTAGATAAGGTGGTTAAGAAGGCCTATGGGATACTTTCCTTTATTAACCGAAGCATAGATATATAAGAGCAGAGAGGTTATGCTTGAACTGTATAAAACACTAGTTAGGCCACAGCTAGAGTACTGTGTACAGTTCTGGTCAACACATTACAGGAAAGTTATGATTCCACTAGAGATGGCGCAGAAGAAATTTACGAGGATGTTACCAAGACTAGAGAATTTTAGCTATGAGGAAAGATTGGACAGGCTGGGATTGTTTTCGTTGGAACAGTGGAGGCTGAGCGGAGACTTAATTGAGGCATATAAAATTATGAGGGTCGAGATAGAGTGGATAGGAAGGACCTATTTCCCGTAGCAGAGATGTCAATAATCAGGGGGCATAGATTTAAAATAATTGGTAGAAGGATTAGAGGGGAGTTGAGGAGAATTTTTTTCACTCATAGAGCAATGGGGGTCTGGAATGTGTTGCTTGAAAGAGTGATAAAGGCAGAAACCCTCATCACATTTTTTAAATACTTGGATATGCACCTGAGGTGCTGTAAACTGCAAGACTACAGACCAAGAGCTGAAAGTGGGATCAGGCTGGATAGCTCTTTTTCAGCCGGCACAGACACAATGGGCCGAATGGTCTCCTTCTGTGCCGTAAATTTCTATGCTTCTATGACTAGGGTGATAGGAAATACAAAAAATAACAGTACTAAATGAATTGTTCTCATTGACCAATATTGTCAGCCATCTGACAGCAAAATTCCACCTAAACTGGAGAGGTGGCCTGCCCGAACTGACTCCTGCTGCAGTGTTTTACAGTTAATCCTGAAGTATCCTCAGACATGTTAACCTTTTTCTCTTGTTTTTAATGCTGATTGGCCTGCTGTATATTTCCAGCATTTTCTGTTCCTATTTCAGGGTTATTTCTGTACTTTGTCCAGGGTTTTAGAATTCAAGCTGCTGAGTAAAAGAACTAGTTAAATTGTGTAGAGTTTTACAGGCCTGTCAAATCGCACTTGCTTCAATGAAATTCAGTGATTTACTTTCAGAAATGTTTCAAAAAAATGCTCTGTTCAATTCAGTCAGCTTCTAACGTAAGATCCTGTATTTCTCAAAAGGCCTCATTGTTTTGCGTGTTCTAACCTTGGCAATGTTTTGTTTATTGGGTTTGACATACCATTATTTGCAGTTTGGGTGGGGAATTTATCTGGCCAGAACACTGCATTCCTGTGCTTCCAAAGTTCAACTCCCTGACTTGGCTGATTTTAGACTTGGTTGTGCTTGAATGGTTTGAGATTTAACTGACTTGAAACTGAGTTGCCATTGTGATAATTGTAAGCAAGGGAGAAGAGGCAAAGTCAGGAGAAGGACTTGCCCCATGTAATGATTTACATTTTATCTCTAGTGCCTGAACTGGATGCTCTCAACAATAAACCAGCAGCTTGGAGCTAAGCTGGGGTTACCATAGCGTTTTGGAGTATTTATTAATAAACAAAGTTAGGGCCATTATGTACAATCTCGAGCATTTCACACCATTGTGAGAAGTTGGGATCCTTCACCTCATTCCACACAGCGTTTGGCTGGAGCAGACATCCGAGGGGAAGCATTTGAATCTTTGGTTCGATATGCCAAGCCTCGCATCTCACAGACTTAAGGGAGAGGTCTCTCTGTCTATTTCTCTCTCTATTTCTCTATGTTTCTCTTCCTATCCTTATCTATCTCTTATCTATTTATCTCTGAGTAAGCTGTTGCCTAATGGAAATCTGAACCAATTCGCCTTTATTATTTTTCTATAACTGAGGAACATAGGAAATTGAATGTTCCCATCATGAAAACTATATACAGTTCATTCATGTTTTTTCTGTAAACAAAACAAATACCACTTTGTTGGTTTGAAGCTGTGCCCATCTCTATAGACCGCTTTTCAGTTTGCATTCTTTAAAGAAAAGAGATTGCTCGTGGTGTCATGTGCAACATTTCAGTGCTGGTATACAGAATGAGGATTCTTTGTTATAATCCCTGGTTTACACTATTGTTTAACTTGATAGTGGGCACTCTGGGTCATGGGGGCCGTGAGGTCTGCTTGTCTCTTGTGACACAGAACCTGAAAATTGTGACAGTAGGCTTGAGATTGTACGTTCTGGCCCTACCTTGCCTACGAACTAACACACCAAGGCACTATGCTAACCAGCCTATCTCAAAGCTGCTGGCTTACTGTTGGGGAAAAATGCCTGGAGTTTCTGCAAAATCGGCCAAACCAGCGCAAAAGAGCGCTGAATTTCAAGCCCAAATTATGTCCAGCTCAAATCAAATTTCCACGCTCTTTTGCACTAGTTTAAATAACATTGCGCTAGAAGCCGGCCCCACCCACAAAACTGGCCATACCCCCAGATCAAATTAATCACCATGGTAAATTTCTACTAATTGCGTCCGTTTGCGAGCCTTTGAGGAGGCTCTTGAAATTAAGCTGTATTTTTAGGTGCAGGGACATTAATATTCACGTTATAAAAGCTTTTGCATATATTTTTTTAATTTATTAAGAAACTAACTATCTTAGAATCATAGAAATTTACAGCACAGAAGGAGCCTATTCGACCCATCGTGTCTGTGCCAGTCAACAAAGAACTATCCAGCCTAATCCCATTTTCCAGCTCTTGGTCTGTAGCCTTGTAGGTTACGGCAATTCAAGTACTTTTAAAATGCTATGAGGGTTTCTGCCTCTACCACCCTTTCAGGCAGTGAGTTTCAGACCCCCACCACCCTCTGGGTGAAAACATTGCTCCTCAAATCCTCTCTAAACCTTCTATCAATGACATTAAATCTATGCCCCCTGGTTATTGAACCCTCTGCTAAGGTCCTTCCTATCCACTCTATCTAAGCCCCTCATAATTCTATACACCTCAATTAGGTCTCTCAGCCTCCTCTGTTCCAAAAAAACCAACCCCAGTCTATCCAATCTTTCCTTTTAGCTAAAATTTTCCAATCCAGGCAACATCCTCGTAAATCTCTTCTGCACCCCCTCTCTAGTGCCCCAATATAACTAGCAAATGGTCCTGTATAGTTTTCTTAAAGTCACTTTCAATTATTTAAAATTGTGTTACAGGTGGTGGACTAGAAACTGATTGAATGCTTATTTTTTGTGATAAACCCATTTTCAGCTGTATTAATCAAACTGCACCAGGTTACCATTCTTAAATATGAAGGAATATTTTTGAAAGCAAAATTTTTCTTTAAAAAAATATGTTCTAAAACGCTGCCCAATTGTACTCACTGGTTCATGGCAGATTTTACGTTCGACGAAATACAAATGGGTTGAGCGGAAACTTGAGGGGGAAAAAAGATTTCTCAAAACAGGGCAATTGTTCCCGGATCGCTGATTGCACCCAAAATGGAAACTTGTATTACCTGGACAGGATTTTTTTTTAAGTTTTAAATTCCGTCCAGGTAATACAAGTAAAATGCAAATCGATACACCCCAGTTTGTAAATCGGGCCTACTGTCAGTTGATCCAAGAAGCATTGACTGTAACCCGAGAGCTTCAACCCTAGTCAACCCTTCTGGGGAGGTAGATTGTCCTCTTACCCATGAGACCTGAGTTTAAATCCAACCCTGACTGATGGGATGAAGTTCTCCTCCATCTTTCTGTTTGGTTGTAATAGTCCTACATGACATGAGTTTGTGCAGTCTTAGCACAGGTTCTAGCAGGCTTGGGGCCCATAGCAATAAACTGTCCCAGTTTGGCAATAATTGGCAATAAAATGCGGAGAAGCCACAAGAGAGGGCTGGTATGGGAAATGGAAAATTATACTAGTATAGTAAGAAATGCTGTTCCAGGGTTTTAAACTAAAGTCTAATGTGAGAGGAAAATTAAAAGTACTTTACCCTGCGTCTGACGTGGTGACGCTTGATGTTGACGCTGATTGCTGGCAATGATAAGCGTTGAATTTACCAGCTTAAACCTTATTCATCTTTGTGCACACCTTAAAATCGCACTCGAACTGCCTTTAGATTGGGTAAAATGCCATGTTAATACCGCCAGCTCCTGACATGAGTCTCACACAGTTGGCGGAAACCCCAAAGCAAGCTTAGTGGATTTCAAAGGCCAGCTGCTGGGAAGACACAGTGGAGAAAAAAAATCAGAGTCTTCTAAGAAGGCACCCTTAGCAAACTTACAAAGGAGCATTGTGACCTCGTCTAACTTAACTTTTGAGAGCCAATCATATTAACTAACTTTTAGCCAAAATGCAATGAATCTTAAAATGGAATAAGATCTACACAAGATGTAGTAATATATTTTCACCGTATATATTAATGAGAGTGTTGTGTTTCCAAGTTTGCAGGTTACACTAAGTTAGGAGGCATGTAGGTTGTGTGGATGAGAGGCGGAAATTACAAAGGGACATGGATGAAGTGAGTGGGCAAAACTATGGCCAAGAGAGTTCAATGTGGGGAAGTGAGAGGTCATCTACTTTGGATCTGAGAAGGGCAAATTGGAATATTTTCTTCATCGTGAGAGACGAGAACATGTTTTTAAGCACCAATCAACTTAATGGGTTAAATTATGAGGACACGTTGCATAAACTTGACTTGTATTCCCTTGAGTTTAGTAGATGGAGGAGGGAGAGAGAAAACAGGAAATTATAGACCCGTTAGCCTGACATCGGTAGTGGGGAAAATGTTGGAATCAATTAATAAAGATGTAATAGCAGCGCATTTGGAAGGCAGTGACAGGATCGGTACAAGTCAGCATGGATTTATGAAAGGGAAATCATGCTTGACAAATCTTCTAGAATTTTTTGAGGATGTAACTAGTAGAGTGGACAAGGGAGAACCAGTGGATGTGGTGTATTTGGACCTTCAAAAGGCTTTTGACAAGGTCCCACACAAGAGATTAGTGTGCAAAATTAAAGCACATGGTATTGGGGGTAATGTATTGACTCGGATAGAGAACTAGTTGGCAGACAGGAAGCAAAGAGAAGGAATAAATGGGTCCTTTTCAGAATGGCAGGCAGTGACTAGTGGGGTACCGCAAGGTTCAATGCTGGGACCCCAGCTATTTACAATATACATTAATGATTTAGACAAAGGAATTGAATGTAATAGCTCCCAAGTTTGCAGGTGACACTAAGCTGGGTGGCAGTGTGAGCTGTGAGGAGGATGCTAAGAGGCTGCAGGGTGATTTGGACAGATTAGGTGAGTGGGCAAATGCATGGCAGATGCAGTATAATGTGGATAAATGTGAGGTTATCCACTTTGGTGGCAAAAACAGGAAGGCAGACTATTATCTGAATGGTGACAGATTAGGAAAAGGGGAGGTACAACGAGACCTGGGTGTCATGGTACATCAGTCATTGAAAGTTGGCATACAGATACAGCATATTGGCCTTCATAGCGAGAGGATTTGAGTATAGGAGCAGGGAGGTCTTACTGCAGTTGTACAGGGCCTTGGTGAGGCCACACCTGGAATATTGTGTACAGTTTTTGATACGTCCTTACTACACAGTATAAATGCACACGAGGCCCATGCTTGAGAGAAGGTCAGTCTGTGACCTGTCCTTTATTCCTTAGCACTCAAGTGATGAAGGTGGGTGGAGCTTCCCCTTTTATACCTGAAGGTCCAGGTTAGGAGTGTCTCCCACCTAGTGGTCAGTGTTCTCACGGTGTACAACTTAGGTCAGTTTATACATGGGTTACAATGCTGGTTGAATACATGACATCACCTCCCCCGCCAAAGTCTTATTGGGATCACAGGTTAAGTCTCTCTGGTGGTTTACACTCCCTTGTAGAGCGCCTGAGTTGGGGCTCCGGTTGTTGGGCGCTGGCCTGAGTGTCTGCTGTTTGCAGTGCCTCAGGCCTGTCCGGACTGCCCACAGTGACTGGGCTATCCTCCCTTTGGTTCCGGTGTTCGGTCACCTGTGGTGGAGTGAACTCTATATCGTGTTCTTCCTCTGCTTCTTCTATGGGGTTGATGAACCTCCTTTTTGTTTGATCCACATGTTTGCGGCAGATTTGTCCATTGGTAAGTTTAACTACCAGAATCCTATTTCCCTCTTTGGCAACCACAGTGCCTGCGAGCCATTTGGGCCCTGCAGCGTAGTTGAGGACAAAAACAGGATCATTTACATCAATACATCGCGCCCTCGCATTCCTGTCATGGTAGTGATATTGTGACTGGCGCCTGCTCTCGACAATTTCTTTCATGGTGGGGTGTATAAGGGATAATCGGGTTTTGAGCGTCCTTTTCATTAGTAGCTCTGCGGGTGGAACCCCTGTGAGCGAGTGTGGTCGGGATCTATAGGCCAACAGGAGGCGCGATAAGCGGGTTTGTAGGGAACCCCTTTGGAATCTGAGCATCCCCTGTTTGATTATCTGCACTGCTCGTTCTGCCTGGCCGTTTGAGGCCGGCTTGAACGGTGCCGTTCTGACATGGTTAATTCCATTGCCTGCCATGAAGTCCTGGAATTAAGTGCTTGTGAAGCACGGGCCATTGTCGCTGACCAAAATGTCCAGTAGACTGTGGGCGGCGAACATTGCCCATAGACTTTCTACCGTGGCAGAAGATGTGCTTGAATTTAAAATGTCACACTCGATCCATTTGGAGTAGGCGTCTACTACAACCAAAAACATTTTCCCCATGAAAGGACCTGCGTAGTCCACATGGATGTGTGACCAAGGCTTGGCGGGCCATGGCCAGGGGCTAAGGGGGGCTTCCCTGGGCGCATGGCCCAGCTGGGCACACGTGTTGCACCTGCGAACACAAAGTTCCAGATCTGCGTCTATCCCTGGCCACCAAACGTGTGACCTGGCAATTGCCTTCATCGTGACAATGCCCGGGTGCCCATTGTAGAGTTCTCTGATGAACACCTTTCTGCCCATCTGGGGCATGACTACGCGGTTTCCCCACAGTAGGCAATCGGCCTGAATCGAGAGTTCATCCTTGCGCCTGTGAAATGGTTTAAATTTCTCAGGGCATGCCCTGTACGTGGCTGCCCAGTCCCCATTCAGGACACATTTCTTGACTAGAGACAATAGCGGGTCTCTATTTGTCCAGACTTTAATCTGACGGGCTGTCACGGGTGAGCCTTCGCTTCCGAAAGCTTCAACAACCATGACCATCTCAGCAGCATGCTCGGTAGCCCCCTCAGTGGTGGCTAGTGGGAGCCTGCTGAGTGCATCGGCGCAGTTTTCGGTGCCCGGTCTGTGCCAAATTGTGTAGTCATAGGCAGCTAACGTGAGTGCCCACCTCTGTATGCGGGCCGATGCGTTTGCATTTATGGCCTTGTTGTCGGCCAAAAGGGACGTTAGGGGTTTGTGATCTGTCTCCAGCTCAAATTTCCTGCCAAACAGGTACTGGTGCATTTTCTTTACCGCATATACACATGCGAGCGCCTCCTTTTCTACCATCCCATAGCCCCTTTCTGCCTGGGACAGACTCCTGGAGGCATAAGCTACCGGCTGTAACTGACCCTTGGCATTGACGTGCTGCAACACACACCCGACACCATAGCACGACACATCGCACGTTAACACAAGTTTCTTACATGGGTCATATTGCGTTAACAGATAGTTGGAACATAACAAATTGCGTGCTCTATTAAAAGCCCTTTCCTGGCTGTCCCCCCAGACCCATTCGCGACCTTTGCGTAAGAGCACGCGTAGCGGCTCTAGCAGCGTGCTCAATTTGGGAAGAAAGTTACCAAAATAGTTCAGGAGCCCCAGGAGCGAACTCAGCTCAGTCGTGTTACGGGGTCTGGGTGCTCTCTGGATCGCTTCTGTCTTGGATGCAGTAGGGCTGATCCCGTCTGCTGCTACCCTCATCCCCAGGAATTCTACCTCTGGAGCTAGGAAGACGCACTTCGCCTTTTTCAGTCGCAGACCTACCCGGTCCAGTCTACGTAGCACCTCCTCCAGGTTGTGGAGGTGTTCTTCAGTATCGTAACCCGTAATGAGGATGTCGTTCTGAAAAACCACCGTCCCTGGAATCGACTTGAGGAGGCTTTCCATATTTCGTTGGAAGATCGCGGCGGCCGAGCGAATCCCGAACGGACATCTGTTGTACTCAAACAACCCCTTGTGTGTCGTGATGGTGGTCAGCTTCTTCGACTCACTCGCCAGCTCCTGGGTCATGTAAGCTGAGGTCAGGTCCAATTTTGAAAAAAGTTTGCCACCGGATAGCGTCGCAAAGAGGTCCTCTGCTCTCGGTAGTGGGTACTGGTCTTGGAGTGACACCCGATTGATGGTGGCCTTGTAATCGCCACATATCCTGACCGACCCATCCGCCTTGAGCACCGGCACAACCGGGCTCGCCCAGTCACTGAATTCGACTGGCGAGATGATGCCTTCCCTCAGCAGGCGGTTCAATTCGCCTTCTATCTTTTCCCGCATCACGTACGGCACCGCTCTGGCCTTGTGGTGTACTGGTCTGCTAGTGGCCATGCTCGCTTGGTTTAAATCCCAGTTTCTTGTCGCCATTGATGCGTCCTTACTACACAGTATAAATGCACATGAGGCCCATGCTTGAGAGAAGGTCAGTCTGTGACCTGTCCTTTATTCCTTAGCACTCAAGTGATGAAGGTGGGTGGAGCTTCCCCTTTTATACCTGAAGGTCCAGGTTAGGAGTGTCTCCCACCTAGTGGTCAGTGTTCTCACGGTGTACAACTTAGGTCAGTTTATACATGGGTTACAATGCTGGTTGAATACATGACAGTTTTGGTCTCCTAATCTGAGAAAGGACATTCTTGCTATTGAGGGAGTGCAGCGAAGGTTCACCAGACTGATTCCCGGGATGGCAGGACTGACATATGAAGAAAGACTGGATCGACTAGGCTTATATTCACTGGAATTTAGAAGAAGGAGAGGGGATCTCATAGAAACATATAAAATTCTGATGGGATTGGACAGGTTAGATGCAGGAAGAATGTTTCCGATGTTGGGGAAGTCCAGAACCAGGGGTCACAGTCTAAGGATAAGGGGTAAGCCATTTAGGACCGAGATGAGGAGAAACTTCTTCACTCAAAGAATTGTGAACCTGTGGAATTCTCTACCACAGAAAGTTGTTGAGGCCAGTTCGTTAAATATATTCAAAAGGGAGTTAGATGTGGTCCTTATGGCTAAAGGGATCAAGGGGTATGGAGAGAAATCAGGAATGGGTTACTGAGGGAATGATCAGCCATGATCATATTGAATGGTGGTGCAGGCTCGAAGGGCCGAATAGCCTACTCCTGCACCTATTTTTTATGTTTCTATGATTTAATCGAGATACATAAACTGAGAAAGGGATTTGATATGGTAGATACAAAGGCCCCAAGTTTCCACATGATTTGCTCCTGATTTTTAGGAGCAACTGGTGTAGAACGGAGTATCTTAGAAATCGGAATTCTCCACATTTAGTTTTCTGCAGTTCTAGTCAGGTAAAACAGTTTCACTTTTGAACAGAATTTTTTTTTCAAAAGGCGGCATGTCCGGCCACTGGCGCCTGATTTTAAAGTTTCCACAGTGAAAACGTACTCCAAACTAACTTAGAATGGAGCAAGTGAAGATTTTTGTACGCTTGAAAAAACCTTGTCGACACTTTAAAAAAATCAGGCGCAGGTTACAAATTAGGCGTAGGGAACGAGGTGGGGGGGGGAGGGGGGGGAAGGGAAGTCATTAAATTCTACAATCAATCCTTAGTTATACTTATACAAATATTATACAAATAAATCTAACCTGAATAAAAATTTATAAGCAAAGAAAAGATTAAATAAACCATGTTCCTACCTGTGTGAAAGTGCTTCAGACAGGCCTTTCAGGCAGGGGTGTGGCGTCAGTGTGTCGACGGCAGCGGCAGCAAGCAGCCTTCGAGCTGAGCTGCGGTGCTTGAGGCAGGCCTTCATTCCCCGCGAAGATGCAGCACCCGGACGGACTTGAGGCCATTCGGCCATGGGATTGCAGCGGCGTCAGTGGCTGGCCGGGAGCCGAAGAAAGAACAGCAGCAGCCTTTGAGCTGTGAGGGGGACTGACTGAGGCCATTTGGACAGGGAGAGGCAGCCACATCGGCATCTTTATATTTAAATTTGCAGAATGGGTGCACCACATATTATGCAATGGTTTGCTTCCTCATGCAAGAAATTCTTTGTTCTTGGTGGACGTTGATCCATTGCAAAGTTGAATTGGCACTTTTATTTCTCCAAACGCACAGTCCTTAATTTGCAGGAACCGGTTTCTGCAAGTTTAGCAGTGAAAAGCTGAACTCACTGATTTCAGCAGGTGATTTATTCAGCAGTGCTGCTAAAAGCACTCCCTCACACACAGAAATATCAAGAAAATTAAAATACAAGCCTTTGCAGGGGTCCAAGAAACAAATCTTCACTTTTTCTGCAGTACTTTTAAAAATGGCCGAGTGCCAATGTTTACTTCAGACTGCGCGTGCGCGAACGCTCCAACGCGCACGCGCAGGGTTGCCGGCACCAAGAAGCCTCATTTCAATTGTACCCACCCCCTCCTACTTACAAAATCGGCGTGAGTGGTATGCTCCGCCCCCGGTGCGCTGCGCCAAGCAGTCATCAAGCTCCAAGGAGCTCGAGAAGACTGCACTTTTTTTCCGGCGCCGTTTTCGGCATGAAAAACAGGCGCCCAGCTCTGTGGAAACTTGGGGCTATTGGTTTCGGCCTCAGTTGCTCCTGATTTTTTGGAGCAACTGGTGTAGAACGGAGTATCTTAGAAATTCAAATTCTTGGCATTTAGTTTGCTCCAGTTCTAGTCAGTTAGAACAGTTTCACTTTGGAACAGAATTATTTTTCAAAAGGAGACGTGTCCGGCCACTTACGCCTGTTTTCAAAGTTTCGGCAGTGAAAACTTAGTCCAAACTAACTTACAATGGAGTAAGTGAAGATTTTTGTACGTTCGAAAAAACCTTGTCTACACTTTAGAAAATAAGGCGTTGGTTATAAATTAGGCGTAGGGAATGGGGGGGGGGGGGGGTTTAAAGGGAAATTTACAAACATTAAACACTTCAGTTTTACAAATAAAGAGCCATCATCAATAATAAATTATAAATACATCAATAAATCAACCAATAAATCAATCAAAAAATGTTTTTAAATTTTAAAAATCAATAAATAAAACATTTTCTACTTACCGACTGCAGCACCGGGAGTCCTCCAACAGCGTGCTGGGACAGTCCCCCCAGTGTGTCTCTGTCAGTGTCTCTATCTCTCTGTCTGTGTGTGTGTCTCTCACTCTCGTCTGTCAGTGTCTGTGTTTCTGACAGCGAGGGGAGGGGGAGAAGGGGGGGGAGGGGGAGAATGGGGGGAGGGGGAGAAGGGGGGTGGGAGGGGGAGGGGGGGAAGAAAGGAGGTGGGGGAAGGGAGAAGGGAGGGGGGGAGAAGGGGGGGAAGGGGGAGAAGGAGAGAGGATGTAGGGAGGGAGGGAAGGAGAGTGGATGTGGGGAGGGAGGGAGGGAGGGAGAGAGGAGGGAGGGAAGGAGAGAGGAGAGAGGGGGGAGGGAAGTAGAGGGGGGGGAGGGAAGGAGGGGGGGGAGGGAGAGAAGGAGGCTGAACAGCCGGGCCCAAGACCTCGGGCTAGATTTACAGGTAGGTGGCGTCGGGTCTCGGGGGGGGGGATCGCAGAGGTCCGGTGGGGAGGAGGGGGAGAGTCGCGGAGGTCCGGGGGGGGGGGGGGGGAAGCGGGAGTCGAGTCGGGTCTGGAGGAAGCAGGAGCTGGGCATGGGAGGAGCCTTATGCACGCAGCCCCAGTGAGGCCATTCGGCCTGCGCTAGGGGCTGCGTGCTTCGGGCCTCTCCTACACAGTTTTGGGCGCCTGGAGCTACTGCACATGCGCGCCCACTGTAGAGCGCATGTGCAGAGGTCCCGGCACTGTTTTCGGCGCAGGGACCTGGCTCCGCCCCCAACAGCTCGTGCTGCGCTGCGCCCGGCTGCAGAAGACCTGCAGGGAGCCGGAGAATACGGAAGTTTTTTTTAGGCGCACTTTCTGACACGAAAAACGAGCGTCCAGGTCCAGGCTGCGCCGTTTTAGGCGCGTCCCGAAACTTGGGCCCGTTGAAACTATTTCCTCTGGTGGAATATTTAGGAACAGGTGAGCATATTCTTAAAATTAGAGCTCGGCCATTTAGGAGTAAAATCAGAAAGCATTTTAACACACAGGTCTGGAACACGTTCCCTCAAAAGGCTGTGGGTACTGGGTCATTTGAAATTTCAAGACTGAGACTGTGATTTTTGTCGGGTAAGGTAATCAAGGGCAGATAAATGGAGTTGAGGCACAAATCAGCCATTATCGAACTGAAGGCAGAACTACTTTGAGGGGCTGAAAGGCTGACTCCTGTTCCTATATTCCTATGAGGAGCTAGTCAGCAGGATAGAAGAGAGTTGTAATAGACATTAAAATCAAATATTGCAGGAAAGTAAAACAGGAACATTAAATGACTAGAAATGGAGATTAGCACACAGTTGTTACTTGTAACATGACAAATTACCAAGCTCACAGCCTGGCCAAATATGGAAAGTAACTAGTCAACAAATTCCATAGCATTAAATGGTAAATGAAATGTCCCAGCTGTAGTGGAAAGGAAGGGTAAATGGAAATATTAACAAAAACTCATTTATTAAGGGAGAGAGTAACACCCAACCTATATGCTTCAACTGGGTTTACAAGTACATTGGTGAATTACTGCTGTATAAACTCAGGTTAAGCATGTGGAAATAGAGTGATTCATTCCCATAGTATTTTGGAAATGTATGCATACCATTGTAGGCTGCTCATTTGAAACTAAGAATGTTGGATTGAGTCCATCACCCAGAAGTCTCTACAGCTTCTTAGAATTAGGTAGTTTTACTGGTTAGAGTTATTTTTTAAAAAACATTTTGTGGGCGTCACTGGCAAGGCCAGTATTTATTGCCATCCCTAATTGTCGCCTTCTTGAACCGCTGCAGTCTGTGTGGTGAAGGTACTCCCACAGTGCTGTGAGGTACGCAGTTCCATGATCTTGACCCATCGACAATGAAGGAATGGTGATATATTTTTAAGTCAGGATGGTCTATGACTTGGGGGGGAATGTGGAGGTGGTGGTATTCCCATGCGCCTGCTGCCCTTGTCCTTCTTGGTGGCAGAGGTCGTGGGTTTGAGAGATGCAGTTGAAGAAACTTTGGCGAGTTACTGCAGTGCATCTTGTAGATGGTACACACTGCAGCCACATTGCGCCAGTGGTGGAGGGAGTGAATGTTTAAGGTGGTGGATGGGGTGCCAATCAAGTGGGCCACTTTGTCCTGGATGGTGTCAAGCTTCTTGAGTGTTGTTGGAGCTGCACTCATCCAGGCAAGTGCAGAGTATTCCATCACACTCCTGACTTGTGCCTCGCAGGTGGTGGAAAGGCTTTGGGAAGTCAGGAGGTGAGATACTCACTGCAGAACACCCAGCCTCTGACCTGCTCTTATAGCCACAGCATTTATGTGGCTGGTCCAGTTAAGTTTCTGGTCAATGGTGACCCCCAGAATGTTGATGGTGGGCATTCAACGATGGTAATGCTGTTGAATATCAAGGGGTGGTAGTTACGACTCTTTCTTGTTGGAGATGGTCATTGCCTGTCATATGTGTGACGTGAATGTTGCTTGCCATTTATCAACCCAAGCCTGGATGTTGTCCAGGTCCTGCTGCATGTGGACACAGATTGCTTCATTATCTGTGGAATTATGAATGTCACTGAACACTGTGCAATCATCAGCGAACATCCCCACTTCTAATCATATGCTGAAGTTGATTGAGCCTAGGACACTGCCTTGAGGAACTCCTGCAGTGATGTCCTGGGGCTGAGGTGATTGGCCTTCAACAACCACAACAACTTCCTTTGTGCTAGGTATAACTCCAGCCAGTGTAGAGTTTGCCGCCCCCCCAGCCTTCCCCACCCCCCGATTCGCGTAGACTTCAATTTTGATTAGGCTCCTTGTTGTTACACTTGTTCAAATGCTGTATTGATGTCAATGGCAGTCACTCACACTCTCAGCTCTTTTGATCATGTTTGCACCAATGAGGTCTGGAGCCGAGTGATCTTGGTGGAACTCAAACTGGGCATCGGTTAACAGATTATTGGTAAGTGTCGCTTGATATTACTGTCGACCACGCCTTCCATCACTTTGATGATTGAAAGTAGGCTGATGTGGCAGTAATTCTCCTGAAGAGCTCCTCCCAGAGTCGCAATGTGGATTCCGCCCACTAAGGGGAACAGCGGACATGATCTTCACCGCTTGTCAAATTCAAGAGAAGTGCAAGGAGCAGCACCAACCTTCGACACTGTCTACTGTGAGGGATTATGGAGTGTCCTCCTCAAATTCGGCTGTCCTCAAAAGTTTGTCACCATCCTCGGCCTGCTTCACGATGACATGCAAGCCGTGATCATGATCAATGGATCCACCACAGACCCAATTCATGTACGGACTGGGGTCAAGCAAGGCTGTGTCATCGCACCAACGCTCTTCTCGATTTTCCTTGCTGCAATGCTCCATCTCACCCTCAATAAGCTCCCATCTGGAGTGGAGCTAATCTACAGAACAAACAGGAAATTGTTCAACCTCCATCGTCTCCAGTCCAGATCCAAGGTCGTCCCCATCCTCGGTCATTGAATTACAGTATGCAGATGATGCTTGCGTCTGCGCACACTCGGAGGTCGAACTCCAAATCATCGTCAACACCTTCACCGAAGCGTACGAGAGTATGGGCCTTACACTAAACATTCGTAAGACAAAGGTCCTCTACCAACCTGCCCCCACCACACAGTACGGCTCCCCGATTATCAAGGTCCATGACAAGGCCCTGGACAACGTCGACCATTTTCCATACCTTGGGAGCCTACTGTCAACTGATGACGAAGTCCAACACTGCCTTCAGTGTGCCAGTGCAGCCTTCAGTCGCCTGAGGAAGGGTCTTAAGAGAAGTAGCAGCAGGGATAGTGGATGCACTGGTTGTAATTTACCAAAATTCCCAGCAAATTGGAAAACTGCAAATGTAACGTCCCTATTTTAAAAAGGAGGCAGACAAAAAGCGGGAAACTATAGACCAGTTCACCTAACATCTGTGGTTGGGAAAATGTTGGGAGTCCATTACTAAAGAAGCAGTAGCAGGACATTTGGAAAAGCAAAATTCGGTCAGGCAGAGTCAGCATGGATTTATGAAGGGGAAGTCATGTTTGACAAATTTTCTGGAATTCTTTGAGGATGTAACGAGCAGGGTGAATAAAGGGGAACCAGTGGATGTGGTGTATTTAGACTTCCAGAAGGCATTTGACAAGGTACCACATAAAAGGTTACTGCACAAGATAAAAGTTCACGGGGTTGGAGGTAATATATTAGCATGGATAGAGGATTAGCTAACGAACAGAAAACAGAGAGTCAGGATAAATGGTTCATTCTTGGGTTGGCAATCAGTGGGGTGCCACAGGGATCAGTGCTGGGATTCCAAATATTTACAATCTATATTAACGACTTGGATGAAGGGACCAAGTATAACGTAGCCAAGTTTGCTGATGATACAAAGATGGGAGGAAAAGCAATATGTGAGGAGGACACAAAAAATCTGCAAAAGGACATAGACAGGCTAAGTGAGTGGGCAAGAATTTGGCAGATGGAGTACAATGTTGGAAAATGTGAGGTCATGCACTTTGGCAGAAAAAAATCAAAGAGCAAGTTATTATTTAAATGGAGAAAGATTGCAAAGCACTGCAGTATAGCGGGACCTGGAGGTACTTGTGCATGAAACACAAAAGTTTAGTATGGACTGGAATACTAAATAAACTGGAATACTTTTCGTAAACTGTGACTCATTCCCTTTGCACGTGATCAGGAAAGCCAATGGAATCTTGGCCTTTATTGCAAAGGGGATGGAGTATAAAAGCAGGAAAGTCTTGCTACAGTTATACAGGGTATTGGTGAAGCCACACCAGGAATACTGTGTGCAGTTTTGGTTTCCATATTTACGAAAATATATATTTGCTTTGGAGGCAGTTCAGAGAAGGTTCACTAGGTTGATTCCGGAGATGAGGGGTTTGACTTATGAGGAAAGGTTGAGTAGGTTGGGCCTTTACTCATTGGAATTCAGAAGATTGAGAGGTGATCTTATCAAAACGTATAAGATTATGAGGGGGCTTGACAAGGTGGATGCAGAGAGAATGTTTCCACTGATGGGGGAGACTAGAACTAGAGGGCATAATCTTAGAATAAGGGGCCGCCCATTTAAAACTGAGATGAGGAGAAATTTATTTTCTCAGAGGGTTGTAAATCTGTGGAATTCACTGCCTCAGAGAGCTGTGGAAGCTGGGACATTGAATAAATTTAAGACAGAGATAGACAGTTTCTTAACCGATAAGGGAATAAGGGGTTATGGGAAGCGGGCAGGAAAGTGGACCTGAGTCCATGATCAGATCAGCCATGATCGTATTAAATGGCGGAGCAGGCTCGAGGGGCCGTATGGTCTACTCCTGCTCCTATATCTTATGTTCTTAGAATGTTTGAAGACTAGGACGTCAAACCCAGCACCAAGCTCATGGTCTACAGGGCAGTAGTGATACCCGCGCTCCTATATGCTTCAGAGACATGGACTATGTACAGCAGGCACCTCGAAGCACTGGAGAAGTACCACCAATGCTGCCTCCCCAAGATTCTGCAAATCCATTGGCAGGATAGGCGTACCAACATCGGTGTTCTCGCTCAGGCCAATATCCCCAGCATCGACGTATTGACCACGCTCGATCAAACTCCGATGGATGGGCCACATCGTCTGCATACCCGATACTCGACTCCCAAAACAAGCACTCTACTCAGAGCTCCAACACGGCAAGCGAGTCCTAGGTGGGCAGAGGAAACGCTTCAAAGGCACCCTCAAAGTCCCCTTGAAAAAGTGCAGCATCCTCACCGACACCTGGGAATCCCTGGCTCAAAACCGCTCAAAGTGGAGGAGAAGCATCCGGGAAGGCGTCGAACACCTCGAGTCTCTTTGCTGGGAGCAAGCAGAAGCCAAGTGCAAACAGCAGAAGGAGCGCACGACAACCCAAGCACCCCACCCACCTGTCCCCTCAACTACCGTCTGTCCCATCTGTGACAGAGACTGTAGGTCCTGCATTGGACTCATCAGTCACCTGAGAACTGGTGTGGAAGCAAGTCATCCTCGACTCCGAGGAACAGCCTAAGAAGAAGTAGAATTGGCTGGATTGGATTTGTCCTGCTTTTTGTAAACTCCTGGGTAATTTTCCACTTTTCTGGGTAGATGCCAATGCTGTAGCTGTACTAGAACAGCTTGGCTAGGGGCATGGCTAGTTCTGGAATACAAGTCTTTGGCACTATAGCCGGGCAATTGTCGGAGGCCATAGCCTTTGCCATATCCAATGCGCTCAGCCATTTCTGGATACCATGTGGAGCGAATCGAATTGGCTGAAGACGTGCTTCTGTAATGGTGGAGCGTTCAAGAGGAGGCCGAGGTGGATCATCCATTCGGTCCTTCTGGCTGAAGGTGGTTGCAAACACTTCAGCCTTGTCATTTGCACTCACATGCTGGGCCCCGCCAACATTGAGGATGGGGATGTTCATGGAGCCTCCTTCCCCTGGTAGTTGTTTAATTGTCCAGCTACATTCACGGCTGTTTGTGGCAGGATTTCAGGGGGCCGGAATTGCCCCTTTCTATGGCCACGGGTCGGTAAGGAATCACCGCTCGGTTGGCGTGGAGGGCCCGCCATTTTGTAAATTGCCCTCCTTTATGTTTGGAGCGGTGTACGGGAGTGCCTGTTCCCGCCACTTCTGGCCCAAGGGCAATTTCAGTGGGGTCGGCCCATCCGTCAGCCCCCGGTCGGTAAAGCCTCTCCGCTCCGTGCCCACCTCTTAGGTAATGGAGCTCAGGGAGGGGGGGGCAATTTCGGCTCCTTATATTATGTGCTTGAGTATAATAGGCTAGAGGTAAAATAATTCTGATTTCTAAAATTCTGGATAAATTAAATGCAAGTGAGTTATTTAATGTGAACCTTGGTCACAGAACTAGAGGACATGACCACATAATTAACCATTAAGTGTGGTTGTTTGTGTTGCTTTGTCCAAATGATTGAGAACCAAAATCTTTTTACGGTAACGAGTGGTTAGGATTTGGAATGCACTGCCTGATAGGTTGGTGGAAACAAATTCAATAGTAGCTTTCAAAATGGAATTGGATAAATACTTGAAGGGGGGAAAAATTGCAGGGATATGGGCAAAGAGCCGGGGAGTGGGACTAACTGGATTGCTCTTTGAAAGAGTCAGTGCAGACTCGATGGGCCGAATGGCCTCCTTCTATGCTCTATGATTCTATGATAAATAGCCACTATTTTTTCAGGGGGTGTAAATGATCTTGTATTTATGCTTGTGAAATGATTCTAAATTGCAGATTAAAATAAGATTCAGTATACACTGCTGTTATTTTTTTCTCCTACCTCTAATTTCCAGTGGCTGAGCTGGAAAAGGTACTGAGTCTTCGAGATCTTAGGTGCCAGGATTAGTGTGTGGCCTGCGCTGTGTTAGAGAGAGTTGAATTGAGCATATCTAGGCTAGGAAACCAGAATTTCTGCTCCTGATCGCTATGCAGTACTACAAAGGCAAAATACTGCGGATGCTGGAATCTGAAATAAAAACAGAAAATGCTGGAAATCTCAGTGGGCCAGGCAGCATCTGTGGAGGGAGAAACAGAATTAACGTTTCAGGTCGCTGGTTCTGACGAAGGGCCATCGACCTGAAACGTTAACTCTGTTTTTCTCTCCACAGGCGCTGCCTGACCCGCTGAGATTTCCAGCATTATCCGCTATGCAGTACTGCCTGCCTCTTTAGTTGAATGTGAAAAATCCCATGGCATTGTTTCGAGGAAGAGCAGGGAGTTCTACTGGTGTCATGGCCAACATTACTCCGTTAACCAAACTACCAAACAGAGATCAACTGATCGCTATCTTCTTGCTGTTTGTGCACAAATTAGCTGCCCTGTTTGCCCACATGGCACGACACTTCAAAAGTAATTTATTGACAGTGGGGTGCTTTGAAATGCCCGGAGGACATGAAAGATGCTCCATAAATGCAAGTACTTTCTTTTATAAATGTAAGCTTTTCATATCCTTGTGCTTTGCGTCATAAACTGTGTTAATTCTCCACATGGTGCACTGATCTTCGTGTTTTGTTCTTTTATAGGGAAGGACGCTCTTCAAAATGGATCGGAGTAGCTTGGCAGAGAGGTTTCTGAGAGACGCTGTTCAGGCTCAGTCAACATCCCACGAGGCGTGGAACACGTTGGGGGAGGTTCTGCAAGGCCAAGGGAAAAATGAAGATGCTGTGGAATATTTTCTTACTGCCTTAGAGCTGGAAGCCAGCAGTCCCATAGTACCATTCACTGTCATACCAAGGGAGCTTTGAAATCAATCACATAGATCACTTTTCATATATCTTGCATTTTTCTTCCTAAAGATTTAATTCGCTGACTCATTGTGCAGTATTCAGCTACAAAATATTAGGGAACAATCAATCCGAGGTCACTTAGCCATTTCTTCCCCACTCCCAAAGGTTCACGATCTTCTGTTAGTGTAGTGGCTTATATTTCTTTTTGAATTGCGCACCATTTTCTTACACTGACCACTCCTCCCCCTCCCCCTCGTTCCTTGCCAGCTCCCATTAGCGTAGGGCAGAGTTTTGCCATTCACAGCAATTCTTCTGAAACTGTACGAGATATATCGTGCGACATTTGTGGAGCCAGCGTCTACAGCAACCTTTCACAGCAGCTGTGGTGGCATCTTTCCAGAATAGCCTGATTGTGCTGAATGAAGAAGCTGAGATAGAGCTATGTGTCTGCCCTCAAACAACATGTTCATTACAGTATTATTGTTCTTTTTCCAAGGGCTAAGAATCAGAATTCTATTCCCTCCTCCCTGCATTGGAGGTCAGACTTTAATTGAGAGAAATCAGGAACCTTTGTGCTGTATGACGCAACCTCATTTAATAGTACTTCAGGGCAAAGCACTGGTAGTTAACTCAGAGAATCCGCCGTGATATTGATCGATTTATTCACGAACCTCAGGAATTTTTCATTATTTTTATAATCATTTTCTCGGTACTTATTGCCCACATAATTAACTTCATGAAACAAAGCATTTTCTATTGTAATATTGATATACATGCATCTGGTCTGATCATTATTTAAATGTGTACACCACATTGCATGGCCTTTTGCTCACCTCTAATGCTTTAGCTACGACTTGTATTTACTGTAAAAATTCATTCATTTTTTTACAACGTACATTAGTCAATATCTTGTTCCTGATTTTTTTTCTCCCCAGCCCAAAAACATAGTGAAATACCTTGAGCATGACTGTCACGGCGAAAAATCTTCAGTCTTATGTGGTTTATTTTACAAGAACACGATATTACACATAACTTACTCGTGGGGAATGTATGTTGTTGGTACAGCACAGAAATGCATGTCAAACTGTTGGGATGACAATTTAATCTTAGTCCTTTGCTTCCTGAAAGTCTGATCAGTTAGTTAATCAGCCACTACTCACATATCAGAGGTTGCTGCACAATATTTATCCAGTGTATATGTGTGATTCGGGAACTCTGTCTTCACACAGTGATTACAATGCCATGAAAGTATACAGTTGTTTAGAAAGTTATATTTATTGTGCAGTAAAACTATACATGTATCCCCCTCCTCAAAGTACTCACTAGTTTAATATTATGACACCAGTGGAATTTATATTTATGAGTATTTAATGTTGAAGAATGCGCTAGAAAACTGCCCTTTGAGTCTCTGGGTTTGAATGCAGTTGAAGCAGGACAATAGTTTAGCCCTCTCAGTCTGAGTGACCAAAGCATCTGGCAAATGGAAATGACACACTGATGCAGTAGAAGGTCCTTCTGAGTTTTAATATTGAAGACAAATAGCACGTTTAAGATGCCCGTCACATCCCAGAGAATTGCCACACAAGACATTAGCTACTAATTCTCATATGTGAAAATGTGTCATATGTCAAAATTTACTGTCACTGGGGCTGTGCAGGGGAAACACTGAATTGCGCAACTTCTGGTCTGAAACACGCCTAGTCTTTGTGCCTGCTTACTGGGAAAGACTTAAAAAATATATATTTAATGAACAATAACTGACTAATTACAATGCCCCTGGATGACAGAAAGGGAAGTAGTCAGCAGTGGGAACAGGAAACTAAAACTGCCTCATCTGAGCACTGTGTTTAGAGGTTGCAAAACACCAACTTTGCTTTATTTTATTCAAAATGGAATCAACTGCCCACTTGTGTACACTCAGCACAGGCAGCCCATGCCACAGTATGTGTTTCATTTCACACCATGAGCTGGAAGGGTTTAACCTCATTCTCATTCACCAAATTACACAGCAACTTGTACTGTTCCTGGCTGTCAAGGAATTTTCTGTTGTCATTTTAAATGGACATAATCAGGTGGTTAGCTGGTCTTATGAGACACTTTAGTAGATTTAAGACCTATTTATTGTTATGATCAATGGCGTGGTAAGATCGTGCATTATTGCACGTGACGTTTCCAACAGAATGTTTTACCTTTAAAGTAAAACTAACCACCGCCAAAAATAACACTGTTAAAGTTCCTCAGTGCAAGTGCTGCAGCACAAATTGACTACTGCTGAGCTTATCCCGACAGCAACAAACCCCCCTGAAAGCTTTTCTCCTACTGCACACTTGTCTGCAATGTTGTGATGCCAGCTTTGCTCAGAGTCTGACCTCGTCATGTTGCAGCATGGATTCAGAGCATTGGCTGCAACACATGAACAATTGCACACATGCAGTTGCTGATAGGTTGCATTTGCACTTTTACATTTCTGGCTGTCGAATCTTCCATGAAGTGAGGGAAGATGTGAACTGTCTAGCAGTGTAGGAAAAAAAAAATTTCTAACTCAGGCTACCTGAGAGCTAAAAGCGAGTCTTGTACTAGTCAGTCTGAATGAGTCCAGCCAGTTTGACATTTGCCCTGCAGCCGGCTGTGTGAGACCCATGCTCAGGTTGCTAGCGAGGGTCTCAAAATATTAAAAAAAACCTTTATGGAATAACTCTGTAACTGAACATGTCCAGCATACTGAAGGCATTTCTTTCTTATTCCATTTACATGATGTATCTTTGTGTCAGCTTAATTGCAGCTAATTGGATTTGATTTTAGGATTATAAAGTAGCGGGATCAGAATTGCTAATTCACAGAGCAATTTGAAATACAATCACTTGTGATGGATACTTACAGGCAGATGACAGCTTCCACTTAGCTTAGATAGTGAAGAAATATCACCTCCTCCCCCCACCCCACCACTTACAAGTGTAAGATGTGTCGCTTGTAAATGAGAGCTATATTTTGGGAAAGTTAGGGCATCATGCTTGATTGATCGGAGGAAACTGTTCACGAAACTATAGGGAGGGATGAGGAAATGGGACTTACTTCATTTTCAAGTAAAGTTTATTCCTCACACATGCTGCCAGCATAGAAACAGTTAAACCTGAATTACTGAAAGATTCTAATTTCACTTGATGAAATCTGGGGATAATTGAAGAAATGAGCCTGAATCTGTTTCTAATTTGATGAGTTTAGTTTAATTCGCAGCTCATCGCGAACTCCACTCAACACCATTCATTAACCATTAAGACGCCAGCAGTCACATTTAAACCTGTAGATAGAATATTCTGAGATGCTGGGAGGAGATGATCGTGCTGCTTCAGTAATGCAGACTGAATTACTTCGGGCATTCACCGGGAGCTAGCTAACTTGATAATCCAGCACATTTTCCTTTGGCTTTGGAGGTTAGTACACTTAAATACAAGTGATCCAGTGCAGTTGTTCTGCAGAGAGATCAGCTGATTTCAACACTTGTTATGTTGCACATTTCTATTTGCTACTTGATAATCAACTGCATTTTTACAAGATTTTTAAGAAAATTACCATTTCACTTCAATAGAGCTTGACACATTAATTCACTGCCACTCACACGGTGCTCCAAGTTGTTCTTCCACTCCCTGTTAGACACTCCTTCACATTGTCCACGAGCTAATGACCATTTAAAGTTTGTCAGGAGTAAAAAGGGCAATTTATTTTTTGTAATCGTAACTTCTTAGTGACAGGTGGTGTCAGTTTAAAGATCAATTGATGCTATGAAATAGCATCCTTGCCTAGGCCCCCCCGAGTCTTTTGAACAGTGACACAATATTTACTTGGGTTTCAGTTTCACATTTCCCGCACAGGGTGTAAGTTGTCCAGAATCTACAGCGGGAACTCGGGAGGCTCCATTATTAATTCACATTGTAGACCATTCGAGAAAATACTACTGGCTTGGCACTTTACAAAAGTGTATAATGCCAGGGGAGATGTACAGGGGATATTTTCTTCCAACCACTTGAAACACTTTGTTCTATAAATCTTTCATGTCTGTTCCTCAAAAAAAAAGCATTTGAAATAAGCGCTTGATTCATGTACTGTCGAAGGTTCCAGAGCTTTAGAAATTGTTGTATTAAGTATATTTAAAGTGTACATGTTATTCTGGGAAAGAAGACTGATTGTTAAAATTATTTTTACAATGAAGGGACGGTGCTGAATAATTAAATGGCACCTGTCACAGAGTCCATGTTTGAACAACACAAAGATGGATATTTATTTTACTATATATAAGTGGACTTCAGCCAGCTGCAGCTGGGAAGCAACTGCATCAATTGTGGTGTTGGGTAATTCACTTGTTAGTTTTGCAATCTGCTGAGTTACAGTAAATGAGTGTGACTCCAATATCTAAACTCATCCACCATGTATTAAATGTTATGCTGCAATCATGGTCTGTTATCTTGCGTGTAGTCATATTATGTCTTGTAAAAGTGTGAATTTTATGGGTTGGAGAGATCTGTTTGAGTTGCCTAATGTCTTCCATGCACTGCCTCGCGGTTACTTCAACAAGGGTTAGTTTCTTTTTAAAGCAGTTGATTGGCCTGTGATCCACACCTTATTTATTAATTATTTTAATGGATGTTTCAGAGTAATTATATAAAATACAGTATATTTAATATATCAGGGAATGAAACGGTTGAATTTTGCAATCAGAGTTTTGCCCCCCATCACTTTGAGGATAAGAGGGTTTGGACTTTTGGGTAACAGTGCATGGATGAGGGTCTGAACCTGCAGTTCCTCACATGGCAAGTATCCAATCTTGATGTTGGGTACTTCCCTATATGGAGGGATAAGAACCACACAGGGCCACTGTTGCTGACCTTCTGGAGGCCAGAAGCAATTTGCCCGCCTACCTGCTGTTCAAGCTCAGGGAATGGATTGTGATACAGGAAGGGATAAGGTGGGGAATGGGAATATACATTAAAATAGGACAAAAAGGTACAAATCATGCAACGGACTAACGGGTTGTAGAGTGCATCCGCAACGGGTTTGAGTGATAGAAAGCTAATGTAACATGTTTTACAACAGGATCCAAATGATCTGGATCCAAGCAACTGGGGTGCATTACACCCCTTCAGCTGGGTGCCACTTACCAGATTCTTGTATTGTGGGATGCCCAGCATTAACATGACTCAACTTGATGCACAGAGACTGCTCTTTTGTAAGGGCTGAGTTATGTACTTGATTTATGCACAGTCTGAATATAGGGTACAATCATAATGTAGGCAGTAAATTGTATAATAAATTGCTTTGTGCACGAAGCTTCAGGCTCTTTTTTTGCTGATGTGAAAATTCATGACAATTGCAATATTGATTTATGATGTGTTGAAGCTGAATTTCTGCAGTATTATTTTCTTTGTCCTGCAATCACTGAATTAGGAATTAAAATGTTAACATAGAATCATAGAATGGTTACAGCACGGAAGAAGGCCATTCAATCCGTCGAGCCCGTGCTGGCTCTCTGCAAGAGGTCCTCAACTAGTCCCCCACTTTCCCGTCCTTCTCCTGTAGCCCTGCAAATTATTTTCCTTCAGGTACTTATCCATTCCCTTTTGAAAGCAGTGATTGAGTCAGCCTCCACCACCCTTCGAGGAAGTGCATTCCAGATCCTATCCACTCGCTGTGTAAAAAGCTTTTTTTCTTACGTCACCTTTGGTTCTTTTGCCAATCATCTTAAATCTGTGTCCTCTGGTTCTCGACCCTTCTGCCATTGGGAACAGTTTCTCTCTATCTACTCTGTCTAGACCACTCATGATTTTGAACACCTCTATCAAATCTTCTCTCAGTTTTCTCTGCTCTAAGAAGAACAACCCCAGCTTCTCCAGTCTATCCACGTAACTGAAGTCCCTCATCCCTGGAATCATTGTCATAAACCTTTATGCACCCTCTCTAAGGCCTTCACATCCTTCCTAAAGTGGAGTGTCCAGAATTGGACACAATACTCCAATTGAGGCTTAACCAGTGTTTTATAAAGATTCATCATAATTTCCACGCTTTTGTACTGTATTCATGAAGCCCAAGATCCCGTAAGCTTTTTTAACTGCTTTCTCAACCTGCCTGCCACCTTCAGCAATTTGTGCACATATACCCCTAGGTCTCTCTGTTCATGCACTGCCTTCAGGATTGTCCCCTTTAGTTAGCTGATCTTAGCATCACTGTTTGAAACACTGTATGAGGCATTTATGCACATGGAATTACGTCTTTGCTTCTTTAACAGCGAAACAGTTTTATATTTAAAATCTATATATTTTGTATATTCAAATCTATTTGATTTTATTTCCTTTGCCCAACCCAGAGTTGCTGAGACTAATTGTAGCAGCCTTCATTCCACTCCAGCTAAGATCTGCTAACTCAGTCCAGGCCAGGAAATGGATCTGGGATTTTTGCTGTCTGAGTGACTCAGTCCTGCACCACTTGATGCATTTACACACAGTCACTGGGGGAGCTCACGGTATATTTGCTAAAAAAGTGTTACTCTGAGCAGTTCCCAGGCTGTAATTTCATCTTGAGGTTTGGATGACAGTTATAAACTGCTCAGGCCTCATGCTTGTGGTTTATGACATCATTTGACCTGTCGATTAGATTACTGGCTTGTAATCGCTCCCTGGTGTCTGTTCCCCCTGTAATACATACTACAGAAAATGGTAAACTGCTGCTGATCACAAAATACACAAATACCAGTGGCTCATATTCATCTATCTAGAAAAAAAACCGACAGGCCACTGATCACAACATTCAGTTATCTCTCAAATGATTCCCGGGTTTTATGCCTCCACTCGTCTACCCAGCAGCCCATTCCACAAGTTGATCACTCATGTGAAATAGTGTTCTGGAAGTACTTTTTCTGTACTGTTTATCATCTCATTGAGTGTTATGAGATCCCTTAATTTGCCGCCTTTCAAGGTTGGAGAGCCTAAGTTTCTCCACACTTTCCTTGTAACTCAGTCCTCTGATGCTAAGCACCAGTCTCATGGTTTTTCTCAGCACTACCTGTGGGGTCTGATTCATTTGCAACTCGATGACTAGATTGGACACAGTGTGGTCTATCCTGATCACTGTATTCTGCAACTTGAAATTCATTACTTAACCATATATAAGAACATAAGAATTAGAAACAGGAGTAGGCCATCTAGCCCCTCGAGCCTGCTCCGCCATTCAACAAGATCATGGCTGATCTGGCCGTGGACTCAGCTCCACTTACCTGCCCGCTCCCCGTAACCCTTAATTCCCTTATTGGTTAAAAATCTATCTATCTGTGATTTGAATACATTCAATGAGCTAACCTCAACTGCTTCCTTGGGCAGAGAATTCCACAGATTCACAACCCTCTGGGAGAAGAAATTCCTTCTCAACTCGGTTTTAAATTGGCTCCCCCGTATTTTGAGGCTGTGCCCCCTAGTTCTAGTCTCCCCAACCAGTGGAAACAACCTCTCTGCCTCTATCTTGTCTATCCCTTTCATTATTTTAAATGTTTCTATAAGATCACCCCTCATCCTTCTGAACTCCAATGAGTAAAGACCCAGTCTACTCAATCTATCATCATAAGGTAACCCCCTCATCTCCGGAATCAGCCTAGTGAATCGTCTCTGTACCCCCTCCAAAGCTAGTATATCCTTCCTTAAGTAAGGTGACCAAAACTGCACCCAGTACTCCAGGTGCGGCCTCACCAATACCCTATACAGTTGCAGAAGGACCTCCCTGCTTTTATACTCCATCCCTCTCGCAATGAAGGCCAACATTCCATTCGCCTTCCTGATTACCTGCTGCACCTGCAAACTAACTTTTTGGAATTCATGCACAAGGAGTTGACGGGACTGGCTCTGCAAGGGCCGGGCGTGGAGGTCGTCCTCTCGGCTTACGCCGATGACGTGCTCCTCGCGATAGAGGATCCCGCTGACCTGCGGAGGATGCGTGAGTGCCAGGAGATTTACTCGGCCGCGTCCTCCGCCAGGATCAACTGGGAGAAATGTTCCGGACTCCTGGTGGGTCAGTGGCGGGTGGACTCCCTGCCGGAGGAGCTCAGGCCTTTTGCCTGGAGCACGACCCATCTCCTCTATCTGGGAGTCTACCTTAGCCCCGACGAGGGAGCCTGGCCGGCGAACTGGCAGGAGCTGGAGGCCAAGGTCGCCGCTCGCCTAGGGCGCTGGACAGGACTGCTCCGAGTGCTGTCCTACAGGGGTCGAGCGCTAGTCATAAACCAGCTGGTGGCCGCAATGCTGTGGTACCGGCTGGTCACTTTGACCCCTCCCCCTGCGTTTGTCGCCAAGATACAGAAGAAGCTGGTGGACTTCTTCTGGAACAACAGGAAGCACTGGGTCTCTGCCGCGGTCTTGAGTCTCCCGCTTGAGGAGGGCGGTCAGTCGTTGGTGTGCGTCAGCGCCCAGCTCGCGACTTTCCGTCTTCAGACCCTGCAGAGATACCTTTACGTCGAGCCCCCTCCTAGGTGGTGTGCTCTGGCGAGGTATTTCTTCCGCCAGCAGCTCGACCTCAATTATGACACGCAGCTCCTGTTTGTGAACTTGGGGGGTGCCAGGACCGCCCTCCGGGAGCTGCCTGTCTTTTACAGGGAACTCATCAGGGTCTGGAACAAAGTCTCCACCAAGCGCAGCTCTCCGCCGGCTGGAGTGGCGGCCGTCCTGCAGGAACCGCTGCTCGGGAATCCGTACCTCCACGGCCGAGGCTTTATGTGGCGGTCGGAAGAGAGGGCTGTGGCTGGTGAGGTGACCAGGGTCAGGGACCTGCTCGATGGCGGAGGAGCGGGCTGGATGGCGCCAGACACGCTGGCGCGGCGCCTAAATTCTGCCAACGTCCGCCATGCGGCCGATGCCATCGAGTCGCTAAAAACAGCTCTGGGCCCTGACTCCGTTAGGTGCATCGAGGAGGCTCAAGCACGTGGGGAGATCCCGTCCGAACTGACCCCCGTCCGGACGGAATTCCTCATCGGCGCCAAACCCCGGAACCTCCCTCGGGGGCCGGCGCCTCACAACTTGAGCCGCCTCGGGGAAATCCCCTCCGTGCCTTTCAGTTCCGCGCGGAGGGGTTTCCTGTACGGGCTGCTCCTGCACACCCTCAACTTTGCCATCCTCGCCGGCCGTCCGGACACGCCATGGCGTACCATCTTGCCGTCCGGAGGAGGCGGGGGTCCCCGATGGAGGGCACTCTACGCAGGGGTCCTCCCACTATTCATCGGGGACTTGGCCTGGAGGGTGGTGCACGGAGCAGTGCCATGCAACAAATTTTTAAGCCGGTTCACGGACTCCCAGGCCGCCTGCAATTTCTGCGGTCTGGAGGAGTCCGTGTTCCATGTTTTTATCGAATGCACAAGGTTGCAGCCCCTGTTCCACTATTTGAAGGGGCTGCTCCTGAAATTCTGGCTGCACTTCAGTCCCACTCTCCTGATCTTTGGGCACCCTGTGCGGAGGGGAGCGGGTAGGTCCGAAGGCCTCCTCGTAGGACTGCTCCTGGGCACGGCCTAGGGTGCCATCAGCCGGTCCAGGCAGCGGGCGGTCGAGGGGGTCGTTCAACCTGACTGCCTGCCTCTCTTCCGCTCTTACATCCGGTCCAGGGTGTCCTTGGAGATGGAGCACGCGGTGTCCACCGGTACGCTCGCGGCCTTCCGCGAGAGGTGGGCACCGGAGGGACTGGAGTGCATCATCACGCCCGGCAACCAAATTTTAATTTGATTTTACGTTTTTAAGTTTAATTTGTTTTAATTGCTGGTGCTTTTAGTGTCCCCCTTCCCTTTTATAGGGGGCACTGGAAAAATTTGATTTTAGCGCCCCAAAAAAAAAACCAAAAAACAAAAAAAAAAAAGGGGCCTTGAAAATGTCTGGAGTGTCACCCAGGTCGGGTGGCACCGTTTAATGTTTTTATGTTTTGCAGGTAAACTCAAAAGAGTTTCATGCACAAGGACCCCCAGGTCCCTCTGCACCGCAGCATGTTGTAATTTCTCCCCATTCAAATAATATTCCCTTTTACTGTTTTTTTTCCCAAGGTGGATGACCTCACATTTTCCAACATTGTATTCCATCTGCCAAACCTTAGCCCATTCGCTTAACCTATCTAAATCTCTTTGCAGCCTCTCTGTGTCCTCTACACAACCCGCTTTCCCACTAATCTTTGTGTCATCTGCAAATTTTGTTACACTACACTCTGTCCCCTCTTCCAGGTCATCTATGTATATTGTAAACAGTCCCAGCACCGATCCCTGTGGCACACCACTAACCACTGATTTCCAACCCGAAAAGGACCCATTTATCCCGACTCTCTGCTTTCTGTTAGCCAGCCAATTCTCTATCCATGCTAATACATTTCCTCTGACTCCGCGTACCTTTATCTTCTGCCATTCCATTCACCTAATTGCTATTTCACAGTGACTGGATACATAAAACACCCAATCTATAAAACCCCATGATCTCTTTCAATTTCACTCTTAATTATTTCATCACCAATCACAGAATGCTGGCGTTAATTTTTTCCAATGTGCAATGCTTTACACGTGCCTGATTTGAATTTTATCTGAAACCGAACTACTCCTTTATAGATTTTTAATCGAGCTCATTCTAGATCCTTGGCTGCCCCCTCTTATTTAGCTGTTCCCTTCTGGGATGGTATTGTCTGCCAACTTGACTATTTTGCACTGACTTTCTGAATCAAGTCATTTAATACAGATTCAGATCAAAGGATTCAAAATAAAGTTCCTGGGGCAATCCACTCAATACTTGCACCTCCCTAATATAACTCTCCTAAAAAGTACCCACTGATTCCTAGTCCTCAGCTAGATTCGGTTTTACCTTGTGTACACCACTCTCCGCCCCCACTTAGGCATATTTAGCAGTCTTTCATTTGTAACATTGTCAAAGGCTTTTCGGAAGTCTAGGTACAGTGTGCCACAATGCTTTTCACAGTCCGCCTGGGACAAAAATAAGCCCTTTAAACAAGTATGTAACAACTCGGCAGTGAGTTACAGGTTGTAATTGAATCTCAAGGTTCTGATCACAAACCATAAGCTCTCAGTCTTCAGCAAAGGCCTGAGCTTCATCCCCTTACACACCCCCACCTCAATGAATTTCGAGCTCGGCATGCTGCTGAGCTTTTTTTCCGCCACCTTCGCCTCCGTGCCCATTTCTTCAGCCAGGAATCTTCCCCCTGCACAGCTGACCCTTTCTCCCATTTTCAGAATTCTTGCTCTACCTGGACCCCTCCCTCTGGTCTCTTATTACCCTCTCTAGATCTCTTCATTGCAAACTGCCGACGGGACATCGGTCGTCTCAATTTCTCTGCTCCCCTCACTCACTCCAACCTACCTCCCTCTGAACTTGCAGCACTCCACTCTCTCAGTCCAATCCCAACTTTGTCATTAAACCTGCTGACAATGTTGTTTGGCGAGTTGACCTCTAACTTGCAGAGACTGATCACCAACTCTCTGACATCTCCTCCTACCACCCCCTGGACCATGACTCCACTACCGAACATCAAGCCATCATTTCCCAGACCATCACTGACCTCATCTCCTCTCGAGATCTTCCCTCCACAGCCACCAACCTCTTGGTTTCCCAACCCCACACAGGCCGCTTCCACCTTCTTGCCAAGATCCACAAACAGGACTGCCCCGGTAGACCTATCGTTTCAGCCTGTTCTTGCCCCACAGAACTTATTTCTTCCTATCTCGACTCTTTTTTCTCCACTTGTCTACTCTCTTACCACCTACATCCGCGACTCCTCCGCGCCCTCCATCACTTTAACAGTTTCCAGGCTCCAACTGTCTCCTTTTCACTATGGACGTCCACTCCCTTTACACTTCCATCCCCCACCCTCTCTCTGAACTTGCAGCACTCCACTTCTTCCTCGAGCAGAGGCCCAACCAGTCCCCATCCAACACCACCCTCCTCCACCTGGCTGAACTTGTTCCCACATTGAACAACTTCTCCTTTAACACCACTCACTTCCTCCAAATTAAAGGGTTGCTATGGGAACCCGCATGGGTCCTAGCTATAGAAACTTAGAAACATAGAAAATAGGTGCAGCAGTAGGTCATTCAGCCCTTGGAGCCTGCACCATCATTCAATAAGATCATGGCTAATCATTCACCTCAGTACCCCTTTCCTGCTTTCTCTCCATACCTCTTGATTCCTTTAGCCACAAGGGCTATATCTAACTCCCTCTTGAATATATCTAACGAACTGGCATCAACAACTCTCTGCGGTAGGGAATTCCACAGGTTAACCACTCTCTGAGTGAAAAAGTTTCTCCTCAATCTCGGTCCTAAATGGCTTACCCGTTATCCTTAGACTGTGACTCCTGGTTATGGACTTCCCCATCGGGAACATTCTTCCTGCATCTAACCTGTCCAGACCCGTCAGAATTTTATATGTTTCTATGAGATCTCCTCTCATTCTTCTAAACTCCAGTGAATACAGGCCCAGTCGATCCAGTCTCTCCTCAAATGTCAGTCCTGCCATCCCGGGAATCAGTCTGGTGAACCTTTGCTGCACTCCCTCAATAGCAAGAAAGTCCTTCCTCAGATTAGGAGACCAAAACTGAACACAATATTCCAAGTGAGGCCTCACCAAGGCCCTGTACAACTGCAGTAAAACCTCCCTGTTCCTATACTCAAATCCCCTAGCTATGAAGGCCAGCTATGCATCCCTTTTTGTGGTATATGTGGAACATTCTTTGTTCCAGTCCTACTCGGGTTCCCTCCCTCACACCTTTTTCCAGTCCATTGATGACTGTATCAGTGCCGTTTCCTGCTCTCGTCCTGAACTAGACAATTTCATTCACTTTGCATCCAATCTCCACCCTTCCCTCATCTTCACATTGTTCATCTCTGACCTTTCCATTCCCTTCCTCGACTTCTCTGTCTCCATTTCTTTTTCGGGGGATAGACTATTGACAAACATTCACTATAAGCCTACTGATTCCCAGAGCTAGCTGGACTACATTTACTTCCACCCCGCATCCTGTAAGGACTCCATTCCATTCTCCCAGTTTCTCCGTCTCCGTCGCATCTGCTCTGACGACACCACCTTCCACACTAGTGCCTCTGACATGTCTTCCTTTTTCCTCAACCGAGGATTCCCCTCTGCCGTGGTTAACATGGCCCTCAACCGTGTCCGTTCTATTTCCCGCACCTCTGCTCTCACCCCTTCCCCTCCCTCTCAGAACCATGACAGGATTCCTCTTGTCCTCACCTTTCACTCCACCAGCCTCCACGTTCAACGGATCATCCTTGGCCATTTCCATCACCTCCAGCGTGATCCCACCACCAATCACATATTCTCTTCCCCTCCCCTCTCAGCATTCCGAAGGGACCGCTCCCTCCGTGACACCCTGGTCCATTCCGCAGTCACCTCCAGCACCCTCTCCCCTTCCAACTGCACCTTCTCGTGCAAGTGCAAAACCTGCCCTTTTACCTCCTCCCTTCCCACTATCCAGGCCCCCAAATACTCCCTCCAGGTGAAACAGTGATTTACTTGTACTTCTTTCAATTTAGTATACTGTATTCGCTGCTCACGATGTGATCTCCACATTGGGGAGACCAAACGCAGATTAGAGACCGCTTTGCGGAACACCTCCATTCGGTCCGTAAGCGTCACCCCGAGCTTCTGGTCGCCTGTCACTTTAATTCTCCGCTCCACTCCCAATCCAACAGCTCTGTCCTCGGCCTCCTACACTGTTCCAATGAAGCTCAACGCAAGCTCGAGGAACAAATTCTTTAACGCCATGCACTGCCTCCAAATTAAAGGGTTGCTATGGGCACTTTGCAGCCTTCTTGACTCAACATCGAGTTCAACACTTTCAGACCATAACCTCTGCTCATATTTTGCTCCTTTTTGTAACCCCCCTCCGATCTTGTAATTGGCATCATGGAGACATGGCTCCACGGTGACCAAGGCTGGGATCTCAACATCCAGGGGTATTCAACATTTAGGAAGGATAGACAGAAAGGAAAAGGAGGCAGGGTAGCATTGCTAGTGAAAGAGGAAATTAATGCAATAGTAAGAAAGGACATTAGCTTGGATGATGTGGAATCGGTATGGGTGGAGCTACGGAATACCAAAGGGCAGAAAATGCTAGTGGGAGTTGTGTACAGACCACCAAACAGTAGTAGTGAGGTTGGGGACAGCATCAAACAAAAAATTAGGGATGCATGCAATAAAGGTATCATGGGTGACTTTAATCTACAGATTGATTGGGCTAACCAAACTAGTAGCAATGCAGTGGAGGAAGGTTTCCTGGAGTGTATTAAGGATGGTTTTCTTGACCAATATGTCGAGGAACCAACTAGAGAGCTGGCCATCCTAGACTGGGTGATGTGTAATGAGAAGGGACTAATTAGCAATCTTGTTGTGCGAGGCCCCTTGGGGAAGAGTGACCATAATATGGTAGAATTCTTTATTAAGCTGGAGAGTGACACAGTTAATTCAGAAACTAGGGTCCTGAACTTAAGGAAAGGTAACTTCGACGGTGTGAGGCGTGAATTGGCTAGAATAGACTGGCAAATGATACTTAAAGGGTTGACGGTGGATAGGCAATGGCAAACATTTAAAGATCACATGGATGAACTTCAGCAATTGTACATCCCTGACTGAAGTAAAAATAAAACAGGGAAGGTGGCTCAACCGTGGCTAACAAAGGAAATTAAGGATAGTGTTAAATCCAAGGAAGAGTCATATAAATTGGTCAGAAAAAGCAGCAAACCTGAGGACTGGGAGAAATTTTGAATTCAGCAGAGGAGGACAAAGGGTTTAATTAAGATGGGGACAATAGAATACGAGAAGAAGCTTACCTAGAACATAAAAACTGACTGCAAAAGCTTCGATAGATATGTGAAGAGAAAAAGATTAGTGAAGACAAATGTAGGTCCCTTGCAGTCGGATTCAGATGAATTATAATGGGGAACAAAGAAATGGCAGACAAATTGAACAAATACCTTGGTTCTATCTTCAAGAAGGAAGACATAAATAACCTTCCGGAAGTACTAGGCAACCGAGGGTCTGGTGAGGAGGAACTGAAGGATATCCTTATCAGGTGGGAAATTGTGTCAGGGAAATTGATGGGATTGAAGGCCGATAAATCCCTGGGGCCTGATAGTCTGCATCCCAGAGTACTTAAGGAAGTGGCCCTAGAAATAGTGGATGTCATGTATGTAACCTTCATGTAACTGTAACCTTCAATAACAACACTGCATACTGTATACACCTAAGAAATGCACACTTTGACCACAGGGGGTGAACGTGTGGGAGACACTCCTCACCTGGTCATCCAGGTATATAAAGGGAGGTCCCATGCAGGGCCATTACTTCTTGGTCCTGTGAATAAAGGTTCAGGTCACAGAGTGACCTTGTGTGCAGAATATGCCTCGTGTGAATTTATAGTAGTGTGTAAGGACATTACATTTGGCGACGAGAAACGGGAATCAATGACTCACGAGAATGGCTACCGGTAGCACAGAGGAACGGTACTGTGTTGGTGAGGACTGTGACGATTTCGTTGAGAGGCTCCAGCAGAGCTTTGTCACGAAGGAGATGCAGCGGCTGACAAGCGAAGGCCCATCTACTGACCAGCTGGGGACCTAAGACGTACGCGCTGATGAAAGACCTGCTCGCACTCAAGAAGCCGGCGGACAAAATCTTTGAAGAGCTCAGCAAACTGATCGGTGAGCACCTCAAACCGGCAAGCAGTATGCACATGGCCCAACACCGATTCTATACACACTGACGTCGGGAAGGACAGAGCATACCGGACTTCGTTGCGGACCTTCGGCGCTGGCCAGCCTCTGTAAGTTCACAGATGCCTGCAGTGGGGAGATGTTAAGGGATTTCTTTGTTAAGGGCATTGGTCATGCCTGGATTTTCAGAAAGCTAATTGAGACCAAGTACTTGAACTTGGAAGCGGCGGCGTTGATGGCTCAGACCTTCATGGCGGGGGAGGAGGAAACCAAGATAATATACGCGCGCAATGGATCAGGGAGTTAACATTGTAAATGCGACTCAGAACCCCGCAGGCAGGCAAGGGCAATTCAACACCACCCAGGCAGCAACAGACTCTAGAGTGGGTCCTGAACAGAGACAATGGCAGGTTGAACGGACATTTACACCATCACGCTGGACAATGTGTCCCGGGATGGGGCCATTGACACCCATTAACACAGTGTTCAAGAGTAATCAAAGAGACAATCAGAGAGGAATGCCTGGTAACAGCCCTTTTGTTCACAATGATCTCAGCTCATGCTGGAGGTGTGGGGGCAGACATGCTGCAAAAACCTGTAGGTTTCAACAATTTATCTGTAGAAATTGTAACTTCAGTGGACATTTAGCCAGAATGTGCAGGAAGCCCGCAGCGAGGCTAATTTACGAGGCAAATGAACCAAAAGAGGGGTCTGCAAGGCAGGTTGATGCTTGGGACAAAGCAATGGACGCTGAAGTTCAGCGGGTTCATGTCACAAACATCCACAGCTCATATACCAAAACGCCACCTATGATGATGAAAGTCCTATTAACACAGGGGCCAGCCAGTCACTTATGAGTGTCCAACAATTCGAGAAACTATGGCTACTCAAAGCTGGCAGACCCAAATTAGAACGCATTGACACGCAACTACGGACGTACACCAAAGAGATCATCCCAGTGCTAGGCAGTGCAATGTTGATGGTCACACATAATGGATCAGAGAACCGGCTGCCACTTTGGATTGTCCCGGGCAATGGTCCCGCCTTTTTGGGGAGGAGCTGGCTAGCCAAGATGAACTGGAAATGGGGGGATGTGCATGCCATTTCATCTGTGGAGCGAAGTTCATGCTCACAGGTCCTACAGAAATTTGAGTCACTATTTCAACCTTGTGTCGGGACTTTCAAAGGTACCAAAGTAGTGATACGCATCACCCCGGATGCCAGACCAGTGCACCACAAAGCCAGAGCTGTGCCGTACGTGATGCGGGAGAAAATTGAGAGTGAGTTGGACAGGTTGCTAAGAGAGGGCATAATTTTGCCCATTGAGTTCAGCGACTGGGCAAGCCCCATCGTTCCTGTCCTAAAAACGGATGGCTCGGTCAGGATCTTTGGTGACTACAAGGCCACTATCAACCGAGTATCACTACAAGACCAATACCAGCTTCTGAGAGCGGAGGATCTCTTTGCCACGCTGGCAGGCGGCAAGCTGTTCACCAAGTTGGACCTCACTTCAGCCTACATGACCCAGGAACTGGCCGAAGAATCCAAGCTACTGACCACCATCATCACGCACAAGGGGCTGTTTGTCGACAACAGGCGTCCGTTTGGCATTCGATCAGTGGCCGCTATCTTTCAAAGGAACATGGAAAGCCTGCTCAAATCCATCCCTGGAACAATCGTATTTCAGGACGACATCCTTATCACGGGTCGAGACACCAAGGAACACCTCCACAACCTGGAGGAGGTGCTATGCCGACTGGACCGGGTAGGCCTGTGACTAAAGAAGTCCAAGTGTGTGTTTTTGGCCCCAGAGGTCGAGTTTTTGGGCAGGAGGGTTGCCGCAGATGGGATCCGGCCTACCGAATCCAAAACTGAGGCGATTCGTCGTGCGCCCAGGCCCGGCAACACATCGGAGTTGCGTTCATTTCTGGGACTCTTGAACTATTTCGGGAACTTTCTGCCGAACTTAAGTACATTGTTGGAGTGGCTACACATGCTCCTGCATAAGAGTTGCGATTTGTTTTGGGGGGACTGTCAGGAACGGGCTTTCAATCGGGCGCGGAACCTGCTTTGTTCTAATAAGCTATTGACTCTGTACAACCCCTGTAAGAAATTGGTTTTGACATGTGATGCATCATCCTATGGGGTTGGGTGCGTGTTGCAGCAGAGTAATGATGAGGGCCAACTCCAACCTGTGGCTTATGCCTCCAGGTCGCTCTCCCAAGCAGAATGGGGATATGGGATGGTTGAAAAGGAAGCACTCGCATGTGTCTACGGGGTGAAAAAGATGCACCAGTACCTTTTTGGCAGAAGGTTCGAGTTAGAAACGGACCACAAGCTGTTAACATCCCTGTTGTCAGACAGCAAAGCTATCAATGCCAATGTGTCAGCTCGCATACAGGGATGGGCTCTCATGCTGGCTGCGTATGACTACACCATACGGCACCGGCCAGGCACCGAATATTGCGCTGACGCGCTCAGCAGGCTTCCACTGGCCACCACTGAGGGGGCAGCGGAGCAAAGCGTTGAGATGGTCATGGCCATTGAAGCCTTTGACAGCGCAGCCCGCCAGATCAAAATCTGGACCAACAGAGATCCCCTCCTATCGTTGATTACGAAATGTGTCCTGACTGGGGATTGGGCGCCCGCACACGGAGCATGCCTCGAGGAGGTCAGACCGTTTCACAGACGGATGGATGAGCTCTCCATCCAAGCCAACTCCCTACTACGGGGCAGCCGGGTAGTCATGCCCCAGAAGGGAAGGGAAGCATTCATCAGGGAATTCCACAGCGAGCAACCAGGCATCGTGCTAATGAAGGCCATTGCCCGGTCACATGTATGGTGGTCAGGAATTGAGTCAGACCTGGAACACTGTGTTCACAGGTGCACGACGTGTGCCCAGCTGGGCAATGCCCCCAGGGAGGCATCAGTCAGCCTGTGGCCCTGGCCCACCAGGCCATGGTCACGTATTCACGTAGACTATGTGGGCCCGTTCATGGGAAAAATGTACCTCATTGTTGTTGATGTGTACTCGAAATGGATTGAGTGCATCATTTTGAATTCGTGCACGACATCCACCATTGTGGAGAGTCTGCGTGCGGTCTTTGCGACCCATGGCTTGCTGGACATCCTGGTTAGCGACAACGGCCCGTGTTTCACTAGCTATGAATTCCAGGAGTTCATGTCGGGTAATGGCATCAAACATGTCAGGATAGCACCGTTCAAGCCAGCTTCCAATGGCCAGGCGGAATGTGAGGTCTAAATCATAAAACAGGGCATGCTCTGGATTGAAGGACCCTCCCTTCAATGCCGCCTATCGCGCTTCCTGCTGGCCTATACGTCCCGACCGCATTCGCTCATGGGAGTCCCGCCCACGGAACTACTTATGAAACGTACACTTAAAACTCGTCTGTCCCTCATTCATCCTGTCTTGTCAGACATTGTTGAGGGCAAGCGCCAGTCCCAAAATGAGTGTCATGACCGTATCTCAAAGGGGAGATGTATAGAAATCGATGACCCTGTATTTGTTCTTAATCATGCTTTGGGGCCCAAGTGGCTTGAGGGTACTGTAATTGGCAAAGAGGGGAATAGGGTCATAGTGGTCAGACTTAACAATGGACAGATATGCCGCAAGCATCTGGACCAAGTAAAAAAAAAAGGTTCAGCATGGACACTGAGGAACCTGAGGAAGATCATGAGATGTTGCCCACACCACCGCCAGTGAACGAGCAACAAGAACATTCAGCAGCATGCACAGTCCCTGCGGTCAGCCCGGACAAGCTGGAATCAACTCAGGTGACAGAGACACATGCCAAGGCTCAACAACCAGAGCCCCAAATGCAGCACTCCACGAGAGAGCGTCGACCGCCTGAAAGACTTAATCTTTGACCCCATAATACGTTGGGGGGGAGGTGATGTCATGTATGTAACCTTCATGTAACTGTAACCTTCATAACAACACTGCCTACTGTATACACCTAAGAAATGCACACCTTGACCACAGGGGGTGAACTTGTGGGAGACACTCCTCACCTGGTTTTCCAGGTATATAAAGGGAGGTCCCACACAGGGTCATCATTTCTTGGTCCTGTAAATAAAGGTTAGGGTCACAGAGTGATCTTGTCTGCAGAATGTGCCTCGTGTGAATTTATAGTAATGTGTAAGGACACTACAGTGGATGCATTGGTGATCATTTTCCAACAGTCTCTGAACCCTGGGTCAGTTCCTATGGACTGGAGGGCAGCTAATATAACACCACTTTTTAAAAAGGGAGGGAGAGAGAAAGCAGGTAATTATAGATCGATTAGCCTGACATCAGTAGTGGGGAAAATGTTGGAATCAATTATTAAGGATGAAATAGCAACGCATTTGGAAAGCAGTGACAGGATCGGTCCAAGTCAGCATGGATTTATGAAGGGGAAATCATGCTTGACAAATCTTCTGGAATTTTTTGAGGATGTAACTAGTAGAGTGGACAAGGGGGAACCAGTGGATGTGGTGTATTTGGACTTTCAAAAGGCTTTTGACAAGGTCCCACACAAGAGATTGGTGTGCAAAATCAAAGCGCATGGTATTGGGGGTAATATACTGACGTGGATAGAGAACTGGTTGGCAGACAGGAAGCAGAGAATCGGGATAAACGGGTCCTTTTCAAAATGGCAGGCAGTGACTTGTGGAGTGCCGCAGGGCTCAGTGCTGGGACCCAAGCTCTTTACAATATACATCAATGATTTAGATGAAGGAATTGAGTGTAATATCTCCAAGTTTGCAGATGACACTAAACTGGGTGGCGGTGTGAGCTGTAAGGGGGACGCTAAGAGGCTGCAGAGTGACTTGGACAGGTTAGCTGAGTGGGCAAATGCATGGCAGATGCAATATAATGTGGATAAATTGTGAGGTTATCCACTTTGGGGGCAAAAACGCGAAGACAGAATATTATCTGAATGGTGGCAGATTAGGAAAAGGGAAGGTGCAATGAGACCTGGGTGTCATGGTTCATCAATCGTTGAAAGTTGACATACAGATACAGCAGGCGGTGAAGAAGGCAAATGGTATGTTGGCCTTCATTGCTCGGGGATTTGAGTATAGGAGCAGGGAGGTCTTGCTGCAGTTGTACAGGGCCTTGGTGAGGCCTCACCTGGAATATTGTGTTCAGTTTTGGTCTCCTAATCTGAGGAAGGACGTTCTTACTATTGGGGGAGTGCAGCGAAGGTTCACCAGACTGATTCCCGGGATGGCAGGACTGACATATGAGGAGAGACTGGATCGACTGGGCCGGTATTTATTGGAGTTTAGAAGGATGAGAGGGGATCTCATAGAAACATATAAAATTCTGACGGGATTGGACAGGTTAGATGCGGGAAGAACGTTCCTGATGTTGGGGAAGTCCAGAACCAGGGGACACAGTCTTAGGATAAGGGGTAAGCCATTTAGGACCGAGATGAGGAGAAACTTCTTCACTCAGAGAGTTGTTAACCTGTGGAATTCCCTGCTGCAGAGAGTTGTTGATGCCAGTTCATTGGATATATTCAAGAGGGAATTAGACATGGCCCTTACGGCTAAGGGGATCAAGGGGTATGGAGAGAAAGTAGGAAAGGGGTACTGAGGGAATGATCAGCCATGATCTTATCGAATGGTGGTGCAGGTTCGAAGGACCGAATGGCCTACTCCTGCACCTATTTTCTAAGTTTCCATGTTTCTATGATCTTATGAATTTTTTCTCTCTCTTCCCATGGCAGCTGGGTATTATTCCACCATTCACACTTTATCTAGACTAATCTTTTTCTAACTTCTGCCGTTACCAGCTCAAGTCGGCCCATCACCCCTTTTATCTCTCTAATCTCTCCTGTCTTCCACCCTATCACAGACCTTCCCTTTTGTTCTTTCCTCCCCTCCCCCTTTCAGTGCTCCTTAAGAATCTGTTCATTTCAAACATTCACCAGTTCTGACGAAGGGTCATCGACCTGAAACGTTAACTCTGTTTCTCCACAGATGCTGCCTGACCCGCTGAGATTTCCAGCATTTTCTGCTTTTATTTCAGATTCCAGCATCTGCAGTATTTTGCTTTTGTATAAGCTCTGCTCTCCCCGTCTGTGACATCCAAAGCTGTCAAATTAAATCTTTTGGACTTACTCCTCAGCCTTCATTATTCTATACGTGCCTCTTTGCAAGTTATTATGATCATGGCTTAGTATTGGTCATACCATTTATTCATAATTACTCCATTGCTTCCTTGATAAATCATTGGGTAAATGCACAGCCTGATGCCACAATGTCTCCGAATAAATAGATCTCACCTGAAACAGCTGTAAAGGGGATGCAATTGGTCACACCCAGCAACCAAATTTTAATTTGATTTAAATTTCCTTTAAAGTTTTATTTGGAATTGTGGGTTCTGGTGCTCTTATCAAAAGGGGGCACTTGATTTAAAGTTATGGTCAAAATAGTTGCAATTGGTCACAGCACCCCTGGACTAATGAGGGGAAAGGTCAAGCAGTGTTCCCGCCTCTGTCACCAGCCAGAGATTTGTACTGGAAAGTGTGCACATCAGGAATGGACATGGCTTTGATCTTCCCCAACCCAGCATTAGCATCACAGTTAAATAGCCTGTCAACAGCCCCTGTCCAGGATTATGCATGAAGAACAGCCACTTAGTGGAGCATTGGAGAGCTGCTGTCACCTGTGAACTCAAACCCAACAAAGGTCAGTGGCCTCAGAGAGAGAAGAAAATTGGAAGCAGAAATCAATTTCCTTGTCGTGCTCAGAAACTCCTTCCAGCTATTTGACCTCGATGGTGTCATCCACTTGAATAAAATCCACAAATGTACGTCCCCAAAGCAAACAAAGGAATGTTAAAGTTAATGCTTGATTTTGCAAAGAAATTAGCATAGGGTCACGTGCTCTTTAACTATCCACAGAACAAAGTGAGTTAATGGCAGATTCCTTCACATTCCCCGATCAGAATGGTCAGAGGGCATGGAATTTTCCCACACTGACCGAGTCTGATTTTACAGCTATTTATTAAAAAAATGACAGCATGTTTATACTGATAAGAATCCTTTACGTATTTTTCAAACGATGCTTCATAACACACGGTATTAATATTTATTACGCAGCAGATGTTGGAATATTATGCTGCATTAAGAGCCAATGGGAAAGTAATGTAGCAGCATTTCCATGCAATTATGGAATTAATATGAAGAACAATGCAGCTGATTCAGAACTGACAACTTGCCAACATCCTGTCTTTAAACCAACAATTTTTTTCCAAAGAGTTCCAGTTGGAACTGATGAATGGTCTTATCTGAAACATTAACCACCTTTTTTCTTGCAGCTGATGACTGAGAGGCTGAGCATTTCCAACATTCACTGTTTCAGATTTTCAGTGTTTTTCTCTTACCTCTACAGTAGAAGCTCAGTTACCTTGGCACTAGAAGGGTGTACAAGTCTGAATTTATCAGAAGTCTGAAGTGTGTGTAAATGTAACACAGAAAGGATAGGGTGAACTTTAAAAACTATTTCTGTAGAACCTACTTTTCAGATGCAGTAAATGTCCAGACTTGTAAGTTGCAAAGTATGACACAAAATGGTGCCTGTGGGTTTTCATAATTTTGAGGTTAAAATCTTAAGGTTTGTTGCAACCCACCTGGTATTGTTGCCTCCTTGCAGAGTTAACAGGAAAACTCAATTCCTGCCATGCCAGGGAACAAGTGATTCCAATTACAAACAGCACTGAAATGCGGTCATATCGGTCACTGTGCAAAGTCCATGCTGCGGCAGGTACGTAAAGCCTGGAGAATGCTGTGGCGATGTTACAATTGAACCTTTGTATCAAATTACTCTGCTATTTTAATGGAAGAGTTATCTGATTTATTATCGCAATTAAAATAGTGCACAAAGAAATTTGATGTGTATGTATTAAGCATTCGTGTGATCATTTCTAGGCTTGTAGGCCCTGCGATGTGAAATCTGCAGTATGCTTTACTTGGCTGGGGGCGGATAAAGGGAAGGGCTAGGGTTTCTGTTCAATTTTTCCACATCACTAGAAATAATCTGCAGAAAACGTATCAGCGGATCTATAGCACACGTCACTATTATTTCCAGGGAATTATGCTGAGAGGCCATTACCTACATCACGCCAACATTTCCTGGAGCCCTCTGAGCCACTCCACATGAACCTAGCCAAAACAGTGAGAGTTCGATAGTCATAGCTCCGCCCCTCTATAAAATCAGTAGCAATCTCCAATTTGCTGGATTAATGCTGCTTTGACGCCTTTGCTACATAGGCTGAACCGGACAGCACTGGTAATCTGGCAGTGGCATGAAGACCCATCAGCAGTTCAATTAGCAATTTTCAATTTTGTTAAAAATAATTACGTATTAACATTGTGAACCTATAGGTAGCGTTGCTGGTTAAAGGGGAAATTAACGCAATAGTAAGAAAGGACATTAGCTTGGATGATGTGGAATCTGTATGGGTAGAGCTGTGGAATACCAAAGGGCAGAAAACATTAGTGGGAGTTGTTTACAGACCACCAAACAGTAGTAGTGAGATTGGGGATGGCATCAAACAGGAAGTTAGGGATGCGTGCAATAAAGGTACAGCAGTTATCATGGGCGACTTTAATCTACATATAGATTGGGCTAACCAAACTGGTAGCAATGCAGTGGAGGAGGATTTCCTGGAGTGTATTAGGGATGGCTTTCTAGACCAATATGTCGAGGAACCAACTAGAGAGCTGGCCATCCTAGACTGGGTGTTGTGTAATGGGAGAGGACTAATTAGCAATCTTGTTGTACGAGACCTCCTGGGGAAGGGTGACCATAATATGGTAGAATTCTTTATTAACATGGAAAGTGACAGTGTTAATTCAGAGACTAGGGTCCTGAACGTAAGGAAAGGTAACTTTGATGGTATGAGACGTGAATTGGCTAGGATAGACTGGCAAATGATACTTAAAGGGTTGACAGTGAATAGGCAATGGCAGACTTTTGTAGATTACATGGATCAACTTCAACTTCAACAATTGTACATCCCTGTCTGGAGTAAAAATAAAAAGGGGAAGGTAGCTCAACCGTGGCTAACTAGGGAAATTAGGGAAAGTGTTAAATCGAAGGAAGAGGCATATAAATTGGCCAGAAAAAGCAGCAAACCTGAGGACTGGGAGAAATTAAGAATTCAGCAGAGGAGGACAAAGGGTTTAATTAGGAAGGGGAAAATAGAGTATGAGAGGAAGCTTGCTGGGAACATAAAAACTGACTGCAAAAGCTTCTATAGATATGTGAAGAGAAAAAGATTAGTGAAGACAAACGTAGGTCCCTTGCAGTCAGAATCAGGTGAATTTATAACGGGGAACAGAGAATTGGCAGACCAATTGAACAAATACTTTGGATCTGTCTTCACTAAGGAAGACACAAATAACCTTCTGGAAATACTATGGGTTCGAAAGTCTAGCGAAAAGGAGGAACTGAAAGAAATCCTTATTAGTCAGGAAATTGTGTTAGGGAAATTGATGGGATTGAAGGTCGATAAATCACCAGGACCTGATAGGCTGCATCCCAGATTACTTAAGGAAGTGGCCCTCAAAATAGTGGCTGCATTGGTGATCATTTTCCAACATTCTATCGACTCTGGATCAGTTCCTATGGACTGGAGGGTAGCTAATGTAACACCACTTTTTAAAAAAGGAGGGAGAGAGAAAACAGGGAATTATAGACCGATTAGCCTAACATCGGTGTTGGGGAAAATGTTGGAATCAATTATTAGAGATGAAATAGCAGTGCATTTGGAAAGCAGTGACAGGATCAGTTCAAGTCAGCATGGATTTATGAAAAGGAAATCATGCTTGACAAATCTCCTAGAATTTTTTGAGGATGTAACTAATAGAATGGACAAGGGAGAATCAGTGGATGTGTATTTGGACTTTCAAAAGGCTTTTGACAAGGTCCTAAACAAGAGATTAGTGTGCTAAATTAAAGCACATGGTATTGGGGGTAATGTATTGGTGTGGATAGAGAACTGGTTGGCAGACAGGAAGCAGAGAGTCGGAATAAACGGGTCCTTTTCAGAATGGCAGGCAGTGGCCAGTGAGGTGCCGCAGAATTCAGTGCTGGGACCCCAGCTATTTACAATATACATCAATGATTTAGATGAAGGAATTGAATGTAATATCTCCAAGTTTGCAGATGACACTAAGCTGGGTGGCGCTGTGAGCTGTGAGGAGCATGCTTAGAGACTGCAGGATGACTTGCACAGGTTAGATGAGTGGGTAAGTGCATGGCAGATGCAGTATAATGTGGATAAATGTGAGGTTATCCACTTTGGTGGCAAAAACAGGAAGACAGAATATTATCTGAATGGTGACAGATTAGGAAAAGGGGAGGTGCAATAAGACCTAGGTGTCATGGTACACCTGGAATATTGTGTTCAGTTTTCGTCTCCTAATCTGAGGAAGGATGTTCTTCCTATTGAGGGAGTACTGCGAAGGTTCACCAGATTGATTCCTGGGATGGCAGGACTGACATATGAGGAGTGTCTCATAGAATCATATACAATTCTGACGGGATTGGACAGGTTAGAGGCAGGAAGAATGTTCCCGTTGCTGGGGAGTTCCAGAACCAGGGGTCACAGTCTAAGGACAAGGGGTAAGCCATTTAGGACCGAGATGAGGAGAAACTTCTTCACTCAGAGAGTGGCTAAGCTGTGGAATTCTCGATCGCAGAAATTTGTTGAGGCCAGTTTGTTAGATATATTCAAAAGGGAGTTAGATATGGCCCTTACAGCCAAAGGGATCAAGGGGTATGGAGAGAAAGCAAGAAAGGGATACTGAGGTTGAATGATCAGCCATGATCTTATTGATTGGTGGTACAGGCTTGAAGGGCCGAATGACCTACTCTTGCACCTAATTTCTATGTTTCTATGTTTCAGCCCCTCGGGCCTGGCATTCAATTGGATTATGGCGGATCTGCCACTCAACTTCATTTTTCAGCCTTTGTTTCATATCCCTAGATACCCTTACTTAACAAAAATCTATCTAGCTCAGTCTTGAAAGCTCTGTTTGTCCTAGCATTGACAGCCATTTGGGGGAGAGTTCCATATTTCTACCACCCTGTGGCCGGGATTTTGCCAACAGAGGTGAGTTCGATGCGGGTGGCATTGATGCAGCGCAGGAACCCTGCCCCGATGTGCAGCCCACCCTCTCCCTTCAATCTTTCGTGGCTGGGGCTTGCAGGTGTCCTGATAAATTAACTGGAAGCGGGTCTGATGATGTCATTTGATGACGCGTCATCAGCTGGATTCCTTAAAGGGACCATACCCAACTTTATTTTGACAGTTCTTCTGTCAGTCTTTTGCAGTATTGAGCTACTGCAAGTACTGCACAATGTTATACGACTGCACTCAGTCTCTCCCATGACTCCCTCCAAATGCATATGGAGGAAGTCACAGCATGCAGGGAGGTTCTCTTCCATTCCAATGGACGGAAGAGACCTCCCAATGAGATCAACGCAGCCTGGTTACACATTGCACATGAGGGCACAAGCAGGGATGCCGTCAGAAGGACCTGGCTGCAGTGGTGCGAAGCTTTCAATGATCTCAGTAGAGCATGAAACGTTACTGCAAAGCCACACTCAATCTCATGCTGCTGTACCACTCATCATATCCCCATCACTCTGCCTTCCCTACCTACTCCTGCACATCCTTACTCACAGCAACTTACCTTGCACCTCCACCCATCTCTCTATGTTATCAGTTCCCCATTTCACTAGCCACTCCTCACACTCACCCTCATCCTTGTCCAATCATACCAACTAACAACACACAAGGGTAGGCACTTGGGTCCTTTAGCTAATTATTTAATTAAATAATTAAACAATTATTTTGCTTCACAGTGGAAGACACAAAAACCATGCCAAAAATTGCTGGTCACAGGAATGTGGGAAGGGAGGACCTTGAGACAATCACTATCACTTGGGGGGTCGTGCTGGACAGGTTAATGGGACTCAAGGTAGACAAGCCCCCTGGTCCTGATGAAATGCATCCCAGGATATTAAAAGAGATGGCGGAAGTTATAGCAGATGCATTCGTTATAATCTACCAAAATTCTCTGGACTCTGGGGAGGTACCAGCGGATTGGAAAGCAGCTAATGTAACGCCTCTGTTTAAAAAAGAGGGCAGACAAAAGGCAGGTAACTATAGGCCGGTTAGTTTAACATCTGTAGTGGGGAAAATGCTTGAAACTATCATTAAGGAAGAAATAGCGGGATATCTAGATAGGAATAGTGCAATCAAGCAGATGCAGCATGGATTCATGAAGGGGAAATCATGTTTAACTAATTTACTGGAATTCTTTGAGGATATAATGAGCATGGTGGATAGAGGTGTACCGATGGATGTGGTGTATTTAGATTTTCAAAAGGCATTCGATAAGGTGCCACACAAAAGGTTACTGCAGAAGAAAAAAGGTACGCAGAGTCGGAGGAAATGTATTAGCATGGATAGAGAATTGGCTGGCTAACAGAAAGCAGAGAGTCGGGATAAATGGGTCCTTTTTGGTTTGGAAATCGCTGGTTAGTGGTGTGCCACAGGGATCGGTGCTGGGACCACAACTGTTTACAATATACATAGATGACCTGGAAGAGGGGACAGAGTGTAGTGTAACAAAATTTGCAGATGACACAAAGATTAGTGGGAAAGCGGGTTGTGTAGAGGACACTTTAGATAGGTTAAGCGAATGGGCTAAGTTTTGGCAGATGGAATACAATGTCGGAAAGTGTGAGGTCATCCACCTTGGGAAAAAAAACAGTAAAAGGGAATATTATTTGAATGGGGAGAAATTACAACATGCTGGGGTGCAGAGGGACCTGGGGGTCCTTGTGCATGAAACTCTTTTGAGTTTACCTGAAAATAAACATAAACATTAAAACCATGCCACCCGCCTGGGTGACACAGCAGACATTTTCAAGGCCCCTTTTTTTTTTTTTCCTTTTTTTCTTTTTTTGGTTTTTTTTTGGGGCGCTAAAATCAAATTTTTTCCAGTGCCCCCTATAAAAGGGGAGGGGTCCTTGTGCATGAATCCCAAAAAATTAGTTTTCAGGTGCAGCAGGTAATCAAGAAGGCGAATGGAATGTTGCCCTTCATTGCGAGAGGGATGGAGTACAAATGCAGGGAGGTCCTTCTGCAACTGTATAGGGTATTGGTAAGGCCGCACCTGGAGTGCTGCGTGCAGTTTTGTTTACCTTACTTAAGGAAGGATATACTAGCTTTGGAGGGGGTACAGAGATGATTCACTCGGCTGATTCCAGAGATGAGGGGGTTACTTATGATGATAGATTGAGTAGACTGGGTCTTTACTCGTTGGAGTTCAGAAGGATGAGGAGTGATCTTATAGAAACATTTAAAATCATGAAAGGGATAGACAAGATAGAGGCAGAGAGGTTGTTTCCACTGGTGGGGGAGACTAGAACTAGGGGGCACAGCCTCAAAATACGGGGGAGCCAATTTAAAACCGAGTTGAGAAGGAATTTCTTCTCCCAGAGGGTTGTGAATCTGTGGAATTCTCTGCCCAAGGAAGCAGTTGAGGCTAGCTCATTGAATGTATTCAAGTCACAGATAGATAGATTTTTAACCAATAAGGGAATGAAGGGTTATGGGGAGCGGGCGGGTAAGTGGAGCTGAGTCCACGGCCAGATCAGCCATGATCTTGTTGAATGGCGGAGCAGGCTCGAGGGGCTAGATGGCCTACTCCTGTTCCTAATTCTTATATTATGTTCTTATGTTCTAATGTTCATGTATAGTTAATGTTGATGTGCTGTCAAACATTGAAATCTTTATTTTCAGGACTTTGCGTTCTTGGACAGATTTGTGAGCACCTTTTGAAGTGGCTTAGTGAGTTGTAGTGAATGGTGAGACATAAGGGTACCCCACAAGGGTGATGAGTGTGAAAATAATTGGTTGGACATTACAGGGATGCACTTTATGGAGCTGGTGTGGGATGGTGCCAACTTGGCGCATCATGTAACAGTCAGGGTGTACAGAATGAAGTGAAGTTAATGTGGCCATGGTGAGGCCATCACTGGCCTCCCGAACAGCAGTGTGGTCGGGTGCTGATGCCCTGTGTCCTGTGCAGCATCGAGCGATTGCAGAGAAGGTTGATGTTGTTGTTGGTGATGCTGGTGTGTTTAATGATGTTGGTGTTGGGGCTGATCGTGTTTGGATTCTAAGGACCAAGGTGAGATTTTTTGAAGGGCACCAATGCTGCTGGACTAGATGGCAGGTGAGGTTGAGATGACTGAAGCGATGAGTCAATGGTGAGAGAGGTTGTTCCAAGGAGGTGACAGTGGATAGAGAGTTCACTGCAAAGACTTCAAAACTGCATACAGCTCACAAATCTTTTCCAAACCCTGGAGGCTTGAGCTTCTGAAATTGGAAAGTGAACAGCTATGAAATGGTAGCTTTTATACCACTTCTGCAGCTGTCAACTAGCCAAAGCAACAGAGAGTCATTGAGAACCTGACTCTACTTACCTGACATGAAACCCGAGGGACGGCAAAGCCGGCAAAAGATTGGTAAAATAGTAAGTGCCTGCTTTTAAGCTTCTTAACTAGCATTTAAGTACCTTTTAATGATGTTAATTACCTGTCCCGCCACTTGCTGTTATGTCTGCTATCTGAACGCAGATCTGACAGCTAAGAAACTCACACGGAGGCGGGTTCAGAGTGGGATCTTGTCAGGGCCATTTTGACAGCAAACCCTCGCAGGGCTGGGAAGGTTCCAGCCCTTGTGTGAAAAAAAAATGCTTCCTGATTTCACTCCTGAAAGGCATATCTCTAATTTTAAGATTATGTCCCTTGCTCTTAATTTCTCCACTAGTGGAAATAGTTTCTTAGTATCTACCCTATCAACTATCTTTTTACAGTTTAAATCCTTCGATCAGATAAACCCTCAATCTTTCATACTCGAGGGAATACAAGTCAAGTTTATGCATGTCCTAATTGAATCCTCTAATCATTCTGTGCTGCACTCCCTCCAAGGCCAATAGATCCTGAGGAAAAGCAAAATACTGCAGATGCTGTGAAAATTCCAACTGGTCAGTTCTGATGGAAGGCCATCGACCTGAAATGTTAACTTTGTTGCTCTCTCCACAGATGCTGCCTGACCAGCTGTGTATTTCCAGCATTTTATGTTTTTATATCCTTCCTGAGGTGTGGTTCTCAGAACTGAATGCAGTATTCTAGATTGGGTCTGACCAAGGCATCACTTTCTCATTTCTGATTACACTCGCATCCTTGGATTTCTGAAGACTTTTGTAACTGACCAGTTAGAATGCAAAGAAACTTTATATGAGCGCAACTTGAATGGTTCACAAGGCAATAAAAAAATGAGTGAATGGAATAATTCATTAAATTAGGAATTGGATATATACATAAAAAGGAAAGGTTTGCAGGGCTAAGGGATAGAGACTAATTGGATAGCTCTTTCAAAGAGCCAGCACAGGCAGAATTGGCTGAATGGCCACCTTCTGTACTATAAGATTCTATGGCCCCAAGTTTCCACATGATTTGCTCCTGATTTTTAGGAGCAACTGGTGTAAAACGGAGTATCTTAGAAATCGGAATTCTCCACATTTAAGTTTTCTGCAGTTCTAGTCAGGTAGAACAGTTTCGCTTTGGAACAGAATTCTTTTTTCAAAAGGGGGCGTGTCCGGCCACTGACGCCTGATTTGAAAGTTTCCACAGTGAAAACGTACTCCAAACTAACTTAGAATGGAGCAAGTGAAGATTTTTGTAGGCTTGAAAAAACCTTGTCTACACATTAAAAAATCAGGCGCAGGTTACAAATTAGGCGTCGGGAACGAGGTGGGGGGGGGGTGGAGGGGGGGAAGGGAAGTCATTAAATTCTACAATAAATCCTTAGTTATACTTATACAAATATTATACAAATAAATCCAACCTGAATAAAAATTTATAAGCAAAGAAAAGATTAAATAAACCATGTTCCTACCTGTGTGAAAGTGCTTCAGGCAGGCCTTTCAGGCAGCGGTTTGCCGTCGGGCCTGACGGACGGCAGGGGGAGAAAGCTGCAAGAAGCCTCAATGCTGATCATGGAAGGGCAATGTGGTTTTATTAAAAAATGTTAAAAATTGAACAGCTACAATGAATTTGAATAGTCTCAAACAAGTGCATGTGTCCCGTTTATCACAGTCTACCTTTAATTACAGAATGCACTCCCACACACACAGAAATATCAAGAAAATTAAAATACAAGCCTTTGCAAGGCTTCAATAAACAAATTTTCACTTTTTCTGCAGCACTTTTTAAAATGGCCGAGTGCCAATGTTTACTTCAGACTGCGCGTGCGCGAACGCTCCAACGCGCACGCGCAGGGTTGCCGGCACCAAAAAAACTCATTTAAATTGTACCTGCCCCCTCCTATTTACAAAATCGGCGCGAGTGGTAGGCTCCGCCCCCTGTGCGCCACGCCAAGCAGACATCAAGCTGCAAGGCGCTCGAGAATACCGCGTTTTTATTCAGGCGCCGTTTTCGGTGCGAAAAACGGGCGCCCAGCTCGGAGGGGCGCCTGTTTTGCCGCGTGTGGAAACTTGGGGCCTATAATTCTATTTTTGACCATGTCTGTGGAAGATTTTACAGTCAATCATTTCAGGCACATCAGCCTTTACAGCTGGCGGTATAATGTTAAGGCTGCTGATTGAATTTCTTTTTATTTAATTCAGTGATCACACGTCCGACCTTTCGATGTTCAGTAACTTATAAGTAATAAAGGCTAATAAGCATTGGCGATTGCCTCCCAATTGGTCGCTATGCTTGCAGCTTTTGTCACCTATATCCATCATTGCAGCAAATCCTCATTTTGTCCTCATGGCAACTTTTCCACTAAACTTATCGGCAGGAGAAATTTCACTCACAGGTGAACAATTTACCAGACAACAATGCCCCATAAATACAATTAAAGTCTAATGAGGTTAGAACTGCTGCCTATGTAGCAATGGAGAATTTGGATAATATAGCTATTTCTGAGATATGGTAGGACATTATTGAAATATCAGAAGTCCAACTAAAGGGTTAATAGGAACTCAGGAAGGATAGATTTGGACAGAAAGGAGGAGGTGCAGCTCGACATGTTATTGAGAACCTTGCTGTTGTAGAAAGTGGTGATTTTGGTGCATGAGCTACAGCTGAAGCTAGTTGGGTTCAAGTGGTTCAAGTTAATAGATTCTTGGTACTTGTTATGACCTCCACAGTCAAGAGGCCCATTATAATGAGGCACTCCAAGCACGAATTACTGAAGTATCTGAATCAGGACTAATTTGAAAAGGCCAGTTGGGTGGCGTGTGGTATGCCGAATGCTACCAGGACAAAAACACACTTTAATGCCTTGTGCAGTTGAATTTAAAGTTATATGTGTCAAAGTAGATGTAGATATCATTCTGGAAAGAATAAGGGGTCTCTAAACAGTTCAGACATTTGGTCCTAATGGCATTCAAGTGACGATGCTCAACGGAATGAGGACTCTGCTCAGTGAGCCGCTTGCTTATATATTTAACAGCTCACTAAGGGCAGGGATTAGTCCCAAGGACTGGAAGGAGGCTCATATTTAAAAAGAGCAAAAAGTCTGAACTGGGAACGTATAAGCCCATTGACTTCAAATTTAGGCAAGTTGTTATAAGGGATCATTAGAGATCCTCTCTACAACTACCAGGATAGAGAAAGCGTTCATTGATGAACATAGAAGCATAGTGCCCATAAGGCCCAAAGCACTTTCACAATAGAAATTAAATCTACAGTTACCAGCCGTGGCCTAGTGGGAGCACTCTCACCTCTGAGTCAGAAGGCTGTGGGTTTAAACATCACTTCAGGGGCTTGAGTACATAATCTAGGCTGGCTCTTCAGTGCAGAACTGAGGGAGCGCTGCAGTTGGAGGTGCTGTTTTTTGGATGAGACCTTACACCAAGACTCCTTCTCCTCAGGTCAATGTAAAAAGATTCCACAGTACTACTCAAATAAAAGCAGGGGATTTCTTCCAGTGCCCTGGCCAATACTTATATTTCAAACAATACCTAAAGCAGATCATTTATTTAATTTCTGTTTGTGGGACCTTACTGTGTACAAATTGGCTGCTATGTTTCTTACATTATAACAGTGACTACTCTTTGAATGTATTTCATTAGTTGTAAAGTGCTTTGGGACATCCTGAGGTTATGAAAGGAGTAAGTTCTTCTTTCTAACTGTATGGCATCATTCCAACAACATTTCTAACAATTGGCTACATGGCAAAACTGGTAGGCCTGAGCTACTGATAGAGATGTGGCGCTTTACCCAGGAGCAGAGAGAACCCTAAAGAGTGGGAGAAATAGTCAGTTCAAAATTGCTTGGGCCTGGGGAGTAAACTACTTTTTATTTTAATAATTTTAAAAAGTGTACACAGATTATTTCAGGAGGGAGAGTAGGGGGTTGGCTGTCTTGCTGAAAAACAACACACTAATATATCTCACTTAAAAATGTGGACCTTCTAAAGATTGTGTTCATCTGTCAAGATATAGGTCCTTCTGGCTGAAAGGATCCTCTGTAAATGGGCCTATGCTATGGGTCATCACCTCTGTACTCGCTGACCGACATTGGCTCATTAAGCAACACCTCGATTTCAAAATTCTCATCCTGGTTTTCAAATCCCTCCAAGGCCTAGCCCTTCCCCATCTCTGTAATCTCCTCCAGCCCCACAACCACCCTCCCCCGAGATGTCTGCGTTCCTCTAATTCTGCCCTCTTGAGCATCCCTGATTATAAGCGTTCAATCATTGATGGCCATGCCTTCTGTTGCCTAAGCCATAAGCTCTGGAATTCCCTCCCTAAACCTCTCCACATCTTTTTCCTCCTTCAAGACACTCCTTAAAACCTATCTCTTTAACCAAGCTTTTGGTCACCTGCCCTAATTTCTCCTTATGTGGCTCGATGTCAAAATTTTTGTCTCATATTCCTCTTGTGAAGGCACTATATAAATACAGGTTATTGCTGTTTATGCTGTCTCAATCCAATTCCTACTTAGCATAGGCCCACCACTTAAAACTGCCTCCAATTATGCACTAATGGAAAATTGTCTCACCTAGGCAGTAACAGGGTAGCTATATGGGAAAGGAAAATGAACTGGCGCTATAAGGGTTCTCTTCTGAGGTTGGAGCTGAGACAATTTAGAGGAAACTTTATTCCACATTTAACCAGGCTATACCTGATCTGACAGTGCTTGATGCGGACATTGGATGTTCAAAGTAGAAAACCTTCCAATCCCCAGCACTAACAACCCCATCTGATGAGCTCAAAAATTGGGAAAAAAATATAAACAACTTATATTTATGTAGCTAATGTAAGTCAGCGAGCACAGGGGTGATAGCTGAACGGGACTTGGTGTGAGTTAGGATGCAGGCAACAAACACAAAAATACTCAAATTGTAATTGCAAACTTTAGAAACCTGGGCTTCAAATTGGTTATTGCTATTCAGTTAGACTTTGACGATAATATGCTTTATATTGAAGGTATTTTTTCAATTTCTTATTCAGTGAGTGAACTACTTCTACAGGAAACCCCCGCCTGCATTTGGAACTATTAGGAGTCTTCATCATCAATGTTTGTTTAAGCCAATCAGCTTCCAACTTAATACTCCATGGTGAGAAACTCAACTCCAATTATAACCACGGTTGAGCTGAAAGATAGCATCACATAACGGCTAATTACCCTTCTGAAGCCTGACTCCTTGCCAGGTGCCAGATATAAGCAGGTGAAGGAGTACGAATGAGAGTTTATTGTAAAAAAAAATGTTTACTTAAAGATTTTTTAGTGCATCAGCTGAAATGTTAGATGACATTAGCTCAGTTTCACGTGTAAGGAATGGAAAAAAATATTAACAGTTTTGAAGACGTTAGCAACGGTTTTTGCAGACAGGTGTTTTTTTTCATATCTGGAACGATGTCTCCTCTACTTTGAAGCAAGGTGTCCCTCAGTTGCTGAAGACCAGTCTGATGAAAAGTGCATTTTATTTTTTTAATGATTTTAATTGGGCTTCTTTCTCTATTTCCAATAGTAGACTTCTATTGCTTCACTGATCTGCATTTTGCCATATTTTCTTCCATCTTGTTTCCTACTTTTTCCACTGCGCTCCTTACCCGTCACCAGGCCTCAGTCTCTCAATGGTTCAAACACCATATATCCCACTCTAATCCTTCTCCATTTTACCTTCTAGTCCGTTTTTCAGTTTTCCAGGCTGAGCAACAGGTTAGTGTAGGCTGGAAGCTGTGTATTACCTGGAGGGTTTGGTGGCTGCCATGACTGAATTGCAGAGTGACACACCACAATTGCAGAAGGCTCGCACCGCCAACTGGTGGCACCACAGTTTAATGTGACATGGTGTGTATCCATGTTCTGGTCAGGAGGATAGTATCAATGCACTCACACATCTTTCTTGCTCACTTTGCCCCTTGTAAGGAAATCTTGGTATTTGCTGTCTGCCCAGGGAGGACTTCAATCATTGTGACCAACAAGTGGTTTCTTTCCTTGGAAGGAGGTAAGCAGGGGTCGAGTAGACTCCAAGAAGAAAGTCGTTCCAATGGAAGATTGAAATTTAGTTCATCTTTATCGGCTGACCCCTAATCCAATACCTGAGCCAGGCAGGTGTGTAGTACTCAAGGATATTGTTAATGATTAACCAGGCAGCCTGGCTCATTAATGGAACATAGGTCTGTCAGTAGGGACTAGGATTCTTCCCACTTGACTCCAGATAACCCTGCAAGCCAGTGAACTAATGGGTAAGGTGGTCGTTTGTGGGGAAGCTTGCCAGTACTCATTGTGTGGCTTTAGTTGATTAAACTCCAGCAGTATCACTGCACAATCCTGGGAGTCTCTAAGCTTCCTCCCAATGCAACCTTGGCCGAGGCACTCTAGACTCTAGCAAGTTAAGTGTGTCCCTACAGGGAGAGAGGGTGCCCTCAAATTGAACAAACAGAAACTATTTATGTGCATTTCAGAGTAGTTCCTGTACTTGTCACACATCCAGCTGAGACTGCACGGGTGGGAATATCAGTTGAGGACAGGATCTGATTTATCTGCAATGCCGACCATTCATGAAAAGGTTTGCCAATAATCACTGTCTAACCTTATACATAAAGAAGTTATCTGGGTGACATACTAGAGGGTAGCCAGTATCAACAGATCCCTGCATGTGTGAGCACCTTCAGGATAGTAGGGAAGGAAATTGGGCAAGGAAAATAATGCTGACAATTAAAGCATAAAATAAATGATAAAATACCGAAGGAGTCAATGCAAAAGGAAAAATGATAACCCTTGAGTCCCAGAATAACAGAACCACAATCTGACACCAGAAGGAAAAACGTAAGGAAGTGGAAAGAAGCTGCTGGGATACCATATTAGTTCAATCTTTCTGTTACATAGCAGTTGGAGGCTTATGACATAAACATTGTGCATCTGGGAATCCCTGGCCCAAGAGTGCCCAAAGTGGAGGAAGAGCATCCGGGAGGGCGCTGAGCATCTCAGTCTCGTCGCCGAGAGCATGCAGTAATCAAACGCAGACAGTGAAAGGAGCGTGCGGCAAATCAGTCCCATCCACCCTTTCCTTCAATGACTATCTGTCCCACCTGTGACAAAGACTGTAATTCTCGTATTGGACTGTTCAGTCACCTGAGAACTCACTTTTAGAATGGAAGCAAGTCTTCCTCGATTCCGAGGGACTGCCTATGATGATGATGATATAACCATTCTATCATCTCATAGGAGCTCTGAGAGTCTGACATCTCTAATTGCACTAATATTGGATATGTATAGATTTCCATAGGTTACATGCAGCTCTCCCGAGGAAGTGTAGGTGTGTGTCTCCTTATAATAGCATTTTGCAGGGATCGGTTTCACACCTCTCTCTGTGGAGCTGCAGCTAAGCACACAGGATTCACAGAAGTGCTGGCTGTTTTGCATTTCAATCTCGTTTATTATAAGGCTGAGTGGCTTTCTTACTGTGTATCAAAACGATTGGATCATTTGGTATGTTGAGACACCAATAAGAAATTGCTTTCAATAAAATATGAAAAGAGATAAGAAACAAAAGGACTGAATGGTTTTGCACATAGTCCTCTCGCCTCTGGGACCTGGGATCAAATTTAGGATGTGAAGTTGCTTTTATTTGGGTTCAGTAGGGTGCCAGGGCTGCTAGCTCCCAGTTCTCATGCAGCTTGGTGTATATACCCAATAAACCATTCGGAGACATAATGCATATATACATAAAAAAACATACGCTTCAGTATTTTCAACCCTGACTTCAAAGCATAGTAAATCGTACAGGTGTAGTTACCTGGCCCGTGAGAATAACTTCAAAATCCTCCCAGGATGCAACACAAATGAGGAAACAACTACTATTTGTGTTGTGTTGCACTTTACCATGCTTAGATTAATGCTGTAATCTAATTTCAATTTCTGTGATAGTGGACAATTATCCCAATATGTACCTTATGATCTTAATCTCTGCTATTTGGCTCCCAGCTAAAGGAGTTCTTTACCCCAGAGCGCTGTTAAGGCTCGGTCATTGAATATATTTAAGGTGGAGATAGACAGATTTTTGAACGATAGGGGACTCAAGGGTTATGGGGAGAGAGTAGGGAAGTGGAGTTGCGGTCAAGATCAGATCAGCCATGATCCCATTGAATGGCGGAGCAGGCTCGAAGGGCCAAATGGCCTACTCCTGCTCCTATTTCTTATATAAGGAGGTAATGTGTTATTTGGACCGAAACACGGCATTTGTTACCGCCGAATAGGGTAATTTTCTGCTTTGGCGCAAAGCCTCAACCTCTGGAAGTGCATTTCAGTGAAACAAGGATTCCACCCACAGAGTTTTCCAAAAGTAGGGTGTAAAGTTAGATCAATGTTGGACATTTGCTTGATATTCTTTTGGAGTCAGAGTAATTTTGCTCAACCTTTCCTCAAGGGATTTAATACTTTCCAATAATAACAAAAACTGACCAACAGCATCAGCAAAACTAATAGCTCACAAACCACCCTGTCTGTAGGCCTTGTGCACCTGAAGACTAGGAGTGAAGAGAAGACTGAGGGGCCGAAATTGTCCCTTTCCTTAAGGTCTCTTAACACCGTAAATCAGTGCCCACGCTGCGGAGTGCAATGGCCGGCGACTTTTCATGTAATGGCTGCCATTATCAAAACTCTGCTCCTGCGCTTTCCTGACGATGACCCCCCGCTCCGCTGCTATCGATCCGTGCTAAGTGCGTCATCACAGTGCACACTGCCGATGTTCCCCACCGACAACGAAATTCTGCCGTGAAAATCTTCCTCCTGCCAGGCGGTGCCAAAACCTACCTTTTTCCCGACGGTGCAGTGAGGCTGTGGCCTTCTGCAATGGCGGTGTGGCTCCCATTAAAGGGGAGGACGCAGTGCCGCTGCCGCTATGTTTTTTTTTGTCGGCTGACTACCAAGTTGGGCGGACAGTTATGTCCCCGAGTTTGGCCGGGCTGCCAACAGGCAACCTGGCATCCCCTCTTGGGTGCCAGTCCGCTGGCCCGGCCGAAACCCTCCCTGGTGGCCCAGTGGACCGAACTTTAGAAATCGCGCAGGCTCTCCCCTTTAAGTGAAGAGGAGGGCCGTGGTGACGCGGCAGCATGATGTCATCATCAGTGTCAGCTGTTTCGACCACCCCAACTTCCGCCCCCCTAGTGTACTCACTACCCCACTTCCGCCCCCCTAGTGTACTCACTACCCCACTTCCGACCCCCTAGTGTACTCACTACCCCACTTCCGCCCCCCTAGTGTACTCACTACCCCACTTCCGCCCCCCTAGTGTACTCACTACCCCACTTCCGCCCCCCTAGTGTACTCACTACCCCACTTCCGACCCCCTAGTGTACTCACTACCCCACTTCCGCTGCCCTAGTGTACTCACTACCCCACTTCCGACCCCCTAGTGTACTCACTACCCCACTTCCGCCCCCCTAGTGTACTCACTACCCCACTTCCGCCCCCCTAGTGTACTCACTACCCCACTTCCGACCCCCTAGTGTACTCACTACCCCACTTCCGACCCCCTAGTGTACTCACTACCCCACTTCTGCCCCCCTAGTGTACTCACTACCCCACTTCTGCCCCCCTAGTGTACTCACTACCCCACTTCCGACCCCCTAGTGTACTCACTACCCCACTTCCGCCCCCCTAGTGTACTCACTACCCCACTTCCGCCCCCCTAGTGTACTCACTACCCCACTTCTGCCCCCCTAGTGTACTCACTACCCCACTTCCGACCCCCTAGTGTACTCACTACCCCACTTCCGCCCCCCTAGTGTACTCACTACCCCACTTCCGCCCCCCTAGTGTACTCACTACCCCACTTCTGCCCCCCTAGTGTACTCACTACCCCACTTCCGACCCCCTAGTGTACTCACTACCCCACTTCCGCCCCCCTAGTGTACTCACTACCCCACTTCCGCTGCCCTAGTGTACTCACTACCCCACTTCCGACCCCCTAGTGTACTCACTACCCCACTTCCGCTGCCCTAGTGTACTCACTACCCCACTTCCGACCCCCTAGTGTACTCACTACCCCACTTCCGCCCCCCTAGTGTACTCACTACCCCACTTCCGACCCCCTAGTGTACTCACTACCCCACTTCCGCTGCCCTAGTGTACTCACTACCCCACTTCCGACCCCCTAGTGTACTCACTACCCCACTTCCGCCCCCCTAGTGTACTCACTACCCCACTTCCGACCCCCTAGTGTACTCACTACCCCACTTCCGCCCCCCTAGTGTACTCACTACCCCACTCCGCCCCCCTAGTGTACTCACTACCCCACTTCCGCCCCCCTAGTGTACTCACTACCCCACTCCGCCCCCCTAGTGTACTCACTACCCCACTTCCGCCCCCCTAGTGTACTCACTACCCCACTCCGCCCCCCTAGTGTACTCACTACCCCACTTCCGCCCCCCTAGTGTACTCACTACCCCACTCCGCCCCCCTAGTGTACTCACTACCCCACTCCGCCCCCCTAGTGTACTCACTACCCCACTTCCGCCCCCCTAGTGTACTCACTACCCCACTTCCGACCCCCTAGTGTACTCACTACCCCACTTCCGCTGCCCTAGTGTACTCACTACCCCACTTCCGCTGCCCTAGTGTACTCACTACCCCACTTCCGCTGCCCTAGTGTACTCACTACCCCACTTCCGCCCCCCTAGTGTACTCACTACCCCACTTCCGCTGCCCTAGTGTACTCACTACCCCACTTCTGCCCCCCTAGTGTACTCACTACCCCACTTCCGACCCCCTAGTGTACTCACTACCCCACTTCCGACCCCCTAGTGTACTCACTACCCCACTTCCGACCCCCTAGTGTACTCACTACCCCACTTCCGCCCCCCTAGTGTACTCACTACCCCACTTCCGACCCCATTATGAGTGACTTCTGGGCCACCTGAAAAAAAAAGCCAAAGAGCAAAATTTCGCTCAAGAGGCCACCTCAACCGTCGTGGCAATATAAACAGTAGAAACGGGGTGCATGTGCCCCGTTTGGGCGGAGGGCAATTTCGACCCCTGAACGTGCAATGGGACATGAACTTGTAATTTAAGCAGTTGGCAACTTTCCATCAGTTTTATTGTGAAGGATGGGGGGGAACTAAAGTGCACAAATGCAAAGGTTGCAGCAGTGATGAATTTAGAAATTTCTGAAGAGGGTATTACTGCTGGAAGTATAAGATTTATTTCCTAGAAGGATCTGGGACGTCTGCCTCACCTTAAAATTTTAGTTTATTTGGTTCTGGCATTTTAGAGGCTCCTATAATTCTGCCTTACAAGCCAGAAATATTTTTTATTGGAAGGGTTACAGGTATTTCAAATTTGAAAATTAAAGTTCTAGAGACTTCAGTACAGTTTTCAGGATCCACCTCATCTTTTTGGGAATCTAATCCCGGATACATCACGTTAATTTGTGAAATGAAACCATTTACAACTCTTACCTTACTTCCATTCCTCTTACATTCCGCATTCACAAGGCAAAACTAAATCACTATTGCACCCGTATATATGTACTTATTTATATTTCTCTTTCCAGTATGTCAAAAAAAATTTAATAATGAAAATATAAATCATTATACATGTTAAAAAGTGCATGAAAGATAGTTTGCTAGAAGATGCACGAGGAGTTGAATTGTATCTCAGGGAGACCCTGACTGACTGTCTCGAGTGTGGGGTTTTGTGCCCTTAGACCTGGTAGTGGTCGGGAGATTCCCTCGATTAGGGATATGATCAGTGCAATTTTGTTAAGCTTAAGTAAAGGTCATTACCACTCCAATCCTACTTTCTGCTTTATTTCCCAACCCTGGCAATTCTGCAAGTGCAGCAACAGGAATGCTGAAAGCCAGTGAGATGTATTCACATCGGGGAATATCCTCCTTATGTCAATAAAACAGCTGCAACAAATATTGAAGCAAATAAATTTTCCACATTCGGGGTGTGTCCCAAAGTTCCTTCGAGGAAACTACGAAGGTTTTAAAATCTGAAGTTTAACAGCTTATTTATTCTATATGACAGAGTGGAATTTTTTTAAATTCATTTACAGGACGTGGACATTGCCAGTAAGGGCAGCATTTATTGCCCATCCCTAATTGCCCTCAATACAACTGAGTGGCTTGTTAGGTCATTTCAGAGTCAACAACATTGCTGTGGATCAGGAATCACATATAGGCCAGACCTGTAAGAACAGCAGGTTTCCTTCCCTAAAGGACATTAGTGAACCAGATGGGTTTTTTCAACAATCCGGTAGTTTCATGGTCAACGTTACTGATACTAGCTTTTTATTCCAGATTTATTTAATTAAATGAATTTAAATTTCCCAGCTGCAATGGTGGGATTTGAACTCATGTCTTATTAAGCCAGGCCCCTGGATTACTGGTCCAGTAACAGAATCACTATGCTACCGTAACCTGTAATGTGCAGCTTTGTGAAATGGTGGGTCAAATAGCCCTTCCTCAATCTACGTTTTCTTGCATCATCTAACAGTTTGAGAGGGAGAAATTGTGGGTTGTTAGGAAAAGTAATGTGATAACTTTGTCATGGTGTTTCAATATCAAACTAGCGATTTGTGCACAGGCTTTACCGCAGCAACCCCTCAAATTGCTGTTCCTTTGATGGCAGGAATCACAAGAAAGCAAAGTTTTAGTTAGAGGCCGAACTCCAAACCATTATTAATACCTTTACCAAGGCGCATTAGAGCATGGGCCTCACACTAAACATCTGTAAGACAACGGTCCTTTACCAAACTGCCCCCGCCACACAGCACTGCCCCCCATTATCAAAATCCACGACGAGGCCTTGGACAACGTGTACCATTTTCCATACTTCAGGAGACTACTGTCAACAAAGGCAGACATCAACGATGAGGTCCAACACCACCTTCAGTGTATCAGCGCCTGAGGAAGAGAGTGTTTGAAGACCAGGACCTCAAAACCGGCACCAAGCTCATAGTTTACAGAGCAGTCATGATACCCGACATCCTATATGGTTCAGAGACATGGACTATCTACAGCAGGCACGTCAAAACATTGGAGAAGTACCACCAATGCTGCCTCCACAAGATCCTGCAAATCCATTGGCAGAATAGGCGCACCAACGTCAGTGTTCTTACTCAGGCCAACATCCCCAGCATCGAAGCACTGACCACACTCGATCAGCTCCGTTGGACAGGCCACATCGCCCGCATGCCAGACATGTGACTCCTAAAACAAGTGCTCTACTCAGAGCTTCAAAACGGCAAGTGGGCCCCAGGTGGGCAGAAGAAATGCTTCAAGGATACCATCAAAGCCTCCTTGAAAAAGTGCAAAATCCCCACCGACACCTGGGAATCCCTGGCCCAAGACCGCTCAAAGTGGAGGAAAAGAATCCGGGAAGGCGAAGAATACCTTGAGTATTTTCACTGGGAGCAAGCCAAGCCAAGCATAGACAACGGAAGGAGCACATGGCAACCCAAGCACCCCACCCTCCCGTTCCTTCAACCACCGTCTGCCCCACCTGTGACAGAGACTGTAGGTCCCGCATTGAACACTTCAGTCACCTGAGAACTAATTTTTCGTGTGGAAGCAAGTCAACCCAGAGTACTTAAGGAGGTGGCCTTGGAAATAGCGGATGCATTGACAGTCATTTTCCAACATTCCATAGACTCTGGATCAGTTCCTATCGAGTGGAGGGTAGCCAATGTAACCCCACTTTTAAAAAAAGGAGGGAGAGAGAAAACAGGGAATTATAGACCGGTCAGCCTGACATCAGTAGTGGGTAAAATGATGGAATCAATTATTAAGGATGTCATAGCAGCACATTTGGAAAGAGGTGACATGATAGGTCCAAGTCAGCATGGATTTGTGAAAGGGAAATCATGCTTGACAAATCTTCTGGAATTTTTTGAGAATGTTTCCCGTAGAGTGGACATGGACTTTCAGAAGGCTTTCGACAACGTCCCACACAAGAGATTAATGTGCAAAGTTAAAGCACATGGGATTGGGGGTAGTGTGCTGACGTGGGTTGAGAACTAGTTGGCAGACAGGAAGCAAAGAGTAGGAGTAAATGGGTACTTTTCAGAATGGCAGGCAGAGACTAGTGGGGTGCCGCAAGGTTCTGTGCTGGGGCCCCAGCTGTTTACATTGTACATTAATGATTTAGACGAGGGAATTAAATGTAGTATCTCCAAATTTGCGGATGACTCTAAGTTGGGTGGCAGTGTGAGCTGCGAGGAGGATGCTATGAGGCTGCAGAGTGACTTGGATAGGTTAGGTGAGTGGGCAAATGCATGGTAGATGAAGTATAATGTGGATAAATGTGAGGTTATCCACTTTGGTGGTAAAAACAGAGAGACAGACTATTATCTGAATGGTGACAGATTAGGAAAAGGGGAGTGCAACGAGACCTGGGTGCCATGGTACATCAGTCATTGAAGTTTGGCATGCAGGTACAGCAGGCGATTAAGAAAGCAAATGGCATGTTGGCCTTCATAGCGAGGGGATTTGAATACAGGGGCAGGTAGGTGTTACTACAGTTGTACAGGGCCTTGGTGAGGCCACGCCTGGAGTATTGTGTACAGTTTTGGTCTCCTAACTTGAGGAAGGACATTCTTGCTATTGAAGGAGTGCAGCGAAGGTTCACCAGACTGATTCCCGGGATGGCGGGACTGACATATCAAGAAAGACTGGATCAACTGGGCTTGTATTCACTGGAGTTCAGAAGAATGAGAGGGGATCTCATAGAAACGTTTAAAATTCTGACAGGTTTAGACAGGTTAGATGCAGGAAGAATGTTCCCAATGTTGGGGAAGTCCACAGTCTAAGGATAAGGGGTAAGCCATTTAGGACCGAGATGAGGAGAAACTTCTTCACCCAGAGAGTGGTGAACCTGTGGAGTTCTCTACCACAGAAAGTTGTTGAGGCCAATTCACTAAATATATTCAAAAAGGAGTTAGATGTAGTCCTTACTACTTGGGGGATCAAGGGGTATGGCGAGAAAACAGGAATGGGGTACTGAAGTTGCATGTTCAGCCATGAACTCATTGAATGGCGGTGCAGGCTAGAAGGGCCGAATGGCCTACTCCTGCACCTATTTTCTATGTTTCTATGTTTCTATCCTCGACTCCGAGGGACTGCCTAAAAAGCAGTTACAACAAATTTACTCAATTTCCAATTTACAATGTAACCAATTACAAATACTAATATTTTGCACTTTGGTTGCTATTTCTTAATATCAATCTTCCAGACATCCCTTAAATAAGCCACAACATGACTGAGATAGTATAAGGAGATCATTACTTGCGATAAATTGTTCCTAACATGGGGGTGCAGGTGGGATTGGGTGCGGGTGGAGGGTTAATTGGGCGTGTCAGGAAGCTGGCTCCAACCCACTGACTTACGGCTTATACTCAGGCGGGACAAGGGCTGGTCAGCCAATCCGCTCCCAGGAGGCGTGTTGGTATTTTAAATATGTTAATGAGGCAAGAAGAGTCGGATTTAACCTGTATTGCAGGTTTAACTGTGGCCGGCCAGGTTTCCCGGGCCTCAGGAAACCTGGCAGCTGCAGCGAGGCGAGGACAGCCACTGGGAGCTCTCGTTGGAGCTGTGAGGTGCAGGAGAGCTTACTTCCGGCCCCCCCTAGCTCCCCCACCATCAGGCCCCCTATTACAAACTCCCTCACAGGATCGGACGCCCCTGAGGTCAGGAGTCGGACACCTCCATCCACCCCCTCCCGGATCTGAGATCAGACCCCCCGCCCCGGGGTTGTGGATCGGATCTCCGCCCCCCCCTTCCCATGTGGTTGCGGATTAACCCTCCCCCCCACCCCCCACCTTTCGGGTGAGTGATATCGGACCTCCCTTTGGATCGGACCCCCCTGGGGTCATGGATTGGACCTCCACCAGCCCCCCCCACCCCCAACCTCACCCCCCAAGGTCATGGATCGGACTCCCCTTGGGATCGTATCCCCAGATTCAGAGATCGGACCTACCTAGTCCTGCAATCTCTTCTCCAGCAATCCCTACCGGACTGGAAGCCAAGCCAGTCAAACAGGCTGACTTCCAGGGGGATCCTGTCGGTGACAAAAGATCTCTACAGCTTGCAGGGAAACCCAGACTTCCGCATTTCTCGCGCACTACCGGGCTCCCCCACTCCAAAATGTTAAAATTCCCCTTAATGAGTTCAGTTGCGAACTGAAATACCTAATGTAAAGACGTTCATGTTTTAAGATAAGGGATTAAGAGGTTATGGAGAGTAGGCAGGGAAGTGGACCTGAGTCCATGGCCTATTCCTGCTCATATTTCTTATGTTCTTATATTCTTATTAAGATGTGTGTCAAGTTGACCTGGCAATTAGAAATGGGTTATGTCAAATTTCAGTGTAGATACCGAGATCAGTGCCCTATTTGGATTCAAAAGCTTTTTCCTTTCCGAAGAAAATGGACCGTGAACTGTGAGATAAAAGGTCCCCCTACACCGAGACAATGCTAGCTGCCGTGTTCTAATGTTCTTTATCCTATTTGCTGTTCTGTGGGAGGAGTGGAGGGATGGCTTGAAACGAGCACCAGATGTCTGAAAATTAAATAACAGATTATACATCTACTCATCTGAAAAATTAACAATAAAAAAATAATTTCTAATATTGCATGTGAATCTATATTTTAAAGTGGTCCCGACATGTCAGGGAATGGTTGTAACCAGTTTTGTCTTTGTGCGTTCATCCATGTAGAGGAATGTGTGGGGTTCCTAGATGATTTACAGAGGAGGGATGCAATCCACCACAGAGGTTTAGGTGTTTTTGTGTGTGTGTGTGTGTTTTGTGTGTGTGTGTGTTTTGTGTATGTGTGTGTGTGTGTGTTTTGTGTGTGTGTGTGTGTGTTTTGTGTGTGTGTTTTGTGTGTGTGTGTGTGTTTTGTGTATGTGTGTGTGTGTGTTTTGTGTGTGTGTGTGTGTTTTGTGTGTGTGTTTTGTGTGTGTGTTTTGTGTATGTGTGTGTGTGTTTTGTGTGTGTGTTTTGTGTGTGTGTGTGTGTGTGTGTGTGTTTTGTGTGTGTGTGTGTGTTTTGTGTTTTGTGTGTGCGTGTGTGTGTGTGTGTGTCTGTTTAAGGTGGGATGATTGGTGGAACATCTATTTTCAATTTTCGGATGAGACGTTAAACCGAGGCCCCGTCTGTTCTCTCAGCTAGATGTAAAAGATCCCACGGCATTATTGCGAAGAAGAGCAGGGGCGTTATCACTAGTGACCTGGCAAATATTTATCCCTCAATCAACATCACTAACACAGATTATCTAGTCATTATCACATTGTTGTTTGTGGGAGCTTGCTGAGTGCACAATTAGCTGCCATGTTTCCTTCGTTACAACAGTGACTGCACTTCAAAAAAGTGCTTCATTGGCTGTAAAGTGCTTTGGGATATCCATTGATCGTGAAAGGCGCCATATCAATGCAAATCTTTCTTTAACTGTGAATATGTGTCTTTAAAGCAAAGCACCTGAAAAACCCAAAAGCTTAGCATTCTCACCTCTTCAAAGTCATTGCAAAAATCTCTTTCAATAATTCAGTACTCAACTGGCACCTGTATATGAAGATTGCAAGCCAGAAATTCGGCATGCCCTTAAATAATATATCCAGCATCTAAATTTACAAATTATTTGAAGACCTTTCAGCACAGGGTTAATCATATAATTATTAAGCAGCTCAGCCTGTAACACTGAGACCTTACACTTTACACAGAAGGGACACTAGAATAAAAGCTACAGCTCAGCTTTCAACCTCATTTCCTTCCACAAATAAAAGAGATTTCTACGTTATGTTGGAAGTGTATAATTAGAGGCCTTTCCAAGGGTATTATTATTTTTAAAATCCTATATATAACCTGTGTGCCTATTCTACGGATTCATTTTAGCAGCGTGAAGAAGCAATGTTTAATTAAGGCTGCAGCTTTCCTGGATTAAAAAGAAATACCAGAGTAAATCAGCTAGTGATCTCTGTGTACTCTGTGAAAGCTGTACAGGAATGAAATGAATGCTGCTTTATCTCGTTAAAGAAGCCCAAGCAAAGATTTACGTTTACTTCATTCTTGTGAGAAAGAACATTTCTTCTTTATATATTTAATTCAGGGTAATGAGACACAAGTATGATTTCCTTCTCTCCTCTCCCTGCCCCTTACAGTACGGTAAGCTCTCTTTTATTGAAGGACTGAGATCCATGGTAGAGGTCACGACTAAAGTCGAAAGGAATTGGGGGAGGACAGAGTAAAGCAAGAATCATTAAATAGATTACGTTAAGATTGGGTTTTAAAGGCTGGCAGATTGTAAGAGCCAGGAAAAATAGGGAAAGTTTTGAAAGAATACCATCAGTGTACACGTAGTGGTTTTTACCAGGTTACTTTTATGTGCCTTGATATCTGACCTGGAGCAGCATTGATAGTGACCTGGGAAAAATCATCCACCCATCCACGAAGGCAGAAAACTGGAGGGGAAGAGAGTAAAGTAGTCCCAAAAGTGTATTTATGTAATTAACTCATGAATCCTCTATTTAAAAAGCCTCTTCATTTATCTAGTGCCTTCTGGGACTCCAACTCCAACACATTCCTCAAAATGTTCTCCTCCATATTCCTACAAGATAACATCTTGCTGCCACCCACATGCTGTTGTAACCAAAATGGTGGACATAGTGGCTCAATGTGAGGAATCTGTTGATTTTTGTTGTAAGTTTGGTTATTAGTACAATGTAATGTATTTGCTTCGTAAGAACATAAGAACATAAGATATAGGAGCAGGAGTAGGCCATACGGCCCCTCGAGCCTGCTCCGCCATTTAATACGATCATGGCTGATCTGATCATAGACTCAGCTCCACTTCCCTGCCCGCTCCCCATAACTCTTTATTCCCTTATCGCTCAAAAATCTGTCCATCTCCGCCTTAAATATATTCAATGACCCAGCCTCCACAGCTCTCTGGGGCTGAGAATTCCACAAATTTACAACCCTCTGAGAGAAGAAATTTCTCCTCATCTCAGGTTTAAATGGGCAGCCCCTTATTCTGAGACTATGCCCCCGAGTTTTAGTTTCCCCTATGGGTGGAAATATCCTCTCTGCATCTTCCTTGTCGAGCCCCCTCATTATCTTATATGCTTCGATAAGATCACCTTTCATTTTTCTGAACTCCAATGAGTATAGGCCCAACCTACTCAAGCTATCCTCATAAGTTAACCACCTCATCTTCGGAATCAACCTAGTGAACCTTCTCTGAACAGCCTCCAATGCAAGTATATCCTACCAAAACTGTACGCAGTACTCTAGGTGTGGCCTCACCAATACCATGTACAGTTTTAGCAGGATTTCTCTACTTTTATACTCTATCCCCCTTGTAATAAAGGCCAACATTCCATTTGCCTTCCTGATTACTTGCTGTACCTGCATACTAACTTTTTGTGTTTCATGCTTAAGGACCCCCAGGTCTCTCTGTGCTGCAGCTCTTTGCAATTTTTCTCCATTTAAATTATAATTTACTATTCTATTTTTTCTGCCAAAGTGGATAACCTCATTATACTCCATCTGCCAAATATTTGCCCACTCACTTAGCCTGTCTATATCCCTTTGCAGATTTTTTGTGTCCTCCTCACAATTTGCTTTCCCACCCATCTTTGTATCATCAGCAAACTTGGCTACATTACACTCGGTCCCTTCATCCAAGTCATTAATATAAATTGTAAATATTTGAGGCCCCAACACCGATCCCTGCGGCACCCCACTAATTACTGTTTGTCAACCGGAAAATGACCCATTCATCCCGACTCTGTTTTCTGTTAGTTAGCCAATCCTCTATCCATGCTAATATATTACCCCCAACCCCATGAACTTTTATCTTGTGCAGTAACCTTTTATGTGGGACCTTATCGACATGGGTTCTTTGCTTAAGAATTCATTGCAACGCATTGCTATTAAGAATCAAATCAAACAAAAGCAGAAAATGCTGGAAACACAGCAGGTCAGTCAACTCATTCAAATGAATGATTTGTACCTGGTATGTTAACTTGTCTGTTCCCTTCACAGACGCTGGCTGAGCTGTGTTTCTCCAGCATTTTCTGTTTTTGTTTGACTTCCAGCACTTGCAGGTTTTTGCTTTTTCCTTGCAATTAATTGAACTCCATTATTTTTTGAAAGTGTAAATTCTATGAGGTGAGATAAATTTCCACAGGTATCCCATCAAAAAATTTAAATAATTTTATTGTGCTTTAAAAAAAAATGTTTGCTCCAACAGCTACAGCAAGTGTGTCCCTCACCATGATACAGCCAACAATTATTCATGAGTGGAAATACTCAGCCGGTCAGGCAGCATCTGTGGAGAGGGAAACTGAGTTAACATTTCAAGTTGATGACCCTGCATCAGAACTGGAAATAGTTAGCGATGTAACAGGTTTTTAAGCAAGTGTAGGGGCAGGGAAAGAGGGCAGGGGAGGGAAGAACAAAAGGGAAGGTCAGTGATAGGGTGGAAGGCAGAAGACCCTGCTAAGAAAGCACTTCAGCCAGCGCCTCACAACCAACCTGACAACTTGCAATGAACCAGAAACGCAGAGTGTCCACAGTGCCTGATCTGCCCTCAAGGCATCCATAATTAGCATCTGTGAAGAGAAGCTGGGTCACTCCACCAGGAAACTGACAATACAAAGATGGGAGGAAAAGCAATGTGTGAGGAGGGCACAAAAAATCTGCAAAAGGACACTGACAGGCTAAGTGAGTGGGCATAAATTTGGCAGATGAAGTATAATGTTGGAAAGTGTGAGGTCATGCACTTTGGCAGAAAGAATCAAAGAGCAAGTTATTATTTAAATGGAGAAAAATTGCAAAGTGCCGCAGTACAACAAGACCTGGGGGTATTTGTGCATGAAGCACAAAAGGATTGTATGCAGGTACAGCAGGTGATCAGGAAGGCCAATGGTATCTTGGCCTTTATTGAAAAGGGGATGGAGTATAAAAGCAGGGAAGTCTTGCTACAGCTATATAAGGTATTGGTAAGGCCACACCTGGAATACTGCGTGCAGTTTTGGTTTCCATATTTACGAAAGAATATACTTGCTTTGGAGGCAGTTCAGAGAAAGTTCACTAGGTTGATTCGGGGATGAGGGGGTTGACTTATGAGGAAAGGTTGAGTAGGTTGGACCTCTAATCGTTGGAATTCAGAAGAATGAGAGGTGATCTTATCGAAACCTATAAGATTATGAAGGGGCTTGACGAGGTGGATGCAGAGAGGATGTTTCCACTGATGGGGGAGACTAGAACTAGAGGGCATGATCTTGGAATAAGGGGCTGCCCATTTAAAACAGAGATGAGGAGAAATTTCTTTGAGGGTTGTAAATCTGTGGAATTCACTGCCTCAGAGAGCTGTGGAAGCTGGGACATTGAATAAATTTAAGACAGAAATACACAGTTTCTTAAACGATAAGGGGATAAGGGATTATGGGGAGCGGGCGGGGAAGTGGAGCTGAATCCATGATCAGAGCAGCCATGATCCTATTGAATGGTGGAGCAGGCTCGAGGGGCCGTATGGCCTACTCCTGTTCCTATTTTTTATATAAGAACTAGTTGGTTTATTATCAAAGGTTTGGCAATCATACTACACAGTACCGTTCATCCACCAGGCTCACAACCACGTGCCTCAGCGTGGATCCCCCGAACCCAACTGGCTGTGGTTTTATTGAGTCTTGTGAACATCACGTGACTGGCTAAGCCATTCCCAACTCAACAGCTCTACAACTCTTGTTGAGTTGGGAATGGCTTAGCCAGTCACGTGATGTTCACAAACATGTGAGCATACTCACAGGTGCATACATTACACTGCTTCCCCTTTTTTAGAAGCAGAGTATTTATACGGTATTCCAAAAAGATTACTTATCATGATTACAATTTTATAAATTGGACTGCTGAGCCAAGTATCTTGTTATAAGTGTTTAGCTTCCTTCTGCTCCGACCTCCATTTCTTTGCAGTTGGCTGGCTATGCTCATTTTCTACATTCTTATTTGACTCCGAAGACCGTCTTGGGGAATTTCTGTTTTCAGCACATATAGCCCAGGATTCCTGACCTCTACCTTCCTGTGTCCTCTTGAGTTTTCTTGGAATCCTTACATCTGTCCGGGTGTTAGCTTTCTTCCTAAGATCTTGATGTTCCCAGTTATTAATATCCTATCTAGTTGGTTTGTCTTTCCTCGTTGATCTTCTCAACTGAACACCAACTCCACCTCCACCGTCGAAAGATACAGAATCTCTGCAAGTTTGTCCCATACCCGCAGAACCACCTTCAGTTGGCTGCATCTGAATTGGTGGGGATATGGACGTTGTGACCACTGTATCTGTTGAAGTACTTGGACCTGCCAACTCATTCTGATCATCGTCCAAGTCAGGCTCCTCTTGGTACTGAAAGTGCATCACTCGCTAACAACATTTGATCCACATGAACCTTCCTGATGTATTCACCAATTTTGACCAAGTACTGCTTGGTGCCACATACCCGAATAATTGTACCAATATCCCATTTGCATGGACTTACCCTTTTCAACAGACTGAGAATTCTGACCTGATCAAGCTTCTGAAAGCACTGCTCTTTTGTACTGGAATGATAATGACATTTCTGCACCGATTGTGCCTTCTCTACCTTATCGGACAAGTTTGGTTGTAATAAACTGAGAAGCGCCCTCAGCCTATGCTTCATCAATAATTCAACAGGTGTGTACCCTGTTGTAGAATGAGGTGTAGTTATGTATTTGAAAATAAAATTTGCTAACCTGTGCTTCATGCTCACTGATGATTCAGTCTGTAGAACTTGTTTCCACAATGCCTTCTTGACAATCCTGACCGACATTTCAGCTGCACCATTCAAAGCAGGATGATATGATGCTACCAATGTGTGTTTGATACCGTTGTGTCTGACAAAATTCGCAAATTGCATGGACCGAAATTGTGGCCCATTATCTGACACCATTTCTTCAGGCAGGCCATGGCATGCAAAAATGTCCCTTAGTTCATCAAATGTACGCTCTGTAGTCATGGATGACCCCATATGCCGTACCTCCAGCCATTTTGAATGGCAATCGATTAGAACCAGAAAATTATCACTGCCCCTCTCGCAAAAATCAATATATATTTTTTGGAATGGTCTCGTTGGACAAGTCCATGTTTGCAGCGGTGTTTTAGCTGACATGGTCCTACAGTCTTGACAGATAGTACACTTACTTACGAATACTTCTAAGTCTTTATCCAACCCAGGCCAATAAACAAAACATCGAGCCACCGCTTTCATGCCTGCGATGCCAGTATGCTCACCATGAAGTTCCGTCAAGACTTTGGCTTGTAGTGCACTGGGAATAACTACTCTCAGGCCCAATTTTAAACATCCCTGCTCACATGATAATTCGTGCCGACGATGATAAAAGGGCTTTATCCCCTCATCTAAATGCATCTGATCTTCAGACCACCCTCGCAGAGTGTGCTCATCGGCCCACTGTAACGTGGCATCTTTTTGTATGTACTCTGCAATAACAGAGGCAGTGACCGGAAAAGTCTTCATCGACAACATCTAGAGTGAAGATTGACTGTTCACGGTCAATTTCAGAATTTTCATGAGGCAACCTTGAAAGGGCATCCGCCACTGCATTCTGCTCCGCGATTTTGTAATCATAGTGAGACAATAAAATAGCCCATCTTTGCATCCTGGAAGCTGCCATAAATGGAATTGCTGCCTTTTGGCCTAGGATAGCTAGTAATGGTCTGTGATCAGTTACTAGCGTGAATTGGCAGCCCAAAAGAAACTGGTGAAACTTTTTAATACCAAATATAATTGCCAAAGCCTCTTTCTCAATCTGGGTATAATTTTGTTCACTTTTGTTGAGCGTACATGATGCAAAGGCAACTATTTTTTCCTGCCCATTTTTCATAACATGGCTGATCACTGCTTCCACACCATACCCAGAGGCATCATGTGCTAGTCTTAGTTCACGAGTCAAATTATAATAGCCGAGAAGAGCACTACTGCTCAAGCGTCGCTTGCATGTGTTGTATGCATTCTGTTGCTCTTTGTCCCATATACAATGCACCCCTTTCTTTAATGAATAGTGGAGTGGTGCGAGCTCTGTTGCTAATCCAGGAAGAAAACGAGCATAATATTACCTAAAAAGGATCATATTTCAATAATGTTTTTCGGTTCCGGAGCTAAGATGATAGCTTGCAATTTCTCCTTAACTGGTTGGAAATCATTTTCATCTCCCCGCAATCCCAGATAAACCACCTCACGGTGTATGGATGCACATTTACTCCTCTTCAGCTTCAGATTATGGTCATTGAACCGTATGAATACTTCTACAATTTCCAGGTTTTCCCTCTCTGTGCCGGTGGCTATCAACACATCATTTTAATTGCACAAACAGTGATTCATTCCCTGTAAGATCTGATCCATGGTAGCCTGAAATATCTTTGGTGAGGACTTGATACCATAGGGCCACTTAGTGTATGAATATAAACCTTTGTGTTTGTTGACTGTTCGATACTGCTGACATCGTGGGCCACCCCGAGCTGCGAGAGAACATCTCCGCAGGTCCGGGCTATAAAAACAGCTGGAGCTCTGGGCCCTGGGACATTGTGGGCCACCCCGAGCTGCGAGAGAACATCGCCGCAGGACCGGGCTATAAAAAGAGCTGGAGTGAGCCACTGCAGCTTCCAGCGCGAGCGGACACAAATGTGCGACGGCTTCAAGGTGGGCGACTGGGTGACATCATCAGGACCCAGGTCGCCATTTGGAGCGTGGGCAGAAGCATCGGCAGGACCCTGGTACAGCAGAGGAGCATGGAAGGTCGTGGTGGACTTGCAATGAGTGAACAGGGCGAAGGAGTGATGAGAGATTGTGGCTGAGATTTGGTGGGTGATCATGATGGAGGTTCGGTGAATGTTTGGTGCGGAGGTGCGGCGAGTGATTTTGTGGCAGAGGAGCGGTGAGGGATCGTGACGGAGGTGCGGCGAATGTTTGTGGCGGAGAAGCGGCGAGAGATCGTGGCGGAGGTGTGGCGAATGAGAGTATGGGGCCCAGAAGAGGTGAGAGCCCAGGGGCAGCACGGACCAGCCCACACTGCGATATGTGTGCGCACTAGGTCTGTGCAGCAGAGCAGGTCTCCAGTCGTCCTGGTTAACCCTTGCCACTGGATAAAGGCCGAGCTCTGTCAAGCCTGTGTGGTGGCTGGTGTGCAATGGTCATCACATGTTAAAAAAATCCACGCACAGGCATCTTCCACCCTTCAAGTGGAGTTCAGGACATCGGATCCTTCATTTGAAACATCTGTGAACTCATGTGGAAGCAAGTCATCCTTGTTCAAGGGACCGCCTATGATAGAAACATAGACATAGAAACATAGAAAATAGGTGCAGGAGTAGGCCATTCGGCCCTTCTAGCCTGCACCGCCATTCAATGAGTTCATGGCTGAACATTCAACTTCAGTGACCCATTCCTGCTTTCTCGCCATACCCCTTGATCCCCCTAGTAGTAAGGACCTCATCTAACTCCTTTTTGAATATATTTAGTGAATTGGCCTCAACAACTTTCTGTGGCAGAGAATTCCACAGGTTCACCACTCTCTGGGTGAAGAAGTTCCTCCGCATCTCGGTCCTAAATGGCTTACCCCTTATCCTTAGACTGTGACCTCTGATTCTGGACTTCCCCAACATTGGGAACATTCTTCCTGCATCTAACCTGTCTAACCCCGTCAGAATTTTAAACGTTTCTATGAGGTCCCCTCTCATTCTTCTGAACTCCAGTGAATACAAGCCCAGTTGATCCAGTCTTTCTTGATAGGTCAGTCCCGCCATCCCGGGAATCAGTCTGGTGAACCTTCGCTGCACTCCCTCAATAGCAAGAATGTCCTTCCTCAGGTTAGGAGACCAAAACTGTACACAATACTCCAGGTGTGGCCTCACCAATGCCCTGTACAACTGTAGCAACACCTCCCTGCCCCTGTACTCAAATCCCCTTGCTATGAAGGCCAACATGCCATTTGCTTTCTTAACCGCCTGCTGCACCTGCATGCCAACCTTCAATGACTGATGACTATTCTTGTCAATGTTGAGTTGAGCATAGGCATGGGAGAGATCCAGTCTTGTGAAGACTTTGGTTCCCATCAGTTCTGCATACCTGTGATGTCGGTAAAGGTTACTGTTCATCATCAACTGCTCGATTCAGGGTAATTTTATAATCCCCACAGACATACTGTTTTATCTGCCTTCGGAGCTAGAACTAACGGGGTGGCCTAGTCACTCCTATCAGTCTTCAATAAACTCAGTTTTTCTCCAACTTATCAGCTCTCGCTCAGCCTGTAATTTTAATGCATATGGTGCCGGCCTTGGTCTACAAAAAATAGATTTGACATCCGACCTAATCCGAATAGGTGCATTGTATCCCTTGATGCCCTTGTAAGAGTCCTCAAACATAGTATATTTCTCCAGAGACTTAACTATTTCTGTACTACAGACGCTGTAGCAATCCAAACAAAGTTTTCTTAGCCAATCTTTGCCCATAAGAGTCGGTCGATTGATGTATTTCACTATAATAATAGGTAATCTTGCTTGTTGCCCTGGTATTGTACGATACATTCCATTTGTCCAAGCGTCTGCAGTTTTTCCCCTGAATATGTTTTCAGCTCTGCTGAGCTCGCCTTTAGTGGTATGCCCCTGAAATTCTTGTAATACACATCCTGACTCATTATTGAACAATCAGCTACTGTATCTATTGTCATACTAATCCATCGATTATTAATCAGTACTAATGATCACTACAAAAGAAACCTTTTCAAAGTGATCATGTCAGATAAAGTGTTCATTTAATTTTCTTCTAACAGAAGCTCCTGTCAGACCTGATTAATCACAAATGAGGTAATTCTTGAATCATGTGTCGTTGGGTCACTGCTGAGCATTCTGGGCTCTTTAAGTTCCCAACTGCCCAATGTTCAATTTTGCCATATAGAGGCGCAGTTGGATGTTTGGTGGGATGAGTTGAAATACGACAAGCTTGATGGATCGAATATCCTTTTCTTGTTCTTGACCTTTTTCTTAAATTCTTACGGTTGGGACCATGAGATTGGGATTTGTAGATTTTAACCAATTGGAGCTCCCTCAGTTATTTTGCAGCACCGAGTACAGCACTGAGCCATACAGACCAGGCAAGTCCCAGGTGCAATGCCTGCCATGTGCTGAGTTCACTGCTTTGAGCTGAGGGAGTGGATGGAATGTCACAATCAGCAACCCTGCAGAAGGAGGAGAAATAAATCAGCCAATGTCTCTGCTCCTCATCACTGTCCTGTGGCCCCACTGTCCTGTGGCCCACTGCTGCAAAATGCACATCTGCGAATGTCTAGTGAGAACAAAATCAGGATCGACTGTCATACACTTCACCACAAGGACTGCAATGGTTCTAGAAGACAATCCACCATTATCTCAGGGCAACTAGGGATGAGCAATGAATGTCAGCATTGGCCACATCCAAGGACAAATAGCTTATTAACACTCAGGGGCCGAAATTACCCTCCACCCCATTTGGGGCAGATAATTTGAATTAACTGAAGATGTAGCACCTGTAGAAATGGGGTGGAGAATGGAGTGATATTCGAGAGTTTGTTTTTTGGGAAACCTCCCCTCACTCTCGGGCGCTGTTGGAGATGGGAGTGGGACAGAACAGAGTCAGGAGTGGGGTGGTAGGCGGGCAGTGTCATTTAGCGTCACGCTAAGCATGTCAGTGCGGCGCTGATCACATCAGCGCGATGCGGAATTGCCGCATCACGCTGACACGTTGCAACGTCCCTCGCCTTCACTTAAAAGGGAGGGAGGCTGCGAGGCCTAGTGAGGCCTCAGTGGTGCCTACTGGGTCACCAGGAAGGGGCTCAGCCTGGCCAGTGGCCCGGCACCCAAGAGGGGGTGCCAGGATGCCTGTTGACTGCCCAGCCGCCATCATTGTCGGGCCGACTTAGGAGTCGGCCGCCAATTAAAACAAAATGGTGGCTGCGGCGGTATGCCCTCCCCTTTAAGACTGGCCGCTGAGCCCAGCCACCAGCAATTTCACACACCCCCAAGCTGTCAGGGGCACTGACCGGTGCCAACCGCGCTCCCACAGGGCAATTTCCAGGAGGGCGCAAAAAGGTTTGGCGCCGGGCAGTAAGGGGTTGGCGCGCCAGGTGGGGTGGGAAAGACGGGGCGTGGGAGAAATTGCAGATGGGGCACACCCGTCACCTGTCCCCAGGAAGAAAGGCTTTACCGTCCCGTTACTAACGGGCCTTAAATAAAGGGGCAATTTTGGCCCCTCACTCCCTTGGTTCACACATGAAAAACAACCACTTATCAGGGCCTGGAGGGGCACAGTGGCCAGTAAGAATTTGTACGTGAGAGGTGGGAGCAGCGTCGGAGCGGCCTATAAAGGCCCAGAGGGAGCTCGAGTACCAGCGGCAGTTGGCGAGAGGTGGGAGCAGCGTCAGAGCGGCCTATAAAGGCCCAGCGGGAGCCCGAGTACCAGTGGCAGTTGGCGAGAGGTAGGAGCAGCATCGGAGCGGCCTATAAAGGCCCAGCGGGAGCTCGAGTACCAGCGGCAGTTGGCGAGAGGTGGGAGCAGAGTCGGAGCGGCCTATAAAGGCCCAGCGGGAGCTCGAGTACCAGCGGCAGTTGGCGAGAGGTGGGAGCAGCGTCGGAGCGGCCTATAAAGGCCCAGCGGGAGCTCGAGTACCAGTGGCAGTTGGCGAGAGGTGGGAGCAGCGTCGGAGCGGCCTATAAAGGCCCAGCGGGAGCTCGAGTACCAGCGGCAGTTGGCGAGAGGTGGGAGCAGCGTCGGAGCGGCCTATAAAGGCCCAGCGGGAGCTCGAGTACCAGCGGCAGTTGGCCAGAGGTGGGAGCAGAGTCGGAGCGGCCTATAAAGGCCCAGCGGGAGCTCGAGTACCAGCGGCAGTTGGCGAGAGGTGGGAGCAGAGTCGGAGCGGCCTATAAAGGCCCAGCGGGAGCTCGAGTACCAGCGGCAGTTGTCGAGAGGTGGGAGCAGTGTCGGAGCGGCCTATAAAGGCCCAGCGGGAGCTCGAGTACCAGCGGCTGTTGGCGAGAGGTGGGAGCAGCGTCGGAGCGGCCTATAAAGGCGTACCGGTGCAGCTACAGCGGGAGAGAAAGCAAAATAGAAGTAGAAAGGAATCAAAAAGTGACGTCACAGCCAATGGGGTAAGTGATTGGCTGGTGACTGGTGAGTAGCTTTTCTTTTTCTTTTTTATATCAGTAAGTGAACTGTAACATTGTTATTACCAATTTAAGGGTATCTAAGGGTTAAGGCATGGCAGGAGAGCTCGGGGACTACATGTGTGGGAAGTGTATCCGCCTCGAGCTCCTGACGGTCCGCGTTGCGGAATTGGAGCTGAGGGTGGATTCACTCTGGAGCATCCACGATGCTGAGAATGACGTGAGTTGGTCTTACCGCAGGAGAAGGGTCCACAGCCAGATAGGGAATGGAAGACCAGCAGGAAGAGCAGTGCAAGAAAAGTAGTGCAGGGGTCCCCTGTGGTCATCCCCCTGCAAAACAGATACACCGCTTTGAGTACTATTGGGGGGGATGACTCATCAGGGGAGGGCAGCAGCAGCCAAGTTCATAGCACCGTGGCTGGCTCTGCTGCACAGGAGGGCAGGAAAAAGAGTGGGAGCGCGATAGTGATAGGGGATTCAATGGTGAGGGGAATAGATAGGCAACCGAGACTCCAGGATGGTATGTTGCCTCCCTGGTGCAAGGCTCAAGGATGTCTCGGAGCGGGTGCAGGACATTCTGAAATGGGAGGGAGAACAGCCAGTTGTCGTGGTGCACATTGGTACCAACGACATAGGTAAAAAAAGGGATGAGGTCCTACGAAACGAATTTAAGGAGCTAGGAGCTAAATTAAAAAGTAGGACCTCAAAAGTAGTAAGCTCGGGATTGCTACCAGTGCCACGTGCTAGTCAGAGTAGGAAGCGCAGGATAGCGCAGATGAATACGTGGCTTGAGCAGTGGTGCAGCAGGGAGGGATTCAAATTCCTGGGGCATTGGAACCGGTTCTGGGGGAGGTAGGACCAGTACAAACCGGACAGTCTGCACCTGGGCAGGACCGGAACCAATGTCCTAGGGGGAGTGTTTGCTCGTGCTGTTGGGGAGGAGTTAAACTAATATGGCAGGGGGATGGGAACCAATGCAGGGAGACAGAGGGAGACAAAAAGGAGGCAAAAGCAAAAGACAGAAAGGAGATGAGGAAAAGTGGAGGGCAGAGAAACCCAAGGCAAAGGACAAAAAGGGCCACTGTACAGCAAAATTCTAAAAGGACAAAGGGTGTTAAAAAAACAAGCCTGAAGGCTTTGTGTCTTAATGCAAGGAGTATCCACAATAAGGTGGATGAATTAACTGTGCAAATAGATGTTAACAAATATGATGTGATTGGGATTACGGAGACGTGGCTCCAGGATGATCAGGGCTGGGAACTCAACATCCAGGGGTATTCAACATTCAGGAAGGATAGAATAAAAGGAAAAGGAGGTGGGGTAGCATTGCTGGTTAAAGAGGAGATTAATGCAATAGTTAGGAAAGACATTAGCTTGGATGATGTGGAATCTATATGGGTAGAGCTGCAGAACACCAAAGGGCAAAAAACATTAGTGGGAGTTGTGTACAGACCTCCAAACAGTAGTAGTGATGTTGGGGAGGGCATCAAACAGGAAATTAGGGGTGCATGCAATAAAGGTGCAGCAGTTATAATGGGTGACTTTAATATGCACATAGATTGGGCTAGCCAAACTGGAAGCAATACGGTGGAGGAGGATTTCCTGGAGTGCATAAGCGATGGTTTTCTCGACCAATATGTCAAGGAACCAACTAGGGGGGAGGCCATCTTAGACTGGGTGTTGTGTAATGAGAGAGGATTAATTAGCAATCTCATTGTGCGAGGCCCCTTGGGGAAGAGTGACCATAATATGGTGGAATTCTGCATTAGGATGGAGAATGAAACAGTTAATTCAGAGACCATGGTCCAGAACTTAAAGAAGGGTAACTTTGAAGGTATGAGGCGTGAATTGGCTAGGATAGATTGGCGAATGATACTTAAGGGGTTGACTGTGGATGGGCAATGGCAGACATTTAGAGACCGCATGGATGAATTACAACAATTGTACATTCCTGTCTGGCGTAAAAATAAAAAAGGGAAGGTGGCTCAACCGTGGCTATCTAGGGAAATCAGGGATAGTATTAAAGCCAAGGAAGTGGCATACAAATTGGCCAGAAATAGCAGCGAACCTGGGGACTGGGAGAAATTTAGAACTCAGCAGAGGAGGACAAAGGGTTTGATTAGGGCAGGGAAAATGGAGTACGAGAAGAAGCTTGCAGGGAACATTAAGGCGGATTGCAAAAGTTTCTATAGGTATGTAAAGAGAAAAAGGTTAGTAAAGACAAACGTAGGTCCCCTGCAGTCAGAATCAGGGGAAGTCATAACAGGGAACAAAGAAATGGCAGACCAATTGAACAAGTACTTTGGTTCAGTATTCACTAAGGAGGACACAAACAACCTTCCGGATATAAAAGGGGTCAGAGGGTCTAGTAAGGAGGAGGAACCGAGGGAAATCTTTATTAGTCGGGAAATTGTGTTGGGGAAATTGATGGGATTGAAGGCCGATAAATCCCCAGGGCCTGATGGACTGCATCCCAGAGTACTTAAGGAGGTGGCCTTGGAAATAGCGGATGCATTGACAGTCATTTTCCAACATTCCATTGACTCTGGATCAGTTCCTATCGAGTGGAGGGTAGCTAATGTAACCCCACTTTTTAAAAAAGGAGGGAGAGAGAAAGCAAGGAATTATAGACCGGTCAGCCTGACCTCAGTAGTGGGTAAAATGATGGAATCAATTATTAAGGATGTCATGATAGGTCCAAGTCAGCATGGATTTGTGAAAGGGAAATCATGCTTGACAAATCTTCTGGAATTTTTTGAGGATGTTTCCAGTAAAGTGGACAAAGGAGAACCAGTTGATGTGGTATATTTGGACTTTCAGAAGGCTTTCGACAAGGTCCCACACAACAGATTAATGTGCAAAGTTAAAGCACATGGGATTGGGGGTAGTGTGCTGACGTGGATTGAGAACTGGTTGTCAGACAGGAAGCAAAGAGTAGGAGTAAATGGGTACTTTTCAGAATGGCAGGCAGTGACTAGTGGGGTGCCGCAAGGTTCTGTGCTGGGGCCCCAGCTGTTTACATTGTACATTAATGATTTAGACGAGGGGATTAAATGTAGTATCTCCAAATTTGCGGATGACACTAAGTTGGGTGGCAGTGTGAGCTGCGAGGAGGATGCTATGAGGCTGCAGAGTGACTTGGATAGGTTAGGTGAGTGGGGCAAATACATGGCAGATGAAGTATAATGTGGATAAATGTGAGGTTATCCACTTTGGTGGTAAAAACAGAGAGACAGACTATTATCTGAATGGTGACAGATTAGGAAAAGGGAAGGTGCAACGAGACCTGGGTGTCATGGTACATCAGTCATTGAAGGTTGGCATGCAGGTATAGCAGGCGGTTAAGAAAGCAAATGGCATGTTGGCCTTCATAGCGAGGGGATTTGAGTACAGGGGCAGTGAGGTGTTGCTACAGTTGTACAGGGCCTTGGTGAGGCCACACCTGGAGTATTGTGTACAGTTTTGGTCTCCTAACTTGAGGAAGGACATTCTTGCTATTGAGGGAGTGCAGCGAAGATTCACCAGACTGATTCCCGGGATGGTGGGACTGACCTATCAAGAAAGACTGGATCAACTGGGCTTGTATTCACTGGAGTTCAGAAGAGTGAGAGGGGACCTCATAGAAACGTTTAAAATTCTGACGGGTTTGGACTGGTTGGATGCAGGAAGAATGTTCCCAATGTTGGGGAAGTCCAGAACCAGGGGTCACAGTCTAAGGATAAGGGTAAGCCATTTAGGACCGAGATGAGGAGAAACTTCTTCACCCAGAGAGTGGTGAACCTGTGGAATTCTCTACCACAGAAAGTAGTTGAGGCCAATTCACTAAATATATTCAAAAGGGAGTTAGATGAAGTCCTTACTACTCGGGGGATCAAGGGGTATGGCGAGAAAGCAGGAAGGGGGTACTAAAGTTTCATGTTCAGCCATGCACTCATTGAATGGCGGTGCAGGCTAGAAGGGCTGAATGGCCCGCTCCTGCACCTATTTTCTATGTTTCTCTGTTTCTATGTACCTTCAGAAGCCAAGGGAAGATGTCTGGAGCAAGGGAAAAATAAAAGAACCCTATTCAAAATCTGTCCCTGCTTCCAAATTTATCTATCTAAACTTACATCCTGCATTATTCACCGTTGACTGGTTGCCTTCCTTCCCACGCCATTTTCATGGCCCCAGAAGTTGAGGAACTATCATGTTCCAAGTAGCATTCAGTCTTCTGTATTTGTACTTGTTCTTACAATATGCAATCCCATTCCCAAACACATATCTCACCTTCTATGAGTTTATTTTTAACTCGTAAATATAAGTTGTGGAGGGTGTACTCTTGGAAAATATTTCAATACAGTATTACCCGTTATAAAGACATACAAGCCTTTGCAGCAAAGACTAATATCAATAAGCTTCTGTCAATAAGTTTGTACCTTGACCTGTGCTTTTCATTCCTCCCAACCCCAACCCCCAAACATCTCTTTGTGTCAATCCAAGGCCTAAATACTGGCGAAGATCAAGGGACAGTTATTCAAGTAGCGTTGATTCGTAAAGTTAATTATCTGTAAGTATTAATTATCTTCTGATTGACGCAAAGACATTTTTTTTTTTCACCAAGTCAGCTTCTTTAGCTCTGGCCTAAAAGTTTGTGAAAATACTTTACTGATAGCTGTAGGGTTTGAAACTTTAATGGCATTATTACAGAAATATCATTTTGGCTGGTACTCCTGATTCAGTTTTTTTTCTAAATATAAAATATTGTTAAAAAGGCAGCTTTCATCCAATAAAATGTCTTTAATGGGATAATCCTGGGAATTCCTGTTCCAATGCAAATCGGGGGTAAAACGTGCATTGTGAGTTCTTTCCAAAATTACATGCATGTGGCTGTTTGCTCACCATATTGGGAATTTACCACAACTCGTTTGTTCCACTTGAGTTCACAAACTGCCTAATATGGCGCTTGTCATGTATGCTAACCTCACCAATGAGTAAGACTTGCCGCCAGGAGGCACACCTGTGGGAGACCTAAGGGTCACCTGTGCACCCTGGGCAAGTAGGTATAAAAGGCAATCCACCGTGCTGCTTCCTCACTTTGGAGTTACAATGTCACAATGGCTTGAGTTGACAACACAGTCTTGTGGAGTTATTCCGAACTTAACCGTGTTGATGTGGGACAATGGCTGAGGCTGATCTACATCCCTCCAACAGCTGCATTCTCACCTGGAGACAGAAGGGAACAACTTCCTGGAAAATGGAGGCTTCTCCCCAGCGCATCACAAGAACTGTACAAAACACTAGTTGGGCCACAGCTGGAATACTGTGTGCAGTTCTGGTCACCACATTACAGGAAGCCCATGAAGGGAGGGTACAGAGGAGATTTACGAGGTTGTTGCCTGGACTGGAGAATTTTAACTATGAGGAAAGATTGTATAGGCTTAGGTTGTTTTCTTTGGGATAGAGGAGGCTGAGGGGAGACCTTATTGAGGTGTATAAAATTATGAGGGGCCTAGATAGAGTGGATAGGAAGGACCTATTTCCCTTAGCAGAGGGGTCAATAACCAGGGTGCATAGATTTAAACATAGAAACATAGAAACATAGAAAATAGATGCAGGAGTAGGCCATTTGCCCCTTCGAGCCTGCACCGCCATTCAATGAGTTCATGGCTGAACATGCAACTTCAGTACCCCATTCCTGCTTTCTCGCCATACCCCTTGATCCCCCTAGTAGTAAGGACTACATCTAACTCCTTTTTGAATATATTTAGTGAATTGGCCTCAACGACTTTCCGTGGTAGAGAATTCCACAGGTTCACCACTCTGGGTGAAGAAGTAATTGGTTGGAGGTTTAGAGAGGATTTGAGGAGAATTTTTTTCAGTGGGTAAATGCTGAACTTGGTGTGGCATTAAGGTGTACTCTAGGAAGGTCCCAGTTGCAATCCTTTGGAAGCAGCATTGTAATGTATATTAATGGTGTACAGTGCTGTTGTGTATCTTAAGTAGCTAAGAAATCAGAGATGAAGCGATTATGTGTAAATGAATATCCTACCTGTGTCTGTGGAGGCAGTCTAGCCTCCATCTATTATTTGAACCTTGATCTATTCTTGGCCTTGCTATACACCTACACTGCTTGAATGATAACCCTGTCACAGATAGACCTCTGAGATTCCCAGACAAGTCATTCAGTGGATTTCATGAGGGAAAAATGAAAAAAGGTTAATCGGAGATGGAAATATTCTGGCAACCAAGCATGAGTCGACATCTGGAAAAGACTGGCTATGAGCTGGAGCAATACTTTGGAACAATACTGGAGGATGGAGGGGGCAAAGGATAGGTTTAGGCAGCAACAACGCTGCAGCTGGTGTCCTAGAATATCAACAAGTTCTGATTACACCTTCTGTTAATATTGAATAAACAGTAAAATGAGACAAAACACACATAGAAATAAAGCTGAGCAGGTATTACAGCTAAACAATCACCACAATTAAATTTACACTTAACCCCTAGGGGCCGGAAATGCCCCTTTCTATAAGGCCGGTGGTCGCCTGAAAGCAGTAGCCATGGGTCGGTGTGGACTGGCCGCTGAGTCTCCTCAGTTTTGGAGTGGTGTAGGGGATCACTTCACATTTTTCCCACCATGCCGTGCACACGCCGACCCCTTACCGACCGGCGGTGACCCCTTCCCGAAATTGCCCCTTTGGAAAATTGCCCTGCACGAGCGCCGCCGTCATCAGTCAATACCAGTGACAGCGTTTGCTGTTGGTGCCCTTTCTGTGGCAGGGCGGCGCGGCTGCCCTTAAAGGGGAGGTGGCGCTGCTGGTGACTCCATGTTTTTTTTGTCAGCCAACTGCCATGTCGGGCTGCCAATTATGGCCACGGGTTCAGCCGGGCCGCCAACAGGCAGTCTGGCATCCCCTCTTGGGTGCCAAGCCACTGGCCTGGCCGAAACCCTCCCTGGTGGCCCAGTGTTTGCCATTAAAGTGGCTGCAGAGTTCGCAGTGGCCCCACCCTTTGATTGAAGGGGAGGGATATTGTGATGCACCTGCGTGATGACGTTATCAGTGCGCCGCTGATGATTGACAGCCTCGGCTACTCTGCCCCTCCCCCACTACCACCCCGCTAGTGACGGTCACTCTGCCCCGCCCCCACTTCCGCCCCAATGATGAGGCCACTTCCGGGCGCTCAAAAAAAAGCATGAAGTGCTAAATTTCTCCTGTATGGCCGCCCCATGTATTGGGGCGGCTAGAACACTTCAAGCGCGAGACTCGTTTCGGGCGGTGGGCAATTTCGGCCCCCTAATCTGGTGTTTTAAATTCTTGTCATGAGTGCAGATTTTCATGTCCACTCTCAACCCCCAGCCCCTGCGCTGATGCTAGACAGGAGCAGAAATGCAAAGTATTGCGGATACCCCTGGTGCAGTCCTGCCCCCTTCGCTGGACCCAACACTGGCAGAAGGGGCAGAAAAATTAGATGCAGCTGTAAACTTGTCAGGCTTTCAATTGACATGTTGGGCCTCGAGCATTGGGACCTACCTTCAAATCTTCAGCCTGACCCAGGACCTCCATGGACCCTCTGGTCAGCAGGGGTCCAGGGCACACCAAAGCACCATGTTTTCTGGGCACCTCTACACTGAGACCTCCAGTGAGCCAAAATAGGAAGCCCACTGTCCTCTGATTTACATGTTTCCGCTGCTTCTTCCTGACTTTTGTGGCTGGGGAACAGGGTATTCCTCCTGGGCAAAGGTCAGGAAAATAAGCCCAAACCTTACTGGGAGAGAAGTTTGATATTTTGTAATGCTGTTACACAAAATAGGGAATAAGATTAAAATATTACAAAACCTATAAAACTCCACAGCATTTTTAAAAAAGTTACCATCTAATGAGAAACTGGGACTTTGTAAAATAATCTTTGGCAAAATATTAGATGGGGCTCCTGTCAGTTCAATGCTCAAAGATCCTCTGGCTGGCACAGAAATCGCATTGAAATAACTGTGGCAACTATTGTAGTGCCAACTTGGTGTGCCAACCAATACAACAGACTGGTAGCTTGGTTTTAAGATCAATTGTTTACAGGGAATCTGCTCTTGAAAACCCTCCACTGAAGTGATACCCCTTTAAATACACCTGACTGAGGTCAAAATTGCACAAATCATTCACAATTTTTAAATGTTATTTTCTCGCTTTTGCCTTTTGTGGAATCTTGGTCTGCTGCCTTCTCTGGCTAATAACAGCTGGAGACCCTTGCCATGTCAGGCTGGTGTGGTTGGTAATACTCTCACCTGTGAGTTAGAAGGTTGTCGCACTCTGTAACTTGAGTATATAAACTAGGCTGACATTTCAGTACAGTACTGAGGAAGTGCTGGATTGTCAAACGCTGTTCTTTGGATAAAATTTTAAACCAAAGTCACATATACTGGTTCCTGTGGTTCAGATGGATGGTAAAAATACCAGTACACTATTCGCAGAAGAGCAGGGAATTTTCCTTCTTTCCCGTCCAATGTTCCTCCCTCAACCCACACCAAATATATTAACATGACATTCGTTCCTTTGCTGTTTGTGTAAATGAATTTGCTGTTGTGTTACATAACAACACTCTTTGCACATCAACGCAATTTATTGTACGTGAAATGCTTTTGGATATTTCCAAGAGCTATATTATTGTTCCTAAGCTGCTACTTTCTACAACAGCCCACTAGAAGGTGCATGCAAGTAACACCTGAGGTGGCTATCCCTGTGATTTTCCCTCTCTCCCTGTGTTGAATTGCCTGGCTTCCATTTGGTTACGATTGTAAACACACTGGGGACTATTCTGACTTTTGGGCAACCAATCAGCAGAGTACGCTGGTCAGCCATTCAGTCGGGAGGTGAAGAGGCCCTTGTGACTTTGAGGTTTGTTTACAATTGCCAGGCAAGCTGAAGGGCACCGAACCGACAGCCCAAGGCAGCTCGCCAGATTCCATAAAGGAAATTGGGCGTAGCTGCTGCCAGGAAGTTAAGTCAGAGGGTGGGTATTGATCGCAGACATTGGAGGTCCCGGGGTAGCATCGACCTAGATTATATTTGTGAGCCCCCGAGGTACACTCGTGCCCCTCCAAGGCCCACCAAAATAATTCAAGACTTACCTTTGCTGGACCTCTTCTCCTCCTTCGCCTGTGGAACTAATCCTTTTAAAATGGTCACCCCTTTTAAAACGGCGGCCTCATCGTGGGTGTTAATGGGATGATAAGGCTACCCACCCCATTTTGAGACCGTTATCGCCCCGTTCATACCAGGTGAGGGCAGTGAAAGTCGATCTCACTATGTGGCGAATCACAGCCTGGCACAAACCCTTGTCACAGTATGTTAGACTTCATGGTCTTGTACCAGCCTCTTGATACAGCAACCTTGTATCTAGGACGTGCCTGTGTCTGTCACACCTCAGGCATCAGACTTTGTAACTTACGCAAATTTCTATATCACACTTGCACTTGTTAAAATGAAATTTCACATTCATTGAACAGTGAAAGTTCACAACTAAATTAAATGGTACAATCCTAAAAGGGGGTGCACAAACAGAGAGACCTGGAGGTATATGTGCAAAAATTGTTGAACAGGGGAGGTTGAAAAAGCAGTTAAAAAGTATATGGGATCCTAGGCTTCATAAATAGAGGTATAGGGGTCGAAATTGATCAAAGGCAAGTTCTGCCCATTTACCGTCGAAAAGACTGCTAAGATCCCGACGGTACTTTGGGCGGAACTTTGGTCAAAAAAAGGAGGAAAAAAGCACCCGGCAGCAAAAAATGGGCATTACATGCCGATTCTGGTCGGTTGAGGGCAGTAGGGGGGATTCTGGGCGGCAAATGGAATCCGGGAGAAAGTCACGCCGAGGCTGGAGCCGGGCCGAGGGAGGGGGGAACGCACAAAAAACAAATTGTTCAAAAAAATAAAAAACAAAAAATCACAAAACCTTCAGAGGACCCTTTGACACAAAATCGCTGCAAAAGAAGTAAAAAAGAAAATATCACTTACCTTTTCTTGCAGGTCTTCATACCTACCGTCCAGGTAAGACTGGCTCCCACACGGCGGTCTTTTCCCCTGCTAGGGCAGATGACCGCTCGGATGAATCTCGGGCGGGAATGGGTGGAAGGACCTTTTTTGGCGTTGCACGGCAGCGGTCCTTCCAAACCGTCGGCGTGAGGGCCTCACCAATCTCCCACGGAGGGGAGAGTGCTGAAAAATAGGGAAACCGCAGCTGACCATCAATTTCAGCCCCATAGAGTATAAAGGTGTAGAAATGATGATGAACCTGTATAAAACACTGGTTTAACCCGAATTGGAGTACCGTGTCCAATTCTGAGTGCCACACTTTAGGAAGGATGTGAAGGCCTCAGAGAAGATGCAGAAAAGATTTACACGAATGATTCCAGGAATGAGGGACTTCAGTTATGTTGATAGACTGGAAAAACTGGGGTTGTTCTCCTTAGAGCAGAGACGATTGAGAGATTTGATAGAGGTGTTCAAAATCATGAGGGGTCTGGACAGAGTAGATAGAGAAAAACTGTTCCCATTGGCAGAAAGGGTCAGAACCAGCGGTCACAGATTTAAGGTGATTGGCAAAAGTACCAAAGGTGATGTAAGAAAAATCTTTTTTACACAGTGAGTGGTTGGGTTCTGGAATGCACTGCCTGAAAGGGTTGTGGAGGCAGACTCAATTTTATCTTTCAAAAGGGAGTTGGATAAATATCTGAAGGAATAAAATTGCAGGGCTACGGGGAAAGGGCAGTGGGACTAGCTGAGAGTCAGCACGGGCTCGACAGGCCAAATGGCCTTCTTCTGTGCTGTAACTATTCTATGAACCTATGATTCTAAGCAGGCATCGAACCTACCAATAAAAAATTCACAAGTGGAAATTGAAAATTTGAAGTTAAAAAATATCCATCAAGATTGGGCAAACAGCTACCAACAGCACGGAACAAAATCATTCCCAATACTGTTTGAAAACTGTATCCACAGCTATCTTGCTTTCTCACTAATTTCAGTATTAGAGATAAGGGGGTTGAATTTCCACGAGGGTTCTCCTGATCGACTGATGTAACAGAGGATCCACAGAAAACCTGGAGAACCGGCATCAACTCACGATGGATTATCGGGATAATCGCTACAGAAATTCCACCCCAATGTTTCTAAATTAGTGAAGACTTAAAAAAATGATGTTTGCACTTGCCGAAAGAACTGCCTTTTGTGCATTTGAAATATTCTAACAATGTTTTCCACAGGGAGCCAACCGATGCATTTCCATAATAACTTTGGCAGGAGAGCAGTTAGAGCAGTGTAAACTAGTCTGGGACACGGATGCAACAGATCCCAACCTTGTTTGGGAATTTCCGGTTTGTTGAGGTGCGGAGCTTCCACCTACTCAAACCAGGCCGTTGATGTAACAGGATGGGGCTGAGGCTGAGGTCTCCCAAGACCAGGAGTTCCCAGCGGATCCAGTGAAAGCAGACATACCGGCCCCATGAGCGCTTGTGGAGATCCAGCTTGGCGATCCAGGCCTAGATTATGGCCTTCACCCCTGAAGAATAATATTTAAAGAATTATTTACCTGTGGCTCCCTTTACAAAGAGGACTTCTGGGGATTTAAATAATTTGTTATTTGTGCAGGGGTCTCAGATCAGCACAACACACTCCCCACCCCAGGCAGCCACTGCTTTGTTACAATTTGCAGCTTCTTCAGTGTGGCGGTTGCCCAAGATGAGCTCTTAGTGGCAAAAGCTCCCGTCAATGACATAGAAGTGAAGCGATCTCCCCATGATGTGTGAGGAGGACATAAAGAGGCTGCAGGAGGACATAGACAGGCTTAAGTGAGTGGGCAAGAATTTGGCAGATGGAGTATAATGTTGGAAAGTGTGAGATCATGTACTTTGGCAGAAAAAAAATCAAAGAGCAAGTTATTATTTAAATGAAGAAAGATTGCAAAGTGCTGCAGTACAGCGGGACCTGGGGATACTTGTGCATGAAACACAAAAGGATAGTATGCAGGTACAGCAAGTGATCAGGAAGGCCAATGGAATCTTGGCCTTTCTTGCAAAGGGGATGGTGTATAAAAGCAGGGAAGTCTTGTTACAGCTGTACAGGGTATTGGTGAGGCCACACCTGGAATACTGCGTGCAGTTTTGGTTTCCATATTTACGAAAGGATATACTTGCTTTGGAGGCAGTTCAGAAAAGGTTCACTAGGTTGATCCCGGGGATGAGGGGGTTGACTTATGAAGAAAGGTTGAGTAGGTTGGGCCTCTACTCATTGAAATTCAGAAGAATGAGACGTGATCTTATAGAAACTTCTAAGTGATATATCCTTACTATACAGTATAAATGCACACGAGGCCCATACTTGAGAGAAGGTCACTCTGTGACCAGTTACCTTTATTACCAAGACATCAAGTGAGGAAGGTGGGTGGAGCTTCCCCTTTTATACCTGGAAGTCCAGGTTAGGAGTGTCTCCCACAAGTTCACCCCCTTGTGGTCAATGTTCTCAAGGTGTACAACTTAGATCAACTTATACATGTGATACAATGATAGTTGAATACATGGCAATAAGAATATGAGGGGACTTGACAAGGTGGATGCAGAGAAGATGTTTCCACTGGTGGGGAAGACTACAACTAGAAGGCATGATCTTAGAATAAGGGACTGCCCATTTAGAACTGGGATGAGGAGAAATTTCTTCTCTCAGAGGGTTGTGAATCTGTGGAATTCACTGCCTCAGAGAGCTGTGGAAGCTGGGACATTAAATAAATTTACGACCGAAATAGACATTTTCTTGAGCGATGGGGGGATGAGGGGTTATGGGGAACAGGCGGGGAAGTGGAGCTGAGTCCATGATCATATCAGCCATGATCTTATTGAATGGTGGAGCAGGCTCGAGGGGCCTTATGGCCTACTCCTGCTCCTATTTCATGAACTCCCAGAATTCACCAATGTCCCTATGAACAGTCTTTGCACCACAGCACTCAAAATTCAAGTTGAGGCTGCCTGCCTAATCTAGTGAGTCTAGTGCACATGACAATTTGGACCTGGGTTGGAAAAGGGGGGTGGTACATGATGATACACCAGGATTTCTTTGTTATGATTAATATTAAGACCATTCATTCATAATATGTGTCAGAACTTGCTATTTGTAAATCCTGTCCCCTCTCCCTGTCCACTGAAGGAAAATTGCTGTCTGCACAAAGCTATCGGGCTATAAAGTTAGTTATGAACAATGGAAATGATGCATTTTCGAACTTTATCTGATGGAATCTTGACATGTAAAACAATTTAAATAACAATATAGAGCAATTAAAGCATCAATGTGTGTACTTATGTTCTAGAGACAGGCTCCTTCTACTCTCCCAGTAACTCTCCTCACCCAGGAATGCAATACTGGACAGGCCTGAGTTTAGCTGTTTCTAGAATGATCGAATGGTACAGCACAGAAGGTCAGTCACCCCATTGTGTAGCCCTTGCATCTCTCTAAACCTGATCAGCAATCTCATACCTTCCTACATTGTTTCCATCCCCTAATGGACAAAAGAATAATGCAGTCACAACTTTCTTCCCTTCAGCCACTCCCATGCAGATTGTTTATGTAACTGTGGCGTGTTAGGGGAACACTTAGTTCTTTATTTCTCTAGCTGCTTTTCGTTCATTTTCCAGAAACCAAACCAAAAAAACAACTCATGCCTCTTAATGCAAACTTGTTTCCAAATATTTTCTATGGTGGTATTGAGCCCTCCCACAAACCCACACCCCAGAAACCCCAGTCAAATCTTCAACTCATCATGAGCAATGTTATTGGAGATCTGATGGTAATTTTATTATTAACAGGAAACCTCAATGATGTAAACGGGAAAGAATGGATTCCAGGTTTGATCAGCAACAGATTTTACATCCAGCAATTTACAGAAGTATCTGCGTCGGCCCAGACAGTGAGTGAGTGTTGACAGGACAGTCAACATCAGGCAGTAGCACAGCTCAGCCCAACCCTTCTCCACCTGATATCAAAACGTATACACCTCCAACAGGAGTGGGAAGCGTGGACAATTTTCTGCTCCATAAACCTTTGGCTGAGTATAATAGTACTGCCTCTGCTGAGGTAATTTAGCTCAACACAGACTGGAGATCAATCCTCAGAACTTCGCAGTATGTACAGCTTAGTGCTCATTGCCTTAACCAGATGGGCCACTGGGACGCTCAGCACATTCTCTTTAAATGTTAATTGTTTTCTTACTTCTTAAACTGAATGCTACATAAATCATGCCAGCCCTTCACTGGCACAAAACGATTTGTAGATTTGAAAATGTAGCAACAAATAAAATCATACAGGTGAATGAAAAAGTTCACCAGGTGTACCTGCCAATATAGAACTGAATCATTTAGAGCAGGAAGGTTTGATTCCGGTGCTGAGTTAGCTGATCACAGCCAGGACAGTGGGAAGGGTGGTTCAATTGGTATGGATAGCGAGCGAATAAAATTCACTCCTGATTACTCTCCTGGAAAGTGCGCATGTGGCTGTTGGGTGAGGATGGGATCGAGTTATGCTATAATAATGCCACAGTTGAATAGCTTGTCACCATTCGCTGTCAAAATTCACTCATGAACAATGGCCACTGGGGTGGAGTACATGAGGCATCCATGAAACGATACTGCAACAAGGGTCAATGAGGTAGATCTTGACTTTGTACGAAAGTGTAAAACAGATTAGAGCGAGCCAACAGTTCAGAAGAGATGTAAAATGGGCTGCCGACTCGCTAGCACCCATTTTACATTATCGCCTACAAAGTCAAGATCTAGCCCAATATCTTCAGGGGAGGAAGGGACAGGAGCAAATTGAGAATACAAAAATATGAATTACTAAATAAGTAAACAAACATATTTTAAAAAGAAAACAATTATAAAAAGGGAAAGAAAACTTGTGCATTTTTGCTATAATTGAAGTTGTATGAATACACGCCAGTCCGAGCCAGGAGTTGCTGAGCTGTGACCTCACTAATTGCTATCTACCTAACTGGGGGCCCCCAAGAACTGCAGGCTATTTGAAGCAAGGAGACACACATTTGTTATTTAAATGTGGAAGGCAAGTGTGCAGCCACACTTTCCACTTCATGAATATGTCATGACGCATTCACTGGAGCAATCACTTCTAATCACATCAGTCATCATGAAATTGATCCCAGAGTCTTCTCAGTTACCCATGCAGGTAGGGACCAGCTTGGCCTACCTTTGGAAAACGGATCTTAATGGAAAGCTTTTGACTAATTCAACGAAGTTATATTTAGACCTGCTCATTTTTAGGAACTGACGTCACCAAGTTGTAAACTCCTTACAAACCACGGTTCATACACAATGTGATGACTCAGAGAAGTTTTTCAAAGTCACACTTTTTAAATTTTATTTATTTTCTCCCTGCAGAGTCAGGCAGCCAAGCCTTTCATAACAGGCAATTAAGACATTAGGGTATCAGGTATATGTTTTTTTAAGCTTCTGATACCTATCCATCCCTGGTTGAAATGGAACACTGGAAGATGGGAAGTATGATTGATAACATTTGCAGCTGATTTGCTCATGAAGACAATGGGTTGATACAGAACATTGACTCAACAAAAGGGTCTTGTGACCTACCTTAGCACTGTTTACTTTATTCAATAAAGCACCTGGTTAGATTTGTTGTTATCCTAATGAAAATGATAATAAACAAATGCTCCTGTGCCCTGATCCGTGTCTTGTCGATTTACTCTCCTCTAATTAATGCGATATCATTGCCACATTCCCGGAAGCTGAATTTCTTCATTGCATTAGATGGTTTTGATATTTTCAGTAACTATGCAGCACGACACGAGAACTGAAATGTTAAGCCTGCTTTCCTTCTTCCTTTAGCTATATTTTGAAAGGAAAATTGAAATATTTTTGGTAAGTAGTAAACCATCTTCAGCTGTGGAACTGGTTCTCAAAACATTTAGAGGCATCAAATCTCCTGCTCACTGCTAAATTACACTTCAAATTGTTGGACAGGCTTGTTTCCTAACAATATATCCACCCCAACCACATACAAACTATGTTGTTATAATGTTCCCCTATATAATAATCATTTAGGTATAATCCAGTGCTGTAATGGGTCCAAATTTTCCGCTGTTAATAATTAGGTCTTATTAAAAGGGTCAATGAGGGTAGTGCATTTGATGTAGTGTATATGGATTTTAGCAAGGCTTTTGATAAGGTCCCACATGGCAGACTTTTCACGAAAGTAAAAGCCCATGGGATCCAGGGAAAATTGACAAGTTGGATCCAAAATTGGCTCCGAGGCAGGAAGCAAAGGGTAATGGTTGATGGGGGTTTCAAGTGGGGTTCCGCAGGGCTCAGTACTAGGTCCCTTGATTTTTGTGATGTATATCAATGATTTAAACTTGAATGTAGGCAGTATGATTAAGAAGTTTGCAAATAATACTAAAATAGGCTGTGTGTGGTTGATAATGAAGAAGAAAGCTGTAGACTGCAGGAAGATATCAATCAACTGGTCAGGTGGGCAGAACAGTGGCAAATGGAATTCAATCCGGAGAAGTGTGAAGTAATACATTTGGGGAGGGCTAACCAGGCAAGGGAATACACAATGGTATGACACTGAGAAGTGTAGAGGAACAAAGGGGCCATGGAGTGCAAATCCTTTATTAGCCGAGGCATAGAATACATTAGCAGGGAGGTTATACTTGAACTGTATAAAACACTGGTTACGCCACAGCTAGAGTACATACCAAAGGAAGTAACTTACTACTAACTTTCATTTTAAACTTTTAAACAACTTGGGAAACTTTTAAATAACTTGGGAAAACTTTTAAAACTTCGGGAGAAATTTTTAAAACTTCTGGAGAAACTTTTAAACAACGTGGAGAAATCTTTAAGAATTATTTTCTTTAAAAGCATGTTTTACTAAGGAATTGAATACTGTACCCCAATCTAACTAGAAAATAGTTTGGTGTGTTTTATTAGCATCATTTTCAGTCATTTGAAATCGGATTACTCCCGACGACGCCCGGCGAACGGGTGAGCCTCCGACCAGGCGACCGGGACATCACCCCCCCCTCCTGCGGCGGGCCTACATCTCTCCAGCGGCGGGCTTTCATCCCTCCAACAAGGCAATGACTCTTCCACCCTTCCACTTCTTTCCGACCTCCCACCCGGAACTCCATCAGACAACTGACCCTCCTAATGCCTGCCCCCAACCAAGCCTCGGACCACCCACCATCAAGGGCGCTAATTGGCGCCAAGCTTGCAGCCAACATCTCACCATAGGCAACTAGACTCATAAAGCAGTGCCTGGTCTCCAGTCATCTTGTACCACCTTGCCACTGGACCAAGACCTTGCTCAGCTAAGCCCATGTGGTTGCTGGTGTGTAACGGCCACCCCACGTTAAAAGAACCCACGCACAGGCATCTTCCACTCTGTTAACATGAAGTTCGGGACCTGGAACGTCAGGACCCTCATGGACAACTCCAACAGCGACAGGCCGGAACGCCGCACCGCCATAGTTGTCCGGGAACTTAGACGCTTTGACATCGACATCGCCGCCCTAAGCAAGACCCAGCGGGCTGGGGAAGGCCAGCTCAAGGAACAGGGTGGAGGTTACACCTTTTTCTGGAAAGGGAAACCAGAGGAAGAACGTCGCCTTCACGGAGTCGGCTTCGTCATCAAAAATGATCTGGTTGACTGCCTCAAAAACTCCCCCTGCGGGACTAACGGATGCCTCATGACTCTTCAAACCACCTTATCCTGGAACCAATGCGCCACAGTCATCAGTGCGGTCGCCCCAACACTTGATGCAACGGATGAGACCAAAGAGGGTTTTTATTCCAACCTCGAAACATCCCTGTTCCCTGTCCCCGCGGGCGACAAGCTGATCCTCCTAAGTGACTTCAATGCCAGGGTTGGCAAAGACACAGTCCTCTGGGGAGGCATGATTGGCAGAGAGGGGGTAGGGAAAGCCAACTCCAGTGGTACCCTACTCCTGACAAAATGTCTAGAACATGAACTTCTCATCACCAACACCCTGTTCCGCCAGAGGGAGAAATATATAAGGCATTGTGGCAACACTCTCGCTCCAAACACTGACACCTGCTCGACTATGTCATCGTCCGAGCCAGGGATCACAAGGATGTGCGCATTACCCGCGCCATGACAGGAGCCGACGACTGCTGGATGGACCACCACTTAATCCGATCTATCATCAACATTAACACTGCCCCAAAGCGGAGGGGACAGCAGAAGCAGTGCCGCAAAAAAGTCAATGCCGGGGCACTTCATACCCAGCTAAGAAAGCCCTATACAGCCAGCGCCTCACAGCCAATCTGGTGTGCCTTGATGACCCTGAGATGCTGAATGCCCACAGCGCTTGGTCTGCCCTCCAGGCCTCTATAACCAGTGCCTGTGAAGAGACACTTGGTCACTCAACCAGAAAACACCAGGACTGGTTTGATGAGAATGATCACGAGATCCAAGAACTAATAGATCGCAAGCACAGAGCATTTCTGAGCCTCAAGCAACAATCCAACTCGGGAGTAGGAAAGCAATATTACAGGCGGCTCAAGGCCGAGGTTCAACAAAAAACCCAGGACCTAAAGAACAGGTGGTGGATGGAGAAAGCACAGGAGATACAACAACTGGCTGACAGCCACGATATGTGAGGATTCTTCATCGTAGTCAAGGCCACCTACGGTCCAAACTCCCAAGGCCGCACCCCACTGCTGGCCAAGAACGGGGAAACACTCATCAAGGACACCGAGACTGTCAGCGCCCGCTGGAAGGAGCACTTCGAAGATTTCCTCAATCGAGACTCTGCCTTTGACTCGCGTGTTCTCGACTACATCCTGCAGCACGCGACCTGCCACCACTTCAGTGAAATCCCAATGTTGCACGAGGTAGGAAAATCTATAAAACTGCTCAAGAACAACAAGGCTACGGAAACGGATGGAATCCCTGCTGAGCTACTGAAATATGACAGAGAGGCGCTGTTGGCGCGGATACATGACCTCATCTCAACTGGAGGGAGGAGAGCATGCCGGGAGATCTCAGAGATGCAGTGATCGTGACCATCTTTAAAAAAGGGGACAAGTCAATTACAGAGCAGGAAAAATGCAGGGAGCAGCGCCAGCCCTTATACATGGCCTTCTTCGACCTTATAAAGGCCTTTGACACTTTCAACCACGAGGGTCTATGGAGCATCCTCCTCCGTTTCAGATGCCCCCAAAAGTTTCTCAACATCCTTCGCCTGCTCCACGATGACATGTAGGCCGTGATCCTTACCAATGGATCCATTGCAGACCCAATCCACGTCCGGACCGGGGTCAAACAGGGCTGCGTCATTGCTCCAACCCTCTTCTCAATCTTCCTTGCTTCCATGCTCCACCTCACAGTCAACAAGCTCCCCGCTGGAGTGGAACGAAACTACAGAACCAGTGGGAAGTTGTTTAACCTGCGCTGCCTCCAGGCCAGGTCCAAGACCACTTCAACCTCTGTCGTCGAGCTACAGTACGCGGAAGACGCCTGCGTCTGCGCACATTCAGAGGCTGAACTCCAGGATATAGTTGACGTATTTACTGAGGCATACGAAAGCATGGGCCTTATGCTAAACATCCATAAGACAAAGGTCCTCCACCAGCCTGTCCTTGCCACACAGCACTACCCCCCAATCATCAAGATCCACGGCGCGGCCCTGGACACCGTGGACCATTTCCCATACCTCGGGAGCCTCTTATCAACAAAAGCAGACATTGATGAAGAGATTCAACACCGCCTCCAGTGCACTAGCGCAGCCTTCGGCCGCCTGAGGAAAAGAGTGTTCGAAGACCAGGCTCTCAAATCTACCACCAAGCTCATGGTCTACAGGCTGTTTTAATACCCGCCCTCCTTTATGGGTCAGAAGCATGGACCATGTACAGTAAACACCTCAAGTCACTGGAGAAATACCATCAACGATACCTCTACAATATCCTACAAATCCCCTGGGAGGACAAATGCACCAACGTTAGTGTCCTCGACCAGGCCAACATCCCCAGCATTGAAGTACTGACCACACTTGACCTGTCCCACCCTCCCTTACCCTCAACAACTGTCTGTCCCACCTGTGGGATGGACTGTGGCTCTCATATTGGACTGTTCAGCCATCTAAGGACTCATTCTAAGAGTGGATTCCGAGGGACTGCCTATGATGATGACATTACAGGAAAGATGTGATTGCAGTAGAGAGGGTACAGACAAGATTTACGAGGATGTTGTCTGAACTGGCGAATTTTAGCTATGAGGAAAGATTGGATAGGCTGTATTTGTTTTCTTTGGAGCAGAGGATGCTGAGGGGAGACTTTATTGAGGTGTATAAAATTATGAGGGGGCCTAGATAGAGTGGATAGGAAGGACCTATTTCCCTTAGCAGAGGGGTCAACAACCAGGGTGCATAGATTTAAAGTAATTGGTGGGAGGTTTAGAAGGGATGTAAGGGGAAATGTCTTCACCCAGAGGCTGGCAGGGGTGGGGGTCTGGAACTCATTGCCTGAAAGGGTGATAGAGGCAGAAACCCTCACAACATTTAAAAAGTACTTGGATGTGCACTTGAAGTGACGTAACCTGCAGGGTTATGGACCTAGAGCTGGAAAGTGGGATTATGTTGGTTAGCTCTTTGTTGGCCGACGAGGACACAATGGGCCGAAATGGCCTCCTTCCATGCTGTAAATTTCTATGATTCTATGAAGTATCTCCACCTTCTAAATGCAGGTCTTTTCAATAAAGTATGGTGGTTGGCCATGACCTTCCTGGCAGGGTTCACAGAAATGCACTTTTATATTTAAATAGAGTTAATGGTCGCTAATGCAAAGTGGCTCTTTAAATTTTAAAATCCACAAAACAATTCTGAGAACTTGTATCACCGATAGGAAGCCAGCAAATGGATGATTTCCCTCCCCCAATTTCCTTGACGCTCCCCCCATAAAAAGGGATTAAAATCTAGCCCTATGTATCAGTTTGGCTCAGTTGGTAGAACTCTCACCTCTAAGGTTATGAGTTCAAAGCCCACTCCAGGACTTGGCCACATGATCTAGGCTAATGCTTCTGTGCAGTACTGAGGGAGTGCTATTTTGTCAGAGGTATTGTATTTTAATGAGATATTAAACAGAGGGTACATATGTTTATTCTGATGGCTCAGGTGAAGGGGAACAAGGAGTTCTCCCATTTTTCTGACCAATGCTCATTCCTCAACCCACATCATTAAAAACAGATTAACTGGTCATTTGTCTCATTTGCTATTTGTGCAACCTTGCTGTGTACACATTGGCTCTGCATTTGATTATATAACAGTGACTACACTTCAAAAATAATTAATTGGTTGTGGAGTGCTTTGCAATGTCCATGATAAGTTATTATATAAATGCAAGTTCCTTTCTCTAATTCAGCACAGCCCTCTTCTGAATTGATTTAATTTTAGCTGGATGCTCAGCTGACAAAATTGTGATTCAAATATGTCCGGTATATTCTTACCAGGCTTAACTAGAGTTCAACGGACAGTATATCAAATGATTTAAAAGTCAGTGTAGAACATAAACAGACAAACCGTCTGTGTTAAAAAAATAATTTGCAACCATCCAGAATTTGCACAGAATTCAATTTGGTGATATTTTGTCCATTTTGTGTAGCAAAGCTCGAAGGAACTCAAAGATCTGTACTAACTAGCTGCAGTAGCACTAGACCTCTGGTGGTTCAGTTTATTGCTCGATGACAAAACCCAGATAAGAAACAGTAGCAAAATAACATCAAGCTGTTGAGAATCACTCATCCTTTTCTGGACCACAAGTTCTATTACAAATGCCTTGCTTGGCAGTAACTCACTTTTCCTATTAAAAAGCTCAATATTTTGTTTGAAATTTATTCATGGAGAGATAAACACGGCTTGGCTCAAGTTTAATTTCCAAACAGGGTATGTGGTAAAAAAACATACTAAACGGCAGAGACTATTTGAAACCGTCAATAAGGAGATGGTCTGCACAGAGTGATCTTAAAAACAGAGTGCTTCTAAACAGTACTAAGGTTGGGAATTTGGAGAGAGTGGGAATTCGGAGCAGAGGGGGAAAGAGGAGAGAGTGAAAGGAGCAGCCGAAGATAAAGGTAGTCCCGAGAGCCCGGAGGGAGCGAGGTAAGTGGCATCAGCACAAGGGAAGGAGCTAAAAAGAAAAGCAAATTGGTGTGTAGCTGGTGATCCAATTACCAACATATGTCACAGTTATTATATCTCAAATAAAGCAATATGACTGAGTACTGTAGAGTGCTGAGTACTGAGTAAGTGTGACCTTAGTCTCTTTATTCTGACTCCAGAGTGCCCGCACAGCATGGGAGGACTGCTTAAATGCAGTGCTCCCGAGGGATGCTGGGATCCCTTGGGACTCCAACAGATGTGCCCTCTGGTGGCAGTAGAATGCTGGTTACAAGGTGTTGCATCACACCCCCCAGCCTAAAGTCAATAGTACACTTATTTACAGGGTGAGACGATCTGGGACTTTCCGCTCTCTAGTTGATCGTCTCGGTACAAACACAGGTGCAGGTGAGTTGGTTGGGCCTTCGCTGGGCTGCGGCACAGCTGGCCTTGCTGGGCTGCTGGGTCGATGGGTTCAGCTTCGTGGTCAACCGTGATGTCAATTGCCACTTGTGTGTGTATCGGAGGGTCGAAGTTGGTGGTGTCCTCTTCAGGTTGCTCGTGGTTGTCTGTGAATTGCAGTTTGGTTTGGTCCAAATGCTTTCTGCAAGTTAGTCCATTTGCAAGTTTGACCTCAAACACCCTACTCCCTTCTTTGGCGACAACAGTGCCAGCAAGCCATTTGGGACCATGTCCATAATTGAGTACAAATACAGGGTCATTGACTTCAATATCGCGTGACAAATTTGCGCGATCATGGTACATGCATTGTTGATGCCGCCTGCCCTCGACATGATCAATGAGATCAGGGTGGACTAGAGAGAGCCTTGTTTTGAGTGCCCTTTTCATGAGCAGTTCGGCAGGGGGAACCCCAGTGAGTGAGTGGGGTCTTGTGCGGTAGCTGAGCAGGACTCGGGACAGGCAGGTCTGCAGGAAACCTTCCGACAAGCGTTTCAAGCTTTGCTTGATGGTTTGGACTGCCCGTTCTGCCTGGCCGTTAGATGCGGGCTTGAACGGGGCAGATGTGACATGCTTGATCCCATTGTGGGCCATGAATTCCTTGAATTTAGCGCTGGTGAAGCACGGCCCATTGTCGCTGACAAGGACATCAGGCAGGCCGTGCGTGGCAAACATGGCTCGTAGGCTTTCGATGGTGGAAGTGGACGTGCTTACAGACATTATTACACACTTAATCCATTTTGAATAAGCATCCACAACAACCAAAAACATTTTGGCTAGAAATGGGCCAGCGAAGTCAACGTGGATCCTGGACCACAGTTTGGTGGGCCATGACCACAAACTCAGCGGTGCTTCCCTGGGTGCATTGCTCAGTTGAGAGCAAGTGTTGCATTGGCGCACGCAAGATTCCAAATCTGAGTCAATGCTGGGCCACCACACATGGAATCTGGCTATGGCTTTCATCATTACTATGCCTGGGTGGGTACTGTGTAGGTCGCGTATGAACGTTTCCTGCCTTTCTTAGGCAAAACCACGCGATTACCCCATGTTGGGGATTTCTAGAAGCAGGGGTCACAGTCTAAGGATCAGGGGTATGCCTTTTAGGACCGAGATGAGGAGAAACTTCTTCACTCAGAGATTTGTGAACCTGTGGAATTCTCTACCACAGAAAGTTGTTGAGGCGAGTTCATTAGATATATTCAAAAGATAGTTAGATGTGGCCCTTACAGCTAAAGGGATCAAGGGGTATGGAGAGAAAGCAGGAATGGGGTACTGAAGTTGCATGATCAGCCATGATCATATTGAATGGTGGTGCAGGCTCGAAGGGCCGAATGGCCTACTCCTGCACCTATTTTCTATGTTTCTATGTTACACAGTTCTTCATACGATTTGGGTGCTGGTTTCACCGGAGCAAGAAGATTCTTGACGAGGCCATAGGTTGTTGCCCCGCAGACGGTGAGGAGGATCGCCCTTCATTTGGCAGCGTTCTCATTCCCTTCCAGCTCGTTGTCCACGAAGTATTCGTCAAGTCGCTTCACGAAGGCTTCTCAATCGTCACCTTCTGAGAATTTCTCCAGGATACCAACAGTTCTCTGCATTTTCGCACGATGGTTCCTTATCTATTACTCATCAGCAGTTGTTATGTCTCAAATAAAGCAATGTGACTGACTACTGTAGACTTGAGTAAGTGTGACCTTAGTCTCTTTATTCTGACTCCAGAGTGCTGACACAGCATGGGAGGCCTGCTTATATGCAGTGCTCCCGAGGGATGCTGGGATCCCTTGGGACTCCAACAGATGTGCCCTCTGGTGGCGATAGAATGCTAGTTACAAGGTGTGGCATACATAACAACAGTGTTGTCTCTAATTCCATGCACTTTCATTTTTGCTAATAATCTCTAGTGCGGAACCTTATCAAATGACTTCTGGAGGTCTGTATAGACAACATCCATAGACACTCCTCCATCCTCCGTGCTTATGACCTGCTTAAAATATTCAATGAGATTAGTCAGACATGCCCGACCCTTCACAAATCCATGTTGTCTCTTTTATCAGCTCATTCTTGTCCAAGTGCTCAGTCACCTAAGGACTCATTCTAAGAGTGGAAGCAAGATTTATCATCTTTGATGATAAATTCCAGTAACTTTCTCACAACCGATGTAAAACTCAGGTCTGTGGTTACCGAGGCGGTGAAATTCGGCACCTTAGTTATGGCCATTTTTTAAAAAAATGGCGTCTGCCTCACTTCCGCCCACTTCTGGCGTGGCCCGGCCTGTTCGCCATCTTGGTGAGGGCGATAGCGTGGGTGGTATGTGTGTGCGTCGGCAGTATGCAGAGTAGGCAGTATGCAATGTAGCACTGACTTGATACACGACTGACAATTTTCGTTGTCACCGCTCAATTCAATGCCCTCTCCTAAACACGCACAGCTGAACATGCCTTCAGCAGCATGAGGGAGCCCACACCAGCACCACTTAAAGGGATACATCCAATTTGCAGGTAAGTTGATTATTGCTTTTGTACTGGCTCATGCAGTGTTTGTAGCAGCGCTGGGTTGCTGGAAGACATTTAAAAAGTTATTAAAGTGTGCAGGGAGTGCTGCTGGATGTTGGGAAGGTGTTGGGAAGGTGTCGCTGACTACACCACTTGCTCCCAGTCATGGGGGCTCTACATACAGTTCCCCTCGTGCTGTAGCATGACAGAGAGATGGAGCAGAAGCAGCAAAAACAAGCTGCTTGCAGAGGGGGGCGGAGGAGGACTCGCAGCAGGAGGCCTTACCCACCTAGGGTCGTCAGGGAGCACTTCTCCTACCTGCACCTAAGACAGCTCCGCTTCACCAAGGAGTTGGTCACAGAACTCTGCCACCTCTTGCAACCAGACCTGCAGTCTCAGAGCAGGGCACCTACGGCTCTGCCAGTAGCTCTCAAGGTGACTGTGGCCCTGAATCTTTTAGCAGTGGATCCTTCTAGCCTGGTACTGGTAACATAGCAAACATCTCATAGTTCGCCATCCATTCCTGCATCCAGGAGATCACAGAGGCACTGTACGCTCGGAGAGGGAACTCCATTCCCTTCTCTCTAAACAGAGAGAAGCTGCAGGAGCACGGACATGGCTTTGCCAGGATATTGGGCTTCCCCATGGTGCAGGGTGCCATCGACTGCACACGTGGCTTTGTGGGCACCACATCTCAATGGCGAGATGTTCCGTAACCGCAAAGGGTATCACTCACTTAATGTGCAGGTGGTGTGTGACCACGTCCAGCACATCATAATGGTGAATGGCCACTATCCAGACAGCAGTAATGATGCCTTCATCCTGTGCCAGTCCACTGCACCAGCAATCTTCTCGCCACCATGTCGAACCCGAGGGTAGCTCCTAGACGACAAGGGCTAGCCGCTCTGCACCTGGCTGACAACACCCCTTCTCAACCCCACGGCTCATGGCTAGTACTCAAATAACGACAGCCATGTTGCCATGAGCAGACCATCGGGGTGCTCAAGCAATGATTCCACTGCCTTGACTACACGGGAGGAGCCCCCCAGGACTTGCCGGAGCAGGTGTCCCAACTCGTGGTGGTCTGCTGCATTCTCCACAACTTGGCCATCATGAGGGCACAGCCCTATCCAGCGGTTCCGTAAAAACCTCTGAAGGAGGAGGATGAGGAGCAGGAGGCAGAGGAGGGGAGGAGGAAGGAAGGGAGGAGGCAGTTTGCAATTCCATGTTCCGGACAGGCTGTTCGTGAATGCATCATCAGACTCTGGTACCCTTGAATGAAATCCCAGATCCTCATTGCTCAACACTTTCCCACCTTACCATCTGTCTATCACAGAACATCACAGCGTCCTCTTGGTCACAATGCTGAAATGAAAGTCAGCACAAGACAAACAAATTTATAAATCATTCAATACAATACTACCTAACAAAGTTAACTAATCACCCTTGTGCATTCCCTTGATGCCTATCTTCTGTGTGCCTTTGCCTGGCCTAGTGCTCCTACGAAGTGCTACCCCAGTGGCTGCATCATGGCTAGTGGAAGGCTGCTGAATTTCAGTGAAGGAGACTACAGATGGCCTTGCAGGATGACCTCATGCAGCTGGGAACCTAGAAGGCCCAGCTGTAGACTGCACTACCTTGGCATGGGCAGCAGCAGTCTGGGCTGGCTGGCTGACAAGCAACAGCAAGAGCACTGGTGGAGGGGCAGTGGTGCAAATACAAATGTGTCATCCTGAGAGAGGACAGCAGGTTCATGCTCCACGGAGCGACCGCCACTCCCCCAGGGCAGCGCTTCAGCAATCCTAGTAATCTGTGGGAGGACAGATTGCTGAACTGCTGTGACACCCTGCTAGCCAGTTTCCACACTGGTAAACACAGCCACGTTGGCAGCAGCTTGAGCTTACATGACAGAAGTCTGAGCTTCCACTGCAACACTCAGACTTTGGGTCATTTCCGCTTGTGCTGGAACCGGAGACATCGCTCATCACACCCAGTATCATGGTTGGGTCCATAAGTGCGCTAATGAAGTTGCCCATCACTTCCATCCTGGAAATCATGGGCTCCAAGCTCTGCGCAAAGTCCTGTGCAAGGTTGTAGCTCAACTCCATGCTTCTTGGATGATGTGGAATCTGTAATTAATTAACAATCTCATTGTGCGCGGTCCCTTGGGGAAGAGTGACCATAATATGGTGGAATTCTGCATTAGGATGGAGAATGAAACAGTTAATTCAGAGACCATGGTCCAGAACTTAAAGAAGGGTAGCTTTGAAGGTATGAGGCGTTAATTGGCTAAGATAGATTGGCGAATGATACTTAAGGGGTTGACTGTGGATGGGCAATGGCAGACATTTAGAGACCGCATGGATGAATTACAACAATTGTACATTCCTGTCTGGCGTAAAAATAAAAAAGGGAAGGTGGCTCAACCGTGGCTATCTAGGGAAATCAGGGATAGTATTAAAGCCAAGGAAGTGGCATACAAATTGGCCAGAAATAGCAGCGAACCTGGAGACTGGAAGAAATTTAGAACTCAGCAGAGGAGGACAAAGGGTTTGATTAGGGCAGGGAATATGGAGTACGAGAAGAAGCTTGCAGGGAACATTAAGGCGGATTGCAAAAGTTTCTATAGGTATGTAAAGAGAAAAAGGTTAGTAAAGACAAACGTAGGTCCCCTGCAGTCAGAATCAGGGGAAGTCATAACGGGGAACAAAGAAATGGCAGACCAATTGAACAAGTACTTTGGTTCAGTATTCACTAAGGAGGACACAAACAACCTTCCGGATATAAAAGGGGTCAGAGGGTCTAGTAAGGAGGAGGAACTGAGGGAAATCTTTATTAGTCGGGAAATTGTGTTGGGGAAATTGATGGGATTGAAGGCCGATAAATCCCCAGGGCCTGATGGACTGCATCCCAGAGTACTTAAGGAGGTGGCCTTGGAAATAGCGGATGCATTGACAGTCATTTTCCAACATTCCATTGACTCTGGATCAGTTCCTATCGAGTGGAGGGTAGCCAATGTAACCCCACTTTTTAAAAAAGGAGGGAGAGAGAAAGCAGGGAATTATAGACCGGTCAGCCTGACCTCAGTAGTGGGTAAAATGATGGAATCAATTATTAAGGATGTCATAGCAGCGCATTTGGAAAATGGTGACATGATAGGTCCAAGTCAGCATGGATTTGTGAAAGGGAGATCATGCTTGACAAATCTTCTGGAATTTTGAGAGGATGTTTCCAGTAAAGTGGACAAAGGAGAACCAGTTGATGTGGTATATTTGGACTTTCAGAAGGCTTTCGACAAGGTCCCACACAGGAGATTAATGTGCAAAGTTAAAGCACATGGGATTGGGGGTAGTGTGCTGACGTGGATTGAGAACTGGTTGTCAGACAGGAAGCAAAGAGTAGGAGTAAATGGGTACTTTTCAGAATGGCAGGCAGTGACTAGTGGGGTACCGCAAGGTTCTGTACTGGGGCCCAAGCTGTTTACATTGTACATTAATGATTTAGACGAGGGGATTAAATGTAGTATCTCCAAATTTGCGGATGACACTAAGTTGGGTGGCAGTGTGAGCTGCGAGGAGGATGCTATGAGGCTGCAGAGTGACATGGATAGGTTAGGTGAGTGGGCAAATGCGTGGCAGATGAAGTATAATGTGGATAAATGTGAGGTTATCCACTTTGGTGGTAAAAACAGAGAGACAGACTATTATCTGAATGGTGACAGATTAGGAAAAGGGAAGGTGCAGCGAGACCTGGGTGTCATGGTACATCAGTCATTGAAGGTTGGCATGCAGGTACAGCAGGCGGTTAAGAAAGAAAATGGCATGTTGGCCTTCATAGCGAGGGGATTTGAGTACAGGGGCAGGGAGGTGTTGCTACAGTTGTATAGGGCCTTGGTGAGGCCACACCTGGAGTATTGTGTACAGTTTTGGTCTCCTAACTTAAGGAAGGACGTTCTTGCTATTGAGGGAGTGCAGCGAAGATTCACCAGACTGATTCCCGGGATGGTGGGACTGACCTATCAAGAAAGACTGGGTCAACTGGGCTTGTATTCACTGGAGTTCAGAAGAGTGAGAGGGGACCTCATAGAAACGTTTAAAATTCTGACGGGTTTGGACAGGTTGGATGCAGGAAGAATGTTCCCAATGTTGGGGAAGTCCAGAACCAGGGGTCACAGTCTAAGGATAAGGGATAAGCCATTTAGGACCGAGATGAGGAGAAACTTCTTCACCCAGAGAGTGGTGAACTTGTGGAATTCTCTATCACAGAAAGTAGTTGAGGCCAATTCACTAAATATATTCAAAAGGGAGTTAGATGAAGTCCTTACTACTCGGGGGATCAAGGGGTATGGCGAGAAAGCAGGAATGGGGTACTGAAGTTTCATGTTCAGCCATGAACTCATTGAATGGCGGTGCAGGCTAGAAGGGCTGAAAGGCCTGCTCCTGCACCTATTTTCTATGTTTCTATGTTTCTATGTATGGGTAGCACTGTGGAATACCAAAGGGCTGAAAGCGCTAGTGGGAATTGTGTACAGACCACCAAACAGTAGTCGTGAGGTTGGGGACAGCATCAAACAAGAAATTCGGAATGCGTGCAATAAAGGTACAGCAGTTATCATGGGCGACTTTAATCTACATATAGATTGGGTTAACCAACTTGGTAGCAATGTGGTGGACGAGGATTTCCTCAGGTGTATTAGGGATGGTTTTCGAGACCAATATGTCGAGAAACCAACTGGAAAGCTGGCCATCCTAAACTGGGTGTTGTGTAATGAGAAGGGACTAATTAGCAATCTTGTTGTGCGAGGCCTCCTGGGGACGAGTGACCATAATATGGTAAAATTCTTCATTAAGATGGAGAGTGACAGTGTTAATTCAGAGACTAGGGTCCTGAACTTAAGGAAAGGTAACTTCGATGGTATGAGGCGTGAATTGGCGAGAATCGACTGGAAAATGATACTTAAAGGGTTGACAGTGAATAGCAATGGCAGACATTTATAGATTACATGGATGAACTTCAACAATTGTACATCCCTGTCTGGAGTAAAAAGGGGAAGGTGGCTCAACCGTGGCTAACAAGGGGAATTAGGGATAGTGTTAAATCAAAGGAAGAGGCATATAAATTGGCCAGAAAAAGCAGCAAACCTGAGGACTGGGAGAAATTTAGAATCCAGCAGAGGAGGACAAAGGGTCTAATTAGGAGGGGGAAAATAAAGTATGAGAGGAAGCTTGCTGGGAACATAAAAACTGACTGCAAAAGCTTCTATAGATATGTGAAGAGAAAAAGATTAGTGAAGACCAACATAGGTCCTTTGCAGACAGAATCAGATGAATTTATAATGGGGAATAAAGAAATGGCAGACCAATTGAACAAATACTTTGGATCTGTCTTCACTAAGGAAGACACAAATAATCTACTAGGGGTTCGAGGGTCTAGCGAAAAGAAGGAACTGAAGGAAATCCTTATTCGTCAGGAAATTGTGTTGGGGAAATTGATGGGATTGAAGGCCGATAAATCTCTAGGGCTTGATAGGCTGCATCCCAGAGTACTTAAGGAAGTGGCCCTAGAAATAGTGGATGCATTGTGATCATTTTCCAACAGTCTATCGACTCTGGATCAGTTCCTATGGACTGGAGGGTAGCTAATGTAACACCACTTTTTAAAAAAGGAGGGAGAGAGAAAGTGGGGAAAATATTGGAATCAATTATTAAAGATGAAATAGCAGCGCATTTGGATCGGTCCAAGTCAGCATGGATTTATGAAAGGGAAATCATGCTTGACAAATCTTCTAGAATTTTTTGAGGATGTAACTAGTAGAGTAGACAAGGGAGAATCAGTGGATGTGGTGTATTTGGACTTTCAAAAGGCTTTTGACAAGGTCCCACACAAGAGATTAGTGTGCAAATTTAAAGCACATGATATTGGGGGTAATGTATTGACATGGATAGAGAACTGGTTGGCAGACAGGAAGCAGAGAGTCAGAATAAACGGGTCCTTTTCAGAATGGCAGGCAGTGACCGGTGGGGTACCGCAGGGTTCAGTGCTGGGACCCCAGCTATTTACAATATACATTAATGATTTAGATGAAGGAATTGAGTGTAATATCTCCAAGTTTGCAGATGACACTAAGCTGGGTGGCAGTGTGACCTGTGAGTGGGACGCTAAGAGACTGCAGGGTGACTTGGACAGGTTAGGTAAGTGGACAAATGCATGGTAGATGCAGTATAATGTGGATAAATGTGAGGTTATCCACTTTGGGGGCAAAAACAGGAAGACAGAATATTATCTGAATGGTGATAGATTAGGAAAAGGGGAGGTGCAATGAGACCTGGGTGTCATGGTACATCAGTCATTGAAGTTTGGCATGCAGGTACAGCAGGCTGTGAAGAAGGCAAATGGCATGTTGGCTTTCATAGCTAGCGGATTTGAGTATAGGAGCAGGGAGATCTTACTGCAGTTGTACAGGGCCTTGGTGAGGCCTCACCTGGAATATTGTGTTTAGTTTTGCTCCCCTAATCTGAGGAAGAACGTTCTTGCTATTGAGGGAGTACAGCGAAGGTTCACCAGATTGATTCCCGGGATGGCAGGACTGACATATGAGGAGAGACTGGATCAACTGGGCCTGCATTCACTGGAGTTTAGAAGGATGAGAGGGGATCTCATAGAAACATATAAAATTCTGACGGGATTGGACAGGTTGGAGGCAGGAAGAATGCTCCCGTTGCTGGGGAGTTCCAGAACCAGGGGTCACAGTCTAAGAATAAGGGGTAAGCCATTTAGGACCGAGATGAGGAGAAACTTCTTCACTCAGAGAGTGGTTAACCTGTAGAATTCTCTACCACAGAAAGTTGTTGAGGCCAGTTTGTTAGATATATTCAAAAGGGAGTTAGATATGGCCCTTACAGCCAAAGGGATCAGGGGGTATGGAGAGAAAGCAGGAAAGGGATACTGAGGTTGAACGATCTGCCATTATCTTATTGAATGATGGTGCAGGCTCGAAGGGCCGAATGGCCTGCTCCTGCACCTAATTTCTATGTTTCTATGTTTCTCAGTTTCCTTGATAGTGACAACAGGCTCTCTGGCAGGCCTGCCATTGTACCAAGCATTTTTCTGAATGCCGTTCCATCGAAGTCCTCATCTGAGTCCTCTGCAGCAGAACTCGTATACGACTTCACCCTCCGTGGAGATGTCACCTGCACTACCCTTTCCTCCTGCCCTGTCTGCAGACCACTCATACCCAGTGACTCACCACGTGCAGATCCCGCGTCTATACTACCCTCTAAAGTACACTTGGTGCCAATTTCTGAGCTGGTGCCCGCGAGTGTCAGATCGAGTGATGGTGTCTCGTCTTCTCCATCACTCTCCTCTTGTTCTTTCTGCACTAGTTGGGAAGTTTGGAGTTCTTGGGTAACTGAATGGAGATAGACACAAGGGTAGGTTTGAGGGGAGCAGGGGTTGGGAGGAAGCATGATATCCATGCTTACAGCACCAGCAGCTTGTAAGTGAGAAGAGGTTGTGGGATGAGGGGAAAGTGATATGTGAGAAGGAGGATTAGGTATGAGCCAACCTTCATGGTTTCAGCCTCAATGATCGCCACGGCTTCAGTGACGGCCCCTCCAGAAATGTCCAGCAAAGGGTAGCACAGGAACATCTCCCTGGCGGGCGAGAACACATACGAGTTCTGCTGCAGAGAACTCAGATGAGACTTCGATGGGGCGGCTTCCAGCTGGGTCAATATATGTACCCGTGTCTATCCCCCGCTGGTTAGTTATTGCTGTCTCCAGTAATACGCCACCTTGGGCCTGCAAGAGAAAGGGAAATGTGCAGTGAGTGTGCTGCAATGTGTTTGGGTGTTTTGCCATCATGGTTGAATAGCTGGCAGTGTGCGCAAGCTGTGAGATATGGTTGTGAGGTTTGCAGCAGTGGTAAGTGTGTGAGGGTGAGGTGAAGCTCTGAATGTGATGTATGAGTCGTGATTGATAGACATTGTTGGTAGATGAGTGATGGGGGTATGGTGAATTAAGCAGTGTGTGAGGCTAGTGGTGCAGTTTGTGGGATATGGCATTTGAAGATGCAATCACTGACCTTGACTTTTCGTGTGAGGTCATTAAACTTCTTTCGGCGCTGGATCCAGTTCCTCGGCGAAAGACTGCTGGTAGTGACCACATCAGCTCCCACTGTCCTCTTGCCCCCCTGCGAGTAGAGGCCCTCTGCACTAAGGCCTTCATTGCTGTATCTGAGAACCTAGGTGCTCTTTTTCTTACCTGTTGAACCTGAACTGCCTGACAGTTGCCTTGACAATGAGGTACAATGAGGCGCTGAATGCAGAATGTATCTCCCCTTTAAGAAGTGCAGATGCCATTTAAAACTGGAGGCTAGCATTAAATAGAGCTAACCTTCTATGAACTTGGGCCCCCAGCTGAGCGCTCAGTCACTCAGCATGCATCAATCATGTTAATGAGCAGGCAGCATGAATGTCGTGAGCTGCCTGCACTACTTTCAACGGGCGCAGGCCGATCGCATATCGCAATCCTGCACCAACTTTTGGGCCTATTGCAATTTTTAGCCCCTAGTTTCTAATTCCCTTTAAATAATTGAGTGATATTTGCAATTTTCCAATTCCTGAATCTAAAGAGATTTGTACAATTATGACTAACACATCACCATGGGAGTAGAGAGGCCACAGTGTCAAAGGCCTTTGTAAGGTCGAAGAAGGCCATGTATAAGGGCTGGTGTTGTTCCCTGCATTTTTCCTGCAGCTGTCGCGCTGTAATTCGGCCACCTGAGGAAAAGAGTGTTTGAAGACCACGCCCTCAAATCTGCCACCAAGCTCCTGGTCTACAGGGCTGTAGTAATACCCGCCCTCCTGTATGGCTCAGAGACATGGACCATGTACAGTAGACACCTCATGTCGCTGGAAAAATACCACCAACGATGTCTTTGCAAGATCCTATAAATCCCCTGGGAGAACAGACACACCAACATTAGCGTCCTCGACCAGACCAACATCCCCAGCATTGAAGCACTGACCACACTTGATCTGTTCCGCTGGGCAGGCCACATTGTTCGCATGCCTGACACGAGACTCCCAAAGCAAGCGCTCTACTCGGAACTCCTTCATGGCAAACGAGCCAAAGGTGGACAGCGGAAACGTTACAAGGACACCCTCAGCCTCCCTGATAAAGTGCAACATCCCCACTGACACCTGGGAGTCCCTGGCCAAAGATCGTCTTAAGTGGAGGAAGTGCATCCGGGAGGGCGCTGAGCACCTCAATTCTCATCGCTGAGTGCATGCAGAAAACAAGCACAGGCAGCGGAAAGAGCGTGCGGCAAACCAGTCCCACCCAACCCTTCCCTCAACGACTATCTGTCTCACCTGTGACAAGGACTGTGGCTCTCATATTGGACTGTTCAGCCACCTAAGAACTCATTTTAAGGGTGGAAGCAAGTCTTCCTCAATTCCGAGGGACTGCCAATGATGATGAGAGAGGCCACATAGAATGGTCAGGTCGAGGGGGTGGCCGGCCGTGAGTATGGGTAAGAGAGTTTATTTGGAGGGGGAGATTGAAGAGACCGGCAGGGCTGTGAAATCAGAGAGAAAAGGGCAAGATGAGTTAAGATGGAAATTGAAATCACCAAGGTTGAAGAGCCGCTCAGGGATTTATCGGTGTAAAGGAGGAAGGATATCTTAGTGAGAAACTCGGGATGGGTATAGTGAATGAAGATTTTAAAGGAGAGGGAAAAGGGGTAGAATAAGGTGAGGTGTCTGGAAGTAGGAGAAGGTGCCAGAGGGGTATGTGGAGAGACCAAGGTGTGATTTGCTGATAAATGTCACACAGTGGTTAGGGCAAGACAGATGGTGGAATGTATAGCTAGAACAACAAAGCTTCCTTGTTGGGTCACTAACTCTGAGTGCTGGAAGACGCTGTACTTTTCTTGAGTCATCATCATAGGCAGTCCCTCGAAATCGAGGAAGACTTGCTTCCACTCTAAAAGTGAGTTCTCAGGTGACTGTACAGTCCAATGTGGGAATTACAGTCTCTGCAACAGGTGAGGCAGACAGTGGTTAAAGGAAAGGGTGGGTGGGGAGCATGGTTTGCCGCATACTCCTTCCGCTGTCTGCGCTTGGTTTCTGCATGCTGTCGGCGATGAGACTCGAGGTGCGGAGCACCCTCCCAGATGCTCTTCCTCCACTTTGGGCGGTCTTGGGCCAGGGACTCCCAGGTGCCAATGGGATGTTATACTTTGAGCTTTGAGGGTGTCCTTGAAGCGTTTCCTGACCACCTGGGGTTCACTTGCTGTGTAGGAGTTCTGAGTAGGGCACTTGCTTAGGGAGTCTCATGTGGGGCATGCGGACGAAGCTGGTCGAGTGTGGTCAGTGCTTTGATGCTTGGGATGTTGGCCTGAGCGAGAACACTGACGTTGGTGTGTCTATACTCACAGTGGATTTGCAGGATCTTGCGGAGGCAGCGCTGGTGGTACTTTTCCAGCGCTTTGAGGTGTCTGCTGCATATAGTCCACGTCTCTGAGCCATATAGGAGGGCAGGTATCACTACTGCCCTGTAGACCATAAGCTTGGTGCCAGATTTAAAGTCCTAGCCTTCAAACACTCTCTTCCTCAAGTGAACGAAGGCTGCACTGGCAAACTGGAGGCGGTGTTGGACCTCGTCATCGATGTCTCCCTTGCTGATAGTAGGCTCCCGAGGTATGGAAAATGGTCCACTTTGTCCAAGGCCGAGCCGTGGATTCTAATGGCCGGGGGGCAGTGCTGTGTGGTGGGGTCAGGTTGGTAGAGGACCTTTGTCTTACAGAAGTTTAATGTAAGGCCCATGCTTTCGTATGCCTCAGTGAAGGTGTTGACGTTGGTTGGAGTTCGGCCTCTGTGCACAGACGCAAGCGTCATCCATGTACTTTGTTCGATGACAGAGGACGGGACGAACTTGGATCTATCCTGGAGGCGATATAGGTTGAACAGGTTCCCATTAGTTCTTTTGTTTAGTTCCACTCCAGCGGGGAGCTTGTTGATAGTGAGATGGAGCATTGCAGCAAAGAAGATCGAGAAGAGCATTGGTGCGATGATGCAGCCCTGCTTGACCCTGGTCTGGACATGAGTTAGGTCTGTGGTGGATCCATTGGTCAGGATCAGGGTATGTTGTAGTGGAGCAGGCGGAGGATGGTCCCCAGTCATCTTGGATCCCCTTGCCACTGGACCAAGACCTCGCTCTGCTCAGCCCGTGTGGTAGTCAGTGTGCAACAGCCACCCCACGTTAAAAGAACTCACGCACAGGCATCTTCCACCCTTCAAAATGAAGTTTGGGATCTGGAATGTCAGGACCCTCATGGACAAGCCCAACAGTGACAGACCGGAACATCGCATTGCTATTGTTGCCCGGGAACTCAGACACTTCGACGTTGACATTGCCGCCCTAAGTGAGACCCGGCGGGCAGGGGAAGGCCAGCTCAAAGAACAAGGTGGTGGCTACACCTTCTTCTGGAAAGGTAAAGCAGAAGAAGAACACCACCTCCATGGAGTTGGCTTCGCCATCAAGAATGAGCTGGTGGGCCGTCTCAGAGACTCCCCCTGCGGGATAAGCGAATGTCGCATGACTCTACAGCTCACCCTAGCCCGGAACCAGTGTGCCCCAGTCATCAGCGCGTACGCCCCAACACTCGATGCAAAGATAAGACCAAAGAGGAATTCTACTCTAGCCTCGAACAATCCCTGCCCCGAGTCCCTACGGATGACAAACTGATCCTCCTCGGCAACTTCAATGCCAGAGCAGGTAAGGATACAGACCTCTGTGAAGGCGTGATCGGCAGAGAGGGGGTAGGGAAAACCAACTCCAGTGGTAACCTGTTCCTGACAAAATGCCTAGAACATGACCTTGTCATCACCAACACCTTGTTCCGTCAGAGGGACAAGTATAAGACATCATGTCAATACCCTCGCTCCGAGCACTGGCATCTGCTCGATTACGTCACCATCCGAGCGAGGGACAGGAGCCAATGACTGCTGGACGGACCACCGCCTAATCGGCTCCGTCATTAATATCAACGTAGCCCCAAAGCAGCGACGGCAACAGAAACAATGCCGCAGAAAAATCAACGCTGGGGCACTCAAAGACCCAGTTAAGAAAGCCCTATACAGCCAGTGCCTCACTACCAACCTGGTGGCCCTCAGTGGCCCTGAGACGCAGAGTGCCCACAGTGCCTGGTCTGCCCTCAAGGCCTCCATAACCAGCGCCTACGAAGAGACGCTTGGTCACTTAACCAGGGAACACCAAGAGTGGTTGACAAGAACGACCAGGAGATCCAGGAGCTAAAAAGCCACAAGCAAAAGGCATTTCTGAACTTAGAGCAGCAACCCAATTCAGGAGCAGCAAAGCAGCTCTACAGGCGGCTGAAGGCCGAGGTCCAACAAAAAACCTGCGACCTAAAAAATAGATGGTGGGTGGAGAAAGCACAGGAGATACAGTAGCTGGCCGACAACCATGACATGTGAGGATTCTTCAGCACAGTCAAGACCACCTACAGCCCAAGCACTAAAGGCCCCACCCCACTGCTGGCCAAGAACAGAGAGGCACTCATTAAGGACACCGAGGCAGTCTGGGCCCGTTGGAAGGAGCACTTTGAAGATCTCCTTAACCGAGACTCTGCCTTCGACACGAGTGTCCTCGACTCCATCCCGCAGCATGCTACCCTCCACCATCTCGGCAAAACCCCAGCCCTAAACGAGCATCACTGCTGCTGATCCGACTTAAGTGCGTCATCACCGTGCACACCGCCGATCTACCACCCCCCCACGATGACATTTGAAAATCTTCGGCCCACCCGGCGGTGACAAAACTTGTTTTTTCCCGGTGGTGCAGTGAGGCTGTGGCCTTCTGCAACGGCAGTGCAGCTTCCCTTAAAGGGGAGGATGTACAGTGATATATATGCAGACTATAGATATACTCTCTGTGTAGTTGCATAAGATGGAGACTTGTTACCTGATGTATTATCAATAAGGTTTACACTGTGTATATACTATGCTGGCACCACTAGAGGGTGCAACTGGTGGGGACCGGGGTTTCTTGCCCCAGTGGTAGAGGCTGTCCACCAGAGGGCACTACGGTGGAAGACCTGAGGGTCACCTGCATAGGTGTGCAGGGCCCAGTATAAAAGGCTGCCCACCATGCTTCTGCAGTTATGAATAAAGGACCAAGGTCACTACAGTTTGAGTACAACACATTGCCTCGTGGAGTCATTCATAAGTGCATAGTAGACATAACAACTGACGACGAGAATACGGATTTTCATGCGATCATGGCTACCTTTGGCACATTAAAAGACTTCGCAGAGGGTGATGATTGGGGTGCTTTCACAGAAAGGCTTAAGCAATATTTTGTGGCAAACGACCTGGCAGGGGAGACGGACACATTGGTGGAGAAGCGCAAGGCTATACTGCTGACCAGTTGTGGGCCCAAGGTCTACCGCCTCATCAGGGACTTGCCAACTAAAACCAAAACAGAGCATCCTCACGGCCAGGCACAGATTCTACACTCACCGCAGACCTGAGAGCTAGTTGATTGCAAAATATGCTGCCGACCTCAGAAGACTTGCGGCACCGTGTGATTTCGGCACGCACCTCAACGAAACATTGCGAGACATCTTCGTTATAGGAATTTGCCACGAGGGCCTCTTTCACAAGCTATTATCTGCCGACACCACAGTCAACCTGCAGAAGGCCATCAGCATCAGTCAGGCGTTCATGACCTCGACTGCAGCACCAAGCAAATTATTCGTCCTGTGGACTCAAACCCGGCAAGTACTGTATACAGAATGGTGCCTTTCACAGGCAAAACTGTAGAACATGGCTCTGTCCAGGGCAGAGAGCACAGACCTCAGGGTTCCAGAACACAGAGTCCGCCGAGGGGTGATAATTGAGTAGCACCATGCTGACGTTGCGGAGGAAACCATAGGGCTCACCAGTGTCGGTTTGCTGAGTACGTATGCAAAGCCTGTAACATGAAGGGCCATCTCCAGAGTATGTGTAAAAGAAGTACGACTCACAGGCTAGCTGAAGAGTCGGTAGATGACATTGAATCCAGCGGGGAGCATGATGATTTGGCCAGATAGGCAGCTCAGCCGCAAGAAGTGTATGGAGTGTATACCTGCACCACCGATTGTCCTCCAGTGAAGATGGAAGTTGAGATAAACGGCGTTTCAGTCTTCATGGAAGTGGACACGGGAGCGAGCCAGTTAGTGATGAGCCAGGTGCCTTTGAGAGGCTATGGAACGAAAAACGACCCGAGCTAGTTCCAGTACAAGGTTGTGCACCTACACCAAGGAGCTGATCCCAGTCCTTGATAATGCGGATGTAAGTGTAATCCATAATGGCGTGGTGCACAAGTTACCTCTGTGGATTGTTTCAGGTGATGGTCCAACGCTACTCAGAAGAAGGTGGTTGGTGATGATCCAGTGGAAATGGGAGGATCTCTTCACTCCAGCAATCGATGTCCCCCGTGCTCAGAGGAGAGCAAAACCTCACCTTCGCTTGGGCCAGGCACCAGAGAACAGACCAGCACAGCCCCTGAGGCACAGACCATCCATCACGACTGCCTGACAATGATCCGACCGGAACGACCTAAAAGTACCTTCCCAGCTCCAGTGGCAGGACTTCTGGGGAGGAAGATTGAATTCACAGGCACTCTTCCAGCTTTTGTGGCAGAATTGCAGGAGAGAAGGATCAAGGCAGTTGAACTCGAGGACAGAGGCAAAATGGCATCCCTGCTGCAGCGAGGTGCAACGTGGCATGGCAGGGTTCTCTTAAAGGAGACCGGCAACCAACTGAACTTAAAGAGACATTGTATGCATGGCAATCAATGTAACGAACTGATTAAGAATGTAAAGAACAAAATGTTGTTGCGAGATGTCAGGAATAGAGTGCCCCAAAAGTAGCAAGCAAGCAAATTCAGGAGGGTAAAGGCGTTGCTCCTGATGCCCTGCCCCAGGTGTCCCCTCAAGTTATAGGCCAGCGACCTCAGGAGGGTGAAGGTACTGATCCTGATACCCTGCCCCAGGTCTATCCCAAGCTGCAGGCACCCAATGGCACTATTCGCCACGGACCTGGAAACGAAAACGGCGCCAATACGCGCAGTCGGCAGCCCACCACCCGGGTGGAGACAGCGCAGCCCCCAGACCCAGTCGCTACCTCGGCCATGTCCGGGAGCAAACGGTCAGAACCAACGAATTTCCCAATGGGACCTGGAACAGCCAGGTTTCCAACACCGTTAGCGAGCAGGCAGAAGATTCTGCAGCCCTCAAAGGAGGACAGGGAGGCCACACACATCCGTGGCTCTGCCCACCACTAGCAATGGCAAAGGCCCTGAGTCCTGGCTAGGTGAGCGAACCAAGCCCACCCCGCTAGCAGGGGGTGTAGCGCCGCCATCAGATGACTAGGACTCTGTCTGGTTGCTCTGGAACTAGCGTCCTCGCATACCTGTACTGCTACCTCAGTACTGACCATGACTGAACTAATTATGCAATCTACCCAATCCTGGCACACGACCGTAAAACGTAACGAATGAACCAAGGTGACACAATACAAACTGTAAAAACATTTTTTTTTCTTCCTTTCGTAGGATGAGGTCCTACGAAAATAATTTAAGGAGCTAGGAGCTAAATTAAAAAGTAGGACCTCAAAAGTAGTAATCTCGGGATTGCTACCAGTGCCACGTACTAGTCAGAGTAGGAATCGCAGGATAGCGCAGATGAATACGTGGCTTGAGCAGTGGTGCAGCAGGGAGGGATTCAAATTCTTGGGGCATTGGAACCGGTTCTGGGGGAGGTGGGACCAGTACAAACCGGACGGTCTGCACCTGTGCAGGACCGGAACCAATGTCCTGGGGGGAGTGTTTGCTAGTGCTGTTGGGGAGGAGTTAAACTAATATTGCAGGGGGATGGGAACCTATGCAGGGAGACAGAGGGAGACAAAAATGAGGCAAAAGCAAAAGACAGAAAGGAGATGAGGAAAAGTGGAGGGCAGAGAAACCCAAGGCAAAGAACAAAAAGGGCCACTGTACAGCAAAATTCTAAAAGGACAAAGGGTGTTAAAAAAGCAAGCCTGAAGGCTTTGTGTCTTAATGCAAGGAGTATCCGCAATAAGGTGGATGAATTAACTGTGCAAATAGATGTTAACAAATATGATGTGATTGGGATTACGGAGACGTGGCTCCAGGATGATCAGGGCTGGGAACTCAACATCCAGGGGTATTCAACATTCAGGAAGGATAGAATAAAAGGAAAAGGAGGTGGGGTAGCATTGCTGGTTAAAGAGGAGATTAATGCAATAGTTAGGAAAGACATTAGCTTGGATGATGTGCAATCTATATGGGTAGAGCTGCAGAACACTAAGGGGCAAAAATCGTTAGTGGGAGTTGTGTACAGACCTCCAAACAGTAGTAGTGATGTTGGGGAGGGCATCAAACAGGAAATTAGGAGTGCATGCAATAAAGGTGCAGCAGTTATAATGGGTGACTTTAATATGCACATAGATTGGGCTAGCCAAACTGGAAGCAATACGGTGGAGGAGGATTTCCTGGAGTGCATAAGGAATGGTTTTCTAGACCAATATGTCGAGGAACCAACTAGGGGGGAGGCCATCTTAGACTGGGTGTTGTGTAATGAGAGAGGATTAATTAGCAATCTCATTGTGCGAGGCCCCTTGGGGAAGAGTGACCATAATATGGTGGAATTCTGCATTAGGATGGAGAATGAAACAGTTAATTCAGAGACCATGGTCCAGAACTTAAAGAAGGGTAACTTTGAAGGTATGAGGCGTGAATTGGCTAGGATAGATTGGCGAATGATACTTAAGGGGTTGACTGTGGATGGGCAATGGCAGACATTTAGAGACCGCATGGATGAATTACAACAATTGTACATTCCTGTCTGGCGTAAAAATAAAAAAGGGAAGATGGCTCAACCGTGGCTATCTAGGGAAATCAGGGATAGTATTAAAGCCAAGGAAGTGGCATACAAATTGGCCAGAAATAGCAGCGAACCTGGGGACTGGGAGAAATTTAGAACTCAGCAGAGGAGAACAAAGGGTTTGATTAGGGCAGGGAAAATGGAGTACGAGAAGAAGCTTGCAGGGAACATTAAGGCGGATTGCAAAAGTTTCTATAGGTATGTAAAGAGAAAAAGGTTAGTAAAGACAAACGTAGGTCCCCTGCAGTCAGAATCAGGAGAAGTCATAACGGGGAACAAAGAAATGGCAGACCAATTGAACAAGTACTTTGGTTCAGTATTCACTAAGGAGGACACAAACAACATTCTGGATATAAAAGGGGTCAGAGGGTCTAGTAAGGAGGAGGAACTGAGGGAAATCTTTATTAGTCGGGAAATTGTGTTGGGGAAATTGATGGGATTGAAGGCCGATAAATCCCCAGGTCCTGATGGACTGCATCCCAGAGTACTTAAGGAGGTGGCCTTGGAAATAGCGGATGCATTGACAGTCATTTTCCAACATTCCATTGACTCTGGATCAGTTCCTATCGAGTGGAGGGTAGCCAATGTAACCCCACTTTTTAAAAAAGGAGGGAGAGAGAAAGCAGGGAATTATAGACCGGTCAGCCTGACCTCAGTAGTGGGTAAAATGATGGAATCAATTATTAAGGATGTCATAGCAGCGCATTTGGAAAATGGTGACATGATAGGTCCAAGTCAGCATGGATTTGTGAAAGGGAGATCATGCTTGACAAATCTTCTGGAATTTTTTGAGGATGTTTCCAATAAAGTGGACAAAGGAGTACCAGTTGATGTGGTATATTTGGACTTTCAGAAGGCTTTCGACAAGGTCCCACACAGGAGATTAATGTGCAAAGTTAAAGCACATGGGATTGGGGGTAGTATGCTGACGTGGATTGAGAACTGGTTGTCAGACAGGAAGCAAAGAGTAGGAGTAAATGGGTACTTTTCGGAATGGCAGGCAGTGACTAGTGGGGTACCGCAGGGTTCTGTGCTGGGGCCCCAGCTGTTTACATTGTACATTAATGATTTAGACGAGGGGATTAAATGTAGTATCTCCAAATTTGCGGATGACACTAAGTTGGGTGGCAGTGTGAGCTGCGAGGAGGATGCTATGAGGCTGCAGAGTGACTTGGATAGGTTAGGTGAGTGGGCAAATGCGTGGCAGATGAAGTATAATGTGGATAAATGTGAGGTTGTCCACTTTGGTGGTAAAAACAGAGAAACAGACTATTATCTGAGTGGTGACAGATTAGGAAAAGGGAAGGTGCAACGAGACCTGGGTGTCATGGTACATCAGTCATTGAAGGTTGGCATGCAGGTACAGCAGGCGGTTAAGAAAGAAAATGGCATGTTGGCCTTCATAGCGAGGGGATTTGAGTACAGGGGCAGGGAGGTGTTGCTACAGTTGTACAGGGCCTTGGTGAGGCCACACCTGGAATATTGTGTACAGTTTTGGTCTCCTAACTTGAGGAAGGACATTCTTGCTATTGAGGGAGTGCAGCGAAGGTTCACCAGACTGATTCCCGGGATGGCGGGACTGACCTATCAAGAAAGACTGGATCAACTGGGCTTGTATTCACTGGAGTTCAGAAGAATGAGAGGGGATCTCATAGAAACGTTTAAAATTCTGACGGGTTTGGACAGGTTGGATGCAGGAAGAATGTTCCCAATGTTGGGGAAGTCTAGAACCAGGGGTCACAGTCTAAGGATAAGGGGTAAGCCATTTAGGACCGAGATAAGGAGAAACTTCTTCACCCAGAGAGTGGTGAACCTGTGGAATTCTCTACCACAGAAAGTAGTTGAGGCCAATTCACTAAATATATTCAAAAGGGAGTTGGATGAAGTCCTTACTACTAGGGGGATCAAGGGGTATGGCGTGAAAGCAGGAAGGGGGTACTGAAGTTGCATGTTCAGCCATGAACTCGTTGAATGCCGGTGCAGGCTAGAAGGGCTGAATGGCCTGCTCCTGCACCTATTTTCTATGTTTCTATGTTTCTTTGTACTTGCACTGTGTCTGATCCTATATGTTAATGTAATGGGCAACTGCATGAGCTTGCTGTGTGGAGAGGGGGGGGGGGGGGGAATGGATGTGCCATGGACACACACATGGATCACACCCAGAACCCACTGGAACCTCCACTGCATCATCAAACCATCCAAACTGGTAACCACTACCCAACGTTGTGGCAAAAGTACTTGGGAGTTAACGGGAGAGAGCCAAGCCAAAGCACAGCCAAGGTGCAAGGACTATTGACACTTAAGTCTGGGGTGAGATAAGTCAGAGCACATAGTGCAAAGGTAATCGGCACAAAGGATTTGGGGGAGAGTGATGTTGTATATGCAGACTATAGATATACTCTCTGTGTCGTCACTGTATAGTTGCATTAAATGGAGACTTGTTGACAGATTAGGAAAAGGGGAGGTGCAACGAGACCTGGGTGTCATGGTACATCAGTCATTGAAGGTTGGCATGCAGGTACAGCAGGCGGTTAAGAAAGCAAATGGCATGTTGGCCTTCATAGCGAGGGGATTTGAGTACAGGGGCAGGGAGGTGTTACTACAGTTGTACAGGGCCTTGGTGAGACCACACCTGGAGTATTGTGTACAGTTTTGGTCTCCTAACTTGAGGAAGGACATTCTTGCTATTGAGGGATTGCAGCGAAGGTTCACCAGACTGATTCCCGGGATGGCGGGACTGACATATCAAGAAAGACTGGATCAACTGGGCTTGTATTCACTGGAGTTCAGAAGAATGAGAGGGGATCTCATAGAAACGTTTAAAATTCTGACGGTTTAGACAGGTTAGATGCAGGAAGAATGTTCCCAATGTTGGGGAAGTCCAGAACCAGGGGTTACAGTCTAAGGATAAGGGGTAAGCCATTTAGGACCAAGATGAGGAGAAACTTTTTCAACCTGCGAATGGTGAACCTGTGGAATTCTCTACCACAGAAAGTTGTTGAGGCCAATTCACTAAATATATTCAAAAAGGAGTTAGATGTAGTCTTTACTACTAGGGGGATCAAGGGGTATGGTGAGAAAGCAGGAATGGGGTACTGAAGTTGCATGTTCAGCCACGAACTCATTGAATGGCGGTGCAGGCTAGAAGGGCCAAATGGCCTACTCCTGCACCTAGTTTCTATGTTTCTATGTTTCTATGTTTACCTGATGCACTATCAATAAGGTTTACACTGTGTATATACATGCTGGTACCACTGGAGTGTGCAACTGGTGGAGACCGGTGTTTCCTGCCCGGGTGGCAGGGGCTGTGTAAAAGGGGAGCCACTATGCGGCAGGCTCACTCTGGAGTTACAAATAAAGGACCAAGGTCACTACAGCTTTACAACACATTGCCTCATGAAGTCATTCATAAGTGCATTACAGACATAGTAACATCCATTGCCACTGTAGACTGTCTAAGTGAGCGCCTATTTAGTATCAAATAATGCTGTCGTTTCATGCTCAGTAGGAAATGGGTTGAGACTGCACACTTATATTCATTCGGGAACACATCAACAAGCAGGATAGGGCACTTGCAACCCATCAGTTCAGTTTAAACTCAAAGTCAGGCCCCAGACGTTAATGGACTGTGTACCAACTCACTGCAGCTTTTACTTCCCTTGAAGGGAGCATTGTGGCAAAGAAATGTTACCACCTGACCATTTGATAAGATGCATGCGTCTGATTTGCAGCAGTAGTTTCCATTCAGTGTTTGTGAGTCTTCTGTTCAAATGATGGACCAGTTCAGCTCCATCATACTTAGAAGTATTGGAGCAGAATTGACTGTTCCTGCAGCTGGGGCTATTAGATGGGCTAGATGCAGCAAAAATAGGAAAATAGGGCGCGAAGGACCACACATCCTTAACAGAGCTCAGCCGTTAATTTAAATGGATGGAAAATCCGCTGGTTTCTGGGATGGTGGTAATCACGGCCTCCTTCAGAAAGAAAAATTTACAAGGGTCTGGAGAAAGGGCAGGCAGGTAGGAATATATCCTGTATGTGTTAAAGCGTTATCTTGTATAGTGTTTCATATATTATGCAGTTACATAAGTATGTAGGAAGTCTGCTTCTGGAGATAATGCTGTCATTCGTTTCGAAAGATTTTGAGTAAGAGATAGAGGACCAACAAGTTCGAACACAGATACTGTATAAAAATAGACACATTGATCTTGTAAAAGGAATGGTTTTTCTACCACTTTATTCAGAACCCAGTTCTACCCACAACATTCTGAACACTTAAGTCTTCTTCTAAACTTTTGAAGCAGCTGACGGTTCAACTTCAGAAGGGAAGAACCAAAATATTGTTGGTTCCTGTACAAGCATGCACTCAGACCACCCCAACATCTCGATATTGGCTGTGCCTAGCGCAGATGCAGGAAAAACCCTCCCAGGTCTTCTGTCTGTGACAGAGTTACGTGCTTTGAGGAAATAATATTGCTATTTTCTTTGACAAAGCCATCTGGTCCAAACCTACTGCCCTGGCTGGTTGTCTGAGCTTAACTCTGTCACAGACAGAAGACCTGGGAGGGTTTTTCCTGCATCTGCGCTAGGCACAGCCAATATCGAGAAGTTGGGGTGGTCTGAGTGCACGCTTGTACAGGAACCAACAATATTTTGGTTCCTGGTAGATTCCTTTATAGTTATGCATGCTGACTTGCCCGTTTTTCTAATATTCAGTGTTTCCAGCCAATCATGTGGATCTGGACACAGACTCAGGAAAATCTCATCTAGGATTTAAAGGGTAAAATGACTGATTGCACCACCATAACATTTACATATAACATAGTTGACAGCCAGTATGAAATAGGTTAGACAGAGACCTGGTTAGGCCTGAGGGATGTACCTTTTACCAAACCAAAATTGGTCAGGGATGCAACAGAACTCATGGTCTGAGTTCTTCGGTTTGCTTAGCAGCTGATTCCACGACAAAAGACACTGATGGAAAAATTAAATTTCCATTTTAAAAAACAGCCTTGATTGCAGTTTATATTTTAGACATTTCCAGATAGAACACTCAGAATCTGAATTCTCCAGACAGGTCAAAACCAGACCAAGAGCAATGCTATCAGGCCTTCCATCACTCAGCGGGAGATAAAGTATCTCCTATTCTTGGTTTTGTGCAAAAATGTTGATTCATTCCTTAAACTGTTTTTTTTAAACATAATGACAAACCATAGACACAAACTCAAATCCAACTCTAAACTGGAATTTCGGTTCAGATGGAGGTTGAAATGGTCACCAGAAGTCTTGAGCATACCCATGTAGGGATTGTCCTGTCCACTTCACTAATAGTATGTGGATACAGAGAAATCATTTGGGAGTAGACAGTGAGAAAATAAGAAAATAAATCACCAAAAGAAGTTTTTAAAAAGGGAATCAGAATTAAAAAACACATTTTGAAAGAAAGAAAATTGCAGAAGAAGAATCTCAAAAAAGACTGCATGTAATGTGTTTTGCTGCTGTTTTATATGCATGCATGTTAGTTCAGTTTAGTCAAGTGAAAATCAGGTGGATTTCCTGTTCCTAATCGCTATCCAATGTCTTCTGCCGGAAGTGTGTATGTGTGAACGTCATGTGAGGCCAGGCGTGGGCTCTTAGCTGTGATGGCCACCACTCGCCCAGTCAAATAGCCTGCTGACACTCCCTATTTAGGTACACACAAGGAGAATGGCTGATTGGGTAAGGAAACATGAAAGCATTCCCATCAAGGAGTCAATCCTTCGGGAACGAAGGGAGAAAAAATAGTAAGAAAAAAGTAAAAGAAACAAAACAAATAGACAGAAGAAATTGCTCCAAAACAGATGTTGGGTGAGTCTTCTGTGTATTCATTTTTAATGGTTTATATTGGGAGGGTGGACTTGCCCTTTAAATCCAGATATGACATGTTTCCTATGTATTACATTCCTACTTGTTCCTAAAAGTAACTCAACCAGATGAAAGGCTGTGCACTTCACTGCTTGCTGCAGTCTATCAGTGTTACTTGTCCTGAAGTTCCCTCCAGCAAAAAATCTGATTGTTACCTTGAATTTGTCACTTTGATTCTGTGCAGTTGTTTGGACCTTTATCTTTTTAGCTCTTAGAGAATAAGCTGGATAAAGGACGACTTTCAATCAACCAGAAAGATATGTTCAGGACATAGTCTCATCAGTGCTATTTAGAGATTGTGTTGAAAAGGAAAAAGCTATTGCTTTGAAGCATTTATACGCTGGCCGTGAAATTCCCCACCCTAGACCATTAACGCTGTATTTCTTCTAAAAATGGCGGCTGCCTCGCTCCCGCTTGCTTCTGGCACAGGACACGGCGGCCGCCATTTTGAAGAGGTCGATAGCACTGCTGTTCCCCAATTCCCCTTTCAACATTAGTCCCACACATTACCTTCTCTCTGTTACTGACTATTACAGGGTCCTCTTGGCCACATCATCATCATAGGCAGTCCCTCGGAATCGAGGAAGACTTGCTTCCACTCTTAAAATGAGTCCTTAGGTGGCTGAACAGTCTAATACGAGAGTCACAGTCCCTGTCACAGGTGGGACAGGTAGTCGTTGAGGGAAAGGGTGGGTGGGACGGGTTTGCTGTACGCTCTTTCTGCTGCCTGCGCTTGATTTCTGCATGCTCTCGGCGATGAGACTCGAGGTGCTCAGCGCCCTCCCGGATGCACTTCCTCCACTTAGGGTGGTCTTTGGCCAGGGACTCCCAGGTGTTGTGGGGATGTTGCACTTTATCAGGGAGGCTTTGAGGGTGTCCTTGTAACATTTCCGCTGCCCACATTTGGTTCGTTTGCCGTGAAGGAGGCCACAATGCTGAAATAAAACCCGCCACAAAGCAATCTTTCCAATCCAACTTTATCCCTATATGCATTCAATATGACATCACAAAATCAACTAATCATCCTTGTGCATTCCCTTAGTGACTGTTTTACGTGTGCCTTTGCCTATCCTAGTGATGTCACACAGTGCTACCCCAGTATGGGCTGCAGTATGGCTGGTGGAGGGCTGCTGACTTTCAGTGGGGGAGACTACAGATGGTCTAGCAGGACGACCTCGAGGAGCTTGGTGGCTGAGAGTGGGAAATCGAGTGACAGTGTTTCTTTTTCTTCTCTTTCTCCCCCTTCTTGGTTAACCACTAGCTCGACAGGCTGGATTTCTTGGGGGTTCGAAATGAGGAAGGCACAAGGGTGGAGTTGTGGTGAGGGAGGGTGGGAAAACATGAGCTGTATGCTTACACCATGCGCAGCTTGTACATCAAAAGATATTGTGGGATGAGGTGGAAGTAGGATGTGAGAAGAAGGATAACGTATGAGGATACCAACATCTTGTATTTTTTCAGCCCCGCTGCTGGCCGATGGCTCAGACATGCACCTGCCAAGAATGGCAAACAACGTCTCCTTCTCGGGTGAAGCTAGCAATGTGAGGTGTGCCTCGTATTTGGTAGAGATTGTTGGTGAGTAATGAGTGGGCGGGGATATGTGCATTGAACAGTGTGTGAGGCTAGTGGTGCAGTTGTAGGAGACGGCTTTTGAAGATGTCTTCATTGACCTTGACCACTGGTTTGAGGTCATGAAACTTCTTTGGGCACTGGAGCCAGGTCCTGGGCAATACTGCTGGCAGTGACGGCCTCGACGATCTGGTCCCACACCCTTCTTTCTGGAGGGCCTCCTGGCCCCCTGTGGGTAGAGGACCTTTCTTGCAGTTGATGCCCTGCGCAAAGCTGGAGTGCTGTGTGCGAGACCCTGGGTGGCCTTTTCCTGGCCTGTTGAGCCATTTGTGTTAGTGCTGAAGCACTTTTACCATTTTTTACGTGCAGAAGACTGCCTAGTTTGGAATGATTTTTAATGTTTATTTTTCAGAAGGCAATTGAGCTCCAAGGGCTAGAATCTGCCTATTTTTGAATGATAATTTTTTTTCAGAAGGCAGTTCCCCTTTAAGGGTTTGAGACTATTTTCTAAAATGACATCCTTGCTTTAAGAAAAGGCAGCGTCATTCCAGGGGCGCCACAGGGACACGACATTGGACTCCTGCTGAGCGCACAGCCTGAAGCAGCGCATTGGTCACTCGGCTGTGCACTGAAATCATTCAGATCAGCAGGCAGCGCCAAAATAACAGCGATTGTTTTATGGGCGTGAGCAAATCTCACCCCGCAGTGGCACCACCTGTTTTTGGGCCTTATCGAATTTCTAGGCCTCTAAGCTTAAAGCTAACATTTGTTTAACCTTTTCATGGAGAAACTTTGCGTTGCCAACTTTTACGATTCCCAAAAGATTCTTCAAGGTGGTCCTGAAATAATATCTAAGTAAGAGTCTTGAGCAGGTACTAAAGGAATCATGCCTAACTCTCGTAGGTTCACTTCAATGCCACCTTGAGTTTCCTGCTAAAGACATAGGGAGGGAGGTAAAGAGTTTTCTGATTTTGAGGTTCTCCCAAAACCTGCCAAAGTATTAGACAGAGTCGTTTTTAAAAAATCCTGCAGCTGATAGGCCTGTGAGATTAAACCTAATGATTCAGAAATTCAGATCACTAATCTTCAAAATTAACCAGAATGGGGCCATATGGTAATAATTAAATGCTTCAAAATTCAAAAATCACTTGCATTGCACTAAAAGCATTCCTCAACTGTCCAATTTATCTTAATAGCCATTGTAATGCTACAGTGATCAAGACAGGATTTAGAGTCGAGTTACTGGAAAAATCACTTTGAAGGGGCCGTGGAATCAATTTTTGTTTTGAATGTTACGGTTTCGGGGTGAGAATTTGGGGAGGTGCAGTAGCTCTGATGACTGTACTTTACTTTTTGCCTCTTTCCCCCTTTCTAATGGTGCCTTTTTGCTCCAGTGTACAAGTGCATGAAACAAAGAGGTTTTGCTGTGACTGCAAGGCGGCCCAAGCCCCATAGTAGCTGAGTGAACCTCTGAACCTGAAGTGACCCAAATCGAACCACTTCTGGGTCAATTTTCCCGGGTCATTCGCGCCGTTTTTTCTGGCGCAATTATTTAATACAAAGTTTCCCCCTGGAATCTGCGCCGGCAAAACTGCTTTCGTTACAATTTTTCTAGGTTAGGTTTTTTTGACGTCATAGTCTGTGCCAGTTTTCAGCATTTTTCGCAGTTTGTCCCAAAATGTTTTATCCGAGGCAGGCGTATTTGGCCACTCCGAAAAACCTTCTGGTGAGTTAACAGAAAGCAGCGCACATTGAAAAATCGGCTCTGAAAGACGCCATTGTGTTTCATCGAAGTTTTTGAAAGGAGTCAAGAACACTTGAAATATCCGTAATAAAGTTCAACTTTTTTTATCTTTCAACGGAGTACATGCCAGTTTCTTGGATCTCTGAAGTTTCTTTTTTAGTCACACGCCACGACCGAACGGGCTGTGCTGGAGGGGGGAGGTAGTGTCGGCCGTCAGAATCGGCCCCGCGGCCGGACACAGGGGCTCAGGGCTCGGCTGGAAAACAAGCCCGGGGTGAGTGGGACAGGGGCGGAGGGGGGAGTGGTGGCGATCGGAAGGCTCCTGCATTAGGCACAAGACTGCAATGAGTTAAGGGGCTGGGGGGGGGGAGTGAGGGAACTCCATCCATACTGTCCTGCCTGCTGTGTTAATAATGGAACAAATAATGAAAATTATTCAGATTTAATGTAAAATATATTTTATTCAAAAGTTTAGCAAACAGTTCTTTGTACTTAATTTAACTTTAATAAAATTATTCTTGTATCAAACTTTAAGGTTTTCAGTTACAATCACTTACAAACTTTAAGAGCACTTACTAACTTTTAAACTTGTAAATTTACATAACTTACAAAAATCTTTTGATTTGAGAGCAACAGTAACAATAATAACAACAACAGCAACAACAGCAGCAGCAGCAAAGAAAGGCTGCACCCATCTCTCCTCCACCTTATTCTATGACCGCCCACCGCGCTTGTTCTTGGTGACTCCACCAGCCCTGCCCATAGGCGGTGCCGCAGTGTTTCTGGGGTTGGTACCAAGCTTATTCTTTCTAAGATCTCGGGTAGTGTGCACCTGTTGACAGGGGGTGGGGGGGGAAGGGGTCGGCAGTGTGGAAGGCCCAGCTTGGGGCTCTTCAGAGGCTGGTCTGAGGATTGGAGTGCGAGTGGCAGTTGATTCTGTCAATGGGCGCGGGGTCTGGGCATGTTCCCTTATTGCAGCAGGTAACTCCAACATGCCGTCCTTCCTGCACCCTGACAGTGTCTCAACAACCTGCAACATTCCCTCCCTCATGTTGAGCAAAACTGTCTCAACTACCTTTGAAATTCCCTCCCTCATGTTCAGTGATAGTGTTTGCACTATCTCTGACATTCCCTCCCTGATGTTCACTGACAGCGCATCAGCTACCTCTGACATTCCCTCCCTCATGGTCATTGACATCATTCCCATTTCTCGTGAGATTGCTCTTACTTCTCCTGACACTCCCACTACCTCATCACCCACCCCACTGATGGTGTCCAGGAGTGATCGGGTAAGGTCAATGCCCTCCCCACTCATTGTCATCATCTGAACCACATCTGTTATATCCTGCACCTCAAGAGAGGGCGGTCCAGTTCTCCTTTCCCTCCTCCCCACAGGTGTGGCTCGTACCCCACCACTGGAACCCGCAGCCTGGGACGGTGTGGCCCTGGATGTGCCTCGCTGCACCCACCACTGGGACCCGCAGCCTCGGAAGGTGGGGCCCTGGATGTGCCTCGCTGCATCACACCACTGGAACCCGCAGCCTCGAACACTAGGAAAGCATGGAATATCCCACCAACACTCAAACCACTAGTCACGGAAGGGGCTGGCACCTCAATGAGCGGCACCTGCACCTCCACCAAAGTCAGTAAAACAGTGGGGGCTTTATCCATCTTCATCCCCTCCCCCTCCCCCTCACCCCCATGCTCCTGATCTGGATGGTGGGATTGGAAGATGTTCTCCTCTTCAGGCTCGTCCTCATCTAAATCTTCTTCTTCATCGTCAGGGTCGGCCTCAAGTTCTGCAAAATATAACAGAACACAGACAAATGGTTAGCAGCAGAGGAGGGGGCAGGGTGGGTGGCATGAGTCGGCTCACACAGCGCAGACCAGGCAGCAGGCTGATTTGAAAGACCATGATGAATGATAACACATTGCATCAACCGAAGCGTAGCTGATGGAGACATCCCCACGAACCGAAACATGGCTAGCCCGCGCAGTACTTAACATTTAGCAAAGCCAGACTTAGGAATTTGCAGGATTTACTCTCTCCCTCGAGTGTGGGCCCAGCTTGTGCAGTGGTGGTTGTTTTTCTCCAGGCAGGACCCATCAAAGCAGCAACCCTGTCTTCCAAGGGTGTCAGTGGGTGCAGATTTGCTGGGCCTTCTCCTGTTCGAGTTCTTTCCCTTTTATTATGTGCCGCCTTCCTCTGCAAAGATGAAAATGCAACTTTTCAGTGAGGGTGTCTTTCTGTTGGGTGTGACATACAGATAGTCACATTTGCAATTGCAATTCCATTGAATAAATGAAAATATTACTTACACTAACTACTTGACCAAGGTCCTGCCACTTCTTTTTGCACTGGCCTCCAGACTTCGGGGTGGTCACCATTGCACAGTGATCTTCTGCAACTTGGTTCCAGCATTTCTTCATTTCGTTGGTGGAACTGTTGTGTGACCTCTGCTGGTGTCCAGCTCCTGCCATCTGGTCTCAATCACAGTAACTAGTGCCTCCACTTCATCCTGTAAGAAATTCTTGTTCCTTGCACCGCGTTGCACCTTGTATTGCTGCAGATCCAAATTTCCAATGCTCTAACACAGCGCTCAACGGTCTCACACACACACAACTGGCTCTTTAAAAATTGCCAATTGCCAACCTGGAGCTGTACTGCTCATGCACGTCCAATGAAATAATGTCAAAAACCTCACTTTTTTTGTCACGCATGCGCATAAGGTGCGGCATCATTTTTTCTGCACAGACAGCAGGCTCCACCCCCCACCTCCGAGGCGACTGGACACGCTGCGCGGTGCCAAATTTAAATTATACACTGGGAAACTTTGGCAAAATATTTCTGCTGCATTTCTGGCCTCGAAAAACGGATGTAACTCTGGCAATATGCTAGAAAGCAGGCTGAGGCAAAACTGAGCCCCTGGTTATTGTAAATGAACTTTCAAGAACACTCTTGCAGGAAACATGAGATGTGAGCAAATGAAAGGTTATCTATTACTGAAGGAGGAAGGGGGGAGCGGAGGAAGGAAAAGAAACAGGTAAATGTTCTGGGAGTAATTACTGACAATTCACTGAAAGTATCAGTCAGCGAATGTCAGTTATCAGCAGGGCTTACCTTGCCTGATCCAACTCCAGGACATTTGATTAGCAGTCAGAACAAATTATTTTAACCCTGTACAATTGGTTTCTGGGGCCATATTTAGAATATTATATGTAATTCAAGATACCGTGGGGATGGAATTGGAGAGTGCTGGACTGCCAGTCCAAACCAGGTGCAGCAAGCGTTCCCTGTGCTGGTATGGGTAGGCTCAAGGCACACTCGCTCTTGAGCCGAGTGCCTCATTTAAATTAGGTTGGGCGCAGCTAACGTTCCCTGTGCTGGAATGGATAGGCTCGAGGCCTGCTCGATATTGGGCCTCAGGCCTCATTTAAATAATATGGTAGTTTAGTGGTAATGTTACTGGACTAGCAATCCAGAGACCTGGGCTGATAATCCAGAGACAAGAGTTCAAATCCCACCACCGCAATTGCAGAATTTATATTCAGTTAATTAAATAAATCTGGAACAAGAAGCTAGTATCAGTAATGGTGACCATGAAACTAACGGATTGTGGCAAAAACCTACCTGGTTCACAAATGTCCTTTCGGGAAGGAAATCTGCCATCCTTACATGGTCTGGCCTATGTATGACTCCGGATCCATAGCAATGTAGTTGACTCTTTAACAACCCCCTGAAATGGTGGCTCACCACCATCTTCTCAAGAGCAATTAGGGATGGGCAATAAATGCTGGCCTTGCCAGTGATGCCTACATCCCTGGAACAAATTAGTAAAACAATTTTTTTTTAATGACCAGTGAGCTGTAGGTGCCTGCTGCATGTCTCCAGGCAGCTCGCCAGTGAAGTGGATTTAAGCAAAGGGCCGATTGGGAGGCAAAAAGGTGATTATATCAGGAAGGGACGGAGCATACAAACAAAACAGTGCACTAACAAATAGGGTCCAGGTAATAAAAAATAGCGATAAGACAAACAGGGCTACAGTACAAAATAATGTTAAGGTGTCTAATAATGTTAAATAGACAAATCTAGAAGTACTGTATCTGAATGCACGAATCATCGTAATAAGGTAGATGAATTAACAGCGCAAACAGATGTAAACGGATACGATATAGTTGCAATTACGGAGACATGGTTGCAGGGTGACCAGGGTTGGGAACTGAATATCCAAAGATATTCAATATTTAGGAAGGAAAGGCAAAGATGAAAAGAGGGCGATGTGGCTTTGTTAGTAAAGGATGAAATCAGAGCAATAGGGAGAAAAGTTATTATTGCATTCCTAACACAGATGAGACTGCACACAGGGAGATTAAAGTAACAGTGATCTCAGTCTTTATTAAGACACTCCAGAAGAGCAGGCCTTAGGGGCCGGCTTATATACAGTGCTCCCAAGGAATGCTGGGATCCCTTGGGACTTCAGGGGATGCGCTCCCTGGTGGCGGAACATGGGAGTGCATGCTTTACAGATACACAACATCACTCCCCGCCCCAAAGTCAAAGTGAAAACTATTTACAAGGTGAGGCGGTCGGGAGCCTTTCTTTCCCTGGTGGACCGCCTCGGTACAAATGTCTGTTCTGGTGTGTTGGCTGTGCCCTCGCGGAGCTGGCATGTTGTTGGCCCTGCAGGGCTGCTGGGTGAGCCTGGCCTTGCTGGGCTGTTGGGCGTGATGGGATCGATTTCCTGGTCTGGGGTGGTGTCGTTGATCCTTTGGGTGTGTGTTGTGGGCTCGAAAAAGGTGGTGTCTGCTGTGGGTTGTTCAGGACAGTCTGTGAACTTCAGCCTCGTTTGGTCCAGGTGCTTTCTGCAAATTTGTTCATTGTCTAGTTTGACTACAAACACCCTAATCGCTTCTTTAGCTATCACCGTGCCCGCGATCCACTTGGTACCATGTCCATAGTTTAGCACATAGACACGGTCATTCAGATCAATTTCCCGTGACACAGTGGCGCGACCATCGTTTACATTTTGTTGCTGCCGCCTACTCTCTACCTGATCATGCAGGTTGGGGTGAACCAGCGAGAGTCTGGTTTTAAGTGTCCTTTTCATGAGTAGCTCAGCCGGGGGCACCCCTATGAGTGAATGGGGTCTCGTGCGGTAGCTGAGCAGTACTCGAGACAGGCGGGTTTGCAGTGAGCCTTCTGTGACTCGTCTGAGGCTCTGTTTGATTGTTTGTACTGCCCGCTCTACCTGTCCATTGGAGGCTGGTTTAAACGGGGCCGAGGTGACATGTTTGACCCCATTGCAGGTCATGAATTCTTTAAATCCGGCACTGTGAAACTTGGCCCGTTGTCACTGACCAGTATGTCAGGCAGGCCGTGGGTGGCAAACATGGCCCTCAGGCTTTCAATGGTGGCGGTGTCGGTGCTTCCCGACATTATTTCACGTTCAATCCATTTTGAAAAAGCATCCACCACCACCAAGAACATTTTACCGAGAAATGGGCCCGCATAGTCGACATGGATCCTCGACCATGGTCTGGAGAGCCAGGACCACAAACTTAGTGGTGCCTCTCTGGGCGCGTTGCTCAACTGAGCACACACGCTGCGTTGCCGTACACAGGACTCTAAGTCAGAGTCGATACCAGGCCACCACATGTGGGATCTGGCTATCGCTTTCATCATTACTATACCCGGGTGTGTACTGTGGAGATCCGAGATGAACATCTCCTTGTCCTTTTGGGGTAGCACTACACGGTTACCCCACAACAGGCAGTCTGCCTCAATGGGCAGCTCGTCCTTTCGCCGCTGGAACGGCTTGATTAGCTCTTGCATTTCAACGGGGATGCTGGCCCAGCTCCCATGCAGTACACAGTTTTTTACTAGGGACAGCAGAGGATCTTGGCTGGTCCAAGTCCTAATCTGGCAGGCCGTGACAGGTGATTTATCATTTTCAGACACTTCCATGACCATCAACAAGTCTGCGGGCTGCGCCACTATCAACAAGTTTGCAGGCTGCGCCATTTCCACCCCCGTGGTGGGCAATGGTAGCCGACTGAGAGCATCCGCACAGTTCTCGTTGCCTGGCCTGTGGCGGATGGTATAATTATACACTGATAGCACGAGTGCCCACCTTTGTATGTGGGCTGAGGCTTTAGTATTTATCCCCTTGTTTTCAGCGAACAGGGATATGAGCGGCTTGTGATCGGTTTCCAGCTCAAATTTGAGGCCAAACAGGTACTGATGCATTTTCTTTACCCCGAAAACACACGCTAATGCCTCTTTCTCAATCATGCTGTAGGTCCTCTCGGCCTTAGACAAGCTCCTGGAGGCATAGGCGACAGGTTGCAACTTCCCTGCAACATTAACTTGTTGTAATACACAACCAACTCCGTACAACGATGCATTACATGCTAGCACAAGTCTTTTACACGGGTTACACAATACAAGCAGCTTGTTGGAGTATAAAATGTTTCTGGCTTTCTCAAAAGCAATTACTTGTTTTTTTCCCCATACCCAGTTCTCACCTTTACGCAATAACACATGTAGGGGCTCTAAGAGGGTGCTTAACCCCGGTAGGAAGTTACCAAAATAGTTGAGGAGTCCCAGGAACGACCGCAGCTCCATGATATTCTGTGGCCTGGGCGTGTTCCTGATAGCCTCTGTCTTGGCATCTGTGGGCCGAATGCCGTCCGCTGCGATCTTTCTCAACAAAAACTCCACTTCTGTTGCCATGAAGACACATTTCGACCTCTTCAGCCACAGCCCTACATGATCCAGTCGCTGGAGGACCTCTTCCAGGTTTTGTAGGTGCTCGACGGTGTCCCGACCCATGACCAATATGTCGTCCTGAAAAACCACCATGCGTGGTACCGACTTGAGTAGGCTCTCCATGTTTCTCTGGAAGATCGCTGCAGCCGACCGATTCCAAACGGGCATCTGTTGTAGATGAACAGTCCCTTGTGCGTGTTGATGCAGGTGAGGCCCTTTGAAGACTCCTCCAGGTCCTGCGTCATGTAGGCCGAAGTCAGGTCGAGGTTGGTGAACGTCTTGCCTCCTGCCAGCGTCGCAAATAGGTCGTCTGCCTTAGGTAGCGGATATTGGTCATGTAGCGAGAAACGATTAATAGTTACTTTATAATCGCCGCAAATCCTAACCGTGCCATCACTTTTGAGTACTGGAACAATCGGGCTGGCCCACTCACTGAATTCCACTGGGGAGATGATGCCCTCGTGCTGCAGCCTGTCCAGCTCGATTTCCACTCTCTCCCTTATCATGTGAGATACCACTCGTGTCTTGGGGTGAATGGGTCGTGCCTCTGGGACCAAGTGGATCCACACCTTCGCCCCGAAAAAGTTTCCAATGCCTGGCTCAAAAAGGGAAGGAAATTTGTTAAGAACCTGGGTACATGAGGCCTCATCAACATGTGATAGCACTCGGATGTCATCCCAGTTCCAGCGGATTTTGCCCAGCCAGCTCCTTCCAAGCAGTGTGGGGCCTGGGACAATCCAGAGTGGCAGTTTGTGCACCGTGCACTCGTAGGTGACCTTGACCATGGCGCTGCCCAGGACAGTGATAAGCTCTTTGGTGTACGTTCTCAGTTTCGTGTGGATGGGGCTCAGGGCTGGTCTGAATGCCTTGTTGCACCAGTCTCTCAAACATCTTTTTACTCATGATGGATTGGCGAGCGCCAGTGTCCAGTTCCATGGCTATGGGTAAGCCATTCAATTTTACATTTAGCATTATAGGTGGACATTTCGTCGAAAATGTGTGCACTCCGTGTATTTCAGCATCTGCCTTCTCTCTCTGAGGCTCAAAATTGCTTTGATCCACCATGGACCGATCTTCCACTGCCACGTGGTGGTTAGCAGGTTTTGCAGAGCTTGCAGCTCGTTTGCAAGCTCGTTGGAGGTGCCCCATTGTTCCACAGCTCTTGCAAACATACCCTTTGAAGCGGCGTGATTAGGCTGAATGGAAGCCTCCACAACGGCAACAAGGTGTGAATTGCCTTGCATTCATCCTTTGCTGCGGACTCTGAGTCATTTGGGTCACCTGAGGCCTGCTGGCAGTTGCAGACGCATGGTTTCTGCCCTGTACATTTCTGCTCGCAAACACAGTTCCAGTTAATTTATGAACATTGCTAGCACTTGTGTGCTGAGAGATTTGTTTGGTGTTATCACTGGTGGACATAAACACCTGTACTATCGCAATGGCCTTGATAAGGGTCGGTGTCTCTACAGTCAAAAGTTTTCGTAGGCTGGCCTCGTGGCCAATGCCTAGTACAAGAAAGTCTCTGAGCATTTGCTCCAGGTAGCCATCAAACTCACAGTGTCCTGCAAGTCGCCTTAGCTCGGCGACGTAGCTCGCCACTTCCTAACCTTCAGATCGCTGGCACGTGTAGACCCGATATCTCGCCATCAGCGCGCTCTCCCTCGGGTTAAGATGCTCCCAAACCAGTGTACACAGCTCCTCATACGACTTATCTGTGGGTTTCACCGGAGCCAGAAGACTTTTCATGAGGCTGTAGGTCGGTGCCCCGCAAACAGTGAGGAGGACCGCTCTCCTTTTTGCAGTGCTTCCTTCTCCGTCCAGCTCGTTGGCTACAAAGTACTGGTCTAGCCGTTCGACATAGGCTTCCCAGTCCTCACCCTCCAAGAACTTCTCCAGGATGCCCATAGTTTGCTGCATCTTTGCGTTGTATTCGTATACTCGTTGCCAGTTATTGTGTTCCTAACACAGATGAGACTGCACACAGGGAGGTTAAAGTAACAGTGACCTCAGTCTTTATTAAGACACTCCAGAGTGAGGAATAGGCCTTAGGGGCCGGCTTATATACAGTGCTCCCAAGGGATGCTGGGATCCCTTGGGACTTCAGGGGATGCACTCCCCGGTGGCGGAACATGGGAGTGCATGCTTTACAGATACACAACAGTTATTGGCTCAGAAAATCAAGATGTAGAATCAGTCTGGGTGGAGCTAAGGAGCAACAAGGGGCAGACAATATTGGTGGGAGTCATCTACAGGCCTCCAAATAGTAGTGGTAATGAAGGGGACGGCATCAAACAGGAAATTAGAGATGCATGTAACAAGGGTACTACAGTAATCGTCGGTGACTTAATCTACATATAGACTGGCGAAACCAAATTAGTAATAATACTGTGGAAGATGAATTCCTGGAGTATGCAAGAGATGGTTTTTTATACCAGTACGTCGAGTACCAGCCTACTAGGGAACAGGCTATCCTACATTGGGTATTGTGCAATGAGAAGGGGTTAATTAAGTCTTGTTGTGCGGGTGCTTTAGGGAAGAGTGACCATAACATGATTGAATTCTTTATTAAGCTGGAAAGTGAAGTAGTCCAATCTGAAACTAGGGTCCTAAATCTAAACAAAGGAAACTACGAAGGTATGAGGAATGAATTGACTATGATAGATTGGGATGATTCATTAAAAGGCATGATGGTGGATAGGCAATGGCTAACATTTAAGGAACGAATGCATGAATTGCAACAGTTATACATTCCTTTCTGGCGCAAAAACACAAAAGGAAAAGTGGCCCAACCATGGCTAACAAAATAAATTAAGGATAGTATTAGATACAAAGAGGAGTCATTCAAAGTTGCCAGATAAAGTAGTAAGCCTGAGGATGGGAGCAGTTTAGAATTCAACAAAAAAAGGACCAAGAGATTGATTAAGAGGGGAAAAATAGAGTATGAGAGTAAACTTGCAAGGAACATAAAAACCGACTGCAAAAGTTTCTATAAGTATGTAAAAGAAAAAGATTAGTAAAAACAAAAGTAGGTTCTTTAGAGTCAGAAATGGGAGAAATTATAATGGGGAACAAGGAAATGGCAGAACAATTAATGGCAGAACATAATGTCCCAGAAATGCTAGGGAACCAAGGGTCTAGTGAGCAAGAGGAATTAAAGGAAATGATTATTAGTAAGAAAATAGTGCTGGAGAAACTAATGGGACTGAAGGCCACTAAATCCCCAGGGCCTGATGATCTGCATCCCAGAGTACTAAAAGAGGTATCCATGGAAGTAGTGGATGCGTTGGTTGTTATCTTCCAAAATTCTATAGATTATGGAACAGTTCCTGTAGATTGGAGGGTGGCAAATGTAATCCTACTATTTAAAAAAAGAGGGAGAGAGAAAACAGGGAACTACATCAGTAGTAGGGAAAATGCTAGAGTCTGTTATAAAGGATGTGATTACGGGACACTTAGATAATATCAACAGGATTAGACAAAGTCAACATGGATTTAAGAAAGGAAAATTGTGTTTAGCAAACTTACTGGAGTTTTTTGAGGATATAACTGATAGAATAGATGAGGGAGAATAGTGTATTTGGATTTTCAGAAGGCCTTTGATAAAGTCCCACATAAGAGGTTAGTGTGCAAAATTAAACCACATAGGATTGGGAGTAATACGGATTGAAAATTGGTTAACTGACAGGAAACAGAGAGTAGGAATAAACGGGTCTTTTTCGGGGTGGCGGGCAGTGACTAATGGGGTACCACAGGGATCAGTGCTTGGGCCCCAGCTATTCACAATATATATAAATGATTTGGATGAGAGAACCAAATATAATATTTCCAAGTTTGCTGACGACACAAAACTAGGTGGGATTGTGAGTTGTAAGGAGGATGTAAAAATGCTGCAAGGCAATTTTGAAAGGTTGAGTGAGTGGGCAAACACATAGTATATGCAGTATAACGTGGATAAATGTGAAGTTATCCACTTTGGTAGGAAAAACATAAAGACCATGAGCTAGATTTTACACTTTTGTGCAGATCGTCCAAAAATGGGCGTTATTTCCGGCGTGGGCGGTAAAATGGGTTTTCAGATCGGCCACTCCTAATTTTTGAAATTGGGCGTTACCACGTGTGATATGAAATGGGCGTTAGTGTTACATTTCTCTGACCTTCTGCCGTAAAATGTCGCCGTCCTTAGCAACGGCATGGCAACTCTCGTTTCCCACGATTCAAGACTTATGGGGTCATCATTACATGCACAGAAGAGGAGAAAAAGAGAGAAGGAGCAGAGAGGGACTGAAGGCGTGTGTGGCTGTGGTGTGTGCTTGTTTGGCTGTTGTGGGAGGTACGAGGAAGATTCAGCAGCAGCAAAAAAAGCCTACTAAGCATCCAGAACATAGTTGGCACCGAGTTTTTGTCCAACAAATAATATATAACATGGAAGGGATGGAGGAGGCCCTGGAGCTGGTAGCCAGGAACACTGGTGGCAGAGGGCTCCCAGTGGTCCCAGAGTGTGGCACTGCACCCCAAGGTGCCGCACCCCCATTGCCAATGACACATTAGAACCAGGAGCAACATCTTGCTTCTGGCTCGGAACATGTTCCCACCTCGGGACAGTCCTCTCCCGTATCCATCCAAGCAGCGGTTCAGCTGTCATCACGCCCCCCCCCGCCCCCCATCCACCGAATGAAGCAGCGCCTGAGGAACTCCTCGGCCAGGCCACTTGAAGTCAGGAGGGGAAGGGGTAGAGGTGGGGATGAAAAGTGGGGGAGGGTGGGGGAAGGGTTGGTTTTTACAGAAATACTTATGGTTTCAGACAAATGTTCGGTTTAAATGTTTTTTATTTATCAAAACCTTGTTGCGTATTGGCTCAGATAGCTGCACTGTTACACACTGGTGATTCCTTAACATCAAAGGGTATAATTAAACTTAACTTCAATCAACTTAAACTTTAACTGCCACCAAGGTAATGCCCACCATTGATGTATCACCTGCACACCCTGCAGTGTGTCAGCCTTGTAAATACCACCAACGTTCTTTCAGGCAAAGTGATCATTGATGAGCTCCTGACGTAAGGCTCTTGCAGCTATCATGCCACCACGGGCCCTTTCATGCGGTCTACAGGGGGGCGGGGGCATGGCTTCAGCATCAGCCTGATTGTCTGAGCCGATGTCAGCATCCGCCTCCTCGTCCTCCTCTTCCTCTCTCTGGTGAGGTGGACTGTCAGATTCTAATGGCAATTCTTGTCCCCTCCTGATAGCCAAGTTGTGTAGCATTGAGCACACCACCACGAATTGAGCTACCTGCTCTGCTGGTATTGGAGCTCACCTCCTGAGTGATCCAGCCATCTAAAGCACTGCTTAAGCACTCCAATGGTTTTCTCCACGATACTGCGAGTGGCTCTCATTGTATCGCCTCTCGGCTTGGATGTGGTGTGACGCAGGGGGGTCATCAGCCAGGTGGCAAGGCCATATCCTTTGTCACCATGCAAGCAGCATTGACCTTGTGGCTGATCATTAAACATGTCAGATACAGTGCTCTCACGCAGGACGTGAGCATCATGGATGCTGCCCAGAAATTTAGCATTCACTGCCATAATAATTTGCTGGTGGTTGACAACGAGTTGCACATTCAGGGTTGGAATCCCTTGTGGTTCCTGAAAACCTCTGCATTCTGAAAAGGTGCCCGCATCGCAATGTGTGTACAGTCTATTGCTCCCTGCACCTTGGGGAAGTTAGCAATTTGGTAGAATCCTAAAGCCCACTCAGTCTGAGCCTCCTTGGTCATACGGAAGCTGATAAAGTACAGGGCTTCAGTGACCTGTCTAATGCATTAATATGTGGCATGCTGAGACATACCACAAATGTCGCCAGCTGAGGCCTGAAAAGAACCCGACACATAGAATGACAGTGCTGCGGTGACTTTGACCTCAACGGACAGTGCGGTCCTGATGGTGCTGGCAGGCTGCAGATCTCCCCTTATGAGCTGGCATACCTCAGTGATAACCTCTTTGTTGAAGCGCAGTCTCCGAAGGCAGGTGATGTCGGGCAAGTTGAGGTAAGACTGCTTCTCCCTGTACTTGCGGGGGTGTAACGTCTGATCCTCCTCATCAGTCTGGCACGTCTTACATTGGACACATAATGCTGTGGAGCATACCTTCAGCCATCTCGAGCCCGCAGCATCAAGAGAGGGTGAGAAATTGCTATCTGTTTTCCATTGATTGATCACAAAGAATGAATGTCCCGATGAAGCCACCTATTAAATTCCAATTGTCCACAGTATGATAAAGATGCTTGTTCAGATGTTCACATCACCTCCAAAGACCTCCAGAGTGCATCCGAACTCCGCCGAGGTTGAAACAGAGCAGCCTTTTAAATGATGCGACATGTGATTTAGAACATGGCGTCCATACCGCTGTGAGTAGATCTGGCGAGTTCCACTTTTCCCAGCGTTTTTCTGGGCGAGCGATATTGTGGGCGAGATGTGTGCGAGGTGGTGAAAGTGACGCTGGGCGATCTCCTGGGCGTTAGAACAGGTTCTTTTCGGCAAATGTGATCTTTACGACAAAATAAAGTGGGCGGTCGGTATTATTGAATCTCAGCGTTAATTACGTACGGAAAGTAACGCTGGGCGATATTATGGGCGTTGGTTTCGCCCATTCTGATGATTCCGCCCCAAAAAAGTGGGCGGACGGTATTATTTTTTCCCGGCATGGGGAAAGTAGCACTCGGTGATAAGTGTCCAAAAAATGGGCGTTAGTTTCCATTTTGTGGCTAAATGGCCGATATCTGGGCGTTATACATCATTTCAGCGGTAAAATGGACGTTAAGTGGGCGTTATGCACGCAAAAAAGTGTAAAATCTAGCCCCATGTATTATTTAAATGGTGATAGCTTGGGAAATGTCGATGTACAAAAGGACCTGGGTTCCTTGTAAACCAGTCATTGAAAGCAAACTTGCAGGTGCAGCAGGCAGTTAGGAAGGCAAATGGTATGTTGGCCTTCATTGCAAGAGGATTTAAGTACAGGAGCAAGGCTGTCTTACTACAGTTATACAGGGCCTTGGTGAGACCACACCTGGAGTATTGTGTGCAGTTTAGAAGAATGAGAGGAGATCTCATTGAAACATATAAAATTCTGACGGGGCTGGACAGACTGGATGCGGGGAGGATGTTTCCCCTGGCTGGAAAGTCGAGAACAAGGGGTCACAGTCTCAGGATACGGGGTAGGAAATTTAGGACTCAGATGAGGAGAAATGTCTTCACTCAAGGGTGGTGAACCTGTAGAATTCTCTACCACAGAAGGCTATGGAGGCCAAGTTACTGAATATATTTAAGAAGGAGATAGATAGATTTCTAGACACTAAAGGCATCAAGGGATGTGGGGAGAAAGTGGGAATATGGTGTTGAGATAGAGGATCAACCATGATCAAGCAGGCTCGAAGGGCCGAATGGCCGACTACTGCTCCTATTTTCTATGTCTCTATGTTTCTATGATCGGGAGAGGGGAGGCGGTCTGGGGGAGGCGAATTGGGGGGAGGCATTCGGGAGGGGGGAAGCACTGGGATCGGTGGGGAGGCAGCGATCGAGTGGGGGCCGACAACGGAATTAGTGATGGAGCCATCAATGGTTGAAAATGGCAGGCGGAAGTCCTGTCCCATCACACTACCTCCAACTCAAACACCTCCATATAATTTGCAGACTTTTTGAAAAAAAAAATCAGAATACAGGATCTTAGTGTTACAAAATGGAACAGATTGCTATTTCAGGGACTCAGCATCAGTATCCAGCAGAGCCAGGCTAGATGTAGCACGACTACATACAGAGTAACAGCCCTAAACGCAGAAGATCAACTTCCTGAAGGGGTTTCTCTGGCTGAAGGCCCCCCCCTTCAAAAATTCTGATCTCTTCTGGGGTCCAAACATTTGCTTGGCCTGCACCCCAATGATGGGGCCCAAGAGCGCCCTCCAGAGTCTGGCATACGTTAACTTGCTAGGTGTACCGGTTGCTACACCAATGCCAGATCTTTACCATGGAGCCAGAGTAAGGATTCCCACCATACATTCCTCAAGCCCCTGGCTCTGACCACACCCCCAGCACATTAACTGCTTTGTAAGAGAATGGCAGAAGTTCCACCTGTTATGTATGGAGAAAGAGTCAGACTGAACACTGAGCTCAAAGTAACGTGTGACCTTAGTCTTTTATTGCAGGTCTCCAGAGTGCCTCTCCAACCTGTGAGGTCTCCTTAAATACCTGTGCTCCCAAGGGATTATGGGATCCCTTGGGATGCCAGGGGATGAGCCCTCTGGTGGCTATACAGAGTAAATACAAGTTTACATATATAACACTCCCCCCCTAACATCAACAGTGTAACTATTTACAATGTGAGTCGATCTGGGGTCCTTCCTGCCCTGGTTGATCGTCTCGGTGTGAAAGCTGGTATTGGAAAATCAATTGTTTGGCCCTCGCTGGGCTGCTGTGCAGCTGGCCTTGCTGGGCTGCCTGGTATGGTGAGTCCTGCTGGGCTGCTGTGGATCATGGGTTCTGCTTCGAGGTCAACCGTGGTGCCGGTTTCCACTAATGTGTATTTTGGGGGATCAAAAAAAGTGGTGTCCAAGGTGGGTTGCTCAGGATAGTCCCTAAATCTGAGTTTGATTTGGTCCAAGTGTTTCCGGTGAATGAGTCCATTTGAAAGTTTGACCCGAAACACCCTGCTCCCCTTTTTGGCCATGACAGTGCCGGAAGCCACTTGGGACCTTATCCATAATTTAAAACAAATACAGGATCATTGATTTCAATCTCGCGTGACATATTTGCGCTATCATGGTATGCACTTTGTTGAAGCCGCCTGCTCTCTACTTGTTCATGTAGATCAGGGTGAACTAACGAGAGCCTTGTCTTAAATGCTCTTTTCATGAGCAGTTCAGCAGGTGGGATCCCAGTGAATGAGTGGGGTCTTGTGTGGTAGCTAAGCAGGACTCGGGATAGGCGAGTCTGCAGAGAGCCTTCAGTTACCTTCTTCAAGCCCTGCTTGATGGTTTGCACTGCTCTCTCTGCCTGACCATTGGACGCTGGTTTAAACGGGGCAGATGTGACATGTTTGATCCCGTTATGGATCATGAATTCTTTGAACTCAACACTGGTAAAACATGGCCCGTTGTCGCTCACCAGGACATTGGGTGGGCCGTGTGTGGCAAACATGGCCCGCAGGCTTTCAGTAGTGGCAGCGGACGTGCTCACATTCAATCCACTCAGATTACGCATCTACAACCACAAGGAACATTTTACCCAAGAACGGGCTTGCATAATCGACGTGTACCCTAGACCACGGTTTGGAGGGCCAAGACCATAAACTTAGCGGCGCCTCCCTGCGTACATTGCTTAACTGCGAGCATGTATTACATCTGTGAACACAGGACTCTAAGTCCGCATCGATACCGGGCCACCACACGTGGGATCTGGCTATCGCTTTCATCATTACGATGCCTGGGTGAGTACTGTGGAGGTCACTGATGAAAGTGCCTCTGCCCTTCTTGGGAACCACTACTCGATTGCCCCACAGAAGGCAGTCTGCCTGTATAGACATTTCATCTTTGCACCGCTGGAACGGCTTTATATCTTCCTGCATTTCCACTGGGACACTGTACCAGCTCCCGTGAAGTACATAGATTTTGACTAGGGATAATAAGGGGTCCTGGCTCGTCCAGGTTTTGATCTGCTGGGCAGTGACTGGTGATTGCTCACTCTCAAATGCTTCCATAACCAAGGCTAAATCTGCGGGCTGCGCCATTTCCACCCCCGTGGTGGGCAATGGCAGCCTACTGAGAGCATCGGATGCCGTAGCTGTATGCGGACAACGTGAGCGACCATCTCTGGATGCGGGCCCCTGCATTGGTATTTATCCCTTTACTCTCGGAAAACAGGGATATTAGTGGCTTATGGTCAGTTTCCAATTCGAATTTTAGCCCAAACAGGTATTGATGCATTTTCTTTACCCCAAAGACACACGCTAACACTTCTTTCTCAATCATGCTGTAGGTTCTCTCAGCCTTAGACAGACTCCTGGATGCATAAACAACCGTTTGTAGTTTCCCGAAATCATTAGCTTGTTGCAATACACACCCGACGCCATATGACGCATCACATGCTAGTACCAAGCGCTTACATGGATCATACAACACAAGCACTTTGTTTGAGCAGAACAATTTTCTCGCTTTTACAAAGGCATTTCCTTGGCTTTTCCCCCAAACCCATTCGTCCCCTTTTCGTAGTAAGACATGCAGTGGTTCTAACAGTGTGCTGAGACTCAGGTAAGAAGCTAGTCTCAGAAACGACCGCAGCTCCATCACGTTCTGTGGCCTCAGTGCGTTCTCGATTGCCTTCGTCTTCGTGTTGGTGTGCCTGATGCCGTCTGCTGGAATCCTCCTTCCCAAGAACTCCACTTCAGGCGCCATGAAAATGCACTTCGAGCATTTTAACCTGAGCCCCATGCAGTTAAGTTGAATAAGAACCTCCTCCAGGTTCTGCAGATGCTCGACTGTGTTCCAACCTGTGACCAAGATGTCGTCCTGGAAGATCACGGTGTGCGGGACCGACTTCAGTAAGTTTTCCATGTTTCTCTGGAATATCGCCGCCACTGATCGAATTCCAAACAGGCATCTGTTATAAATAACAAGACCTGTGTGCGTGTTGATGCAGGTGAGGGCCTTCGATGATTCCTCCAGTTCCTGCGTTATGTAGGTTGAAGTCAGATCCAGCTTCGTGAATGTCTTTCGTCCCGCCAGCGTTGCAAAGAGGTCGTCTGCCTTTGGCAGTGGATATTGATCCTGCAAGGAGAAACGATTGATAGTTACTTTTTAATTGCCATAGATTCTCATGGTGCCGTCTCCCTTGTGGACTGGGATAATGGGACTGGCCCACTCGGTTGAACTCGATCGGTGAAATGATGCCCTCTCTTTGCAGCCGGTCTAGCTCAATTTCTACCCTTTCTCTCATCATGTACAGTACTGCTCTCGCCTTTTGATAGATGGGTCATGCCCCCGGAATTAGGTGGATCTGTACTTTTGCTCCTTGGAATTTCCCGATGCCTGGTTCAAACAGCGAAGGGAACTTGTTTAAGACCTGGGCACACGCAGTGGCGTCAGCGGACGAGAGTGCTCGGACGTTGTCCCAGTTCCAGCGTATCTTTCCCAGCTAGCTCCTGCCGAGCAGCGTGGGACCCTCACCCGGTACCACCCAGAGTGGTAGCTTGTGCACTGCTCCATCGTAAGAGACCTTTACGGTAGCACTGCCGATAACGGGAATCAGTTCTTTTGTATAAGTTCTTAGTTTCGTGGGAACTGGTGTTAAGACTGGCCTTGAGGCCTTGTTGCACCACAACCTTTCGAAAGTCTTTTTGCCCATGATGGACTGGCTCATGCCCGTGTCCAGCTCCATTGACACCAGGAGTCCATTTAGTTCAACATTCAGCATTAGCAGGGGACAATTCATGGTGAATGTGTGCACCCCATGTACCTCTGCCTCCTCGGTCTGAGGCTCTGGTTCATCGTGATCCTCCGTGGATCTGTCCTCCTCTGCAACATGGTGGTTTTCAGGTTTAGCAGGATTTGCAGCTCTCCTGCACATACGTTGGCGGTATCCCATTGTTCCACAGCCCTTGCAAATGTACCCTTTGAATCAGCATGAATGGAAACGATGATCACCCCACAGCACCAACAAGGCGTTAATGGCCTTGCATTCATCACCCTTGATGGTGGACTCTGAGACATCTGTGGACATGTAGCTGCAGGTATATGTGACCTGCCCTGTATGTTACAATTCAAAAACAACATCACTTTGTTCACAGTACTTGTAGCAGCACTTGTGTGCTGAGAGATTTGCTTAGTATTGTCACTGGTGGCAATGAACGCCTGGGCTATTGCTATGGCCTTACTCAAGGTTGGGGTCGCTACAGTGAAAAGTTTGCGAAGTATGGTTTCGTGGCCAATGCCAAGTATGAAAAAGTTTCTGAGCATGTGCTCCAAATGTCCTTCAAATTCGTAATGTCCTGCAAGGTGTCTTAGCTCGGCAACATAACTCGCCACTTCCTGGCCTTCAGAACTTTTGTAGGTGTAGAACCGATACCTCACCATCAGAACGCTTTCCTTCGGGTTCAAATGCTCTCGGACCAGTGTGCACAAATCATCGTATGATTTCTCCGTGGGTTTCGCTGGAGTGAGCAGATTCTTCATGAGGCCATACGTTGATGCCCCACAGGCGGTGAGGAGGATCGCCCTTCATTTGGCAACGTTCTCTTCCCCATCTAGCTCGTTGGCCACGAAGTACTGGTCGAGTCGCTCCACTAAAGTTTCCCAATCATCTCCCTTTGAGAATTTCTCCAGGATGTCCACTGTTCTCTGCATCTTTGTGTTTGCTATCTGTATCTCGTCGCCAGTTGTTATGTATGGAGAAAGAGTCAGACTGAACTCTGTGAGCTCAAAGTAATGTGTGACCTTAGTCTTTTATTGCAGGTCTCCAGAGTGCCTCTCCAACCTGTGAGGCCTCCTTAAATACCTATGCTCCCAAGGGATTATGGGATCCCTTGGGACTCCAGGGGATGAGCCCTCTGGTGGCTGTACAGAGTAAGTACAAGTTTACATATATAACACCACCGCTTACAGATCATTGCAGAAACTGCTGGGAATTGTGGGTCCCAATTACACTGGGATCTGGGGTTCTATAGGTGTAAAGCCGGCACAACGATGGTCAGTTTCGGAGACCAACGTCCAGCGTCACGAGGACATCTGACCCGATATTGGGTCAGGCCGTTTTTCAGGCATCCCTGGCCACCACCCAAAATAAGCAATTGGCCCCGACATATGTAAATGAGAAGCCTAACACTTGTTTTAGGCCTTTTAGCTGAAATCCCTTTGGGTTGAGCGGTGCAGGATCCAGGCCTGCTCCACACAGGACTCTTCAGCAGCCACTGCGCCTACTAACAAATGGTACGTTATTTTCTTTTAACATTTCAAAAATCATTCCTGTGGAGCCAGGAGTAGCAGGAGTGCTCCCCCAGCCCCGATTCCATAGTATTGCAATCCCTTTCCTCGATTACCACTCCAGCCTCTCCCCTGGGGCTTACCTTAAGGCTGCTGCCATTGAGTAAGTGGCCCCAGATAAAACAAAATGAAATTCAAAATGCCAAACCTATTAAAATGAGGCCCAAGGCACAATTCTGGGCCGGCCAAGGGCGTTCCAATTGGCGCACGTGTTGGTTGAAATCAGGCCCAGATGCATTCCCACCCCATTTTCTTCTGATATTTGCACATGTATTAAAAGGTTTTATAATAAATTCAAGTTGTTGTTGTTGAAAGAAAGAAATTACTGTATAGCACCTATCACATCCTCACCATGTCCCAAAGTGCTTCACAGCGAATGATTGCTCTTGAAATCTAGTCTCTGCTGTTAAATAGGCAAACATGGCAGTTACTTTGTGCACAGCAAGGTCCAACAAAGGCCAATGAGATAAAGGACTAATGAATTTGTTTTGATGGTGCTAATTGAGGGATGAGTATTGGGCAAGACACTAGGAGAACTCCTCCGTTCTTCAAATAGTGCGATGGGATCTTTTATGTCTACCTGAAGAGGAAGACAGTTTCTCAGTTCGAGAATTCGAGTATAGATGTGCAAGGCTAGAAAAGAGCAGGTGATGATTACTACCATGGCATCTCTCAATCTGCTCTAACTTAATGGTTTGTTTTGTGTAAGTAGTCCTAAAAAGCAGCCTGACTACTGGATGGGTTCTCTTTCCTGATGGTGGTGGGAAAGAAGTGATTTCTGTTGGTTTTCTGGCAGGGAGGCCTTATCCCTGGCAACCCTGGTGCAGTTTGCACCCATCTTCTATTATAGATGATGTAGGCTTAGATTTCTCTCTTGGCTGTAACTGTGCTGCTTGATTTTGAATGTGCTTTTGCAGTATTTCTATTATATTTCATAGCATTTTAGCAAGTGGTAATAGCAGTCAGGAATTTTTCACTGGTGCAATTACTAACTGTGGTGTTTTACTGGTGAGAGAAACAAAACAAAATAATCAAGAGGTTGGCAATGGAATTATCCACTTATTCTTGAATACACCAGTGGTGGCGGAAAACAGGCACATCCTTATTTTATTGATTTTAACAGAGAGAAACGTCAAGCAGGGTGTGTATTACGGGCCACTGATCTGCTACCTCACGCCTGCTGTAGCCACCCAAAGTTAAAATTAGCCCTTGGAGTTATGTGTCATTAAAACCAGTGGAACAGGATGTTTTTTCAGTATTTTGTCATGTGACCAAGATTATAAAGGATTCAGAGGGCGGCGAGATAGGATTTTATTGGCAAATACATCCTCAGGTTATTTTGGAGGTTTCAGTAGATTTTCTGCTGAAACCATTTTAGTCACTCCAAAGGGGTGCATACTGTTGGATGTTGGCACAGAATGACATTCTGGCATAACTTCAGGTTTCTGACAAGTATGAAATTAAGAAAGGATCAAATCAGGTTTTTAAAAATGTCCAGTCTTCGAGAATAAAACATTAAATTGTTTCTCTTTGAAATTTAGCGTCAGATTACTTATACATTGTGCAACACTATATGCTTCTTTATGCTTCCTTTGTTAGTGATCTACAGGTAAAACAATGACTCGTACATTGCTCTTCATATCTCACCAGTACATTTCTATCAATCATTGCATCACACTAAAAAAAGGCAGTGGAAATTTCTGGATGTGTCAAATAATTTGCATTTGTGAATGGATACAATCCAAACTATATCCTTGAGCCAGGACCAGGACAGGACTTGCAGTGTGAAATGGAGAAAGGGCCCACGATGCAAAACAGAACCATGAGGAACAAGGCAGGACCTTCAGGGTAAAACAGGGTGACATGGATCAAGGCAGGGCTCACAGGATAAAACAAGGCCATGTGGAACAAAGCATAATCCAAAGGGCTAAACTAATCAAGTGAACAGGAGACACGTGGAACAAGATATAATCCACAGTGAGGCAGGATCTTGTGGGATAAGCCACGCACAAAATACATTGGAAATAAAGCTGACCTACCACCTTCACAGGAAATGTAAAATAAATAAGGAACAATTTTCTCATAAGAACATAAGAACATAAGAATTAGGAACAGGAGTAGGCCATCTAGCCCCTCGAGCCTGCTCCGCCATTCAACAAGACCATGGCTGATCAGGCTGTGGACTCAACTCCACTTACCCGGCCTCTCCCCGTAACCCTTAATTCCCTTATTGGTTAAAAATCTATCTATCTGTGATTTGAATACATTCAATGAGCTAGCCTCAACTGCTTCCTTGGGCAGAGAATTCCACAGATTCACAACCCTCTGGGAGAAGAAATTCCTTCTCAACTCGGTTTTAAATTGGCTCCCCTGTATTTTGAGGCTGTGCCCCCTAATTCTAGTCTCCCCGACCAGTGGAAACAACCTCTCTGCCTCTATCTTGTCTATCCCTTTCATTATTTTAAATGTTTCTATAAGATCACCCCTCATCCTTCTGAACTCCGAGTAAAGACCCAGTCTACTCAATCTATCATCATAAGGTAACCCCCTCATCTCTGGAATCAGCCGAGTGAATCATCTCTGTACCCCCTCCAAGGCTAGTATATCCTTCCTTAAGTAAGGTGACCAAAACTGCACGCAGTACTCCAGGTGCGGCCTCACCAATACCCTGTACAGTTGCAGCAGGACCTCCCTGCTTTTGTACTCTATCCCTCTCGCAATGAAGGCCAACATTCCCTTCACTTTCCTGATTACCTGCTGCACCTGCAAACTAACTTTTTGGGATTCATGCACAAGGACCCCCAGGTTCCTCTGCACCGCAGCATGTTGTAATTTCTCCCCATTCAAATAATATTCCCTTTTACTGTTTTTTTTCCCAAGGTGGATGACCTCACATTTTCTGACATTGTATTCCATCTGCCAAACCTTAGCCCATTCGCTTAACCTATCCAAATCTCTTTGCAGCCTCTCTGTGTCCTCTACACAACCCGTTTTCCCACTAATCTTTGTGTCATCTGCAAATTTTGTTACACTACACTCTGTCCCCTCTTCCAGGTCTTCTATATATATTGTAAACAGTTGTGGTCCCAGCACCGATCCCTGTGGCACACCACTAATCACCGATTTCCGACCCGAAAAGGACCCATTTATCCTGAGTCTCTGCTTTCTGTTCGCCAGCCAATTCTCTATCCATGCTAATACATTTCCTCTGACTCCACGTACCTTTATCTTCTGCAGTAACCTTTTGTGTGGCACCTTATCGAATGCCTTTTGGAAATCTAAATACACCACATCCATTGGTATACCTCTATCCACCATGCTCGTTATATCCTCAAAGAATTCCAGTAAATTAGTTAAACATGATTTCACCTTCATGAATCCATGTTGCATCTGCTTGATTGCACTATTCCTATCTAGATGTCCCGCTATTTCTTCCTTAATGATAGCTTCAAGCATTTTCCCCACTACAGATGTTAAATTAACCGGCCTATAATTACCTACCTTTTGTCTGCCCCCTTTTTTAAACAGAGGCGTTACATTAGCTGCTTTCCAATCCGCTGGTACCTCCCCAGAGTCCAGAGAATTTTGGTAGATTTGCATCTGGGGACCAGCGTTCCCTCTACTTTTATTTTTGCTGCGTGGTCCCTTTAACTGACTGTGCAACCCATTCAAATTTTCGTGCATGCATGGTTTCTTCGATGTAAAAGCTGGTGAGCAGCCTGCGCGGGACCTCCGGACCAGATGCGCAGCTTAATGGGAACATTGCTGGGGGCCACTTATCCCCTATCTGCACAACGTAGGAAAAAGCGGAGGAGGTCCATAAGGCTAGGTCTCCGTCCCCTTTTCATTGCTCAGTTGTTAACACTTGAGTTAGGAGGTTGTGGGTTCAAGCCTTCCTGCAGGCTGTCTCTGCAGTGCTGTACTGAGAAAGTGCTCCATTGTCATTGCTGTCTTTTGGAAATTACTTTGAGGCTGTTACTGTCTGTTCAAATGAACGTAAAGTGATCCTGTGTAGCTATTCAAAGAAAAGCAGAGAGTTCTGCTGGTATCCTGGTCAACATTTCTTCCTGAACCAACAATACCAAAAAAAAACCCCGTTAACTGGTCCTTCAACTCACTTGCTGTCTGTGGGACCTTGCTGTGTAGAATTGACTGTTGTGTTTGGCTATGTTCACAGTGACTGCACTTTAGAAAGTAATCCATTAGATGTTAAGGGCTTCTTGTCAAGTGACCAACTTCATTGACTTTTTTGAGGAAGTGACTTGACAAGTAGATTTTGGAAGCATCACATCACGATATCTCTAGAATTCGGAGAAGCTTTTTGGCAACTGCTGCGTTTTCATCAGGTGTGGCGGTGTGCTAAAGCAGCAGGCTCCAACACATGCGTCTCATGCAGCTGCCAACAACTGTAAACTTGCTGTATTCTCCATTGTCAGGAAGTGATGTTTTTCCAGGTTTGCCCAGCAGCCGGCAAGTTTACTTTAGGGTTGCTGCTGGCTGCATGAAGCTGGTACATTCCGTTTTTGTGCATCTGCGTGTGTTTTTCTTCCTTCGAGAGTTATTTTTTCATATCAATTCCTCTGTATTTTTTTTGTTTTTTCTCAAGATGTTTTATTTACTGCATCTGAGTTGCAGTTCTTGAACTATTTTTGAGATAACTGCACATTGAGAACTGGTAGCCCGAGCAACCCACTAAAACCTGATATAAAAGCAGAGAATGTTTGGCAAGAAAGGCTGCACTTTCACTTAAAGTCTTTAGGATTCAATGTAAAACCTGAAAATAGAGGAGAAATTGGCTGAAAGGTATGAGGCAGTGGGTACTTTTTGGAGGAGTGGTTGCAGGGTTGAGGACAGAGCCGGATGGAGATCCTTGGGGATTGGTGTTGGAACCCCACTTTGATTCAGAAGCTCAAATTCTCAGATGATATGCATAGACAGTCAGCTGCATCTGAAGAGGCAGCCAGGGATATGCAAACATGCACACCGTGGCTGCAGTGTGTACCATCTACAAGATACACTGCAGCAACTCACTAAGGCTTCTTTGGCAGCACTTCCCAAACCTGCGACCTCTACCATCTAGAAGGACAAGAGCAGCAGGCGCCTGGGAACACCACCATCTCCAAGTTCCCCTCCAAGTCACACACCATCCTGACTCGATAATATATCGTCGTTCCTTCATTGTCGCTGGGTCAAAATCCTGGAACACCCTCCCTAACAGCACTGTGAGAGTACCTTCACCACACGGACTGTAGTGGTTCAAGAAGGCGGCTCACCACCACCTGCTCAAGGGCAAGTCGGGATGGGCAATAAATGCTGGCCTTACCAGCGACAACCAAATTCTGAGAATGAACAAAAAAATAGTTCAATAAAATAACAGGTATAACCAAAGCAGATGAAACTTAATATATACAAGTGTAAAGTACTGCACATTGGAATGCTGAATTGTATGTTATTGGTCTCGGAAGGGGGAAACCAAACCGGTTTCCTGTTACCAGTCACCATCCAGTTCACGTGTCAATGTTGGGTGACGACCGGCTTGAAATACTTCGTATAATACCTCGGAAATGAGTTTCGGGCCACGTATCCACAGCATAACTAAAACCGCCTATTTCCACCTCCATAACATTGCCCGTCTCTGCCCCTCCCTCAGCTCATCTGCTGCTGAAACATTTATCCATGCCTTTGTTACCTCTAGACTTGACTACTCCAATGCACTCTTGGCTGGCCTCCCACATTCTACCCTTCGTAAACTTGAGGTCATCCAAAACTCGGCAGCCCGTGTCCTAACTCGCACCAAGTCCCGCTCACCCATCACCCCTGTGCATTCTGACCTACATTGGCTCCCAGTTAAACAATGTCTCAATTTCAAAATTCTCATCCTTGTTTACAAATCACTCCATGGCCTTGCCACTCCCTATCTCTGTAATCTTTTACAGCCTCACAACACCACAAGATATCTGCGCTCCTCAAATTCTGGCCTCTTAAACATCCCTCATTATAACTGCTCAACCATCGGTGGCCGTGCCTTCAGCTGCCTGAACCCTAAGCTCTGGAACTCCCTCCCTAAAACTCTCTGCCTCTCTATCCTCTTTTAAGACGCTCCTTAAAACCTACCTCTTTGACCAAGCTTTTGGTCATCTGCCATAATTTCTTCTTATGTGGCACATTTAAACAAATTTATTTGTTTTGTTTTATAATACTTCTGTGAAGCGCCTTGGACATTTCACTGTGTTAAAGGCGCTATATAAATACAAGTTGTTGTTGTTGTAGTAGACTAGCCTGCAGCATTCAGTATCTAGGATCACACAACAGGATGTTTTGACCTTTCAAAAAGTTACTGTGAACCTTTAATTTCTCTAGTCAATATATTGCATTTTAAATGAATGATCAACCCCCAACTTGAGTGTGGTGATATTAATAAAAATGACAACAGCCACAACTTTTCTTTCATCGCATTTGTGAGCAGTTTATAAGGTGAAGGACGTTAAACATCCCCAAGTATAGATTTTTTAATATATATATATATGGAAACACTGTATAGATCCATGTACACCACGGCTTTGGATAACTCTGCCATTGAGTCCAGTGGACTTTCCGGGGTCACGGGGAGGTTCCCTAATTTGCCTTGCAATGCCAGGTGCCTCCTGAGGAGGACGCACAGTTTGGCTGAAGATTGGCATGTCAAGGGATGCCAGGTCTTGCCCCAGGACAGATCTGAGAGGTACCCCAGTGGCCCCTTTGGTATGGGGCCATTTTAACATAATACAAAAAATTATGGCCTGGTAGCTTCAAGAGTCCAGGCCTCAGTCTTTGCCCCAGATCCGCAAGTAAGTCCTGTTTCTGCTCCTGGTCAGTATAGCATAATCACTATGAGTTTATTGTATTTCTAATCGCCAGCTGATTACCAGGAATGTACATTGCATAATAACAGTCAGAGTACATATTATGGATATCCATTATGTTGGAAACAGAAAAATTGGTTGCTAGGGGCTGTTGTCTAAACAAAGCTCTGAGCTGGTGTGTATCGAGATGACGAGGCAACAGGAACTTGACTGAAAATAGGCTGATGAATGTTTCCTATCACCATGTTATGCAAGGCTCTGGGTGTTGCCCAGGTCTAAATGTTACTCTATCCCAAATTTATAGAAAAAAAAGGTTTCACACATATAAATTGAAATTTCTTTGATTAAGGTTATTCTCCTTTTGAAATGCTGAGGCTGATTTTAGTGTCCAGTGTAGCCCATCAGTCTCTGTTTCTTGGTGCAGGTGTGGGGTACGTGACTGCAAAATCATGTAACAAACAGTTCCACCTAATTTCAGTCCAAACCAATATCAAGTTGGGCTGGGGCAAGTGTTGGAAATTCCCACCTGGAGCAAGTGGGAGTTTCATTACTAACTTCAAAAGGGCGTGGCGAAGATTTGCATTCCATTTACGGGATGAAAAATCACCAGAATGCCCATGAAATAAGAAAAGCCCTGGAAATGACAGTCCCGATTTTAACCTGGGGCCAGAGCGTGGCGTGAGGGCCGGGGCGGGCAGGAAGCGCTTGTGACAGTTGTGGTGTGAGGCTGGAGCGATTTTAACTCCTGGGCCTTATTACCATGTAGAAGGTGGATCTCCCACCCAAGCGCAGCAGGAGGGACAAGGTGGCCGGTGGGCAGGAGCAGGATTTTGTGTGGCAGGAGACCGTCATTGGGGACCCGAGGGAACAGTCCCCAGCACTGTTAAGTGAGGTGGGGGGGGGCGATGGGGCAGAGGGTGGTCTGGAGGTGAATGTGGTTGGTGATAGAGCGGGGGAAGCCCATGGTTTACTTGTGGGAGCCAGAAAAGTACTCCTGCTCCTCCTGGCCCACAAGAAAACCTTAAAGGAAAGTAAAGATTTTAACTTACCTGGGCCTCCCAGGCCATGTTCCTGCTTCTGAGTACTGAGCATCACTCCTGCAATCGACAGTTAAAATCGCATCGGGGTCCCATCAGACCTCAACTTTTAAATGTTAATAAGGCCCCCTGTGCAATCCCACCAGTTAAAATGGTGGAGGACCAGATTACCCCAGCAGGAGGCGAAGTGCAGCATTCTGTAGCCGGGCCCGTTCAAGCTCAAGCACCAAGGAAACATCGGTCATGCTCATCTCAACAGTCCCCACGTGAGCAACAGCAGCCTTCCATCAGTTCTGTTGAGGACCCTGGGGTGCACCTCGCAGGGATAGTAGAGTAAGCAAGCCTGTTAAGAATAGCACCAAGTGTTGAGCATTTGGCTGTCAAGAGATTTTGGTTCAATCTTCTGTTTGTCAATTAATTCTTCATATTTTCACATTTGGGAGTTTGGTCTATGGTCTCTTTTCATTGCAGCTGGTTAGTCTGCATTGACAGAATGTCAGTGATATAGAGGTTGGCTGAATGTTTGACTGTTCTTTAATGCAGAATGTAAGGAGTAGTGAAGGGGGTAACAAGGACTGTTAATGCAGAATGGCTTCTTGTCAGTTTTTAGGATTGAGTGGATTGAGTAGGTCAACAAAAGCGCTGAGGGATGAACTGCTCCCTGGTCTCTCTCTGGCTGGCAGGCATTGTGCTGCCTCTCCTCCTTCTGCTTCTCACTCACCTTCACCCAATTTTTCCTTGTCAGACCCCTCTCCTCTTACTGTGGCTGTGCAGAATGCAGCACACTAATGATACTGCTGGCACCTTAGCCTCAAGATACCAACGGTGTGCTCAATGGTGTTCCTGGTGGTCCCATGGCTTCTATTGTACCTGTGTTGCTCAGGCCCTTCACTTAGGTTTCTGAATAAATAGTTGAGAATTGCTGGTCACAGTACAACCTCATTTATGTTCATGTCGTTACTCTATTAATTCAGCATGATGGTGCATGTGAGTGGTGGATGCTGATATCACAGTCTTATCTTTTTTTTACTGCTTTGCAGTATTCATAAATAATTATGACCTTGTTGAAATCAAATGCTTTTGTCAGCAGGAAGAGGGATTTTACAATTCTACAAGCAGTTGGAGCTTCTGAGCACAGTATGAGCCCTTCCTTACTCGAGAAGATAAGAGCTCCCTACTTTAGTATTCATCAGGCAGCGAGGATAGGGTTTTAAATATTGTGACCATGGATGAGCTAACTTCCATAGACACCTGCGAATTGAGTTCCTCATTGCTGCAGCTGTTGTGTAGCATATTAACAGATCCTGATCACTGAGAGCTTCACATAACCTAGAGCTTGTGGAACAAGTTATCTGGGGAAGACTTGGTCATCAAGGTTGAGAAGGTAGAATGATTTTCTAATTTCGGATTCATTGACTGCACTACAGCTCTTTAAGAGTTTAAAAAAAACTAATGAATGTAATTTCCTCATGAGGAAATTTTATTTAAATTATGTTTCGAAATGTACTTGAATAATCAGGACTGCCCGATTGACAGTAATCCCACAGTGTAACACAAACATTTTCTTTTTAAATTTATCCCCACACTTTTATTTCCTATATCAATCACTTAGTTGCCCATCTCTGCAGTTTTTATTTTGCTTCTCCTTTTTTGTAAAAATCCAGCTTTTTAATAAAAATCCAGCTGCAAGTTATTATTACTGATTTAGTCAAAAGGATAGTCATAATCTTTTCCCGTGTGTAGTTGCTCTATACAACCATGTTGCAGCCCTGAAAGCTGTGGGCGTCTTCAGGTTGGACCCTGGACTTTCCTCCTGTACTTCAGGCAAATGAGCCTCCATTCTCAAGAACAACAACGAGCAAATATCCCCCTGGCTATAAAAGCCCTTGTCACAATTAAATAAAGGATTTCTGGTCTGTCAAAAGCACCAACAACTTGCATTAAGCTTCACGTAGGAAAGGCACCGAGCAGGAGTAGCGGATTTAGATGAGGAGATCAAATGTATGGACTAAAAGATAGGTTTTCCACTGGTTTATCAAGGCAGTTAGAGAAGTAGCAAAGGCAAAGAGCTTTATTGAGAGAGTTCCGCAGTAGGACTAGGATGTCAGAATGCTCTGCCAATGAAAGAGGGAGTGAAGAGAGCAAAGGGTGCAAAGGAGGCGAGGATCAGGAGATCATCGGGCATGTACTGAGACATAAATGCGGAGGAGGTTGCAAAGGGATAGTGGGGTTAGGCATTGGAGGGATTTATGAACAAAGGTGAAGATTTTTAATACAGTCCATTCCAACAACAACTTGTATTTATATCGTGCCTTTAACATAGTAAAACGTCCCAAGGTGCTTCACAGGAATAATATAAGACAAAAATTTGACACCGAGCCACATAAGGAGAAATTAGGGCAGATGACCAAAAGCTTAGTCAAAGAGGTAGGTTTTAAGGAGTGTCTTAAAGGAAGAAAGAGAGGTGGAGAGGTTTAGGGAGGGAATTCCAGAGCTTAGGGCCTAGGCAGCTGAAGGCACAGCCACCGATGGTTAAGCAATTATAATCAGGGATGCTCAAGAGGGCAGAATTAGAGGAGCGCAGATATCTCAAGGGGTTGTAGGGCTGGAGGAGATTACAGAGCTAGGGCCATGGAGTGATTTGTAAACAAACACAAGAATTTTAAAATCTAGGCCTTGCTTAACTAGGAGCCAATGTAAATTAGCGAGCACTGGGGTGATGGGGAATGGGACTTGGTGCGAGTTGGAGCACAGACAGCCGAGTTTTGGATTACCTCAAGTTTACGTAGGGTAGAATGTCGGAGGCCAGCCATTGGAATAGTCAAGTCTAGAGGTAACGAAAGGCATGGATGAGGATTTCAGCAGTGGATGAGCTGAGGCAAGGGCGGAGATGGGCGATATTATGTAGGTGGAAGTAGGCGGTCTTAGTTATGCCGTGGATATGTGGTCGAAAGCTCATTGCAGCGTCAAATATGACACCTAGGTTGCGAACAGTCTGGTTTAGCCTCAGACAGATGCTAGGGAGAGGGATGGAGTCGGTGACTAGGGAACGGAGTTCGTGGCTGGGACCAAAGTCAATGGTTTTGGTCTTCCCAATATTTAATTGGAGAACATTTCTGCTCATCCAGTACTGGATGTCAAACAAGCAGTCTGACAATTTAGAGACTGTGGAGGGGTCAAGAAAAGTGATGGTGAGGTAGAGCTGGGTGTCGTCAGCGTCCATGCCTTTCGTTACCTGGAGATGAGGGGGGTTACCTTATGATGATAGATTGAGTAGACTGAGTCTTTACTCATTGGAATTCAGAAGGATGAGGGGTGATCTTATAGAAACATTTAAAATAATGAAAAGGATAGACAAGATAGAGGCGGAGAGGTTGTTTCCACTGGTCGGGGAGACTAGAACTAGGGGGCACAGCCTCAAAATACGGGGGAGACAATCTAAAACCGAGTTGAGAAGGAATTTCTTCTCCCAGAGGGTTGTGAATCTGTGGAATTCTTTGCCCAAGGAAGCAGTTGAGGCTAGCTCATTGAATGTATTCAAGTCACAGATAGATAGATTTTTAACCAATAAGGGAATTAAGGGTTACGGGGAGCGGGCGGGTAAGTGGAGCTGAGTCCACGGCCAGATCAGCCATGATCTTATTGAATGGCGGAGCAGGCTCGAGGGGCTAGATGGCCTACTCCTGTTCCTAATTCTTATGTTCTTATGTTCTTATGTGGAAACTGACGCTGTGTTTTCAGATGATATCGCCAAGGGGCAGCATCTAGATGAGAAATAGGAGGGGGCCAAGGCTAGACCCTTGAGGAACACCAGAGGTAACGATGCAGGAGCAGGAAGTGTAGCCATTGCAGTTGATTCTCTGGTTATGATTAGATAGATAAGAATGAAACCAGACGGGTGCAGTCCCAACCTGCTGGACGACGGTGGAGAGGCGTTGGAGAAGGATGAAGTGGCTAACCATGTCAAAGGCTGCAGACAGATTGAGAAGGACGAGGAGGGATAGTTTACCAATGTCACAGTCACATAGGATGTCATTTGTGACTTTGATGAGAACTGTTTCTGTACTGTGGCAAGGGCGTAAACCTGATTGGAGGGATTCAAACATGCAGTTGCGGGAAAGATGGGCACGGATTTGGGAGGTGACAACATGTTCATCAAGGAAAAGGGAGCCAATGGAGGTGGACAAAGAGATGGGCCAATGCTGAGGGTGATATGATGGGACGGAATGCGAGCATCGGAGTTCTGAATGAGTTTGAGTTTGTGTAAAGTGACGCTCGGGAGGCCGACGGCGAGGCCACAGATTCAACTGGAGCAGCCTCCCTCCAAGAACATTTCTGTAACAATCTACATCAGTGACTGGTGTAAAGCGCTCTGGGGCATCCTGAGGCTGTGCAAGGTATTCTATAAATGCAAGTTTTTTCTTTTGTCCCACTCATCCTCCAGCAGCAGCCTCCTCTTGCCCATCTCCTGTTGCTGTAGCAACCACAGCTCCTGAAACAGGTGCTTTAGGTTTATAAAGAATTCATGTCAATTCCTCAAAGGGATATTTTATTTAAATGGTGTTTCTTTTAAAGATGATCTGATATTTGGCTCAGTGGGTAACTGCATCACATGGTGTAGTACTGCACAACCCCACTTGAAGCAGCCTCCCTCCAATTTACCTGCTGCGACAGGCTTCCTCCTGTCCAAATCTTCACTGCTGCCGCAGCCTGCCTCCTGAAATACCTTCTCTGTAGCAATATCCCTCCCTGTGCAAACCAGCTCCCGGCCGCAAGAATAAGCAAGTAAATAAAGGGTTCCAAGTTATACTAAAAATAAAAGCGTATGAGAAATAATACATTCGGTTAAAAAAAAATTGAAATTGAAGTTATAAAATAAGAGACCACACAGGAAAGAAGCAATAGTGAGAAAAGGAAAATAGCAAACATAATTACAGTGTTTACATATTTAATATTTTATTAAAATGCAGTTTAAATGGTTAATAAATTTATATTTTGCTAATATTACTGTAATAAAGCTAGAGTTGAGGAGCTTTATTATGGTAATATTGATTCTTATTTCAGCATCGAGTTGAAAATTTATAAAGCTGCCCAGGACGACAGTCATTTGCCTGGGCTTGCTGGCAGTCAATGGATTAATATCTGTAATCTCATGAAAGACTAATCTTCTTCTCCAGTTCTATATCATGTGTGAAATACATCCACACACACACACACACATATATAAAAATATTTTATATACATATATATATATATATATGTGTGTGGAGAGAGAGAGATGGAGAGAGATGAGAATGTGTGAGGGGGCAATAACAATGCTATAGAGAGGCAGATACTGAAGTTCAAACTGCTTAGGGTGAGTTGCTCTTTCTAGTTATTTTGTAAGGATTTATTTTCTCTGGCTAAATTCCAGTGAAAGGATTCCAGTGCAGCTCTACCTTGCTCCAGAGAGCAACCAAGACAGCAGAAGTGAAACCAGTGCAACCAGTGTGTGAGTACAACTTAAAGCAGTGGTGTTGCCATATTTGGAAGTTTTCAGACAGCGTCAATTCCAGAAACATTCAGGAACAGCCCACTCCCAAAGCTCCATGCAAACACCATGTCATCCACCACAGTAAGCACACACAACCTCAGATACTTTACTTGCTGCAACGCAAACTCCTTCAATCCCTTTTTATGTTTGATTTTCATTTTAATTCCAGGTAGTGGCCCTGAAAGTCGTAATCTTGTTCTGTCGCTGTGAACACAGCAGATCGGGACTCCTGCCCATTGGACCCAGAGGTTCCCTGACCCTGTTGGAATGCTTGGGGTCAGCATATTTGAACTAAGTAGGTGAGCACACATGCCAGCTGGGCTTCGTGGGAAAGTGGGGTGGGTTGGGGGCGGGGGGAGAGAGGAAATGCCAAGTTGGACAGCTAAAGGGGTCGAGTGCCGGCAGATCTGACTGAAGAGGCTTTGGACTGAAAATAATTGGCTCTCTTCCAAGAAAGCCACTTTCCTTATGGCAGTTGATCACTTCACGACTGGAATCCGTAAGGAACCAGCCTTTAAACATGGACCATGTACAATAGACACCTCAAGTCGCTGGAGAAATACCACCAAAAATGTCTCCACAAGATCCTACAAATCCCCTGGGAGGACAGACACACCAACATTAGCGTCCTCGACCAGGTCAACATCCCCAGCATTGAAGCACTGACCACACTTGATCAGCTCCGCTGGGCAGGCCACATAGTTCGCATGTCAGAAACGACTCCCAAAGCAAGCGCTCTACTCAAAACTCCTTCACGGCAAACGAGCCAAAGGTGGGCAGCAGAAACGTTACAAGGACACCCTCAAAGCCTCCCTGATAAGGTGAAACATCCCCACTGACACCTGGGAGTCCCTGGCCAAAGACCACCCTAAGTGGAGGAAGTGCATCCGGGAGGGCACTGAGCACCTTGAGTCTCATCACCGAGAGCATGCAGGAATCAAGCGCAGGCAGCGGAAAGAGCGTGCGGCAAACTAGTCCCACCCACCCCTTCCCTCAACGACTTTCTGTCCCACCTGTGACAGAGACTGTGGTTCTTGTGTTGGACTGTACAGCCACCTAAGAACTCATGATAAGAGTGGAAGCAAGTCTTCCTCGATTCCAAGGGACTGCCTATGATGATGATGATGGGCCCACTTTTGCCACCTGGGAAGCCTGCTTCATACCTGGGAGTCATACCTGGCACAAAAGAAGATGGTTGTGGTAGTTGGGGCCAATCATTACTGCAGGAGTTCCTCAGGGCAACATCCTAGGCCCAACTATCTTCAGCTACTTCATCAATTACCTCTCCTCTATAATATGGTCAGAAGTGGGGCTGTTCGCTGATGATTGCAGTTTTCAGCTACATCAGTATGAATTCTCTTGGCATATCAGCCACCTTATGGCCTCTGAGTGAGATTGTCAGGTTAATAGAAAATGATGCTGAATTCGGAGAGATTTTTGTTGTGGTTCCATGTCAATAGGAATTGGCTCTATATACTGCCCAACTAATTTTGGTCTCGGCTCAGGATTAAATGGGATCTTTTCCTTCTCCTCTTTGGGGATTCTCTGCCACTTTAAATCCCCCGCTGCCTCTTCTAGTGCCACAGTAGTGGTCCTGCTGCTGCTCCACTGAGATTTCGCATGCTCAGCGATGGTTGGATCCCTCTTGTGGCAGGGATCCCCTGGAGCCTGCCCTGCACATTAAATGATTCCCAACCCAGGATAATAAACGTACGAACATATAAAAGACCAGCAGATTCATCAAGCCTGTCGCACACCATAATAGCACCATGACCAAACACTTCTTCCCCCGCGCACACCCACCTCTGCAGCCATGTCATAGAAACATAGAAAATAGATGCAGGAGCAGGCCATTCGACACTTCGAGCCTGCACCATCATTCAATAAGATCATGGCTGATCATTCACCTCAGTACCCCTTTCCTGCTTTCTCTCCATACCCTTTGATCCCTTTAGCCATAAGGGCCACATCAAACTCCCTCTTGAATATATCCAATGAATTGGCATCAACAACTCTCTGCGGTAGGGAATTCCACAGGTTCACAACTCTCTGAATGAAGAGGTTTCTCCTCATCTCAGTCCTAAATGGCTTACCCCTTATCCTTAGAGAGTGTCCCCTGGTTCTGGACTTCCCCAACATTGGGAATATTCTTCCTGCATCTAACCTATTGAGTCCTGTCAGAATTTTATATGTTTCTATGAGATTCCCTCTCATCCTTCTAAACTCCAGTGAATAAAGGCCCAGTCTCTCCTCATATGTTAGTCCAGCCATCCCGGGAATCAGTCTGGTGAAACTTTGCTGCACTCCCTCAATAGCAAGAACGTCCTTCCTCAGATTAGGAGACCAAAACTGAACACAATATTCCAGGTGAGGCCTCACCAAGGCCCTGTACAACTGCAGTAAGACCTCCCTGCTCCTATACTCAAAACCACTAGCTATGAAGGCCAACATACCATTGGCCTTCTTCACTGCCTGCTGTACCTGCATGCCAACTTTCATTGACTGATGCACCATGACACCCAGGTCTCGTTGCACCTCGCCTTTTCCTAATCTACCGCCATTCAGATAATATTCTGCCTTTGTGGTTTTGCCCCCAAAGCGGATAACCTCACATTTATCCACATTATACAGCATCTGCCATGCATTTGCCCACTCACCTAACCTGTCCAAGTCACCCTGCAGCCTCTTAATGTCCTCCTCACAGCTCACACCGCCACCCTGTTTAGTGTCATCTGCAAACTTGGAGATATTAGACTCAATTCCTTCATCGAAATCATTAATGTATATTGTAAATAGCTGGGGTCCCAGCACTGAGCCCTGCGGCACACCACTAGTCACTGCCTGCCATTCTGAAAAGGACACGTTTATCCCAACTCTCTGCTTCCTGTCTGCCAACCAGCTCTCTATCCACGTCAGTACATTATCCCCAATACCACGTGCTTTAATTTTGCACATCAATCTCTTGTGTGGGACCTTGTCAAAAGCCTTTTGAAAGTCCAAATACACCACATCCACTGGTTCTCCCTTGTCCACTCTACTAGTTACATCCTCAAAAAATTCCAGAAGATTTGTCAAGCATGATTTCCCTTTCATAAATCCATGTTGACTTGAACCGATCCTGTCCCTGCTTTCCAAATGCGCTGTTAGTTCATCTTTAATAATTGATTCCAACATTTTCCCCACCACCGATGTCAGGCTAACTGGTCAATAATTACCCGTTTTCTCTTGCCCTCCTTTTTTAAAAAGTGGTGTTACATTAGCTACCTTCCAGTCCATAGGAATCCAGAATCGATAGACTGTTGGAAAATGATCACCAATGCATCCACTATTTCTAGGGCCAATTCCTTAAGTTGCCCTGGGATGCAGATTATCAGGCCCCAGGGATTTATCAGCCTTCAATCCCATCAATTTCCCTAACACAATTTCCCGCCTAATAAGGATATCCTTCAGTTCCTCCTTCCCACTAGACCCTTGGTCCCCTAGTAATTCAGGAAGGTTATTTGTGTCTTCCTTCGTGAAGACAGAACCAAAGTATTTGTTCAACTTGTCTGCCATTTCTTTGTTCCCCATTATAAATTCACCTGAATCTGATGTTTGTCTTCACTAATCTTTTCCTCTTCACATATCAATAGAAGTTTTTGCAGTCAGTTTTTATATCCCCGGCAAGATTCCTCTCATACTCTATTTTCCCCCTCCTAATTAAACCCTTTGTCCTCCTCTGCTGAATTATAAATTTCTCCCATTCCTCAGGTTTGCTGCTTTTTCTGGCCAATTTATATGCCTCTTCCTTGGATTTAACACTATCCTTAATTTCCCTTGTTAGCCACGGTTGAGCCACCTTCCCCGTTTTATTTTTACTCCAGACAGTGAGTTCATCATGTGATCTTTAAATATTTGCCATTGCCTATTCACCGTCAACCCTTTAAGTATCATTTGCCAGTCTATTCGAGGCAATTCACGTCTCATACCATCGAAGTTACCTTTCCTTAAGTTCAGGACCCTAGTCTCTGAATTAACTGTGTCACTCTGCATCTTAATAAAGAATTCTACCATATTATGGTCACTCTTCCCCAAAGGGCCTCGCACAACAAGATTGCTAATTTGTCCTTTCTCATTACACATCACCCAGTCTAGGATGGCCAGCCCTCTAGTTGGTTCCTCGACATATTAGTCCAGAAAACCATCCCTAATACACTCCAGGAAATCCTCCTCCACCGTATTGCTACCAGTTTGGTTAGCCGAACCGATATGTAGATTAAAGTTGCCCATGATAACTGCTGTACCTTTATTGCACGCATCCCTAACTTCTTGTTTGATGCCATCTCCAATCTCACTACTACTGTTTAGTGGTCTGTACACAAATCCCACTAGCGTTTTCTGCCCTTTGGTATTCCGCAGCTCCACCCATACAGATTCCACATCATCCAAGCTAATGTCCTTCCTTACTGTTGCGCTAATTTTCTCTTTAACCAGCAACGCTACCCCACCTCCTTTTCCCTTCTGTCTATCCTTCCTGAATGTTGAATACCCCTGGATGTTGAGTTTCCAGCCTTCGTCACCCTGGAGCCATGTCTCCGTGATGCCAATTACATCATATTCATTAATTGCTGCCTGTGCAGTTAATTCGTCCACCTTATTATGAATACTCCTCGCATTGAGGCACAGAGCCTTGAGGCTTGTCTTTTTAACTTTGCCCTTTTAGAATTTTGCTGCTATGTGACCCTTTTTGATTTTTGCCTTGGGTTTCTCTGCCCTCCACTTTTACTTTTCTTCTTTTTTTGCTTCTGCCCCCATTCTACTTCCCTCTGTCTCCCTGCATAGGTTCCCATCCCCCTGCCATATTAGTTTAACCCCTCCCCAACAGCACTAGCAAACACTCCCCCTAGGACAATGGTTCCGGTCCTGCCCAGGTGCAGACCGTCCGGTTTGTAGTGAGAGAGAAAGAAAACAGAGAAAACCCAGTAGGTGTTGGGGCAACGGGTGGAAGTCCCGCCCTATCACAATCCTGCCGTGAGGAGAGAAGACCAGCCGTGAGAATCACATATTAATAAAGTAGGCCGTCAAAAAGTAAAAGCATGTATTAACTTACTTATTAAAATAAATTAAGATTTACTATTAATTAGAAAAATAAAAAAGGAAAAAGTTTGTTGACTTATTTTTGGAAACCCTGGTCATGTTAACGGCTGACAGATGTTAATCAAAACAACTGAAGAGCCACAGAAGTGCCACCTTAGCAGGGAAAGGCCTAATTCAGCTTAAATGTCTTAGCATCCTGTGAAAATTACGTGCAAGGTTAAAACATCAGAAGATTGTAGGAATTTGTGTAACGTTCAGTTTGGGATGGGGACAAGCAATACCAGCCGGGGAGATACTTAGGGCCTGAAATTGATGAAGGCCCCCGCCCATCCAAGGACCGCCGATAGCTGCCAAGGTACCTGATGGTACTTTCAGCCGGATTTTCATCGGAGAGGTCCCGCGAAGGTCGGCGGGCGGCAAATGAGGGACTTACGCTGCCAATCTGGGCAGCAGCCGGCAGGAGCTCCCAATCTCGGCAGCAAAGGCGCTTACCACTCAAGTGCCGCCAAGGATGGAGTCGAGCCCACGGAGGGTCGAAAAGCTGAAAAACAAAAGCATAAAAAAAACATCTGAAAACCTTCAGGGGACCCCATCCAGGTAAGTACCTGTAAAGAAAAAAATTACAAAAAGTGTACTCACCTTTTTTTCACCATCTTCTTACCTACCATCGGGGACAGACCAGCCTCCAGCCATTGGTCCACCCCCGTTCTGCCGCCAACTGCCATCGACTCCCGCCTGCATCAATATCGCAGCTCGGCGGGCGGGAGCTCAGTTGCGCGACTCGGCCGTCCGCTGACGTTGGCGGGCGCTTCCCGGCGGCTCTCCCCTCCCGCCCGCTCCAGGCCACATCGAAAGTGGCAATGGGCGGATGTCTTAGCATCCTGTGACAATTACGTTAAAATCTCAGAAGATTGTAGGAATTTGTGTAACGTTCAGTTTGGGATGGGGACAAACAATACCAGCCGGGGAGATACTTAGGGCCCGAAATTGATGAAGGCCCCCGCCCGTCCAAGTGCCGTCTGGACGGAGCTGGCATTGAAAGCGAATAGATGGACCATTTATATTATTTTATTTTATATTTATATGAAAATTATTCATAAAAATAGGATGTTGCAGAGGAATGTCAGCGGCAGTGGGCAGCAGTGGGTAGTGAGTTCTTCAATTTAGTGCCCAAAGAGTTTGTGGCCCTTAGTCTTGATGCTCCATATGACTCTTGAGCGCTATTCATGGTCTGCGTGGCTTTGGGTGAAAGCTTAGCTGAGTTGAAATTCAGTTCCCTCTCCTTTAATCGATCTCCAGTTTTTAAAAAAAGGCAATCATTGCGAGCAGATGGGACAATTCCAAACTTCTGCACAGCAAGTGGAATAGCTATATATAAAATTGAATTATTAGTCCTCTGGGCTGGTAGCAGCCCAGCAGATCTTTATGGCCAATATTTTTTTAATCTTCCTGGGTGGTTGGTTATACCAGTGGTTTGATCTGGGGGGAACCAGAGACACAGACCCATGTCCCATAACTTCATAGTGCAACCAGTTACTAGGAGCTCCAGCAAAGAAATTGGAGTGTCAGCTGTGGCTCAGTAGGTAGCACACTCGCCTCTGACTCAGAAGGTTTTGGGTTCAAGTCCCACTCCAGGCTGACACTCCAGAGGAGGTGCTGTCTTTTGGATAAGGCCCCATCTGCTCTCTTGGGTGTACGTAAAAGATCCCATGGCACTACTTCGAAGAAGAGCAGGAGTCCTGGCCAATATTTACTCCTCAATCAACATAATAAAAACAGATTATCTGGTCATTATCACATTGCTGTTTGTGCGAGCTTGCTGTGCACAAATTGGCTGTCGAGTTTCCCACATTACAACAGTGACTACACTCCAAAAGTACTTCATTGGCTGTAAAGTGCTTTGAGACATCCAGTGGTCGTGAAAGGCTCTGTATAAATGCAAGGCTTTCTTTACCTTCTCATTCTGTGGGAAAGCACATGGACTCTGCTGGGTGGCTGCCTTTAGCAGGGCAGCTGAAAATGGAAACTCACAGAGGGGGAGGGAAATTCGTGGACAAAAACCCATATCGTACTTTATATTGTTTGTGTTTGCAGCCGGCAGTGATTATCTGATTTCTTGAGAGGTGTAATTTGTTTGAGGTTCTGTAGAAATTGCACTACTTTTGCCTAAGGTTCTCCTGTTGTCACCAGTGGGTTAGACACCGAGCATCTCAGCATTTTAAATAAAACAGCAGCTTGAAAATAAATTCATCATTTGAACTACAGTTGGCACAATATTGCCAAGTGGAATACTGGAATCAGATATATTCTTTACATTCCTTGGCAGTGTTTCTAGGGAGAGTGTCACTGGAGATAATCATCTAAAGGAGGGACTCCAGTGATTTAAAGGATAACTCTCGTTCAAAGCAAACTGAAAAATATGTGAGGACCAGCCAACTGCATGCAATGCAAATAGCGCCAGTTTTATTGATGGAACTCAGCTGCATGTGCGCAACTGTCTGCAATGGCCCTACTTGTGGACAGGAACAAGCTCATAAGAACATAAGAAATAGGAGCAGGAGTAGGCCATTTGGCCCCTCGAGCCTGCTCCGCCATTCAATAAGATCAGGTCTCAACTACACTGCCCCGCCCGCTCCCCATAACCCTTGACTCCCTTATCATTCAAGAATCTGTCGATCTCCCAAGAGCAATTACATGGGGCTTCTCTCAGGAGAACAGTATCTATGATACGCCTACATGCTCCACAGTCATGACTGGGAAGTCTTTTCTCTGGTGGTAATTTTAACCCTAGTCCACCCGATGGAACACACACGGGAACGGATCTGCTGCCCATTTTACACCCTGCCCGATTTTACTTTCCATTGACTCCAAACTTGGGCATCCGATCCGATTCGCTCAGTTTCCCAACGGGCGGGTTAGCTTAAAATGAGCCCCTCTGTGTCTATCGGAGACAAGGACGTCAACCTGGAGCACTTACATGTCTTTTTAATGTATCAAAGTTAAGAAAATAAGGCACAATGGAATGAGAAAGGCCATTTTAGCCCATTCCTTCCATGTTACCAGGTGCAATTCACTGTTGTGGACTTATCCCCTTCATTCATCTCCAGATTGACTGGCTTCAGTACTGAAGAAACTTTGACACATGCATTTCAATGGAAATGAAAATAGGGCATGTTCTATAACGGGTGGGGGGGTCCACTCGCCAGTTACCGTTCGTGTAGGGAAGGTGAAAATTACCCCTATTCCGTGGTATTTCTTCCTGAAACCTGAAGGTAATATAGTGATATCCACTGAATATCTAATGTTGAATCCACATTATTCAACCCTGATTGGTTATGTTCCACATGTGATGGTCTCATGGTCCTAGCTGCACAGTACCATGATGCTCCATGCAATATCTGATCATCAATGTCTATACTTACCCTTCAGTGAAATTCTTAACCAGATATTCATCCAGTTGCTCTTGTATCCTCTTCCAACCCACCCTACCTGACCCCCTCCCTCCCACCCACCCACAGCAGTGACTCATGTTCTGGAGAAATGTCCTATGAGAGGTCATCTCCCTCCAAGTACTTACTCTTCATATGTGAGCCGAGCTTCTGTAATGTCTGTAAGCTTGTAATGTTTGTAGCTCCACACTGTGGATGTGGACGTATTGTGTACTGCAAGTGCAGGGTTAATAATAAACAAAACCAGGCAGATTTCCGGAGGTTTCCGAGAGAGCTGCCTGTCATGTAGGAAGCTGTGTGTGCTGTGCTCTGTGAAGATATCACATTTGGCGATTGAGATGGGATTTTGCGGATGATTTAAAGCTTAAATTTTGTTGGTGAAGGATTCAGCGAGCCGACAGAGAGACTTTGGAAGTTTCTGTCTTTGGAAAAAGCTACAAAATCCGAGGTAAAATACAGCACACGGTGTGAACAGCTAGAGATTAAAATGGCAGGTGCAATCGGACATTTGTGGGAATATAGGCATGACCAGGAACGTTTTAAAGTGAATGTGGATCGGCTAGAAATGTATTTCATTGCAAATAACATAATCGAAGTTTCAGACAATGCAGTCCAGAACCGGGCTGTATTGGAACGTAAGAGAGCGATCTTCTTATCAGAGGCAGGTCCGGCATTATATGACACTCTTGTAAATCTGCTTGTGCCTGATGAGCCAAAGGACACAACGCTTAAAGAGATTTTAATGAAGCTGAAGCAGCACTATAACCCCAAACCGTTAGAAATTGCTGAAAGCTATCGTTTCGGGATTCGGAATCAAAAGGCTGATGAAAGTATCAGTGACTACATCATTGCATTAAAAAAGCTATCGCTGCACTGTAATTTTGGAAACTTTCAAAACCGTGCATTACGGGATCGTTTTGTTTGTGGGGTGAAAAATGATGCGATCAGAAGGAAGTTATTGACGACAGATGACTTGACTTTTGAGATTGCTTGTCAGACAGCAAGGTCGATGGGCATAGCCGAACAATATACCCGAGAATTAAATAATAATTACGGTCGTCAGTCAACCGAGGTAAATCACCTGCAGGTTCAAAGTAAAAGACGATGGGAGCCCAAAGTCTCAGAAACTGGAAATTCTAATAGAGCGTCGAAGTCATGCTATAGGTGCCTGGGACAACACATTGTTCAAAGTTGTCCATCTGCAAAGGCAGAGTGTTTCTACTGCAGAAAGACTGGGCATCTTGCGAAGGCATGCCGACTGAAGGGTAAATCAGCTTCCAAAGCTATGAGTCCAGCGTTCAAAGCTATGAGTAGAAATCCCAAGAGACTACATAGCATGGAAGAACAACAACAGGACAAGGAGATGTTAGAGTTACACGTCATCAGGAGTATGAGGTTAACGGACAGCGATTCGGAAAGCATCAAAATTCACATAGATGTTGCGGGATACAAGATACCAATGGAAACTGACATGGGTGCATCCGTGAGTGTAGTACCGGAGTCACTGTATCTCAACACATTGCGTGATTTTCAACTGGAGAAATCCAAGATAGAGCTGCGAGGCTACTCGGGAGAGAAAATTCCTGTGGTAGGTCGTATCACCGTACCAGTGAAATATAAAGACCAATTCCAGAACTTGCCTCTAATAGTAGTGAAAGGAGACAAGCCTGCCATATTAGAAAGAAATTGGTTGCGCTCACTGAAGCTGGATTGGAGTAAGATTTTCTCTGTGGAAGCGAGATTTTCATCAACGGATGAGGTTATTGTAAAGTCCTGTCCCCTCAGTACAGATTCACATGAGGCATGTAGTGAAGTCAAGGTCACTCTGGACCTGCACCTTTATTTCACAGCTCTGGAATGCTGCACTTGCCTGAGACCTGTCCTTATATACCTGTCTCTTGCAAGTGCACCCCTGGTGGTAAGGTATGCTGGTGGTTACAGGTCATATCTTATTACAGTCATGTATAGCATGTTAGGATACAGTTGTATGTAATGATGTAAGATACATGACATCACCCTCCCCCAGGTCTTTCTAGGTTCAGTCTCTCAGGTGGTCTACGCTCTCGCGTGGAGCGTCTGAGTTGTGGTTCGGTTGTTTGCCTTGGTGTCTGTTTTTCTTTGGGTGTGATTGCTGGTATCTCGCCTGGGTTGTCTGTTTCGATTGGTGTGATTGTTGTTGACTCACCTGGGCTGTCTGTTGGGATTGCCCTTTCCTCAGGTTGTTCCCTCTGTCTGTCCACCAGGTGTGGTGCGAGTTCCACATTGTAGTCTGCCTCTGGTTCCGCAGTGCTGTTGGTAAATCTACTTTTGACTTAGTCTACATGCCTCCGGCAGGTTTTGTCATTGTCCATTTGTACTACCAGTAGCCTGTTTCCTTCCTTGCCTGTTACTGTCCCTGCAAGCCATTTGGGACCTGTGCCATAGTTTAGTACAAACACTTTGTCCCCTATCTCATTCCATCTCCCCCTCGAATTTCTGTCATGGTACTCAGTCAGCTTATGGAGCTTTGCCTCAACGATTTTGTGCATGGCTGGGAGGATTAATGAGAGCCTTGTTTTTAAAGTCCTTTTCATCAACAGTTGCGCGGGGGGGATCCCAGTCAGTGAGTGCGGACGAGATCTGTATGCCAGCAGCAGTCGCGACAAGCGACCCTGCAGCGTGGGACCTTGGATTTTAAGCATGCCTTGTTTAATGATTTGCACTGCTCTCTCTGCCTGGCCGTTGGAGGCCGGCTTGAACGGTGCCGTCTTGACGTGATTTATGCCGTGGTCAATTATAAAGCCTTGGAATTCTGCGCTGGTGAAGCACGGACCATTGTCACTAACGAATATGTCAGGGATTCCGTGCATTGCAAACATGGTTGCGAGGCTCTCCACAGTGGTGGAGGTTGTGCTCGAGTTTAAAATGGTGCATTCGATCCACTTTGAAAATGCATCTACAACTACGAGGAACATTTTGTCCATGAATGGGCCTGCATAGTCTACGTGCACCCGCGACCACGGTTTGGTAGGCCAGGGCCAGGGGCTCAGTGGAGCCTCCCTGGGGGCATTGCTGAGTTGGGCACAAATGGTGCACCTTCGGACGCAGAGCTCCAAGTCCGCGTCAATACCAGGCCACCAGACGTGGGATCTGGCTATGGCCTTCATGAGAACGATCCCCGGGTGCTCGCGGTGGAGCACCTGGACAAATGCCTCTGCCTCGCAGAGGCGTGACTACTCGGCTGCCCCACATCAGGCAATCTGCTTGTAGTGATAGCTCATGCATGCGCCTGTGAAAGGGTTTTAATTCCTCGGGGCAGGCATCGCGAGCCTCTGCCTAGTCACCGGTTAGGACACATCTTTTTACTAAGGATAACGTGGGGTCGCTGGCCGTCCAGGCTCTGATTTGGCGAGCCGTCATGGGCGAACTGGTGGACTCAAAGGTATTGATTGCCATGACTATCTCACAGTCCTGTTCGTCAGATCCTTCTTTGGTCACCAAGGGTAGCCTGCTGAGCGCATCGGCACAGTTGTCTGTGCCTGGTCTGTGCTTTATGGTATAGTCGTAGGACGCCAGCATGAGTGCCCACTGTTGAATTCGCGCCGAGGCGTTGGCGTTTATTGCCTTGCTCTCGGATAGGAGGGACGTGAGGGGCTTGTGGTCTGTTTCTAACGCGAACTTGGCCCCGAAAAGGTATTGGTGCATCTTTTTGACACCGTACACGCACGCGAGCACCTCCTTCTCTACCATTCCGTACCCGCGCTCCGCCCGCGAAAGTGACCTGGAGGCATAAGCTATGGGTTGTAATTTGCCCGCACTATTGACATGTTGCAAAACGCACCTGACCCCATATGCTGACGCATCGCATGTGAGAACTAGCTTTTTACCTGGGTCAAAGAAAGTCAAAACACTGTTGGAACACAGAAGGTTACGTGCCTTATTGAAGGCGCGTTCCTGGGCGTCCCCCCAAAACCAATCACACCTCTTCCTGAGTAGCACGTGGAGAGGCTCCAGCAGCGTGCTTAAGTTCTGCATAAAGTTCCCAAAGTAATTGAGTAGCCCGAGAAAGGCGCGCAGTTCTGAGACATTCCGGGGCCTGGGTGCCAGGCGAATTGCTTCTGTTTCGGACTCTGTTGGGCGGATTCCATCAGCGGCAATCCTTCTGCCCAAAAATTCAACCTCGGGTATGAGAAACAGGCACTTGGATTTCTTGACTCGTAGGCCTACCCGATCCAACCGCTTTAGTACTTCCTCCAAATTACAGAGATGGGAGTCGGTGTCCCTGCCCGTGATAAGTATGTCGTCTTGAAATACAACTGTCCCTGGGATGGACTTGAGCAGACTCTCCATGTTGCGCTGGAATATGGCAGCTGCCGACCTGATGCCGAATGGGCATCGATTGTACATGAAAAGGCCTCGATGTGTGTTGATGGTGGTGAGTAGCTTGGATTCCTCGGTCAATTCTTGCGTCATATACGCAGATGTGAGGTCTAATTTTGAGAAAAGTTTACCTCCAGCCAATGCGGCAAATTAGTCCTCCGCTCTGGGCAGCAGGTACTGGTCCTGTAGGGAGACTCTGCTTATAGTAGATTTGTAGTCCCCACAGATTCGTACAGGGCATGTAGTGAAGTCAAGGTCACTCTGGACCTGCACCTTTATTTCACAGCTCTGGAATGCTGCACTTGCCTGAGACCTGTCCTTATATACCTGTCTCTTGCAAGTGCACCCCTGGTGGTAAGGTATGCCGGTGGTTACAGGTCATGTCTTATCACAGTCATGTATAGCATGTTAGGATACAGTTATATATAATAATGTAAGATACATGACAGTTATAAAGAAGTATCCGAAGGTGTTCTGTGAAACGGGCAGTCCGATCCAAGACTTCAAGGCGAGTGTCACGGTACAGAAGGACGCTAGATCGGTTTACTACAAGCCACATTCCTTACCATATGCACTTAAGGAGAAAGTTGAGCAAGAACTCAAAATACTAGAGACTGAGAACATTATTTGTAAGATAGATCGATGTAATTGGGCTACACCCATTGTTGTTGTACCTAAGTCCAATGGTAAGGTAAGATTGTGTGGTGATTATAAAGTAACCGTAAACCAGGTTCTAGAGGGTAATGTCCCCAATACATTGCCGAATATAGAAGATTTGTTCACAACACTAACAGGTGGTCAGATCTTCTCAAAACTGGATCTTATGAATGCCTACTTACAGCTTGAACTAGATGAGGAGTCCAAGTCATGTTTGACTATAAATACTCATTTAGGCCTATATCAATTTACAGGGCTACCGTTTGGAGTGTCTTCTGCCACTGCCATATTCCAAGGGGTGATGAACCAGATTTTGCAAGGTATTGAAATTAATATGTTATTTAGATGACACACTAATTTCAGCACCAAATAGGCAAATTCATAATAGCATATTGAATGAAGTCCTCAAATGGCTAGAGAAGCACAGAGTACGAGTGTTTGCTCATAAGTGTGAGTTATTTAAAAACTCAGTGGAGTACTTGGGGTACAGAGTAGACAAAGATGGTTTACATCCAACCATGGAAAAATTGGATGCAATTAGAAATGCACCCACTCCCAGGAATGTCACTGAACTTCGTTTATTCTTGGGTCTTTTGAACTATTATGGGAAGTTCCTACCAAATTTGGCTACAGTATTACATCCACTGAATGAACTTCTGAAAAAACAGGTCCATTGGAAGTGGTCAAAAGAATGTGATTCAGCATTCAAGGAGTGTAAAAGCAAATTGGTAGAGAGCACCATGTTAGTTCACTATGACATATCTAAGGAGATTAAGCTAGCATGTGATGCCTCTCCGTATGGAGTTGGGGCAGTAATCTCTCATGTACCAAGTAGTGGGGAGAAGAGACCAATTGCTTTTGCTTCATGCACTCAGTGCCAGTGAGAGTAATTATGCGCAAATTGAAAGGGAAGCTTTGACATTAATTTTTGGGATCAGGAAGTTTCACAAATATTTGTATGGTCGTAAGTTTACCATCGTTACGGACCATAAGCCCCTAACAGCAATCCTCCATCCAAAGTCCCCAGTTCCAACATTAGCTGCAGCCCGAATGCAGAGATGGGCTTTGATTTTGTCAGCATATACATATGATATTGAATACAGATGATCAGCTGATCACAGTAATGCTGATGCAATGTCTAGATTGCCTTCCCCATCACAAGTTACACCCAATAGGGAAGAAGTGTTTTATTTTTCATACATTGATGAACTGCCAGTCACAGCTGAAGAGATTGGTAGAGCAACCAAACATGACCCAGTGATGTCAAAGGTGTATGAGTATATTGCAAATGGATGGCCAAACCAGGTAACAGACAAAGATACACATTCATTCTTCATTCATAGGAATGAATTATCAGTCGATAAAGATTGTATCATGTGGGGTCCAAGACTGGTTATACCAAATAAATTCACGTCCAAATTATTAGGAGACCTCCATGACCAGCACCTGGGAATGTGCTTGACCAAGAGTTTTGCATGCAGTTATTTATGGTGGCCAGGTCTTGATAAAGATATAGAGTACATCGTGAGTCAGTGTACGACATGTCGATCGGTAAGCACGCAACCACCATCAGTACCATTACAGCCTTGGAAATGGCCTCCCAGGGTGTGGCAAAGGCTACATATTGATTTTGTTGAGTTAGAAGGACAACAATTGTTCATTGTGATTGATAGCCATTCGAAGTGGGTTGAGGTGTTTCCAATGTGGAAAATAACAACAAGTAAAACATTGGACATTTTACAAAAATTATTTTCTTCATTTGGCCTCCCTGAATAGATTGTTTCGGATAATGGACCACAATTTCGTTCAGACGAATTTGCACAATTCACGAGTGAAACATACCAAGGTTCCACCATACCATCCTGCTTCGAATGATGCAACAGAGCGCACTGTACAAATTGTAAAACGTACCCTCATAAAACAAATGTTAGATCCAAATCCAAGGAAAGTTGTCATTGGATCACAAATTGGCTAATTTTTTGATTACATATTGAAATACTCCTCATACAACTACTGGTAGAACACCAGTAGAGTTGTTTCTCAAATGACAGCCACGAACCAGATTCCCGTTGTTAAAATCAAATTTGGCACAGTCCGTAGAAGAGACACAATTAAGACAGAAAGAGAATCATGATAGAGGTAGAGTAAAAGAGAGAAGTGTGAAATTAAACCAGAAGGTGAGAGTGAAGAACCATCACCATAAATGGGTAACGTGGTTACTAGGAAGAGTGGTGAAGATATGTGGTCCTCGCACATATTTGATAAAGATGTTTGATAATGGACAGGTTAGGTTTGTTCATATTGATCATATTTTACCTACAGACATGGAAGGAGTTGAAGGTGGGAATGATTCAATTATTTCTGACTCATCAGATAGTTTTGATACACCAGTAGCAAATCCTAAATCCATTGTACTGGAAACAAATCCAGGAGAGAATCAGAATGAAAGTCTGAGTCCGAGTCAGGAAAACAAAGAGCCTGAAGTTAGAGTGAGTTCAAATGAAAATCAAGGAAATTCCATGGAGGCAAACGTTCCTCAGGATGAGCCGCGAATGAGTGTGAAATCGACACCATATTTGGAAGGTTCTGTTCGAGAGCGAAGGTATCCTCTTCGAAACAGAAAACAAGTGGTAAAGTTAAATTTGTAAATATGGAAAAAAAAATAAGTTTATATCCTGTGTTATGTATAAACATGAAAGTTATGTATGATGTTTGTTATGATGGCTTCTTCATTAAGGAGGGAGAAGTGTAATGTCTGTAAGCTTGTAATGTTTGTAGCGCCACACTGTGGATGTGGATGTACTGTGTACTGCAAGTGCATAGTTAATAATAAACAGAACCAGGCAGATTTCCGGAGGCTTCCGAGAGAGTTGCCTGCCATGTAGGAAGTTGTGCATGCTGTGCTCTGTGAAGATATCACAGCTTCCTAATCTTGTTTACCCCCCTACCATTATGCCCCAGGACCGCCTGGTAAAAGGTGGCGGTAGACTTGGGGCAGCTGTGGTCAGGTCCTGAATTTTGCAAATGGAGGGTGAGGGCTTAGTTAACCAGGCCACTGCACAACTTTAGCATGTTATCCGGAGATTTGAACTCTACCGACTCAGCAATAAAACCCAGCGTCCTATTTGATTAAGCCTCACATTGTTTAGACATGAGAAAGTAGATTTTCTGATATATGTTCACTTTACACCAAAATGATTTGTAACAGTTGTAACACTCATCCAAAGTGAAGTGTACGGTTTGCATTTGATTTTCCCCAGTCACCTCATTATGATAATTATGCATAGCTTTAGGTGCAGATCTGGAGTGTTCAGGGAGTACACTAATGGTGGCAGAGAAAAGTTACATCACCCAGTAGAATTTAAAGGAATGCTAGAAATGATAGGAAAGCATCAGAAGAGGGGCAAGCCATTGGCAGCCTTTACCATGACTGAAGGCGAGACGGTAAGAAAATATGGTCAATAATGAAGTGAAAGGAAACTCAATGTGTTGGCATGTTCACATGCAAGTGCCAGAGCAGCCCAATCCTCAACTCTTGCTGAATTGAAGGTGGTGCTGCATAAGGCAGTGGTGAAGAGACTGGTCCTCTTGCAGCTCTATCTTAGCATCCTTTTGTTGGCATCAGAGTATACCTACAAGGTGAAGGCAGGTTTTAGGCCGTAGATGATGGGCACTGACACTGGCTATTTCAACTGACACTGGCACTGGCATGGTCATTCCAGGTATTCTATCAGCTGATGGCACCACTCTGTATTTGTCTGACTGATGACCCAGACCCTGTGAAGACCAGGTAGGTGTGACAATGCCTACACATACGGTCGGTGGCATTCGATGGTTGCACCCAATCACAATGTGCAGGCTGATGATCATCCTGGCATGTCTTTCATGCAGTACCACTGAAAGCAGTGCACTTCTCGATTCACCTTCCAGTACATCACCGACTCCACTGCATCGCTTAGCCCAATGATCAGTTGCGCTACCTCATGTGGCTGTGCCACACGGTCCCCTAAATCATAGTGATAGCCAATCTGCAAGATGATGACCCCATCCAGTCCCCACTGAACAAACCAATTCTGGAACCCACTTGCCATATTGCCTCTAACCCACAGCATCCTCCAGCGCTCTTGACACATTTGTTTTCAGAAAAATCAAACCATAGAGGACACATTCGAACAAATCAATTATGTTTAGCAATTGTTATAAAATTTGTCAAATGCTGAGTGCATTTCATTTTAATCCATCATACAATCACTCGATATCCCTGAGCTGACCAGCAAATTTCATGCATACGTGGGCAGTGCTTTGTTCTGTGTGGTAATAATGCTCGAGGGTGCTTTGTGGGGATTTTTCTGTCTGGCTGGTTAATAGGAATATTCTTTTATGAATAAAGGAAAAGGGGTTTGTTTACATGTCCCTAGCCAATGGCGTCTCTCCATCCCTCTTGTCCTGACTCAGCCAAGCCTCAGACACATGCACCAACCATGTGACTCTAGACCTCTACACTTGCCAGTGGCCACATTGAATTAGTCACACGCTGAATGAAAAGAATACCTCACTGCGTCTGAATGGTGCTGCAGGCTACTGCATGTATTGTTCACAAGCCCAGTTATCCCCTCTTCAAAGCAGTTCTCTTTCAAACACTGGCGTTTGCTAGATTCAAAATAAAAGTGCCCGGTAACAAAAAATAAGAACAATCAGTTTTTTTATGATGACTATATCATACTAAACCAAAGACAATATTTCACAATTTTTCTCTCTTGTTCGTCCTAAGTTCCAACTATTCTATTCTATACACATTCTACCTCCTCATCATCATCATCGTAGGCAGTCCCTCGGAATCGAGGAAGACTTGCTTCCACTCTTAAAATGAGTCCTTAGGTGACTGAACAATCCAATACGAGAACCACTGTCCCTGTCACAGGTGGGACAGATAGTCGTTGAGGGAAAGGATGGGTGGGACAGGTTTGCCACACGCTCTTTCCGCTGCCTGCGCTTGATTTCTGCATGCTCTCGGCGATGAGACTCGAGGTGCTCAGCGCCCTCCCGGATGCACTTCCTCCACTTAGGGCGGTCTTTGGCCAGGGACTCCCAGGTGTCAGTGGGGATGTTGCATTTTTTCAGGGAGGCTTTGAGGGTGTTTGCCATGAAGGAGTTCCGAGAAGGAGCTTGCTTTGGGAGTCTCGTGTCTGGCATGCGAACGATGTGGCCTGCCCAACGGAGCTGATCAAGTGTGGTCAGTGCTTCAATGCTGGGGATGTTGGCCTGGTCGAGGATGCTAATGTTGGTGCGTCTGTCCTCCCAGGGGATTTGTAGGATCTTGTGGAGACATCGTTGGTGGTATTTCTCCAGCGACTTGAGGTGTCTACTGTACGTGGTCCATGTCTCTGAGCCATACAGGAGGGCGAGTATTACTACAGCCCTGTAGACCATGAGCTTGGTGGCAGTTTTTAGGGCCTGGTCTTCAAACACCCTTTACCTCACGCGGCTGAAGGCTGCACTGGCGCACTGGAGGCGGTGTTGAATCGCATCGTCAATGTCTGCTCTTGTTGATAAGAGGCTCCGGAGGTATGGGAAATGGTCCACGTTGTCCAGGGCTGTGCCGTGGATCTTGATGTCTGGGGGGGCAATGCTGTGCGGTGAGGACAAGCTGGTGGAGAACCTTTGTCTTACGGATGTTTAGCGTAAGGCCCATGATTTTGTACGCCTCAGTAAATACGTCAACTATGTCCTGGAGTTCAGCCACTGTATGTGTGCAGACGCAGGCGTCGTCCGCGTACTGTAGCTCGACGAGAGAGGTTGGGGTGGTCTTGGACCTGGCCTGGAGACGGCGAAGGTAGAACAGGTTCCCACTGGTTCTATAGTTTAGTTTCACTCCAGCGGGGAGCTTGTTGACTGAGAGGTGGAGCATAGCAGCGAGGAAGATTGAGAAGAGGGTTGGAGCGATGACGCAGCCTTGTTTGACCCCGGTCCGGATGTGGATTGGGTCTGTGATGGATCTGTTGGTAAGGATCACTGCCTGCATGTCGTCATGGAGCAGGCAGAGGATGGTGATGAACTTTTGGGGGCATCCGAAACGGAGGAGGACGCTCCATAGACCCTCGCGGCTGACAGTGTCAAAGGCCTTTGTAAGGTCGAAGAAGGCCATGTATAAGGGCTGGTGCTGCTCTCTGCATTTTTCCTGCAGCTGTCGCACTGCAAAAATCATGTCCGTTGTGCCCCGTAGGGGACAAAATCCGCACTGTGACTCTTGGAGGAGCTCCTCAGCCACAGGGAGAAGACGGTTGAGGAGGACTCTGGCGACGACTTTCCCAGTGGCTGTAGTTGCCGCAGTCGGACTTGTACCCTTTTTAAAGATGGTCACGATTACTGCATCTCTGAGATCTCCCGGCATGCTCTCCTCCCTCCAGATGAGAGCGATGAGGTTGTGTATTCGCGCCAACATTCTTCCTCCAGCCTCGTTCTGTCGCAAGACTGACTATACAGTTTTCTACTTCGTTCTTCAAACTTTGGAACTCCTTACCTTGCTCAATTCTCTCTGACTGATCCACGGGCTTTTAAAACACAACCTTGGCCTCAGCTGACCACTGCTGCTTGATTAACCCCATCTCAGTCCATTGTTTTCAACCCTGGCAGGGGCCTTAGCCCTTCACTTACATATGTCAAATTTAAAAAAAATATGGATTAAAGCTGTTCACAGCCAAAGGCAGGAAGTAAGTGTATAAAATATTAAATGATACAGATAAGATACACCTACATTAATATTTTAAAGTAACCCATGAGCATAGGAGCAGAGGCATAAACATAAATAAATGAAAAGATAAAGAGATACGATAAGAAATGCATTGAACCCACTTAGTTCACTCATCCAGCGAGATCCTGTTGCACCTACCTCACCTCCATATTGCAGCATCCAATTGTTTCTTAAATGATTCCAGGGTTTAAGTCCCACTACTGCATCTGGGAAGTTTATTCCACATGTTGATCACTTTTTGTGTGAAAAAGAATGTCCTGATATCAGTCCTAAATCTTTCTTTTATTAGTTTAAACTCGTTGCCCCTGGCTCTGCTTCCATAGTTCCACGTAAAGTAATATTCCAGGTTAAACTTTCTACACCAATCTTATATAAGATCACTTCTCAGACATGCAAAGCCCAAAGGGTGGGATTTTAACTCCTGAGTGGGAAGTCAGGGGGAGTTGATGACCTTCCCGCCTGGGAGTCTCCATGGGAGCCCATGGCCTCATTTATACGAGGAGGCAGCTGGCCAGCTTTGGGCATGTCAAACTCGCAGGGCTGGGAGCTTGCTCACCGGCATCAAGGTAAATCATGGGGGTTGGTGGAGGGTGGGGGCAGGGGCTTTTTCACGGTGGGTAAGGTGGAGGGGGGTGGGAATCTGAGGCAGTACAAGCCCAGAATTACCTTTTGGGGTCCAGAGAAGAAACCCTGCTTCTCCTGGCTCCACTAACATACAAAAAATGTCACCTATATGGATCAGCTGGTCTTTTCAAGTCCGATATTTTTGTATAATTGTATGTTCTTTCTCCAATGGCTTCAGTTCCGTTCCCTGTTTAGCTTTAATCCTGCCCACGTGAATAACACTTCACTGGTGGAAGTTGAACACCGTTTGGTGACTTACCTTAGAGGGGTTCCTCTTCTTCCCCACCAGCTTTTACTGAGTGGGGTGCCCAAAGCATTCACCCGCTCAGTAGGTCAATAAAATGCCACCAGGATCCTATGGATGTCAGACGACCCCCAATTATCATATATTAATAAGGCTGCTGTCTGAATCAGTCAGGTGCCTCAGCTGCCAAACAAATAGGCCACAGTTAAGTTGGCAGTGAGCCAGAATTTTTTTTTTCTTTTATTTGTTCTGGGATGTGGACGTCGCTGGCTAGGCCAGCATTTATTACCCAGGCCTAATTGCCCTTGAGAAGGTAGTGGTGACTTTCTTGAACCGCTGCAGTCCTTGTGGTGAAGGTTCTCTCACAGTGCTGTTAGGGAGGGAGTTCCAGGATTTTGACCCAGCGATGATGAAGGAACGACGATATATTTTCAAGTCAGGATGGTGTGTGACTTGTAGGGAAACTTGCAGGTGATGGTGTTCCCATGCACCTGCTGCCCTTGTCCTTCTATGTGGTAGAGGTCACGGGATTGGAAGATGCTGACGAAGAAGCCGTGGTGAGTTGCTGCAGTGCATCTTATAGATGTACACACTGCAGCCACGGTGCGCCGGTGGTGGAGCGAGTGAATATTGAGGGTGGTGGATGGATGCCAATCAAGCGGGTTGCTTTAACCGAGATAGTGTCGAGCTTCTTGAATGTTGTTGGAGCTGCAATCATCCAGGCAAGTGGAGAGTATTCCATCATACTCCTGACATGTGCCTTGTAGATGGTGGAAAGGTTTTGGGGAGTCAGGAGATGACTCACCGCAGAATACCCAGTCTCTGACCTGCCCTTGTTGCCATGGTATTTATGTGGCTGGTCCAGTTAAGTTTCTGGTCATGGTGACCCCCAGGATGTTGATGGTGGGGGATTCTGTGATGGTAATGCTGTTGAATATCAAGGGGCGGTGGTTAGATTCTTGCTTGGAGATGGTCATTGCCTGGCACTTGTGTGGCACTAATGTTACTTGCCACTTATCAGCCCAAGCCTGAATGTTGTCCAGGTCTTACTGCATGCGGGCGTGGATTGCTTCATTATCTGAGGAGTTGTGAATGGCACTGAACAATGTGCAATCATCAGCGAACATCCCCACTTCTGACCTTATGATCAAGGGAAGGTCATTGATGAAGCAGCTGAAGATGGTTGGGCCTAGGATACTGCCCTGAGGAACTCCTGCAGCAATGTCCTGGTGCTGGGATGATTGACCTCCAACAACCACAACCATCTTCCTTTGTGCTAGGTATGACTCCACTCAGTGGAGAGTTTTCCCCGATTCCCATTGACTTCAATTTTACTAGGACTCCTAGATGCCACACTCGGTCAAATGCTGCCTTGATGTCAAGGGCAATCACTCTCGCCTCACCTCTGGAATTCAACTCTTTTGTCCATGTTTGGACCAAGGCTGTAATGAGGACTGGAGCGGAGTGGTCCTGGCGGCACCCAAACTGAGCATCAGTGATCAGATTATTGATGAGTAAGTGCCGCTTGATTTCACTGTCAACGACACCTTCCATCACTTTGCTGATGATTGAGAGTAGACTGATGGGGTGGTAATTGGCTGGATTGGATTTGTCCTGCTTTTTGTGGACAGGACATACCTGGGCAGTTTTTCACATTGTCTGGTAGATGCCAGTGTTGTAGCTGTACTGGAACAGCTTGGCCAGTCTTCATCGTGACAGCCAGGATGTTGTCGGGGCCCATAGCCTTTGCTGTATCCAGTGCGCTCAGCCGTTTCTTGCTATCACATGGAGTGAATCAAATTGGCTGGAACTGGGTGATAAGAGTGTACACGGCTATTTTAACTGTGTGCCAGCCCCAGGTACCACCCCGCGGGGTGGGTTGAAAGTCCCCCTCAATTTATCCAGTCTTTTTTCATAATTAAGACCCCTGTCTCTGAACATCAGTCTTGGAGCTCTTCTCTGCCCTTGTTCCAGCACTTGAATGCAGGACACCAAATGCAGCAACTTATGGCGTGCACAAACAAATCCAGTAAGATACATTTCCCCTGAAGCATTTGGTTTTACAATCCATGCACAGTATGCAGCCGGTAGTTTAATTATCCCTCCATTCCCTCTGCATCACTTTGCCTTTACAAAAAATTAAACCTTTCAGTCTTCATGTAAGCATGTCACCTCAGGGGTCTCTGAACCCAGTGGAATGGTGAGAATAAATAAGAAGAACGAATAGCAAATATGGGAACTCTGAAAGAACAGAACCTGCAAGTCTAACCATCTGCAGGTTAACGTTTCAAGCAGACCCCGTCTTCAAAACACAAAACTAAAAGATAAACAAGCACCTTAATAGAATCAGAAAAAAGAGGAAAATAAACAAAAACAACCCAACATACTCCAATCACAGAGAGGAACTAAATGGGTTGAAAGGCCTGCAAACTACTTAAAAGAAAAGCAGGAAATAGTTAAATGATATAAAAAAATTATCTAAGTGAGGTAATAGAAAGATATTTTAAAAATATGCGAATAGCTAAGAGGCCCACCTAAGGAAAAAATGGGGGAAATTGTAAAGAGCGAGAAAGCCTGCAGATGCAGATTTAAATTGAAAGTAAAGTGCTGGAAAAGTAGGGTGGACATGTCAGTCCCATAAAAATCCTACTGCTCCTACAAAGTGCTTCCTCATTGGCTATAGCTTGGGAGGTGGAAGGCTGCTGAAATTTATTTGAGGATACTTCAGATGGCCGTGGTGAGCGATCTCGAACAGCTCTGGTCCTTGAGGGCCTAGCTGCAGACTGCAGCATCTCAGTGTGGGCCGGAGTAATCTGGCCCAGCTGGCTGTGTGGTACTAACAAGGGCATTGGCGGAGTGGGTGGCGGGGGAGCAGACATGCTGTCATCCTGAGAAAGGACAGTAGACACTGCTCTCATGGAGCCAAGGCCACTTTCCTAGGACTTCACCTCAGCACTCCTCCAGCTGTTGAGTGAGAACTGAGTGCAGGAGTGGTGTGACACCCTGGAAGCCCCTGTCAACATTGGTCCACAGAGCCCAAATGTCAGAGTGTGAGATGCCTTGAAAGCGGTCAGCAGATGCTCCATTGTGGAGGGTACCAGTATCGTGTTGGTGGAGCTGACCACTTGCTTCATGTTGGATAGAATGGTCTCCATGCACTGCATGAAGCCCCAACACAAGTTGGAGCTAGACTACTCCATGCTCTGAGCCATTGTGCATGTTCACTAGCAGGCTGTCCAGTGCACCTAGCATTTCCTGGTGTAAGCCCATCAGCCTTCTTTGGTAGCGTGGGTCCTTGAAGCAAACATTTGAGTCCTCGATAGCAGAGGTGGTATGTAATCATGTCCTTTGCTGAGCTGGCATCTGTGGCCTCCTATCCCCCTGCCCTAGCTCCTACACATATGTCCAGTGATTTACCACGTGAAGACCGTCCTCTAGCCTAGCCTCTAAAGTATGTGTGGTGCCAATCTCTGAGCTGTGCTTGCTGGTTCTAAATTGGATTCCATGAGATTGGCTTCTGTGAACCAGCTCCAGCATTCATCCTGTTGAAATCAATTTCCATACACCAGATTTAACAGCATAAATGCTTGGAGTTGTCTCACAAATGCCAGGATCCCGGGATCCAAATTAAAAGAAGATTAATATAAAAAAATGCCGTACACATATACAACCTATTAACTCGTCATTTATCTCATTGCTGTTTGTGAGATCCCGCTATTAACAAATTGGCTATCATGTTTCTCTACAAAACAACAGTGGCTACTCTTGGAAAGCAATTCATTGGCTGTGAAGAAGTTTAGGATTCCTGATCATGAAAGGTGCAATATAAAAGCTTCTTACGCTTGATAATACGAGCTCCACTAGCTAAGAACATGTCTGTGTTAAAATCATGATGGGTATTACTGAATTATTACAGGGAATTTTTACCAAATCAATCTGCCTTTGTAAATCCAGATTATATTACAGCGCTGACTCTTCAATATAAACAAGACAGTGCACCTGTGTCCAGAAGAACAGAACACCATCTCGAGGATAGATTTGCTTCTTGTGTCTGGAGGAAAAAAAACACCATTGCCAGCAAATGGAAATGGGCACTGCCACTGGCACCAAAATGTGCAGGCAGCAGTTTTGTTCCCACAACGTGAAAATTGCTATTGAAAAAAACGATTATATTTGCATTTCAAAGCTTAACCAGGGGAGAAAAACTCAAACCGGAGAGAAAGAAGGAACAAATACAAATTGACAGAAACAAACACATACTGTTGTGTATCTGTAAAGCATGCATTCCCATGTTCCGCCACCAGGGAGCGCATCCCCTGAAGTCCCAAGGGATCCCAGCATCCCTTGGGAGCACTGTATATAAACCGGCCCCTGAGGCCTGTTCCTCACTCTGGAGTGTCTTAATAAAGACTGAGGTCACTGTTACCTGTGTACAATCTCATCTGTGTTAGAAACACAATAACTGGCGACGAGTATACGAATCCAATGCAAAGATGCAGCAAACTGTGGGCATCCTGGAGAAGTTCTCGGAGGGTGAGGACTGGGAAGCCTATGTCGAATGGTTAGACCAGTACTTTGTAGCCAACGAACTGGACGGAGAAGGAAGCACTGCAAAAAGGAGAGCGATCCTCCTCGCGGTCTGCGGGGCACCGACCTACAGCCTCATGAAGAATCTTCTGGCTCCGGTGAAACCCACAGATAAGTCACATGGGGAGCTGTGTACACTGGTTTGGGAGTATCTTAACCCGAGGGAGAGCGCGCTGATGGCGAGGTATCAGTTCTCATGTGCCAGCGATCTGAAGGTCAGGAAGTGGCGAGCTACATTGCCAAGCAACTTGCAGGATAATATGAGTTTGATGGCTATCTGGAGCAAATGCTCAGAGACTTTTTTGTACTGGGCATTGGCCACGAGACCATCCTACGAAAACTTTTGACTGTAGAGACAACAACCCTCAGTAAGGCCATTGCGATAGCACAGACGTTTATGTCCACCAGTGATAACACCAAACAAATCTCTCAGCACACAAGTGCTAGCAATGTTCATAAATTAACTGGAACTGTGTTTGTGAGCAGAAATGTACAGGGCAGAAACCACGGGTCTGCAACTGCCAGCAGGCCTGAGGTGATCCAGATGACTCAGAGTCCGCAACAAAGGATGAATGCAAGGCAATTCACACCTTGTTGGTGTTGTGGAGGCTTCCATTCAGCCTATTCATGCCGCTTCAAAGGGTATGTTTATAAGAGCTGTGGAACAATGGGGCACCTCCAACGAGCTTGCAGACGAGCTGCAAGCTCTGCAAAACCTGCTAACCACCACGTGGCAGAGGAAGATCGGTCCATGGTGGATCAAGGCAATTTCGAGCCTCAGAGAGAGGAGGCAGATGCTGAAGTACATGGGGTGCACACATTTTCAACGAAATGACCATCTATAATGCTAAATGTAAAATTGAATGGCTTACCTGTAGCCATGGAACTGGACACTGGCTCTAGCCAATCCATCATGAGTAAAAAGATGTTTGAGAGACTGTGGTGCAACAAGGCATTCAGACCAGCCCTGCGCCCCATCCACACAAAACTGAGAACATACACCAAAGAGCTTATCACTGTCCTGGGCAGCACCATGGTCAAGGTCACCTATGAGGGCACGGTGCATGGACTGCCACTCCGGATTGTCCCGGGCGATGGCCCCACATTGCTTGGAAGGAGCTGGCTGGGCACAATCCACTGGAACTGGGATGACATCCGAGCACTATCACATGTCGATGAGGCCTCATGTACCCAGGTTCTAAACAAATTTCCTTCCCTTTTTGAGCCAGGCATTGGAAACTTTTCCGGGGCGAAGGTGCGGATCCACTTGGTCCCAGACGCACAACCCATTCACTACAAGGCGCGGGCAGTACCTCACATGATGAGGGAGAGAGTAGAAATTGAGCTGGACAGGCTGCAGCACGAGGGCATCATCTCCTCAGTAGAATTCAGTGAGTGGGCCAGCCCGATTGTTCCAGTACTCAAAAGTGATGGCACGGTCAGGATTTGCGGCGATTATAAAGTAACTATTAATTGTTTCTCGCTACAGGACCAATACCCGCTACCTAAGGCAGACGACCTATTTGTGACGCTGGTAGGAGGCAAGACGTTTACCAAGCTTGACCTGACTTCGGCCTATATAACGCAGGAGCTGGAGGAGTCTTCGAAGGGCCTCACCTGTATCCACACGCACAAGGGACTGTTCATCTACAACAGATGCCTGTTTGGAATTCGGTCGGCTGCAGCGATCTTCCAGAGAAACATGGAGAGCCTATTCAAGTCAGTACCATGCACGGTGGTTTTTCAGGATGACATATTGGTCACGGGTCGGGACACCGTCGAGCACCTAGAAAACCTGGAGAAGGTCCTCCAGCGAATGGATCGCGTAGGGCTGTGGCTGAAGAGGTCGAAATGCATCTTCATGGCAACAGAAGTGGAGTTTTTGGGGTGAAAGATCACGGTGGACGGCATTCGGCCAACAGACGCCAAGACAGAGGCTATCAGGAATGTGCCCAGGCCACAGAACGTCACGGAGCTGCGGTCATTCCTGGGACTCCTCAACTATTTTGGGAACTTACTACCGGGGTTAAACACCCTCTTAGAACCCCTACATGTGTTGTTGCGTAAAGGTGAGAACTGCGTATCGGGAAAAAAACAAGTAATTGCATTTGAGAAAGCCAGAAACATTTTATGCTCCAACCAGCTGCTTGTATTGTATAACCCGTGTAAAAGACTTGTGCTAGCATGTGATGCATCGTCATATGGAGTCGGGTGTGTATTACAACAAGCTAACGTTGCGGGGAAGATGCAACCTGTCACCTATGCCTCCAGGAGCTTGTCTAAGGCCGAGAGGGCCTATAGCATGATTGAGAAAGAGGCATTAGCGTGTGTGTTTGGGGTAAAGAAAATGCATCAGTACCTGTTTGAACTCAAATTTGAGCTGGAAACCGATCACAAGCCCTTCTTATCCCTGTTCGCTGAAAACAAAGGGATAAATACTAATGCCTCAGCCCGCATACAAAGGTGGGCACTCGCGCTATCGGCGTATAAATACCATCCGCCACAGGCCAGACACCGAGAACTGTGCGGATGCTCTCAGTCGGCTACCATTGCCCACCACGGGGGTGGAAATGGCGCAGCCTGCAAACTTGTTGATGGTGGCGCAGCCCGCAGACTTGTTGATGGTCATGGAAGCGTTTGAAAATGATAAATCACCTGTCACGGCCTGCCAGATTAGGACTTGGACCAGCCAAGATCCTCTGCTGTCCCTAGTAAAAAACTGTGTACTGCATGGGAGCTGGGCCAGCATACCCGTTGAAATGCAAGAGCAAATCAAGCCGTTCCAGCGGCGAAAGGACGAGCTGTCCATTCAGGCAGACTGCCTGTTGTGGGGTAACCGCGTAGTGCTACCCAAAAAGGGCAGGGAGACGTTCATCTCGGATCTCCACAGCACACACCCGGGTATAGTAATGATGAAAGCGATAGCCAGATCCCACGTGCGGTGGCCCGGTATCGACTCTGACTTAAGAGTCCTGTGTATGGCAATGCAGCATGTGTGCTCAGTTGAGCAACGTGCCCAGAGAGGCACCACTAAGTTTGTGTTCCTGGCCCTGCAGACCATGGTCGAGGATCCATGTCGACTATGCGGGCCCGTTTCTCGGTAGTGGTGGTGGTGGCGGATGTTTTTTCAAAATGGATTGAATGTGAAATAATGAGGGCCATGTTTGCCACTCACGGCCTGCCTGACATACTGGTCAGTGACAACGGGCCATGTTTCACCTGTGCGGAATTTAAAGAATTCATGACCCACAATGGGATCAAACATGTCACCTCGGCCCCGTTTAAACCAGCCTCCAATGGGCAGACAGAGCGGGCAGTACAAACAATCAAACAAAGCCTTAAACGAGTCACGGAAGGCTCACTCCAAACCCGCCTGTCCCGAGTACTGCTCAGCTATCGCACGAGACCCCACTTGCTCACAGGGGTGCCCCCGGCTGAGCTACTCATGAAAAGGACAGTTCAAACCAGACTCTCGCTGGTTCACCCCAACCTGCATAATCAGGTCGAGAGCAGGCGGCAGCAACAAAATGTAAACGGTGGTTGCGCCACTGTGTATGGGGAAATTGATCTGAATGACCCTGTGTATGTACTATGGACATGGTCCCAAGTGGATCGCGAGCACGGTGATTGCTAAAGAAGGGAGTAGGGTGTTTGTAAACTAGACAATGGACAAATTTGCAGAAAGTACCTGGACCAAACGAGGCTGCGGTTCACAGACTGCCCTGAACAATCCACAGCAGACACCACCTTTTTCGAGCCCACAACACACACCCAAAGGATCAACGACACCACCCTGGACCAGGAAATCAAACCCATCACGCCCAACAGCCCAGCAAGGCCAGGCTCACCCAGCAGCCCTGCAGGGCCAACAACACGCCAGCCCAGCGAGGGCACAGCCAACACACCAGAACAGACATTTGTACCGAGGCGGTCCACCAGGGAAAGAAAGGCTCCCAACCGCCTCACCTTGTAAATAGTTTTCACTTTGACTTTGCGGGGGAAGTGATGCTGTGTACCTGTAAAGCATGCACTCCCATGTTCCGCCACCAGGGAGCGCATCCCCTGAAGTCCCAAGGGATCACAGCATCCCTTGGGAGCACTGTATATAAGCCGGCCCCTAAGGCCTGTTCCTCACTCTGGAGTGTCTTAATAAAGATTGAGATCACTATTACTTTAACCTCCCCGTGTGCAGTATCATCTGTGTTAGGAACACAATACATACAATAACAACAACTTGCATTTATATAGCGCCTTTAACGTACTAAACATCCCAAAGCTCTTCACAGGAGCGTTATCAAACAAAGTTTGACACAGAAGCACAGGAGATATTAGGGCAGATGACCAAAAGAAATAGATTTTAAGGAGTGTATTAAAGAAGGAAAGAGAGGAGGAGCGGTTTAGGGAGGGAAATCCAGAGCTTAGGGCCTAGGCAGCTGAAGGCATGCCCGCCAATGTTGAAGCGATTAAAAATGAGGATGCACAAATGGCCAGAATTAGAGGAGCGCAGATATCTCAGAAGGTTGTAAGGCTGGAGGATGTTACAGAGACAGGATGGAGTGAGGCCATGGAGGGATTTGAAAACAAGGATAAGAATTTTAAAATCGAGGCATTGCTCAGTCAGGAGCCAATGTAAGTCAGCATGCACAGGGGTAATGGATGAATGGGACTTGGTGCGAGTTAGGATACAGATAAGGCAGAGCTTGAGAGATAGATATACAGAATAAGTAAAAGGAAGGTACACAAGTGGACAGAGAGATTTCACGCAGACAAGAGGAGTATATATATGTATACACACACACACACACACACACACACAAATAGGTAGGATGCATGTGCTTGCATGCACACACATGTAGGCATACACTGATATAGAGAAAGAAAGAGAAATGTGCACATACAAAACCAGAGATACACAAGGTACAACGGGTACACACACACAAACAGAGAGGAATATGTAAGCACACATATGCAAAGACACATACAGATATATAAAGAGAGAAAGGGTGCATGTATGCATTCACAGATAAATAAAGGGAAAGTGGGAGATATATCCTCATTAAATAAAAGCATGAATAACAAATTAAACAATTCAACAAATTATATATTTTTTTTAAATCATCCAATTTGCTATCCGATATTTTACATCTATGAATGGTGACATATTTTGACATGATTCCAAATTCTTATTTTAAAAAAGTCCTGCATTGGAGAAAGAGAGAACATGGTTTTAAAAACAAAATAACAGTGAGTAGAATCATTTTCTCTAGGTTTATTTTGAAATTCTGCAAGGCTGCAAGTAAAGGAGTCACGTGTCAGGCAGAACACACAGGAGCTTCCCCCCTTACTTGCAGTGGATGTGCTGCTGGAACCCACACCATTTTAACAGGGTGCCTCCAGCTAAATGTAAAGAGCAGTTACAATAAAATAACGTCAACGGTACAAATTTATTTTTCATTGCACGTTCCAGCTTCTTCCCTCGTAAATAAACACCCACGGCTGGCACCGGACAAACATGGAAAATATAACCGTGATGTCACCACTGGCTCAGGAGACCAATTACCAGGCTGGTATAATGCAAGGAATGTAACCCTTTCAGAACTCAACTTCTATTTCTCCTTGAGTGACACAGATAACAAACAAAGTTGATTCCCAGTGTTAGAATGATGAGTTTTGAGGAATGGCTTCATAAGCTAGGGCTCTTACAGTTTGCAAAAGGGCTGTCTTACACAAGATACCTTTTTTTTATTCATTCACAAGATGTGGACATCACCGGCAAGACCAGAATTTATTATCAATCCCTAATTGTCCTCAAGAAGGTGGTGGTGAGCAACTAAGTGGCTTGCTAGTCCATTTCAGCATGTAGTTAAGAGTCAACCACATTGTTGTGGGTCTGGAGTCACATATAGGCAGATTTCCTACCCTAAAGGACATTAGTGAACCAGATGGGTTTTTACAACAATCCAGTAATTTCATGGTCACCATTACTGACGCTAGCTTTTTTAAATTCCAGATTTATTTAATTGATTTTAAATTCCCCAGCTACCATAGCAGGATTTGAACTCCTGATCAGTAGTCCAGGTCTCAGGACTACTAGTCCAGTAATATAACCACCGTGCTACCGTACCATACTTGACAGGAGTGAGAAAGTTCATCCACAGTAACACTTACAGATACATTAAGGCAGCAGGGTTGTAAATACAAGTTTAGGGCAGATGCCAGCAAGTATTCCATTCCACAGAGAGTGGTAAATAGATGGAACGGGTGGCCAGGAAGGATGGCTGAGGCCTGGACACTCAGCTAGATGCTGTCATAGGAAAATGGTGGGATTGATAATCTGGAGGGATGAGATCAAATGGGCCCAAGGGTTGTGCGTGTCTATGAGTATGGCTGTTCAAGACATGATCAGGTTTGGCTGTGGTATCCTATGATTGTCGAGCCTGCTGACACTCACTGTTGAGGTTCACGCTTCACAAACAACCACATCGGGAATGGTAGCATAGTGGTTAAGTTACTGGACGAGTAATCCAGAAGCCTGCATAATTCAATCCCACCATGGCAACCGTGGAATTTGAATTCAGTTAATTAAATAAATCTGGAATTAAAAGCTAGTAATGGTGACAATGAATTGTTGTAAAAACCCATCTGGTTCACCAGTGCTGCTCTTACCCGGTCTGGCCCATTTGTGACTCCAGACCCACAGCAATGTGGTTGACTCTTAACTGTCCTCTGAAATGGCAAGTAAAAAACGGCATCGGTTCAAGAAGGTGGCTCATCAAAAGCAATTAGGGATTGGCAACAAATGCTGGCCTTGCCAGTGCTGCCCACATCCCGTGAATGAATTAAAAAAAAATAGATGAGAAAACAGAGGGCGGTTGGACCCCATGGAACTGTACCGTAGCATGAGTCATCACCTTCAGGAAAGGAGGGGAAAGATTTGGAGGGAGGTGAATATGTAAAGAGAAACCTCTTATTATTCTTCTGATAGATTGAATTTGTTCAGAATTATCCAGTCATTAATTCAATTGTTGTATCAGTGTACATTGACAGTTAATGATTTTATGAGATACAATTTTCCATTCCTGCGCATGGGCCTATTTGATTGTTTGAGCGCAGTGCATGTTGGAAAATTGTGCAGGGAGTATTGGACATCAGCAAGGGAGCACGTCCAACTTGGGTGAACTACCTTATCAGTGCGCAATCCTCCCAGCCCGATTTACCTCTACATGCTGTGTCAATGCGATCCAATATTCCCATAGACAGTCAACAGAGGCACACTGTTGCTGCAGTAATCCAAGCTAATAGCTTTGGGTGGTGGGGTGGTGGTGAGAATACATTTATCAAAGACCAATTGATTACCCAGTGCCCACATTTGATATCGCATTATTTCAGCAAAGACTCAAACTCAAATGAAGAACTGTAGCTCAATACACAAGTATGCATGCTGAAAAATATCTGAATCTCATGGGCAGATGGTGAGGTGCCACTAAGCTAAGGAAAGGAAAACAAATCAGCTAGAGTTCCTGCTTATGATCACTATCCAATGGGTCATGCTTGTCACTCTTTACCCATGCATACTACACCTTGGGTTTTAAGAAAAGTATAGCACTTTAAAAGCTTGTGGCAATTGTAGTATGACTTTTATTTCTGGGTATTCTTGTTTTAAACAATCTCCATAATATGCCTGGCACATGTCTTGCAGTGAATGTCTTCACATTCCATTTCATATCTATACCCAGTTCACACAATAAGTGCCATACTCAGAGAATTGCCCATGGAATAAAAGGGACAGTGGCAGCATGGATATGAAATTGGCGAAGTAGGAAACCGAGAGTAGTGGTGAACGGTTGTTTTTCAGAATGGAGGAAGGTATACAGTGATGTCCCCCAGGGATCGGTACGAGGACCACCGCTTTTCTTGATATATATTAGTGACTTGGACTTGGGTGTACAGGGCATAATTTCAAAATTTTCAGATGGCACAAAACTTGGAAGTATAGTGAATAGTGAGGAGGATAGTGATAGATTTCAAGAAGACATAGAAAAGCTGTGCGGACACGTGGCAAATGAAATTTAACTCAGAAAAGTGCGAATTGGTAGGACGAACGACGAGAGGCAATATAAACTAAAGGATACAATTTTAAAGGGGGTGCAGGAACAGAGAGACCTGGGGCTATATGTGCAAAAATCATTGACGGTGGCAGGGCAGATTGAGAAAGCGGTTAAAAAAGCTTACGGGACCCTGGGCTTCATAAATAGAGAAATAGAATACAACAGCAAGGAAGTTATGATGAACCTTTATGAAACACTGGTCCAGCCTCACCTGGATTGCATCCAATTATGGGCACCGCACTTTAGGAAGGATGTGAAGGCCTTAAAGAAGATGCAGAAAAGATTTACAAGAATGAAGGGCTTCAGTTATGTGAATAGACTGGAGAAACTGGGATTGTTCTCCTTAGAGCAGAGAAGGTTGAGAGGAGATTTAATAGAGATGTTCAAAATTATGAGGGATCTAGACAGAGTAGATAGGGTGAAACTGTTCCCATTGGTGGAAGGATCAAGAACCAGAGGACACAGATTTAAGGCAGAAGAACCAAAGACGACGTGAGGAAAAACTTTTTTATACAGTGAGTGGTTAGGATCTGGAATGCACTGCCTGAGAGAGTGGTGGAGACAGATTCAATCATGGCTTTCAAAAGGGAATTGGATATGTACCTGAAGGAAAGCAATGTGCAGGGCTATGGGGAAAGGGTGGGGAAGTGGGACTAGCTGAAGAACTCTTGCAGAGGGCCAGCATGGGCTTGATGAGCTGAATGGCCTCCTTTTGTGCTGTAATGATTCTATAATTCTACTCTAAATGCAATGTGGTGTCGAGTTACACAAGATTGTGCTCCAACGTGGTACACCAGAGAATGGTACGATGGGGGGGCGGTGGGCTGGGGGTAGTGGGTGGAAGTGGGTGGGATTCAGGCCCGTGACTCTCTGCAGATTGTGTTCTTAGTCCCAAAACCAGTTTTCTGGTCTATATGGGTGTGCTCCATCTCTAGTGACCAGCAAACATGCCTCTTGCTATCGATGGAGATGCTGCTGCCACAGGTGCCCAGAAAAATACCTCTTTCGGTAGGTTTTCAATGCTCTGGAGGCTGTCTCAGAATCTTTACCATCTGAAGTTGGGCTGTTGTCTGCAGAAGTGCTGTAAAGTCAATGAAATTGTACTTCTTTGGGCACTTACAGGTCTTTGGAACAAAGGCAGGAAAATGGAGTTGAGGTCCAGATCAGACATGATGTAATTGAATGACGGAGCAGGCCCAAGTGGCTGAATGACCTACTGCTGTTTCTAATATCCCTATGTTCCTATGTCTATTGGGATGAATCTATTCCTTTTAATGGTACCTAGGTAATATGAACAATTGAATGAAAGGAACATTTTGCTCATCTCAGGTGTTCCCTTTGAAAGGTTTTAATTGTGTTCCAATTTTATTAGTTTTCAGAATGTGCCGTACTTTACACACCACCGGAGAGGCATTATCAGCAAAGTCAAGCAGTTGGGAAACAAAGTCCAACACATAATAATTGTCAGACTGTACTTCCATAAAGGCTCATATGGATCTTGGGTGCCCTCAGCAGAAAAACAGACATGTATTCAAGATGTATTGAGTTAATTAGGATGCTGCGGCTGCCATGTGCCACAAAGATATCCTCAAACAGATGAAAACCATGAAGTAGTTAATATATTATTTAGAGATTGTTTGTTATGCTTTAATTTTAACAACCAGGGGCCACTTTTGGAAGACAACATATGCCCCTTGTAACCCTAATAAACCTTTTCTGTCTCTGAAGTTAACCACAACAACTTGTATTTATATAATGCCTTTAATGTAGTAAAACATCTCCAGGCGCTTCACAGAAATGTTATCAAATTAATTTTGGCATTGAGGCACATAAGGAGATATTAGGGCAGATGAGAGGTAGATTTTAAGGAGTGTCTTTAAGGAAGAAAATGAGAGAGAGAGGCAGAGAGGTTTAAGGAGGGAATTCTAGGATTTAGGACCTCGGCAGCTGAAGGCACGGCCACCAATGGTGGAACGGAAGGGTGATGCGTTCCCAAGCTCATTTGTAATCGTGTCCATCCCAGATCCACCGGAAACATGGCAGGATGGAGCTGCTAAGCCTAGTCTGTCAGTCTTGTCTGTCCTAACTGAAAGTAATTATGCATTATGTTTGTGAATGTGTAGTATCCCAAATCATACAATGATGCACCTTTTATTCAGCTAGACTGGGAAAAACATTAAATATTCACAGATTTGGAGTTTGGATCAATGGCTGTGCACTTTGTTAGGCAGCCATAGATTGGAAAATATCACATTTAACTTCCATGATCATGCACTCCAATATTCAACCTATTATTATAGGCTTCGATTGTTACTGGTGGTATGTTCAGGATGGGCAGGAGGGAAACAAGAGACCCGGGCCATTTTAACTCCCAGGCCTCATTTAAATAATGAAAGACAGTCTCCCTCCTGAAACTGTCAGGACTGACGTCAGGGCTGGCAGGCGGAGATGGAAATTGGTTCAGAAGCCGAGGATGCCGGGGACCTATGATAACGGTCCTTGGCATAAAATAAGTGCTGGGCCAAGGTTTTGACAGCTGATGGCAGTGCACAGAGGGAGAGGCAAGGCCAGGGCTGGGGAGGACCAAGGATTCCTTGCAGGCCCGGGGGAACATTGCTGCTCCTCCTGGCGCACAGGGATTTCAGAGAATTGTAATTTTTACTTACATTGGACTCTTCTGGCCAATCTGCACCTCCCACCAGGCTTCCCTGGCAGATTTGGTACTGGACTGTCCTCCCTATGACTCATTGTAAAAATTACGTTGTGACGCTGCTGACATCATCAGGCAGCGACCTTAACAGTTAATTTAGACCCTCGCTTGAATGTAGCAAGAGCCTCGGCCGACATCAAAGTCAGTAAAGATAAGATGTTGGCAGGCAGGTACAGTGTCTGGACTCTTTCTGATCTTAACCCTTCCCACGCTCTTGCTGGGCGAGGGGGTAAAAATTGAGACCCATGAGTCTGAGAGAGGAGATATGTCACAGTGCTGTAGCAGAGGCTGGATTTCAACTGATTCACACCTCTAAATTCATGGTATACAATTTTTTTCAATGTCCTGGGGCTTTTACACTTTATGACATGTTTATTGTGTCCGAACATTCAACTCACATAATGATGTAGCCAAGTACTCAGCGGACTAATGTTCCCAGTGAAGGGTTGATTGAAATAATCAAGTTCCAGTACTTTACAGTCATAATGGAAATATATAGTAAAGCAGGGAGGCTAATCGTGATCTTGAGTTATAGGGATAGATTTTACACTTTTGTGCAGATCGCTCAAAAACGGACGAGATCGCTGGCTTGTCGCCCATTTTCAAAGCCCCTAGTCTCCATTTTAAAAATTGGGCGTTACCGCGAGCGATCTGAAATCTCTCTGACCGTCTGCTGTTAAGTGCCGCCGTCCTTAGCAATGGCATAGCAAAGCTCATTTCCCGCAATTCAGGAGGTCAGGGGTCATCATTACATGCGCAGAAGAGGAGACAGAGAGGGAGCAGAGAGGACTGAAAGTGTGTAGGTGTGGTGTGTGCTTGTTTAGCTGTTGTGGGAGGCATGAGGGAGATTCACCAGCAGCAAAAAGCCTATTAAGCACCCAGAACATAGTTGGCACCGAGTTTTTGTCCAACAAATAATATATAACATGGAAGGGATGGAGGAGGCCCTGGAGCTGGTAGCCAGGAACACTGATGGCAGAGGGCTTCCAGTGGTCCCGGAGCATGACACTGCACCCCAAGGTGCCGCACACCCATTGCCAATGACACACGAGAGCCAGGAGCTCTCCTGTATCCATCCAAGCAATGGTTTGGCTGTCATCTCCACCCCCCCCCCCCCCACCGAATGAAGCAGTGCCTGAGGAACTCCTCGGCCAGGCGGCTTGGAGTCAGGAGGGGAAGGGAAAGGGGTAGAGGTGAGGATGAGAAGTGGGGGGGGGGAAGGGTTGGTTTTTGCAGATATACTATTCACAGTCTAAGGATAAGGGGTAAGCCATTTAGGACTGAGATGAGGAGAAACTTCTTCACCCAGAGAGTGGTGAACCTGTGGAATTCTCTACCACAGAAAGTTGTTGAGGACAATTCACTAAATATATTCAAAAAGGAGTTAGATATAGTCCTTACTACTAGGGGGATCAAGGGGTATGGCGAGAAAGCAGGAATGGGGTACTGAAGTTGCATGTTCAGCCATGAACTTATTGAATGGCGGTGCAGGCTCGAAGGGCCGAATGGCCTACTCCTGCACCTATTTTCTATGTTTCTATGTTTCTATGATTTCAGACAAATGGTCGGTTTCAATGGTTTTTATTTAACGTACCTTGCTGCGCATTGGCTCAGATAGCTGCACCGTTACACACTGGTGATTCCTTAACATCAAAGGGTATAATTACACTTAACTTCATCAACTTAAACTTTAACTGTCACCAAGGTGATGCCCATCATTAATGTATGGCCTGCACACCAAGCAGGGTATCAGGCTTGTAAATATCACCAACGTTCTTTCAGGCAAAGTGCTAATTTATGAGCTCCTGACGTAAGAGTCTTGCAGCTATGATGCCACCATGGGCCCTTTCCTGCAGTCTACAGGGGGGTGGGGGCATAGCTTCAGCATTAACCTGATACCGTGGCCCGAGATCAGCACCCACCTCCTCATCTTCCTCTTCCTCTCTCTCTTGAGGTGGACCGTCACACCCTTCGGCAATTCTTGTCCCCTCCTGATAGCCAAGTTATGCAGCATGGAGCACACCACCACGAATTGAGCTATCTGCTCAGGGTGGTATTGGAGCTCGCCTCCTGTGTGGTTCAGACATCTAAAGCACTGCTTAAACACTCCAATGGTTTTCTCCACGATATTGCGAGTGGCTCTGTGGCTCTCATTTTATCGCTTCTCAGCTTCGGTGTGGGTGTCACGCAGGGGGGTCATCAGTCAGGAGGCGAGGCCATATCCTTTGTCACCAAGCATCCAGCATTGACCTTGTGGCTGATTGTTAAACAAGTCAGATGCAATGCTCACACAGGATGCTAGCATCATGGATGCTGCCCAGAAATTTAGCAATCACTGCCATAATAATTTGCTGGTGGTGAACAACCAGTTGGACATTCAGGGAGTGGAATCCCTTGCGGTTCCTGAAAATCTCTGCATCCTGAAAAGATGCCCACATCGCGATGTGCATACAGTCTATTGCTCCCTGCACCTTGGGGAAGTTAGCAATTCGGTAGAATCCTAAAGCCCTCTCAGTCTGAGCTTCCCTGGTCATACGGAAGCTGATAAAGTCCATCCTGCATGTGTAAAGGGCTTCAGTAACCTGTCTAATGCAGCAATGTGTGGCATGCTGAGACATATCGTAAATGTCGCCAGCTGAGGCCTGAAAAGAACCCGACGCATAGAACGACAGTGCCACGATGACTTTGACGGACTGTGCGGTCCTGATGGTGCTGGCAGGCTGCAGATCTCCGCTGATGAGCTGGCATATCTCACTGACAACCTCTTTGTGGAAGCGCAGTCTCCGAAGGCAGGTGGTGTCAGGCAAGTTGAGGTAAGACCGCTTCTCCCTGTACATGTGGAGGGTGTATCGTCTGGTCCTCCTCATCAGTCTGACATTGGGCACATGATGCTTTCGAGCGTACCTTCTGGCATCTCGAGTTTGCAGCATGTAAGTGGTCATCAAGAGAGGGTGAGAAAGGACAGACCCCATTCCAATAGCTCTCTGTTTTCCACCGATTGGTCACAAAGAATGAATGTCCTCACTAAGACACCTATTAAATTCCAATCATGCACAGATATTTGTTCAGATGTTCACATCACCTCCAAAGACCTCCAGAGTACATCCAAACTCCCCTGAGATTGAAGCAGAGCAGCCTTTTAAATGATGCGACATGTGATTTAGAACATGGCGTCCATACCGCTGTGAGTAGTTCCAGTTAGTTCCACTTTTTCCCGGCGTTTTTTTCGGCGAGCGATATTGTGGGCAAGATGTGTACGCGGTGCCAAAAGTAAGTGTCATGTATTCAACTATCATTGTAACCCATGTATAAGCTGACCAAAGTTGTAACCTTGAGAACATTGACCACAAGGGAGAGAACTTATGGGAGACACTCCTAACCTGGACTTTCAGGTATAAAGGGGGAAGCTCCACCCACCTTCATCACTTGAGGTCTTGGTAATAAAGGTAACTGGTCACAGAGTGACCTTTTCTCAAGTATGGGCCTCGTGTGCATTTATACTGTATAGTAAGGGCATATCATTGGCGACGAGAAACTGGGATTTAAACCATGCGAGCATGGCCACTAGCAGCACAGAAGAAAAGTACTGAGTTGGTGATGATTGGGACGACTTTATTGAGAGACTACAGCAAAGTTTTGTCACTAAGGAATGGTTGGGACATGATTCGGCCGACAAACGCAGGGCTCATCTCCTGACGGTTTGTGGATCCAGAACGTACTCTCTGATGAAGGACCTTCTAGCGCCAGAGAAGCCGGCTGACAAGATGTTCGAAGAGCTCAGTAAGTTGATCGGGGAACACCTTAAACCAGCGAGCAGCATGCACATAGCGAGATACTGGTTTTACACGCACCGGCAGCGAGAAGAGCAAAGCGTTCCAGACTTCGTGGCAGATCTCTGGTGACTGGCGAGCTTATGTAAGTTCCCAGATGCATGCAGAGCGCAGATGCTGCGAGCCTTTTTTATTGAGGGCATCAGGCACGCTGGGGTTTTCAGGAAACTGATTGAGAGCTTGGAAGCGGCGGCTCTGATAGCCCAAACATTTATCACAGGGGAGGAAGAGACCAGAATGATGTATGACAAAAATCTTGGCTCAAATGCAGCAAACGACCAGGGACTCAACATTGTTAACACGGCACACAGTTCTCTAGGCAGACAAGGGCAATCAGACATGCCCCAGCATGTAGTTGAAACCAAAGGGGGAATTCAACAGAGACAATGGCTAGCTGAACGGCGATTCATGCCATCGCAATGGACAATGCGGCCAGTAATGGGGCCATCAAGACCTGTTAATGGAGCACTTAAGGACAGTTACAGAGACAGTCAGAGACGATCGACTGGTAATGGACCTTTTGTTTCCAACAACGGGGCCTCCAGCTTTGTGAGACAAACACACAGCCAGAGCTTGCAGATATAAGCAATATATCTGCAGAAACTGCAATGTCAGTGGTCACTTGGCACGTATGTGCAGGAAGCCTGCAGCCAGGTTGATGTACGAGGAGGACGGGCCCGATGTAAGCCCTACGAGGCCAAATGAATACTGGGGGAAATCGCTGGAAGCTGAAGTTCAGCGAGTTCATGTGGAGCACATATACAGTTCATATACCAGGACGCCACCGATAATGATGAAAGTGCTCCTCAATGGCATCCCAGTAGTAATGGAGTTAGACATTGGGGCCAGCCAGTCCCTGATGAGTATCAAACAGTTCAAAAGGTTGTGGGTGTCCAAGGCCAGGAGGTCAAAATTATTGCCGATTGACGCACAGCTACGGACATATAGATATACAAAGGAGATCATTCCGTTGCTAGGCAGCGCCACGGTAGTCATGACCCACAAAGACTCGGAGAATAGGTTGCCACTCTGGATTGTCCCGGGGGATGGTCCCGCACTGCTGGGGAGAAGTTGGCTTGCTGTCATGAACTGGAAGTGGGGCGATGTCAATACAATTTCTTCTGTGGAGCGAGTATCATGCTCACAGGTCCTGGACAAATTTGACTCAGTATTTCAACCCGGCATCGGCACTTTCATGGGGGCCAAGGTGGTGATTCATATAAACCCGGACTCCAGGCCAGTACACCACAAGGCCAGAGCGGTGCCGTACGTGATGCGGGAAAAGATAGAATGCGAAATGGACCGCCTGCTGAGGGAAGGCATCATCTCGCCAGTCGAATTCAGTGACTGGGCGAGCCCGATCGTGCCGGTGCTCAAGGCGGATGGGTCGGTCAGGATATGTGGTGATTACAAGGCCACCATCAATCGGGTGCCACTCCAAGACCAGTACCTGCTACCGAGAGCGGAGGACCTCTTTGCGACGCTTTCCGGTGGCAAATTTTTTTTCAAAATTGGACCTGACCTCAGCTTACATGACCCAGGAGCTGGCGAGTGAGTCGAAGAAGCTGACCACCATCACGACACACAAGGGGTTGTTTGATTATACAGATGTCTGTTCGGGATTCGTTCGGCCGCCGCGATCTTTTAGGGAAATATGGAAAGCCTCCTCAAGTCAATTCCAAGGATGGTGGTTTTTCAAGGCGACATCCTCATCACGGGTTGCGATACTGAAGAACACCTCCACAACCTGGAGGAGGTGCTACGCAGACTGGAGCGGGTAGGGCTGCGACTGAAAAAGGCGAAGTGCGTCTTCTTAGCTCCAGAGGTAGAATTCCTGCGGAGGAGGGTAGCAGCAGAAGGGATCAGACTTACTGCGTCCAAAACGGAAGCAATCCAGAGACCACCCAGTCCCCGTAACACGACGGAGCTGCGTTCGTTCCTGGGGCTCCGGAACTATTTTGGTAACTTTCTTCCCAAATTGAGCACGCTGTTAGAGCTGCTACACGTGCTCCTATGCAAAGGCCGCGATTGGGTCTGGGGGGACAGCCAGGTAAGGGCTTTTGATAGAGCATGCAATTTCTTATGTTCCAACAAACTGTTAACGTTATATGACCCGTGTAAGAAACTTGTTTTAACGAGCGATGCATCGTCCTATGGGGTCGGGTGTGTGTTGCAGCATGTGAATGCCAATGGTCAGTTACAGCCGGTAGCTTATGCCTCCAGAAGTCTGTCCCGGGCAGAAAGGGGCTACGGGATGTGTAGATGCAGTAAAAAAAAATGCACCAGTACCTGTTTGGCAGGAAATTTGAGCTGGAGACAGATCACAAACCCCAACCTCTCTTTTGGCCGACAACAAGGCCATAAATGTGAATGCATCGGCCCGCATACAGAGGTGGGCACTCACGTTAGCTGCCTATGACTACGCAATTCGGCACAGACCGGGCACTGAAAACTGCCGATGCACTCAGCAGGCTCCCACTAGCCACCACCGAGGGGGCAACTGAGCATGATGCTGAGATGGTCATGGCTGTTGAAGCTTTCGAAAGCGAAGGCTCACCTGTGACAGCCCATCAAATTAAAGTCTAGACAAATAAAGACCCGCTACTGTCTTTAGTTAAGAAATGTGTCCTGAATGGGGACTGGGCAGCCACGTACGGGGCATGCCCTGAGGAATTTAAACCATTTCATAGGCACAAGGATGAACTCTCGAGTCAGGCTGATTGCCTACTGTGGGGAAACCGAGTAGTCATGCCCCAGATGGGCAGAGAGGTGTTTATCAGAGAACTTCACAATGAGCACCCGGGCATTGTCACGATGAAGGCAATTGCCAGGTCACATGTTTGGTGGCCAGGGATAGATGCAGACCTGGAACTTTGTGTTCGCAGGTGCAACACGTGTGCTCAGCTGGGCAATGCACCCAGGGAAGCCCCCCTTAGCCCCTGGTCCTGGCCCGCCAAGCCATGGTCACGCACCCATGTGGATTACGCAGGTCCTTTCATGGGAAAAATGTTTTTGGTTGTAGTAGACGCCTACTCCAAATGGATTGAGTGTGCCATTTTAAATTCAAGCACATCCTCTGCCATGGTAGAAAGTCTATGGGCAATATTCCCCGCGCATGGTCTACCAGATGTCTTGGTCAGCGACAATGGCCCATGCTTCACAAGCACTGAATTCCAGGACTTCATGGCAGGCAATGGAATCAACCATGTCAGAACGGCACCGTTCAAGCCGGCTTCAAACAGCCAGGCTGAACGAGCAGTGCAGATAATCAAACAGGGGATGCTCAGAATCCAAGGGGGTTCTCTACAAAGCCGCTTATCACGCCTCCTGTTGGCCAATAGATCCTGACCACACTCGCTCACAGGGGTTCCACCCGCAGAGCTGCTAATGAAAAGGATGCTCAAAACCAGGTTATCCCTTATACACCCTACTATGAAAGAAATTGTTGAGAGCAGGCGTCAGTCACAATGTGACTACCATGACAGGAATGCGAGGGCGCGATGTATTGATGTCAATGACCCTGTTTTTGTCCTTAATTACGCTGCAGGGCCCAAATGGCTTGCAGGCACTGTAATTGCCAAAGAGGGGAATAGGGTTTTGGTAGTTAAACTTACCAATGAGCAAATCTGCCGCAAACACGTGGATCAAACTAAAAGGAGGTTCAGCAACCCCATAGAAGAAGCAGAGGAAGAACACGATGTAGAGTTCACTCCACCACAGGTGACCGAACACCGGAACCAAGTGGAGGAGAGCCCAGTCACTGTGGGTAGTCCGGACAGGCCTGAGGCACCGCAAACAGCAGACACTCAGGCCAGCGCCCAACAACCGGAGCCCCAACTCAGGCGCTCTACAAGGAAGTGTAAACCACCAGAGAGACTTAACCTGTGATCCCAATAAGACTTTGGGGGGGAGGTGATGTCATGTATTCAACTATCATTGTAACCCATGTATAAGCTGACCTAAGTTGTACACCTTGAGAACATTGACCACAAGGGGTGAACTTGTGGAAGACACTCCTAACCTGGACTTTCTGGTATAAAAGAGGAAGCTCCACCCACCTTCATCACTTGAGGTCTTGCGAATAAAGGTAACTGGTCACAGAGTGACCTTCTCTCACGTATGGGCCTTGTGTGCATTTATACTGTTTAGTAAGGACATATCAGTTAGTTTCAGCAAATGCGATCTTTACGACAAAAAACAGTGGCCGGGCGGTATTATTAAATCTCGGCGTTAATTACATGCCAAAAGTAACACTGGGCGATATTATGGGCATTGGGATCGCCCATTCTGATGATTCCGCCCCAAAAAAGTAGGCGGGAGGTATTATTTTTTCTCGCCGTTATGCACATCGGAAACACGCGCCGATAAGTGACCGAGAAATGGCCATCAGTTTCCATTTTGTGGCTAAATGGGCGATATCTGGGCATTAGACGTCATTTCAGCATTAAAATGGACGTTAAGTGGGCGTTATGCATGCAAAAATAATGGAAAATCCAGCCCATAGATACTTCCGAAATGGTTTGGTTGGAAGATGCATTTTCCAATGTAAAGCTGAGCTTTACAAACTAGAGAAGTTTCAAGCTCAATCCCTGGTCTGTTATCTGACCTCACCTGGATTGATGCTACATTTGGCCTCAGCACCCATGGGCTGTGGAAAGGGAATTTCAGCTCGAGTTCCAACAGCACATCATTATCCAATGGCTCCTTCTGGAAAGTGCATGTGTGTGGTTGTCAAGTGAGAATAGGATTCATCATCATCATAGGCAGTCCCTCGAAATCGAGGAAGACTTGCTTGCACTATAAAAGTGAGTTCTCAGGTGGCTGTACAGTTCAAAGCGGGAATTACAGTCTCTGTCACAGGTGGGACAGACAGTGGTTGAAGGAAAGGGTGGGTGGGGAGCCTTGTTTGCCGCATGCTCCTTCCGCTGTCTGCGCTGGATTTCTACATGCTCTCGGCGATGAGACTCGAGGTGCTCAGTGCCCTCCAGGATGCTCTTCCTTCACTTTGGGCAGTCTTTGGCCAGGGACTCCCAAGTGCCAGTGGGGATGTTGCACTTCATCAAGGAGGCTTTGAGGGTGTCCTTGAAATGTTTCCTCTGCCCACCTGGGGCTCGCTTGCCGTGTAGGAGTTCCAAGTAGAGCGCTTGTTTTGGGAGTCGTGTCAGGCATGCGGACGATGTGGCCCGCCCAACGGAGCTGGTGAAGTGTGGTCAGTGCTTCGATGCTGGGAATGTTGGCCTGAGCGAGAACATTGACGTTGGTGCGTCTATCTTCCCAGTGGATTTACAGGATCTTGCGGAGGCAGCGCTGGTGGTACTTCTCCAGTGCTTTGAGGTACCTGCTGTACATAGTCCATGTCTCTGAGCCATATAGGAGAGCAGGTATCACTACTGCCCTTAGTGATTAGTGTTTAATTCACTGTCACTTCTCTTCTAGGAATGCCCACCTTGAAGAAGTTCTGCTCTTCCTTCAGACAGGATTTCCGTTTGTCTCCTTTACCTTGTTCCCTTTTGTTCTTTCCTCCCCTCCCCTTTTCAGTGCTTCTTAAGAATCTGTTCATTTCGAACATTTGCCAGTTTTGACAATGTTCATCAACCTGACACGTTAACTCTGTTTCTCTCTCCACAGATGCTGCCCGACCTGCCGAGATTTCCAGCATTTTCTGTTTTTATTTCAGATTCCAGCATCTGCAGTATTTTGCTCAGTTGTGCTCTGTGCTCAGGGGGCTGCAATTGGCTTCAGCAACCCTGGGCTAGTGACTACTTCTGCTGTCGATCACTATCCAGTGGCTACCACTGGAAAGGGTACATGTTTGGGACATCAAATCAGGACAAGGTAGTGGCAGTTGTTCTGCCCCAGATCGTCAACTAGATTTTCAACAATCACTTACACACAAACAATGGTGAGATACCAAAAGACTACAGATCCTGGTAGAATTGTAGCTAGGTCTCATCAATGCTTTCAAGAGAGTAGATAGGGCTATTTAACTGTGCTACGAATCATCAATGTGCTCACATGGTGCCCAAGCACATACACTTTCCAGTGTAGATTACTCGATAACAGGAACCTGGTTGATTTTACCGCTGTCTAGGGGTTTAATAAGACCAGTTTAGTGCCTCAACCATTGCCCCACTGAGGTCAGCTAATAGACTGGGGATTAAAGTTGGTATCTAAATGGCTTTGTGCCACATTTGGCTTTGTGTTTACCATTAGTCGGAGCCACTGCTGGAAGATAAACTAGTCATCGACCTGAAACGTTAATTCTGTTTCTCTCCACAGATGCTGCCTGACCCGCTGAGATTTCCAGCTTTTTCTGCTTTTATTTCACATTCCAGCATCCGTAGTATTTTGCTTTTGTAATAGTTGCAATATACATTATTTAGAGAGTAATGATTCCTGAGAGTGATTAGCGGGCACTACTTTCATCAAATGGTTTGGATGACATTACAAACGGCAAAGGCGTGTTTTAATAATTACTCTGGGGTTAGAGCAGATCATTTTATATTGTTTTCATTCCCATTTTTTGTTGGTGGCTGATGTATCTCTGAACTGTACCAATTTTACAGACTGATTCCCAACCTTTATTTTTAAACTGCTGCACCGTTTTGTTCAGCTGCTCCATCCCATTCCTGCCTTCTACTTCTCTCTCTCTCTTTTGCCTCCAGTAGTTCTCTCTTGACTCACACTTCCTTCTCCCTCCCAAACCAGCAGTTCCGTTTCTAATATGGTCCTGGATTCCAATCACAGAGGCGTCAAGAACTAAAAACAAACCTGCTGTGTGTGCTGTCCATGGGTTATTGTCAGGTCTGTTGTCCTGTTTAATCTCGGCTGAATTCTCGCTGTGCTGGAACCTCGTGTGCTCTAAAGGGTCCAATTTAGACTATTTTGTAAATTGAATGTTTTCAATACATTTTTTTAACTTTTATAAAGTTTTTTTCCACCAGTGTCACGGCCAGTTTATAGCTCGCGCTAGTTCAGGAGGCGTATGTTAAATCTGGGGAGTAACTACATTGCTAAAACCTCGATAAAGATGGCTCGAATGCTTCCTGTGCATTGCAGTGTGACAAAACCCAGAGCTGCTGTTTTTTAAAATAACATAGAAGCATTGCAACCTCACTGTATTTTCAGTGCCATCCTTCTCGAAAGCTCACAGTAGAAACGATTTTAATAGCTGTTTGAATGCATGGGTGATACATTTTGTTAAACACCTAGGTTTTTTTTCCTCACAGCTATGTTCTTATCAGTAAGCATCGACTTGTTTTAAATTTGATTATTGATCGATAATCTACTTACATAATAGGTTTCAGGGTGCAGTTTACTGTCACTTTTGCATTGACACAAAGTAGTTTTGGGTGCGCAACAATGCAAAAGTAGCGTATATGTCAGAGATTATTCAATGCAGTGAAGCCCTGAGGTATGACCCACCTTCAAGTGATTATCTGGTACTGGACTGAGTTTGTAGAGATTGCAATATAACTCCAGAACTTTAACTACCATTTTTGAGGGGACAGGAAGAGGCGGGGGGGGGGGGGGGGAGGGGGGTGAGAGTTAGGTTAGGAGGTCTGGTTAGTTGTCAATTACAGGACATAAAACCATTACCTCAGATCCATCAAGTCCCTCACAATCCCAACCTGTACTGCATCCTCTCTACCACGAGTTTATACTTAGTGAAGAACTGACCGTTGTGATAAATTGAAAGTTTATCTAGTGATAATCTACTGTTTATTACTAGAAATTAACAGTTAATGTACATTATAAATTATTCAGCCACAGTCAGCCGTAGAATTTTAATAATGATGCTACTGTTAACGCAGCTGACTGAAGAATTAAGAATGTGTAACAAAAGGCAGAAAGAGGGATAGATACACACACAGAGGTGAGATGGACAAGGAAAGGAGAGAGACTGAGGCAGAGAGAAACAAAGGAAGTGAGAGATTCACAGACAGGGGGAAAGAGAGATACAAAGGGAGAGAAACAGGCACAAACACACAGAGGGAGAGAGACACACACAAACAAACAAAGGGAGAGAGAGACACACAAACACACAGAGGAGAGAAACAGACAGGAGAAAATAGAGAAAGGCAAATTTATATAGCGCCTTTCACAACATCCCAAAGTGCTTTACAGCCAATAAAGTACTCTTGAAGTGTAGTCCTTGTTGCAGTGTAAGGAAACACAGCAGCCAATTTACTCTCAGCAAGGTCCCATAAACAGCAACAAAATAAATGACCAGATAATCTATTTATTTATTGATGTTGGTTGAGGGCTAAATATTGGCCACAACAGCAAGAGAACTCTGCTACTTTTTACTTCCACCTGGGAGAGCAGTGGGGGTCTCAGTTTACCATATCTGAAAGACAGCACCTCTGACAATGCAGCATTCCCTCAGTATTGCACGAAAGTGTCAGTTTTGATTATATGCTCTAGTCTCTGGAGCAGGGCTTGAACCCACAGCCTTTGGACTCAGTGGCAAAAGTGTGACCACTGAGCCAAGCCCGACACCTAGGAAAAATAAAATAAAGGGACACAGAAACAGACAGAGACACAGAGATAAAAGACTTGGAAAAGGAGAAAGACAAAGAGAGGACGAGGACAGAGATGGTAAAGTATTTTAAGTGCCTGATTCCAAATGCTTTCAAAACACCACGTATTACACGCATAAAGAAAACACTGCCAAACCTGGGCAACTCTGAGATAGTTAAAGCATGTTATGATTTATCGAGTACAAGTTAGCTCTTCCTTCTGGAGCAAGATGTTTGTATGATGACAACCTATTTCAGTGCTGCCATGTGACCTTACTTGGAACTTTGGCAGAGGTACAAGCACTGCAGCTGGTAATCTGGATACAGCTCTGCCACCCTATTAGCACTGCATCGTTCAATTAATATAAGATTTCATCTTCACAGCTACAAATGATCTCTTGGTGAGAAATAACCACAGGGATAGACTTACACATGCACCCTGCTTTCCCACAGTTATTTCCTGTTAAGTGCAGGAACTAAGCTGCAATTGAAGCTGCCTGGAGTGCCACAGAAATGACAGGTGACAGCTTGATCCTACAGTCAGGCATGCTGAACGTGGAGTCTGCCCCAAGCAGCCTCCTCGATACTGTAACAATTTGATCACAAACCTGACCCAAATGTCAGAGGCCAGGAATAATTCTCTGGAGCCTAAGGCGGAGTTATGAAGTTTGATTTATTCTGAGTGGTAAGAACAAGGATTTAATTTGTGACTTTGCGTTTCAGTGTTGTGGCAGGGTTGGAAACCTGATTGGAAAGGTGCGAGCATGAAGTTATGGGAACGGCAGGCACAGATTTGGAAGGCAACAGCCCATTCAAGGACTTTGGAGAGGAAAGGGAGGTTGGAGATAGAGCAGTAGTTTGCAAAGACAGAGGGGTCAAGGATGAGTGTTTTTTAAGAGGGGTGATGGCAGCAGTTTTGAGAGGAAGTGGGGACAGTACCTGAGGAAAGAGAACCATTTACAATGTCAGCTAGCATGGTCCAGGAAGGGAAGTTGAGCTGCTTAATGGGAAAAGGGTTGAAAAAACAGAAGGCTCATGGAGAAGATGAGGTTGGAGATAGAACAATGGGAGATAGGAGAGACACTAGAGAAGGACATGTGTTCAGGGCTAGGGCAGGGGGAACCTTGGTGGACATTTTTCTTAGTGGGCACAGGGAAGGGGGAATGTGCCAAAGGCAGCTGAATGGATAGTCTCAATCTTAGTGACATAGAAATCCATGAGCTTCTTGTTATTAGGATGATCCTGGAATAGTAAGCAGTTTGGTAGAGGTGAGCAGGCCCTGATAGTGCTTGATGTGGTCCGGCCAGATTTGGGATGAATAACTAAACCCGTTGTGTGCCAGATACTGTCTGCACCAATTGGACATGAGGGAGTGCAGATGGGTTATGTACCGTGGAGAACATCTGAGATGGAAGAGAGTCAGGGGCCGAAATTCAGGGTCTCAAAGAGACCCGTTAATGCCCATTTGTGGCGGCCATTCCTAAAAATCGAATGATCGCTGCTTTGGGGTCAACAGGCCGACCTGACCTAAATTCAGGTCGGGGATTTTTCGGCCTGGATCCCATTCTGCCCGAATGGTTGCACTGCCAATGCAAACAATAAAAAAGCAATAAAAATATTTACCCATCGATTTTCACCCGAATCTGTTGATCGCCTGCCACGTGGTGCACCATCTCCGCACTGCGTACGGCCCCGCAGCATGGCCGCCCTTAAAGGGGAGGGTCCACTGCCATGGTCACAATGGAAACATTTTTGCCAGCTGACTTGCCGATTGACCGGCAAAATACTGCCCCCCCGGGTTAGGCTGGGCTGCCAATGGTCAGCCTGGTACCCCTTCTTGGGTGCCAGGCCGCTGGCCCAGCCGAAACCCTCCCTGGTGTTCCAGTGGTCAAAGTTAAAAATGATAGAATCGCTCCCCTTTAACGGAGGGTAGAGAGCGTGGTGACACACACATGCTGTGATGTCACCACGACTCCACTACTGACAGTGGTGGAGGCCTCGACCAATCCATCTTCAGCCAGTCAGCTTGGCTTTGAATCTGAGGCCCACCGCCATTATGATTCATTTCCTGTAGGACTTCGAAAAAATGTCAAAGTCCTGAAAATGGATCTACTTACCCTACCAGGAGTTCCAGTGGTAAGGATTACTCCAAAACTCATAGGTGCGCCAGCTTTCTGGTGCACCTGAATTTCGTCCCCTAAGGGTTTTACTGAGGCAAGGTTATCAAGGTGAAGGTGAGGGAGTGATTGAGCAGATAAACAGCTGCAGAAGTATTGCGACAAATAGAGCGTAAAGGCCAGACAGAAGGGAGTTTGAAGGTGCCCTTGTAAGTGACTTGGGGAGAGTTTTTTTCCAAGGGGATGCAGAAGGAAGTGAGATTGGAAGAGAGAATACAAGGAAGTGATCAGAGTTGGCCTGGCCTGTGATTGAGATGATGGGAATAGAGAAGCCACATGAGATGGCAAGGGTAATGGAGTGACCGTGAATATGGGTAGCCGAGAATTTATATAGAGGGAGAGATTAAGGGAGGACAGGAGTGCAGTGAGCTCAGAGAAAAGAAAGCAAGGTGAGGGTGAGGAAGCACTCAGTACAGAGGCTGAGGGAGGAATGGAGTGGGAATATTTTGTTGAAAAACTCAGCATGGGGCATGAGGGGGGAGACGTAGTGAATGAGGATTTTAAAGGAGAGGGGCGAGAGGGGTGGAACAAGCTAATATGCTCAAAGGTACTAGAAGTGTAGTGGGAGAGACCAGGGTGAGACTTGATGATTTGGACCATAACGCCACCATGGCAGTTTGTGTAGATCTGGAGGTTAAAAGTATAGCCAGGCGGGAAGGCTTCAATAAGAGAGTCTAAAGTTAAAGTAAGAGATCATGTGGTGGGATGAAGTTGACTTGTAAACAGGGTGGAATCAGTTTGGAGCATCAATGTCTAGGTTTGGCGCAAGTATGGGGATGCTATTTGAAGGGCAGTGAATCAGTTAATGTATTGCTGGAGGTTTTCCCATGGAAAAATGGAGTGTCAAGGAGTCAACCCATAGCCAGCAGAGGTGGATCCCTGTGGGGGTGTGTAGTGGCCTTGCTGATTGGTAAAGCTCACTCACAGGTTCACATACACCAGTGGAGGAATGAACATAGAAACAGCACAAAAGAGATCAAGGTCCCCCTAATTTGTCTTTTGCCATTCTGGAAGTCGCATGATACGAAGATAATGGAGTTGTTGACTAATCATGGTAATCAATCTCTACTAATCAGTCTACGGCAGATGCAGTTACAAGACAACAGTGCTGGATTTCCCATGTAACAGACATTTGCACAATAGAGAAATTATGCAGAACTTTCACAGGAAATTAACTGATGTGAGTAGGGTTCAGGACAAGAGGATTTGTAAACAGTCTGGGTTTCAGGTGGGTGGAGCAATTGCAAAACGCACTTGCTGGCCTATGTTTGAGGCCCGGGGCATTTTAGTTTCCGGGCCTAACCTGCATACTGCTGGTCAGTTGCCTGTCCGAAATAGTGGGAAACAGAAGCTGCCTCATGGCTGGAAGAAGTTGTTCAAGCAGCCGGAGTCTGCTGGCTGGCACCAGAGGAAGGCTCGGCTTCAAGCAGGTAAGTGTGGGGTGGGGTCCAGGAGGGTGTCGTGTCATTTCCGCTCCTCTTGGCCCAACAAAGCAGTTTTCCCCTTCTCTTTTTCTTCCTCTCGACAGCTGGCGGGAAAGTCGCAGAAAGTCTGCTCATCCCCCGGCTAAAATGCAATCGGGATCCGATTGACGTAATAGGACTCCAATTCGCATTAATTCATGAGGCCAATTGCCTGCTTCCCGTGTGCACCTCAGCCACCGTACTGCAGCGAGCCAGCGGGTACGAGGCGGTAAGGCTGAATGCAAGCATTTAAAAGCCCTCCCCCCCCACCGAGTTCCTGCCAGGGTGGAGTGGGTTAAAATCGAGCCACTTGACTTTCTGTCCATTGGAAAATGAGGACTCCGGGCCTGTGATTTCCCGACCAGCACTCCTTGCATGTTCAGCTCCTTGCTAGAAGCACCCGGGCAGTCAATCAGCCTCATTGGAAATTGAGGCTGGAGCTCCCAAAACTTACCATTTCTTAAAATTTAAATCCTGAAACTCTGCAACGGGAGCGTGAAATATGAACATTGACCCTATTGTTTTTATAACTACTATAGCTCTATCATCCTGATAAGAAAATGGCTTGATAATTCTCACTGTGCAGTATTAGGTCATTACTCTCCATCATGTCCTGATACAATTCTGAGATGTCAACAAAAAGTCTGGCCCAGACATTTCTGTAAATGAATCATGAACTTTTATGTGGTGGTGTAACATGCCAATATGCAACACTAAATAATATAAAGCACTCTTAGAGTTGTGACTTACAGAATTGCACAGTGTGTCGGTACGGACATTGACGCATAGCAACAAAACTGGAATTCTGCCACGTAAAGTTTAACAAAAAATTGGTGCAGTCAAGAATCAAACTGTTGAGAGCCAATTGTGCCCTGCTCCTCTCCAAAATGATTCTCTCGCCAGTAAACCCAAGCTGGCTGCAAATCGACCAGACCATCCCATATATTGCATGTTCAAACAGCCCGGGAGGGGATTTAACTTTCTTTAGTTGCACTGCAGGATGCAATACAATCAGCTTATTCGGGAATATAGATTATATATAAAAATACAGACCTGCACATAGATTGTGTTGAACTTATGTGAAAAATGATTCCCCTAAGCTTACTGGATAACCATCTGTTGTAGGACAATCTCACATCTGATTCTCAGTACACTGAGTTAGCAGATCTGTAAGGGCAGCAATTGAGAAGTGACAATGTACTTCAGCCCCCCAAGGCTATGGTTGGGGGTGAGGAACTAGCCAGGATCCCCCACTCCTGATTGCTATCAGTGACTCCTCCTGGAATGTGCATATGCGAGGGCAGGATAGGACTCTGTTGTGATGCCTCCCATGGTACAATAACCTGGGAACACTTACTGTCTAAGCTCACACATGAAGAATGGTCACTTGGGCGAGGTACCAAAAGTTATACTCCAATAAAAATCAGCACCTTTAGGAGAAATGGGAAGAAAATTAACAATCAAAAATGGCAATTCAGGCGAGGTACCAGAGAGATCTGTGGAACTATAACCAAATATGAGGCAGTGCCGTCAGAAGAGATGGGAAGAAAAATAAGAACAAAGTGACAAACTAATTGAACAATAGAATTCTAGCTTCCTGACTAAAGCTGTCATTTGTGCGCTATTTCCAAACATTTTAGCACCCAGTTTCGGTCTTCCAGCATTCCTTTTTCACTCCCAGACAATGCAACACTGACAGCAATGGAGGCAGACAAACACAGCTTTTAAAAATTGTTCTATTTATTTGAAAAAACTGTACACTTTTGATGGGGAATTGTTATTTATAATTTAATAGAAATGGCATGTCATGTGGTGATTTGTGACACAATTGCGAGGGCAGCCCGTCAAGCATTTTACAATGCGGCCCAGGTGTTAAAATTGCCCAAAGTCTCAATCCAATTATGTCATGAGGGATTGTCTCCTCACCCCCCCGCCCACCTCAATTCCACCTCGATACAAACGCGGAGTTAAAATTGGGGCTTGAGATAGTACCAGATGTGAATTGTGGTATGCACTCTTCTGTTCAAAAACACAGTAAAGCACCTTCCTAATGACATGCGCCCTTAAAGAGCTGGTGCAGACATCAGAAAAATGATAAATGCTCCTCCATTGTGACAGTAGATAAGAATGATCTCCTGACCCGCATCCACTCCAATACGAACCCTGCATTCCAAATAGGGCATTTGACTGATAGCTGGTTACCATGCAGAAGAAAGAGAGCATGCCGACCTTAAGCTAAAAGCTGTCTTAGACAAGATTTTTCTCTGTGATAATTTAATTCAGCAGAACACATGAATAAACACTGAAACAGTGGAACATGCGTATTAACATCCTTATTTTATTTCTGTAGTGAATTCATTAATGCTGACACAATATTTACAAAAAAAAGGCACATAACCTTATTTGTATAGTGGTTACATGCACTGATATTTCAGATTTGCATATTTCCATCATCTTTCATTCAAAGACAATCTCAGTGAAAATTCATAAATTCACAGAATTTTACAGCACAGAAAAAGGCCATTTGGTCCTTCATGTCTGTATCGGCTCATTGAAAGAGCTATCCAATTAGTCCCAATTCTCTGCTTTTCCCTTAGTCCTGCAATTTTTTTCTTTTTAAGTATATATCCAACTCCCCTTTGAAAGTTACCATTGAATTTGCGTCCACCACCCTTTCAGGCATTGTATTCCAGATCATAACAACACGCTGCATAAAAAAATTCTCCTCATTTCCCCCTGGTTCTTGCACTAATTTCTTATGTCACCTGGTTATCGACGCTCCTGCCAGTGGAAACAGTTTCTCCTCATTTACTCTATCAAAATCGTTCATAATTTTGAACACCTCTATTAAATTACCCCTTAACCTGCTTTGCTCTAAGGAGAACAATCCCAGCTTCTCTAGAAACATAGAAAATAGGTGCAGGAGTAGGCCATTCGGCCCTTCTAGCCTGCACCACCATTCAATAAGATCATGGCTGATCATTCACCTCAGTACCCCTTTCCTGCTTTCTCTCCATACACCTTGATCCCTTTAGCCATAAGGGCCACATCTAACTCCCTCTTGAATATATCCAACGAACTGGCATCAACAACTCTCTGCGGTAGGGAATTCCACATGTTAACAACTCTCTGAGTGAAGAAGTTTCTCCTCATCTCAGTCCTAAATGGCTTACCCCTTATCCTTAGACTGTGTCCCCTGGTTCTGGACTTCCCCAACATCGGGAACATCCTTCCTGTATCTAACCTGTCCAGTCCCGTCAGAATTTTATATGTTTCTATGAGATCCCCTCTCATCCTTCTAAACACCAGTGAATAAAGGCCCAGTTGATCCAATCTCTCCTCATATATCAGTCCCGCCATCCCGGGAATCAGTCTGGTGAACCTTCGCTGCACTCCCTCAATAGCAAGAACGTCCTTCCTCAGATTAGGAGACCAAAACTGAATACAATATTCCAGGTGAGACCTCACCAAGTCCCTGTACAACTGCAGTAAGATCTCCCTGTTCCTATACTCAAAACCCCTAGCTATGAAGGCCAACATACCATTTGCCGCCTTCACCGCCTGCTGTACCTGCATGCCAACTTTCAATGACTGATGAACCATGACACCCAGGTCTCGTTGCACCTTCCCTTTTCCTAACCTGCCGTCATTCAGATAATATTCTGCCTTCATGTTTTTGCCACCAAAGTGGATAACCTCACATTTATCCACATTATACTGCATCTGCCATGCATTTGCCCACTCACCTAATCTGTCCAAGTCACCCTGCAGCCTCTTAGCGTCTTCCTCACACCGCCACCCAGTTTAGTGTCATCTACAAACTTGGAGATATTACACTCAATTCCTTCATCTAGATCATTAATGTATATTGTAAATAGCTGGGGTCCCAGCACTGAGCCCTGCGGCACACCACTAGTCACTGCCTGCCATTCTGAAAAGGACCCGTTTATCCCGACTCTCTCCTTTTTGTCTGCCAACCACTTCTCTATCCACGTTAGTACATTGCCCCCAATACTATGTGCTTTAATTTTGCACACCAATTTCCTGTGTGGGACCTTATCAAAAGCCTTTTTAAATTCCAAATACACCACATACATTGGTTCTCGCTTGGCCACTCTACCAGTTGCATCCTCAAAAAATTCCAGAAGATTTGTCAAGCATGATTTCCCTTTCATAAATCCATGTTGACTTGGGCCAATCCTGTCACTGCTTTCCAAATGCGCTGTTATTTCATCTTTAATAATTGATTCCAACATTTTCCCCACGACTGATGTCAGGCTAACCGGTCTATAATTACCCGTTTTCTCTCTCCCTCCTTTTTTAAAAAGTGGTGTTACATTAGCTACCCTCCAGTCCATAGGAACTGATCCAGGGTCGATAGACTGTTGGAAAATGATCACCAATGCATCCACTATTTCTAGGGCCACTTCCTTAAGTACTCTGCGATGCAGACTATCAGGCCCCGGGGATTTAGCGGCCTTCAATCCCATCAATTTTCCGAACACAATTTCCCGCCTAATAAGGATATCCTTCAGTTCCTCATTCTCACAAGACCCTCGGTCCCCCAGTACTTCTGGAAGGTTATTTGTGTCTTCCTTCGTGAAGACAGAACCAAAGTATTTGTTCAACTTGTCTGCTATTTCTTTGTTCCCCATTATAAATTCACCTGAATCTGACTGCAAGTGACCTACATTTGTCTTCACTAATCTTTTTCTCTTCACAAAGCTTCACATATAGAAGCTTTTGCAGTCAGTTTTTATGTTCCCGGCAAGCCTCCTTTCATATTCTATTTTCCCCCTCCTAATTAAACCCTTTGTCCTCCTCTGCTGAATTCTAAATTTCTCCCAGTCCTCAGGTTTGCTGCTTTTTCTGGCCAATTTATATGCCTCGTCCTTGGATTTAACGCTATCATTAATTTCCCTTGTTAGCCACGGTTGAGCCACCTTCCCCGTTTTATTTTTACTCCAGACAGGGATGTACAATTGTTGAAGTTCATCATGTGATCTTTAAATGTCTGCCATTGCCTATCCACCATCAACCCTCTAAGTATCATTTGCTAGTCTATTCTAGCCAATTCACGTCTCATACCATCGAAGTTACCTTTCCTTAAGTTCAGGACCCTAGTTTCTGAATTAACTGTGTCTCTCCATCTTAATAAGGAATTCTACCGTATTCTGATCACTCTTCCCCAAGGGACCTCGCACAACAAGATTGCTAATTAGTCCTTTCTCATTTCACATCACCCAGTCTAGGATAGCCAGCCCTCTAGTTGGTTCCTCGACATATTGGTCCAGAAAACCATCCCTAATACACTCCAGGAAATCCTCCTCCATCGTATTGCTACCAGTTTGGTTAGCCCAATCTATATGTAGATTAAAGTCGCCCATGATAACTGCTGTACCTTTATTGCACGCATCCCTAATTTCTTGTTTGATGCTGTCCCCAACCTCACTACTACTATTTGGTGGTCTGTACACAACTCCAACAGGCGTTTTCTGCCCTTTGGTATTCTGCAGCTCCACCCATACCGATTCCACATCATCCAAGCTAATGTCCTTCCTTACTATTGTGTTAATTTCCTCTTTAACCAGCAACGCTACCCCACCTCCTTTTCCTTTCTGTCTATCCTTCCTGAATGTCGAATACTCCTGGATGTTGAGTTCCCAGCATTGGTCACCCTGGAGCCATGTCTCCGTGATGCCAATTATATCATATTCATTAGTTGCTGCCTGTGCAGTTAATTCGTCCACCTTATTACGAATACTTCTCGCATTGAGGCACAGAGCCTTCAGGCTTGTCTTTTTAACACACTTTGCCCTTTTAGAATTTTGCTGTAATGTGGCCCTTTTTGATTTTTGCCTTGGGTTTCTCTGCCCTCCATTTTTACTTTTCTTCTTTCTGTCTTTTGCTTCTGCCCCCATTCTACTTCCCTCTGTCTCCCTGCATAGGTTCCCATCACCCTGCCATATTAGTTTAACCCTCCCCAAAAGCACTAGCAAACACTCCCCCTAGGACATTGGTTCCGGTCCTGCCCAGGTGCAGACCGTCCGGTTTGTACTGGTCCCACCTCCCCCAGAACCGGTCCCAATGTCCCAGAAATTTGAATCCCTCCCTTTTGCACCACTCCTCAAGCCACGTATTCATCTGAGCCATCCTACGATTCCTACTCTGACTAGCACGTGGCACTGGTAGCAGTGCCGTGTGCTAGTCTCTCCACTTAACTGAAGTCCCTCATCCCTGCTATAATTCTGATGAATCTCCTCTGCACCTTCTCCATGGGCTTGACATCTTTACTATAATATGGTGCCCAGAATTGGACACAACACTGGTTAGCTGAGGCCTAACCAATGATTGACAAAGAAAAAGACTATCATTTATATAGTGCCTTTCATGAGCTCAGGATAGCACAAAGTGTTTTACAGCCATTTAAGTATTTTTGGAGAGCAGTCGCTGTTGTAATGTAGGAAATTGTGCACGGCAAGGTCCCACAAACAGCATGACCAGATAATCTGATTTAGCAATATTGATCGTGGGATAAATATTGGCCAGGACACCAGGGAGAACATCCCTGCACTTCTTTGAAATAGTGCCATGGGATATTTTACATCTACCCAACAGGACAGATGGGGTTTTGGTTTAACGTCTCATCTGAAATACGGCATCTGACAATGCAGCACTCGCTCAGTACTGCATTAGGAGAGTCGGCCTGGATTATGTGCTCAAGCCTCTGGAGTGGGACTTGAATCCACAACCTTCTGACTCAGAGGCGAGAGTGTTACCACTGAGCTACACTGACACCTTTATATAAAGATTTAGCATAACTTTCTTGCTTTTGTACTCTAATTTTTTTCTGTGATCTGGAGTGTGGTACTTTAGGCAAATGTGCAAAGAAGTTTAATACATCCACCATTTTGTTCAGCTTGACAACAATTTTCTTCAGCTTGGCAGCCATTTTGTTCATCCTGGTGTCCATTCTGTTCGCATCAAGTTTTCTTAGTTGAGCGTGCAGTCTTACCTCTGAAATAGTGACATATTCAGGAAACTGTGCAATAAAAATAACATTGCATTGAAAAGTTGTGAAATTGAGCAAAATCTGAAGGGACTTGAGACAGTATGCAGTTTACATGTTTAATTAATACAACAGATCGGAAGCAGCTTCGGTCCAGCTTGGTAGCTGTCTGATAGGCTCATACGTTCCTGGTCCTGGTGTTTTCTGTTAATGCATAAGGAATAGATTACCCACAGATAGATGAAAGAACAATCTTTTTGAAGCTTATTGAAAAATGAGAAAAATCTCTTTAAATATAACTAATTTGAGAATTTTGTTCCTCAAATTTTCACCATCTCCTCTCCCGAAGGTTGTGGCATGATATTATGGGCACCAAAAGTTCACTGCTACGACCTGCAAGTAAATGTTGGGCAGCTATTCGATCATGAAAGTGTCATGTTTGTAACCTTCACATAACTGTAACCCTTATGTAACAACACTGTACACTGTATACACCTTAGTAATGCACACCTTGACCACAGGGGGTGAACTTGTGGGAGACAATCCTCATCTGGTCATCCAGGTATATAAAGGGAGGTCCCACGCAGGGTCAGCACTCCTTGGTCTTGGGAATAAAGGTTCAGGTCACGTAGTGACTTTGTCTGCAGTACATGCCTCGTGTGATTCTATAGTAAGTTGTAAGGACACCACATTTGGCGACGAGAAACGGGAATCAACGACCCACGAGGATGGCCACGGGTAGCACAGAGGAACGGTACTGTGTTGGTGAGGACTGGGACCATTTAGTTGAGAGGCTCCAGCAGAGCTTTGTCACGAAGGACTGGCTGGGAGAGGAAGCGGCTGACAAGCGGAGGGTGCATCCACTGACCAGTTGTGGATCCAAGACGTATGCGCTGATGAAAGCCTGCTCGCACCCGAGAAGCCGGCGGGCAAGTATTTTGAAGAGCTCAGCACTCTGATCGGTGAGCACATCAAACCGGCGAGCAGTATACACATGGCCCGGCACCAGTTCTACACACACCGGCGTCGGGAGGGACAAAGAATATCGGACTTCGTTGCGGACCTTCGGTGTTTGGCCAGCCTCTGTAAGTTCACAGATGCCTGCAGTGGGGAGATGTTAAGGGATTTCTTCATTGAGGGCATTGGTCATGCCGGGATTTTCAGGAAGCTTATTGAGACCAAGGACTTGAATTTGGAAAGGGCAACGTTGATAGCTCAGACCTTCATGGCAGGGGAAGAGGAGACCAAGATAATTTATGCGCGCAGCCCTGGTTCCAACTAGGGAGTTAACATTGTAAACGAGATGCAGAAACCCGCAGGAGGCAAGGGCAATTCGACACTGCCCAGGCAGCAACAGCCTTTAGGGTGGGCCAACAACAGAGACAATGGCAGGGGGATCGGCAATTCACGCCATCACAAGGGACAATGCATCCCGGGATAGGACCATTGACACTCAGCAACAGAGTGCTCAGGAGTAATCAAAGAGACAATCAGAGAGGAATGCCTGCTAACAGTTCCTTTGTTCACAACAATCTTGCCTGGTAACAGTTCCTTTATTCACAACAATCTCAGCTCATGCTGGAGGTGCGGTGGCAAACATGCTGCGAGAACCTGTAGGTTTCAGCAATTTATCTGCAGAAACTGTAACTTCAGTGGACATCTGGCCAAAATGTGCAGAAAGCTCATAGCGAGGCTAATTTACGAGGCAGAGGAACCAGACGAGGGGTCTACAAGGCAGGGTGATGCTTGGGGCAAAGCTATGGACTGAAGTCGAGTGGGTTCATGTGGCAGACGTCTACAGCTCGTATACCAAAACGGCATCTATGATGATGAAAATTCTATTAAATGTCATCCTGGTACGCATGGAGCTGGACACAGGAGCCAGCCAGTCACTTATGAGTGCCCAACAATTTGAAAAACTATGGGCACTTAAAGCTAACAGGCCCAAACTGGAACGCACTGACACGCAGTTACGGACGTACACCAGAGAGATCATCCCATTACTAGGCAGTGCAAACTTGGTGGTCACACACAATGGATCGGAGAACCGGCTGCCACTCTGGATTGTCCCAGGGAATGGTCCCACGCTCTTGGGGAGGAGCTGGTTCGCTGAGATGAACTGGAAATGGGGGGATGTGCACGCCATTTCATCTGTGGAGCGAAGTTCACGCTCACAAGTCCTACAGAAATTCGAGCCACTTTTTCAACCAGGTGTCGGGTCTTTTAAGGGCACCAAAGTAGTGATACGCATCACCCCGGATGCCAGACCAGTGCACCACAAAGCCAGAGCCGTGCCGTATGTGATGCGTGAGAGAATTGAGAGTGAGTTGCACAGGCTGCTAAGAGAGGGCATAATTTCGCTTGTTGAATTCAGTGACTGGGCAAACCCCATCGTTCCTGTCCTTATAGCGGATGGCTCGGTCAGGATTTGTGGCGACGACAAGGCCACTTTCAACCGAGTGTCACTACAGGACCAATACCCGCTTCCGAGAGCGGAGGATCTTTTTGCCACACTGGCAGGTGGCAAGCTGTTCACCAAGTTGGACCTCACTTCAGCCTACATGATTCAGGAACTGGCTGAAGAATCCAAGCTTCTGACCACCATCACTACACACAAGGGGCTATTCGTTTCCAACAGGTGTGCGTTTGGCATTCGTTCAGCGGCCGCCATCTTCCAGAGGAACAGAAAGATTGCTTAAATCCATCCCTGGAACAATCGTATTCCAAGATGACATCCTAATCACGGGTCGAGACACCGAGGAACACCTCCACAACCTGGAGGAGGTGCTACAAAGACTGGACCGGGTAGGCTTGCGACTAAAGAAGTCCAAGTGTGTGTTTTTGGCCCCAGAGATCGAGTTTTTGGGCAGGAGAGTTGCCGCAGACGGGACCCGGTCTACCGAATCCAAAACTGAGGCGATCCGTCGTGCGCCCAGGCCCTGCAGCACATCAGAGTTGCGGTCATTTCTGGGACTATTGAACTACTTCGGGAACTTTCTGCCGAACTTAAGCACATTGTTGGAGCCGCTGCACGTGCTCTTGCGTAAGGGTTGTGAATGGTTTTGGGGGGATTGTCAAGAACGGGCTTTCAATCTGCTTTGTTCTAACAAGCTGCTAACCTTGTACAACCCCTGTAAGAAACTGGTTTTAACGTGTGATGCATCATCCTATGGGGTTGGGTGCGTGTTGCAGCAGAGTAATGATGAGGGCCATCTCCAACCTGTGGCTTATGCCTCCAGGTCGCTCTCCCAGGCAGAACGGGGATATGGGATGGTTGAAAAGGAAGCACTCGCATGTGTCTATGGGGTGAAAAAGATGCACCAGTATCTTTTCAGCAGAAGGTTCGAGTTAGAAACGGACCACAAACCATTAACATCCCTGTTGTCCAACAGCAAGGCCAATGTGTCAGCTCGCATACAGCGGTGGGCCCTCACGCTGGCTGTGTATGACTACACCATACGGCACCGGCCAGGCACCGAAAATTGCGCTGACGCGCTCAGCAGGCTCCCACTGGCGACCACCGAAGGGGCGTCGGAACAAAGCGCGGAGATGGTCATGGCCGTTGAGGCTTTCGACACCGCAGGCTCCTCCATCACAGCCCGCCAGATCAAAATCTGGACCAACAGAGATCCCCTCCTATCCCTGATAAAGAAATGTGTCCTGACCGGGGATTGGGCGCCTGCACACAGAGCGTGCCCCGAGGAGGTCAGGCTGTTTCACAGACGGATGGACGAGCTCTCCATCCAAGCCGACTGCCTGCTATGGCCCAGAAAGGAAGGGAAGCATTCATCAGGGAACTCCACAGCGAGCACCCAGGCATCGTGCTAATGAAGGCCATTGCCCGGTCACACGTTTGGTGGCCGGGAATTGATTCAGACCTGGAACACTGGGTTCGCAGGTGCACGACGTGTGCTCAGCTGGGAAATGCCCCCAGGAAGGCCCTACTCAGCCCGTGGGCCAGGGTCACGTATTCATGTAGACTACGCGGGCCCGTTCATGGGAAAAATGTTCCTGATTGTTGTCGATGCATACTCGAAATGGATCGAGTGCATCATATTGAATTCGTGCATGACATCCACCACCGTGGAGAGTCTGCGTACGGTCTTTGCGACCCACGGCTTGCCGGACATTCTGCTTAGCGACAACGGCCCGTGTTTCACTAGCTATGAATTCCAGGAGTTTATGTCAGGTAATGGTATCAAATGCGTCAGGACAGCACCATTCAAGCCGGCTTCCAATGGCCAGGCGGAACGTGTGGTTCAAATCATAAAACAGGGCATGCGCCGGATTCAAGGTCTCTCCCTTCAGTACCGCCTATCGCGCCTCCTGCTGGCCTATAGGTCATGCTTTGGGACCCAAGTGGCTTGAGGGTACTGTAATTGGCAAAGAGGGGAATAGGATCATAGTGGTCATACTTAACAATGGGCAGATATGCCGCAAAGATCTGGACCAAGTAAAGAAAAGGTTCAGCATGGACACTGAGGAACCTGAGGAAGATCATGAGATGGCACCCACACCACTGCCAGTGAACGAGCTACAAGAACATTCACCAGCATGCACAGTCCCTGTGGCCAGCCCGGACAGGCTGGAATCACCTCAGGCGACAGAGATGCATGCCAAGGCCCAGCCACCAGAGCCCCATCTGCGGCGCTCCACGAGAGAGCGTCGACCGCCTAAAAGACTCAATCTTTGACTCAAAGATGTTGGGGGGGGAGGTGATGTCATGTTTGTAACCTTCACATAACTGTAACCCTTATGTAACAACACTGTACACTGTATACACCTGAGTAATGCACACCTTGACCACAGGGGGTGAACTTGTGGGAGACACTCCTCACCTCGTCATCCAGGTATATAAAGGGAGGTCCCACGCAGGGTCAGCACTTCTTGGTCCTGGGAATAAAGGTTCAGGTCACGTAGTGACTTTGTCTGCAGTACATGCCTCGTGTGATTCTATAGTAAGGTGTAAGGACACCACAGAAAGTATCACAGCCAAGCCTTATCCTTTTCTCATCTAATCTCCACTCATGCACTTTCCATCAGACATCAGTGGATAGTGATCATGAGTAGAAATCTTAGATGATATTCCTCTCCCTATCATAAGGACAGTGAGGCCACTGAGGGGTCGAATCTAGGACCTTCTGGTCTATAAGGCTCAGCAGCACATCCGAGGGTCCTATATTGGACCAATTGCATTCTGTTCAGTTTTCCAACATGGTAGGAATAAATCATATAACATTGCAAAGCAATAATTCATAAAATAAGCCAATAGTTGTGTGTGTCGGACATATTGTCTGATTACAATAAGCAGGTAAATCATTATTTTACAGCATTTTAAGCCAGATCAGATAAATTTATAGAGTTAGCAGGTCGTGGGTTAGAACCTCACTCGAGATTCGGATTCATGCACATGATCTAGGCTCATACTTTTTTCTGCTATTCTGTGATCCAGACGGAAAGCAGCTGCCTAATTCCCAAGTTTTGTGCGTCTAATCTTCAGCGAGCCCTTAGAAGGTGACATAGACTGGGTGGTTCAATGAGCCAGAGCACTAACCTTTAGACCTTGGATTGACAGAATGAAAGACTTCTCTTCTGTTGGCTGAAAGCGTCTTACATGAGATGTGGTTGAGCACCTGAGTTCAGTTCCCAGTGGGGGAGATGGGCCACCAGCAGATATGTTGGTGGCCCAGTGTATGGGAGTATTACTCTGCATCTAAACCATGCTTCACCCAGTCTGGGAGTGGCTAATGCGTAAGATGAGAAAGTGTTACATTTCCTAGCAATAATGACCTTCATCTCAAAGAGCCCAAAATTCACAAGGAGTAAGGGAATATTATCAGTTGACTCATGTCTGCACTGAGTCTTACTCAGATTGAGATTGGATCTGTTTAAATACACTTTTAAAAGGTCAAACTTCAGATAAAACACCTCTAATTATGAAACTCTGGGACCGAAATTGCCCCTCTCCTTAAGGTCTGTTACCACCGCAAATTGGCGGCCACGCTGTGGAGTGGAGTGGCTGCCGACTTTTTGTGGAATGGCCACTGATAACCCAATTCCCCTTCCGAGGTTTCCTGGCGGTGCCCTGATTCTCCGCCCCCCCCGCCCACCACTTCCGCTTCGCTGCTGTTGATCTGACTTAAGTGTGTCATCACCGTGCACACTGCCGATCTACCACCACCGCCACCCCACTCACCAACGGCGACATTTGAAAATCTTCGGCCCGCCCGGCGGTGCCAAAACTTGTTTTTTTCCCCCTAGTGGTGCAGTGAAGCTGTGGCCTTCTGCAACGGCAGTGCGGCTTCCCTTAAAGGGGAGGATGTACAGTGTTATATATGCAGACTATAGATATAATCTCTGTGTAGTCACTGTATAGTTGCATAAGATGGAGACTTGTTACCTGATGTACTATCAATAAGGTTTGCACTGTGTATATACTATGCTGGCACCACTAGAGGGTGCAACTGGTGGAGACCGGGGTTTCCTGCCCCTGTGGCAGAGCCTGTCCACCAGAGGTCACTGCGGTGGGAGACCTGAGGGTCACCTGCATAGGTGTGCAGGGCCCAGTATAAAAGGCGGCCCACCATGCTTGTGCCTCACTCTGGAGTTACGAATAAAGGACCAAGGTCACTACAGTTTGAGTGCAACACATTGCCTCGTGGAGTCATTCATAAGAGCATAGTAGACATGACAACTGGCGATGAGAATATGGACTTTCACGCGATCATGGCCAACTTTGGCACACTAAAAGACTTCGCAGAGGGTGATGATTGGATGCCTTCACGGAAAGGCTCGAGCAATATTTTGTGGCAAATGACCTGGCAGGGGAGACGGACACATTGGTGAAGAAGCGCAAGCCGATACTGCTGACCAGTTGTGGGCCCGAGGTCTACCGCCTCGTCAGGGATTTGCTGGCACCCACGAAGGCCAAGGATAAGATATACGATGAGCTGACTGAACTAAATCGCGACCAACTAAAACCAAAACAGAGCATCCTCACGGCCAGGCACAGATTCTACACTCACTGCAGACCTGAGGGCCAGGGGATTACAAAATATGCTGCCAACCTCAGGAGACTTGTGGCACTGTGTGATTTCGGCACGCACCTCAACGAAGCATTGCAAGACATCTTCGTTATGGGAATTTGCCACGAGGGCCTCTTTCACAAACTAATATCTGCCGACACTACAGTCAACCTGCAGAAAGCCATCAGCATCAGTCAGGCATTCATGACCTCGACCTGCAGCACCAAGCAAATTATTCATCCTGTGGACTCAAACCCGGCAAGTACTGTACACAGAATGATTCCTTTCACAGGCAAGACTGTAGAACGTGGCTCAGCCCAGGGCAGAGAGCACAGACCTCAGGGTTCCAGAACTCAGAGTCCGCCGAGGGGTGCTAATCGAGTAGCACCATGCTGGCATTGCGGAGGAAACCATAGGGCTCACCAGTGTCTGTTTGCTGATGATAGAGAATTCAAACAGGCTGCATTTAGACAGACTGTGAAAATTCACAGACCCCCAAGTCAAGGCTGCTACGTGCAGTTCAGCATGTTGCATTAAGTCATCAATCAACTTAACATTTTAGGACTTTGGGTAGCGAGCCAATTAAAAGGTTAAAAGACGATTAATTGAGCCAATAAGGTCAAAGAAGGCGAGTTCTTTTCTGTAAATTGATCCAGGTATAAGTACAGCCATTTTGACCATGTGGTCTCAGAAGGACAAAGACCTGGCTTAAAGCCAAGAGCTTGTTGCTGTCTGCCAAGAAATAAAGTGACATTAAAACTACAATCAGAGTTCATATTTCATTGGAAATTAAGAGATCTAACAGCTGAGTACGTATGCAAAGCCTGTAACACAAAGGGTCACCTCCAGCGTATGTGTAAAAGAAATACGACTCACCGTCTAGCAGAAGAGTCGGTAGATGACTTTGAATCCAGCGGGGAGTATGATGATTTGGCCAGAGAGGCAGCTCAGCCCCAAGAAGACGTGTATGGAGTGTATACCTGCACCACCGATTGTCCTCCAGTGAAGATGGAAGTCGAGATAAACAGCGTTCCAGTCTTCATGGACGTGGACACGGGAGCGAGCCAGTCAGTGATGAGCCAGGATGCCTTTGAGAGGTTAGGGAACGAAAAACGACCCGAGCTGGTTCCAGTACAGGAAAAGCTGCGCACCTACACCAAGGAGCTGATCCCAGTCCTTGGTAGTGCGGATGTAAGTGTAATCCATAATGGCGTGGTGCACAAGTTATCTCTGTGGATTGTTGTAGGTGATGGTCCAACACTACTCGGAAGAAGGTGGATGGGGAAGATCCAGTGGAAAGGGGAAGACCTCTTCAGTCCAGCAATCGATGTCCCCCGTGCTCAGAGGCAGAGCAAAATCTCACCTTCGCTTGGGCCAGGCACCAGAGAACAGACCAGCGCAGCACCTGAGGCACAGACCGTCCATCACGACTGCGTGGCAGTGATCCGACCGGAACAACCTAAAAGTACCTTCCCGGCTCCAGTGGCAGGACTCCTGGGGAAGAAGATCGAATTCACAGGCATTCTTCCAGCTTTTGTGGCAGAATCACGGGAGAGAAGGATCAAGGCAGTCGACCTCGAGGACAGAGGCAAAATGGCATCCCGGCTGCAGCGAGGTGCAGCGTGGCTAGAAATAAAAGATGTCCGCGGCCATATCACGAGGTGCAACGCTGAGGGATCAACACGTGGTGTCTAACAAAGAATTTGACTGGGGTAAAGCCAGCAGGGCTCTCTTAAAGGAGACCTGCAACTAACTGAACTTAAAGAGACATTGTATGCATGGCAATCAGTGTAACGAACCGATTAAGATTGTGAACAAAATGTTGTTGCGAGATGTCGGTACCAGTCCTAATGTAAAGAACAAAATGTTGTTGCGAGATGTCGGGAATAGAGTGTCCCCAAAAGTAGCAAGTGAATGAATTCGGGAGGGTAAAGGCGCTGATCCTGATGCCCCGCTCCAGGTATCCCCACAAGTTATAGGCCAGCGACCTCAGGAGGGTGAAGGCATGGATCCTGATACCCTGCCCCAGGTCTATCCCACGCTGCAGGCACCCGATGGCACTATTCGCCACGGACCCAGAAACAAAAACGGCGCCAATACACGCAGTCAGCCGCCGTTGCCCACCACCCGGGTGGAGACGGTGCAGCCCCCAGACCCAGTCACTACCTCGGCAATGTCCGGGAGCGAAAGGTCAGAACCAAACGGGATCTAGAACAGCCAGGTTCCCAACACCGTTAGAGAGCAAGCAGAGGATTCTGCAGCCCTCAAAGGAGGATAGGGAGGCCCTGTGGCTCTACCCACCGCAAGGCAACGACAAAGGTCCTGAGTCCTGGCTAGGTGAGCGAACCAAGTCCACTCCGCTAGCAGGGGGCGAGTGCCGCTATCAGACAACTAGGACCCCGTCTGGTTGCTCTGGAACCTGCGTCCTTGCATACCTGTACTACTACCTCAGTACTTACCATGAGTAAACCATGAATACAATCCTGGCACATGACCGCAAAACGTAACGAATGTAAGTCACTGAACCAAGGTGTCACGATACAAACTGTAACTTCCTTTCTTTGTACTTTCACTGTTTCTGATCCTGTATGTTAATGTAATGGGCCTGCTGCACAATCTCGCTGTGTGTGGCAGGGGGGGGGAGGAATGGATGTATGTAGCCATGGACACACACATGGATCATACCCAGAACCCACTGGAACCTCCACTGTATCATCAAACCATCCAAACTGATAACCACTACCCAACGTTGTGGCAAAAGGACTTGGGGGTTAACAGGAAGAGAGCCAAGTCAAAGCACAGCCAAGGTACAAGGGCTATTGGCACTTAAGTCTGGGGAGAGCTAAGCCAGAGCACATAGTGCAAAGGTAATCGGCACAAAGGACTCGGGGGAGAGTGATGTTTTATATGCAGACTATAGATATACTCTCTGTGTAGTCACTGTATAGTTGCATAAGATGGAGACTTGTTACCTGATGTACTATCAACAAGGTTTACAGTGTGTATATACTATGCTGGCACCACTAGAGGGTGCAACTGGTAGAGACCGGGGTTTCCTGCCCCTGTGGCAGAGGTCACTGCGGTGGGAGACCTGAGGGTCACCTGCATAGGTGTGCAGAGTCCAGTATAAAAGACTGCCCACCATGCTTGTGCCTCACTCTGGAGTTACAAATAAAGGACCAAGGTCACTACAGTTTGAGTACAACACATTGCCTTGTGGAGTCATTCATAAGCACAATACAGACATCCATACTGCCGTTGCCGCCATGATTTCTTTTGTCGGCCGACTGCCATGTCGTCCTGACAATAATGCTCCCGGGTTCGGCCGGGCCACCAACAGGGTGCTAGGGTGCTAGGCTGCTGGTCTAGGCTGTTGGCCGAGCCAAAACCCTCCCTGGTGGCCCAGTGGGCCGAAGTTTTAAAGTCGCGAAGGCTCGCCCCTTTAAGTGAAGGGGAGCCGTCGTGGCGTGACGCCGTGATGATGTCATCGCGGCGGTCACTCCGCACCGCCCTAAAATTCCACCCCTCAGGTGTTGCGTATCCCCTCGTGCAGTCACCACCCCCATTAGGAGCGACTTACGGATCTGAATTTTAAAAAAACAACAAAGAGCGGAATGTCGCTCAAGAAGCGAGCTCGACCACAGCTGCGGTAAAAACCATTGAAACGTGGTGCGTGTTTTAGAGCTCTAAAAAAAAGATTATCATTAGGACCATAGTAAATCTTGTTCCTAGCAACCCTTTAAAATCTGCCAACATGTAATTTCCCAACCTTTGGCAAGCACCCAGCTCACCTGAATATTTAACTAGGGCTGATCGTGGAAAACCCTTTCAGACCAGTTCAGTTCAAGATCGGCAAGTAGTAGACTTGGTACTCTATTACAACCATATTTCGACCCCCCTCATATTGGAAAATATGCCACAGAGGGTTCATAGTTTGTGAGTGGCATTAATACTTCTGGGAATGCGCACTGAAAAATGACGTACCCTGTATAGCCTCGAGCTAACCAGCTGCGTGCTCCAGTAATCCGATTACAACTGCTTTTGAAGTTGTGCTACTGCATTTTGTGCTCACTTTTCCAGATGTCTCCAAAGAGCAATGTTTTATTTATAAAAGCCTAGAGTCTTATCTCTCTTCATACTCACACTGGGACTGGGCAAGAACCGAGGCACTTTTGACAGAAAGGAGGAAGTCATGATCGGAGACAGGGTTTGATGCTTCACATTATATTGGCCTGGTGCTGGTCCTTCTTTCTGCAGGAGGAAGGAAAGACAATCAGCACATACGCCAGTCAAATCCCCGACAAATACTGACAAAAGGAACAATTTTCTCTTCTCTCGTGAAGGTGCTAACCCCTACTGAGGTACAGTTCCACAGTTGTTAACAACCCCACATTGTCACACTCAAGTGACCATTCTTCATGTGTAAGCCAAAGCTCAATGCTGTGTTAACCAGATGTCCAGGCAAGCATATTACCAGCAGGGCTCAGCTGAGGAATGAGTACACGCTTAGTCATCTGTGCATTAACAGATCTATACCTCGGGAGCCTATTATCAGCAAGGGCAGACATTGACGACGAGATTCAACACCGCCTTCAGTGCGCCATCGCAGCCTTCAGCCGCCTGAGGAAAAGAGTTTTCGAAGGACAGGCCACCAAATCTGCCACCAAGCTCATGGTCTATAGGGCTGTAGTGATACCCGCCCTTCTGTATGGCTCAGAGACGTGGACCATATACAGTAGACACCTCAAATTGCTGGAGAAATACCACCAACGATGTCTCCGCAAGATCCTGCAAATCCCCTGGGAGGACAGACACACCAACGTTAGCGTCCTCGATCAGACCAACATCCCCAGCATTGAAGTACTGACCACACTTGATCAGCTCTGCTGGGCAGGTCACATCGTTCGCATGCCAGACACAAGACTCCCAAAGCAAGCGTTCTACTCAGAACTCCTACACAGCAGGCGAGCCCAAGGTGGGCAGAGGAAATGTTTCAAGGACACCCTCAAAGCCCCCTTGATAAAATGCAACATCCCCACCAATACCTGGGAGTTCCTGCCCAAAGACCACCCTAAGTGGAGGAATTGCATCCGGGAGGGCGCTGAGCACCTCGAGTCTCGTCGCCGAGAGCATGCAGAAACCAAGTGCAGGCAGCGGAAGTAGCATGCGGCAAACCAATCCCGCCCACCCTTTCCCTCTGCGACTGTCTGTCCCATCTGTGACAGAGACTGTAATTCCCGTATTGGACTGTTCAGTCACCTAAGAACTCACTTTTAGAGTGGAAGCAAGTCTTCCTCGATTTCAAGGGACTGCCTTTGATGATGATGAACAGATCCATAAATGGGATTGATTAAAACTATCGGATAGAGGACATTGGTCATACATTGTTAGTCTCTTTTGTTCATAGAAGCCTTTATTTTTAATCTCGGAACTGTGCATCTAAAAGAGTGAGGCGAGGAAACATGAAAATTACCAAATAAGTTTCGATAGTTATGTAAAGAGAAAAAGGTTAGTAAAGACAAACGTAGGTCCCCTGCAGTCAGAATCAGGGGAAGTCATAATGGGGAACAAAGAAATGGCAGACCAATTGAACAAGTACTTGGTTCGGTATTCACTAAGGAGGACACAAACAACCTTCCAGATATAAAAGGGGTCAGAGGGTCGAGTAAGAAGGAGGAACTGAGGGAAATCCTTATTAGTCGGGAAATTGTGTTGGGGAAATTGATGGGATTAAAGGTCGATAAATCCCCAGGGCCTGATGGACTGCATCCCAGAGTACTTAAGGAGGTGGCCTTGGAAATAGCGGATGCATTGACAGTCATTTTCCAACATTCCATAGACTCTGGATCAGTTCCTATGGAGTGGAGGGTAGCCAATGTAACCCCACTTTTTAAAAAAGGAGAGAGAAAGCAGGGAATTATAGACCGGTCAGCCTGACATCAGTAGTGGGTAAAATGATGGAATCAATTATTAAGGATGTCATAGCAGTGCATTTGGAAAGAGGTGACATGATAGGTCCAAGTCAGCATGGATTTGTGAAAGGGAAATCATGCTTGACAAATCTTCTGGAATTTTTTGAGGATGTTTTCAGTAGAGTGAACAAGGGAGAACCAGTTGATGTGGTATATTTGGACTTTCAGAAGGCTTTCGACAAGGTCCCACACAAGAGATTAATGTGCAAAGTTAGAGCACATGGGATTGGGGGTAGTGTGCTGACATGGATTGAGAACTGGTTGGCAGACAGGAAGCAAAGAGTAGGAGTAAATGGGTACTTTTCAGAATGGCAGGCAGTGACTAGTGGGGTACCGCAAGGTTCTGTGCTGGGGCCCCAGCTGTTTACATTGCACATTAATGATTTGGACGAGGGGATTAAATGTAGTATCTCCAAATTTGTGGATGACACTAAGTTGGGTGGCAGTGTGAGCTGCGAGGAGGATGCTATGAGGCTGCAGAGTGACTTGGATAGGTTAGGTGAGTGGGCAAATGCATGGCAGATGAAGTATAATGTGGATAAATGTGAGGTTATCCACTTTGGTGGTAAAAACAAAGAGACAGACTATTATCTGAATGGTGACAGATTAGGAAAAGGGGAGGTGCAACGAGACCTGGGTGTCATGGTGCATCAGTCATTGAAGGTTGGCATGCAGGTACAGCAGGTGGTTAAGAAAGCAAATGGCATGTTGGCCTTCATAGCGAGGGGATTTGAGTACAGGGGCAGGGAGGTATTGCTACAGTTGTACAGGGCCTTGGTGAGGCCACACCTGGAGTATTGTGTACAGTTTTGGTCTCCTAACTTGAGGAAGGACATTCTTGCTATTGAGGGAGTGCAGCGAAGGTTCACCAGACTGATTCCCGGGATGGCGGGACTGACATATCAAGAAAGACTGGATCAACTGGGCTTGTATTCACTGGAGCTCAGAAGAATGAGAGGGGATCTCATAGAAACGTTTAAAATTCTGACGGGTTTAGACAGGTTAGATGCAGGAAGAATGTTCTCAATGTTGGGGAAGTCCAGAACCAGGGGTCACAGTCTAAGGATAAGGTGTAAGCCATTTAGGACTGCAATGAGGAGAAACTTCTTCACCCAGAGAGTGGTGAACCTGTGGAATTCTCTACCACAGATAGTTGTTGAGGCCAATTCACTAAATATATTCAAAAAGGAGTTAGATGAAGTCCTTACTACTAGGGGGATCAAGGGGTATGGCGAGAAAGCAGGAATGTGGTACTGAGGTTGCATGTTCAGCCACGAACTCATTGAATGGCGGTGCAGGCTAGAAGGGCCGAATGGCCTACTCCTGCATCTATTTTCTATGTTTCTATGTTTCTATGTTTCTAAAAACAATAGAAACTCAGGCTGATCAAGATTTCATTGGGAGAAGCCATGATATGTCAATATTTAGTCAACATACTTGCAGACCTCCAGATTCCTGCACTTGGTAAATAACCATTAGAGTTATAAAAATATTGCAACTGTTTAACATTTTTAAAATTTCAAAATGCAATTTTTGGCAGATCTACATGTATGCCTGGAGACAGATGATGTCACTCGTGAAAACAATATAACACAGTATGTGTGTTCAATATGTCACTTCAATTTTGTATTACCAAGTGGAACTAACAGAGCAAAGTAAATCGAACCATTTAAGGGATGTGTAGCCTTGTTATTTCTGTAGATATTTCATCTAATACTGAGTAAAACTAGGATAGGGCCCCGTGTTTGATAACGGAGATATCTTGTACAATTAATTTGGTGATTGATTATTTACTTTTGAAAAAAAAAGTGTTTTATCTGTCTTAAAAGTGTGCCCCAGTGTCATTTGAGCACAAAAATTCATGCAAGGTTTGAATAAAAATAAATTTAGACTAGACACATATTTTTGTCTTTGTTGTGCAATTTTTCAGGTACTTTCTTCCATTCCACTTTCTTGTTAAGTGCCATCATTTGTTCCGAGGTTGGTGAGGTAAGGGGATTGTTGGAGAGGCTGCTCTAATCCCCTGCAAATGCGACTCTACAGATGGGATATCAGCTGTGGCGCAAATGTGAGCCCTGCCATTTTGTGCAGTAATGGAAGGGCTCCAATACACTGTGCCCTTGTTACTATGCTACTGTGCCAACCAATTTTTTCAATGGTTTTTCACCTTGCCCCAGCCTGGTACCCTTTTATTCACTGAGTGCTCAACCCACTGGGCAATAATGGTTTAATACTCATGTAGGCACAGTATTCTTTTTCAAAATTCATTCTTGGGATGTGGCCATCGCTGGCAAGGCCAGCATTTATTGCCCATCCATAATTGCCCTTAAGAAGGAGGTGGTGAGCCACCTTATACAATTGAGTGCTTGCTCAGCCATTTCAGAGAGCAGTTAAGAGTCAACCACATTGCTGTGGATCTGGAGTCACATATAGGCCAGACAAGGTATGGGCAGCAGATTTCCTTCCCTGAAGGACATTTGTGAACGAGATGAGTTTTTACAGCAATCCGGTAGTTTCATAGTCATTTTTTATTCCAGATTTATTTAATTAATTGAATTTAAATTCCCCAGTTGCCGTGGTGGGATTTGAACTCGTGTATCCAGATCAAGTGTCCAGGCATCTAAATTACTAGTCCAGTAACATAACCACTATGCTACTGTAACCAATGAGTACGAACTGGACGAAGGGTCATCGATCTGAAACATGAACTCTGTTTCTCTTGACAGATGTTGCCTGACCTGCTGAGATTTCCAGCATTTTCTGTTTTTATTTCAAATTCCAACATCCACAGCATTTTGTTTTTGTGTTGGGAGTACTAACTGGAATCAAGGTGCTGGAATTGCTGTTTAAAAACTGGAGCAGTGATAAGGTACAAAAATAAAACAATTGCCCTGGTCATGACACCATCCCAGTAAAAAATAAATTTAAAACCCTCTTCAAATGGCTGGAGGAAAAATAGTCAAAAAATGGAAAAATGGCTAGTTAACCTATGCATTCTCCTAGATCTTGCATTGTTTTAAAAATTATGCAAGACTTGGTTCTATGCCACTCTCTCAGCTGCACATGAACACGCACCTGGTGACATCTATCACAAATTTGCTCTTCGCTCCAGTACACTATTGAAAAAATTATTACTAATTGTTATATCTGAGTCAGAAGCTTGTGGGTTCAAGTCCAACTTCAGAGATTTGACCAATAACCTAGGATGGCACTCAGGGACTGCTACACTGTGGTCTTTTTTGGATGTGGCATTAAATCAAGGCCCCATTCACCTTCTCAGATGGACGTAAAAGATCCCATGGCATTATTTCGAAGAAGAGTATGAGAGTTCTCCTTGGTGTCCTGGCCTATATGTATATCTTAACCAACATCACTAAAACAGATTATCTGGTGATTGTCATATTGTTGTTTGTGAGAGATTGTAAATTGGCTGCCGGTTTTCCTACGTAACAGTGACAAAAGTATTTAATTGACTGTAAAGCATGTTGTGACGGCCTGAGGCTGTAAAAGATGCCAAAGAAATGAAAGTTTTTTTTCTTACGAACAAAATAAACAAATAGACCTGAAAAAATAGTTAAAATGGTACATAAAGAGAAGAAACAAATGAATAATTGTGTAAAGTATTTTACTGAGTTCATTGCAACCCATATATTTTCTTCCTGATTTTCATCCACAAGTAACATTTATATCCCCCCTCCTACCTCCACTGATTGTCACCTGGATTTAAAGACTGAAAAATTGCTAGAATGTTTTTTTAAATAACAATTTAAAATAAAAAACTCTAATCATAAGAAGCGACTCTGGGAACAGGCCCCTTTTTTGACTAAATACATGCCTGAGGGCTTTTAGATCTTACACTGGTACAATGCAAGTAGATGTCATCTGGGTAATGAATCTTCTGAGCTCTCACATGACAAAAGACTTGCATATTACATTTAATAAATCTACTCAAATGTCAGGAGTAACTTTCCTTGAAGTAACATTGCTGCAAAATTAACCCTAAACTACAACATGAACACTTCAAACACAATTCAAATAATAAAGTAAAAGATTACAGGCCCTGAAATTCCTCTGTGCCGGCACGGACAGGAGATGAATGCCAGAAAATTCCTGATTAAAGTTCATTCGTCACTTCACCACAAGATCAGCGGGAACCCCGGCTAAACCGCACGAGGAAGGTTTCTGCTGATCTTCTGCTGAAGTTATGGCGACCAGTAGGGAGAACCCCTAAGGAAATTTCCAATAGTGTTTTTTTAATTTGATCTTGGAATGTTGGCGACAATGGAAAGGCAGTATTTATTGTCCAACAGTCCAGTCCAGTAACATTGGGAATGGTAGCATAGTGGTTATGTTACTGGACTAGTATTCCAGCAGGGCTGGACTAATGACTTGAGTTCATAACCCCACCACAGCAGCTGGGTAATTTAAATTCAATGAATTAAATAAAAGCTGGAATAAAAAGCTAGTGATGCCCACATCCTGTGAATGAATTTAAAAAAAAACTGTAGTTGCACTGAGAGCATTAAGAATCAACTACATAGTGTGGAACTGGAGTCACTATAAAAACCTAACTATAAAAACCAGTTGGGTTTATATGATAATCTGTCAGTTATCGTGGCTATATTCTTTTTCCGGCACAGCCCACCAGATTCATTAAAATCTATTTCAAAACTTGCCATAGTGGGATTTGAACTCGCAGGCCTAGAAACACGGTGTGCCCAATTTTGGGCATGTGGGGGCACAGTGTACAATCCATGTGTCTGAATGGTGAGGCTCCAGGTGCCCGTGCTATTCAAATTTTATCCTGTGAAGGATCTTGGGAACATGGACAGATGTGAGGTTTGGGAGCATTTGAGGCAGACATGAAGTCTGGGAGTACTTTATTCATCTGTTATTTACTTGCATAGGCGTAGGACATAAAAAGCCAGTAAAGGGACCAGAATATGCTTTCTTGGATGCATTGGATTCACCTGGGGCTCAACTAGGCATCTTAGGCTAAGCCATGAAGTATTAGTATACTCGGTTTCAAGGCGGTTCATGAGACCTTCCAAGTTGCATCAGGCAATGTAAGGAAAAGATGCTGAAGCCATTGGCAAGGGAGATGGGTATATTGGTGACATTTTTACATTGTGTTAGTAATATTCGCTATGAATTATATAAACCTATACAAAACACTAGTTCAGTCCCAGGTGATGTATTGTGACTGATTCTGGGTACCACACTTTAGGAAGGATGTGTAGGCTTTGGAGACGATACAGAAGAGATTTAATGGAGACAGCGAGCTGCGCAGAGCGACTGGCGAATCGTGACTGATGACCAGGGCGCTGCTGGCAAGTAAATGAGAAAAGGTGGGCAATCCGACTTTGGGCCGTGGGGTGGGGGGGGGGGCGCAGGGGGCAATGAGTGTCTGGGGACGACGCAGAACCCTAATTTGAATAAATCATTCTGCACTTTAAATGTTCCCGGTGTTCCTGCTGCCAGCACATCTACCTTATCAAATATGGCTGCTGGCAGGAAATAACTTGTGATTCCTACCCACCATATTAGGTACATAGTAGGCGGTTTAGTGTCAGCGATGCAGCTGAACTTATAGGCCACAATCTCTGGTTGCTAGTCCAGTATCATAACAATAAGGCTACCATATGCAAGTCTCCATCCTGAAGATAAAGCTGTAGAATTTTCCCAGGGGGTGGGGCGGGTGGTAATTGCGACCACTTCCTAGCTGCCTGAACTATTAAAAAAAGGTGGGACTGTCAGGATGGAGTCATCCGCTGAAATTCCCGCTCATCTCGCCACCTGAGCCCCCAACGTACTGTAGGCTGGCTAGATGCAGTTATGCAGTATAATTGTATAGCTAAAAAGAGGCCCATTAGTGTTATAAGCTAGGTTCGTGGTGTGGAACACTCGAAGAAAGAAATTTTGGCTACTGTAAAATCATCCCTCTTATAAAGGGGGCATATTTCATCTCACTGCAGCGGTTTGTAGTGGGACCTACTGGATGCACAAACAGCTGCGCATTTGCTGCCCCCTCCCTCAAGCAGATACCTAAATATGTCACTTAAGTGTGGTTAACCGGGAATTCTGTTGGGGTCAGTAGTTACAGTGGCACAGCAGGATTGTGGATCTTCAAGTCCACTGGCATTTAAATTCTCTCTGCCCTGTCCTTCCATTTCCGGCATTCTCTCTTCTCCATTTTCTCCCTGCCCCCTTTTTAACTTTAATGTTACTGTTATATATGTAAACCTGTGTATACCTTGTGTAGCCACCAGAGGGCTCATCCCCTTGAGTCCCAAGGGATCCCACAACTCCTTGAGTCCCAAGGGATCCCACAATCCCTTGGGAGCACAGGTACTTAAGGACGCCTCACAGGTTGGAGAGGCGCTCTGGAGACCTGCAATAAAAGACTAAGGTCACACTTTACTTTCAGCTCACAGTATCTAGTCAGACTCTTTATTCATACATAACAACTGGCGACAAGATACAGATGACGAACCCAACGATGCAGAGAACAGTGGGCATCCTGGAGAAATTCTCGGAGGGAGATGATTGGGAAACTTTCGTGGAGCGACTCGACCAATACTTCGCAGCCAACGAGCTGGAAGGAGAAGCGAATGCTGCCAAGCGAAGGGCGATTCTCCTCACCGCCTGCAGGGCACCAACGTATGGCCTCATGAAAAATCTGCTTGCTCCAGCGAAAGCCACAGAGAAATCGTACAATGATTTGTGCACACTGGTCCGGGAACATCTGAACCCGAAGGAAAGTGTTCTGATGGCAAGGTACCGGTTCTACACCTACAAAAGATCTGAAGGCCAGGAAGTGGCAAGTTTTGTTGCCGAGGTAAGACGCCTTGCAGGACATTACGAATTTGAAGGACGTTTGGAGCACATGCTCAGAGACTTTTTCGTACTTGGCATTGGCCATGAAGTGATACTTCGCAAACTTTTGACTGTAGAGATCCCAACCTTGAGTAAAGCCATAGCGATAGCCCAGGTGTTCATTGCCACCAGTGACAATATTAAGGAAATCTCTCAGCACACGAGTGCTGCTACAAGTACTGTGAACAAAGTGATGCGTTTTCAAATCGCAACGTACATTGCAGGCCGCACATGCACGTCCGCAGATGCCTGAGAGTCCACCATCAAGGGTGATGAATGCAAGGCCATTAACACCTTGTTGGCGCTACGGGGATGATCATCGTTTCCATTCATGCTGCTTCAAAGGATACGTTTGCAAGGGCTGTGGAACAATGGGACACCTCCAACATATGTGCAGGCGAGCTGCAAATCCTGTTAATCCTGCAAAGCACCATGTTGCAGAGGAGGAGAGATCCATGGCGGATCACGATGAATCAGAGCCTCAGGCCAAGGAGGCAGAGGGATATGGGGTGCACACATTTACCACAAAGTGTCCCCTGATAATGCTGAAGGTTGAATTAAATGGACTCCCGGTGACAATGGAGCTGGACACGGGCGCGAGCCAGTCCATTATGAGCAAAAAGACTTGCGATAAATTGTGGTGCAGCAAGGCTTCAAGGCCAGTCTTGACTCCCATTCGCACGAAACTGAGAACTTACACAAAGGAACTGATTCCCGTAATCGGCAGTGCTACTGTAAAGGTCTCCTACGATGGAGTGGTGCATAAGCTACCACTCTGGGTGGTACTGGGCGATGGTCCCACGCTGCTCGGCAGGAGCTGGCTGGGAAAGATACGCTGTAACTTGGACGACGTCTGAGCGCTCTCGTCCGCTGACGACACTTTGTGTGCCCAGGTCTTAAACAAATTTCCTTTGCGGTTCGAACCAGGCGTCAGGAAGTTCCAAGGAGCAAAAGTGCAGATCCATCTAATTCCGGGGGCCGACCCATCCATCACAAGGTGAGAGCAGTACCGTACATGATGAGAAAAAGGGTAGAGATCGAGCTAGATCGGCTGCAACGAGAGGGCATCATTTCGCCGATCAAATTCAACGAGTGGGCCAGTCCGATTGTTCCAGTCCTCAACAGATCAGAATCTGTGGTGATTACAAAGTAACTATCAATCGTTTCTCCCTGCAGGATCAATACCCACTACCAAAGGCTGACGACCTTTTTGCTACGCTGGCGGGAGGAAAGATGTTCACGAAGCTGGACTTGACCTCGGCCTACATGATGCAGGAGCTGGAGGAATCATTGAAGGGCCTCACCTGCATCAACACGCACAAAGGTCTCTTCATTTAAAGCAGAAGCCCGTTAGAAATTCGATGAGCTGCGGCGATATTCCAGAGAATCATGGAAAGCTTAGTGAAGTCGGTCTCATGCACGGTGGTCTTCCAGAACGACATCTTGGTTACAGGTCGGGACACAGTCGAGCATCTGCAGAACCTGGAGGAGGTTCTTAGTCGACTCAACCGTGTGCGGCTCAGGTTGCAGTGCCCACCCCTTCTCTATGTGTAGCAGGCCATGCTCCTCGTTCCTGAAGCCACCTTAGAAGCTCTCTATAGCCTCACCACACATGACCCGTCCATTGAAGTGTTCCTCATCTTCTAGCTCCCGATTCAGCCTGAGGAAACCTACCAACACCTTTTAACTCTTCATATGCGGTCGCAGGCCTTCAGCCTCATATTTACTCATAGCTCTTTGTCCCCAGATCCCACCTTTGACACATCCGCTGTGTGCTGCCACGTAGGCTGAGATGCAGAGATGCACACCTTGGGACATTAGTATCGAGTCACTTACTGCAGACACATGTGCCACACAAACCCACTAACAACATCTTGCTTTGGTCATTGCAGGCCAAACTCGCCCACAATAGGAGAGAGCAGCAGAGGACGGGCGGAGGAGAGCCTGACCTCCAGGACCTCACCGAAGTGGAGGAGCGAGTGTCTGCCCTCATGGGCGCACCAGTTGTGGCGGTAGCAGCCGGCGACGCAGAGCCCCCGCTCGACAGCGACGGTTTGTGAATGAGATGGGCATGTTCTGTGAGAGCCCTTACCCTTGAACCCACATGCCTTACAATATGTAACTCCAAAATAACGATGCACCTTCCTTCTTGGCTTCCTGCCCCCTCCCAGCTGCTAACCACACATCTGTTGCTTTGTGCTTACAGATGATGAGCCAGACGAGCGACAGCCTGCCCGTCAGCCATCTTCTTCACACACAAGATGAGGTGGAAATCGAGACCAGTGTGGCAACAGGGTGGAACCTGTCCTCAGTGCCAGTGACTGGGGAGACAGATCGGTGGAAGAGCCTGTCCACTTGGGGTTTGTAGATCCGGACGCACCTGGCCCCAGTGGCCTGCAGCAATGCCCAGCGTGAGGGAAAGCTCTGGGACCAGCTCTCCAGAGGGTAAGTCGGCCTAGGAGTCCTGCTCAGAGACAGGCAGATAAGCACCTGGATTTGGAGGCTATGCCCAGGGAGTCCATGCAGATGTGCCGCGAGCTTATGGGTGCATTGGAGAGGGTCCCGCAGAGTGTGGTGGAGACCGCCTCAAGCATTGCCCATGCCCCTCAGCAGTAGAATGAGCCTATCATTGGCTAGCTAAACCGGGAAGGGGGCTCAACGAGTGACAGTGGGGTCCCAGAGCTGATGGCGCGTGCCATTGTTAATGTGGCAGCAGCCGTGACATCACAGGCCGAAGCCATGCAAGGTCTTTGTGATGTGATGCAGTCAGCGGATGCTAACATGCACTCTGTGACTGTTGCGTTTCAAGCTCAGTCTGCTCTAACGCAGACTCAGAGTGATGCCACCAAGCAATGACTGCTGCCATCTTCTCTGTCATCCCCACTGTCGGACAGGGAACAGACGATGCCGCAGCAGGCATGTGATCTGTGCTCGCAGGTATTGCTCCGGATGCTGTGGCTCTGCCCCGAAGGAGTGGCAGTGTGGTGTTGGAAATGGAAGGCCCTGACCTTCCTCAGGATGACAACATTCCGGCTCCCACCACTGCCATTCCGTCCTTGCACCTGCCACGGCCTGCACCCCACCCATCCGAGATTGCAGCCACCCATTCTGAGGCGGTGCCGTCAGCAGATAGCCCATCCAGGCCCACAGTTGGTCCAGGGCGTCCTGACATAGAACAGCCCTAAATGCTGCAGGCATTGAGGCAACACTGAGGAGGAGCAGTAGGCATGGGAGGGGGTGAGGTGGAGGGGTGGCAAATGCCTGTGGAAGACGCAGTAATCACATGTGTCCCCATGGAAATATGTCATTGTTGACTACAAATGGTTGTCTAAATATCTTTGGTGTTCCTGCACGCCTGCTACTGTTGTAAGGGGCTGTGGCTAAGATGGCACATGGGAACTGTTGCAGAATGAGAACTGGCAGGGGCATTTGTACATATGTTGTTCATGGTGATTATGTATTCTGGTATTTGAAGGGGCGTTGGCTCCAGCTTTTATTATTTGTGAGTGTGGGGTTTTTGGGGTTGTTTGAGGGATGTAAATAAAATGTTAGTTTGACTGTTTCCTTCAGCCTCTGGTGTATGACTGTGGACTTGTGATGGAGATGTGGCATTATCGTTGCACAACACGCAGTCATTATTAGCTGCATCCCTCAGCTTCCTCCATTTAAGCAAACCGATGCATTATGAGCTGCTGCCACGTGGCCCTTGCATCGACACCACTGACACACTGCCTCTTCCATGGCTGCTGCTGGTCCTCCTCGTCTTGCTGGGCATTCGGGGCCTCACCAGGCTCCTCTTCCTCTTCCTCCTCCTCCTCCTCCTCCTCCTCCTGGAGTGGGTCTGCAAACCCCAATGGCAAGGCCTGGGCCCTCATGATGGCCAAGTTGAGCAGCATGCAGCACACCACAATGAATAGCGAGACTTGGTCAGGGGAATATTGAAGGTTGCCTCCTGTCATGTATGTATGCTTGGGTTTACTAGCCACCAGGTGGCACCACTGTCGGAAGTCATTGGGTTGTGTGCACGTGTGTGTAGCCCAGGTATAAAAGGCCAGCCATCTTGTAATGTAATCACTTTGGGCCCGAATAAAGTAGAGCCAGGTTTGTACCTGTTCAGAGTTTACAGTATTCAGTCTATTGAGTTATTGCATACACAACATTTGGTGACGAGGTAACAAGAACCTTCGCATGCAAAAATGAGCACATTTGGAATTCTGGAACGATTCATGGAGGGAGAAGATTGGGCAGACTTTGTAGCCCACTTGAACCAGTACTTCGTGGCCAACAAAATGGAGAAAGAGGAAGACGCAGTTGGGCGCCGGACGGTCCTCCTCACGGTTTGCGGTCCAAAAATCTATGGACTCATAAAGAATCTCCTCTTGCCCTTAAGTCCAATGGACAAGGACTATGAAACATTGTGTGCTCTGGTACGTGATCATCTCAAACCAGATGAAGGCATCATCATCTCAAGATATCGATTCTATACGCATGCTCCTTCTGAGGGCCAGGATGTATCGGAATTTGTTGCCGACCTAAGATGTCTAGCTGGACCGTTTAAGTTCGAAACTGCGTTGGCAGACATGATGCGGGACTTCTTTGTAATCGGCATCAACCACGAGGTGATCCTGCGTAAGCTACTGGTGGCGGAGACGCTGGATTTAAGCAAGGCCATCACGATTGCCCAATCATGCATGACGACGGACAAAAGCTTAAAGCAGATATCATTGAAAAATTGGAAATTGGCAAGTATTGTAAACAAGATAGTATCGTCGTTTGGCAGAGCTGCATATGGCAGGGCCTGCCCAACTACGTACGCGAAACCTGTGGCTGCTCAAAGTCTGCCAACGGGAATGAATCCGCTATCACCGTGTTGGTGCTGTGGGGGAAATCATCAGCATCATCAGTGTCGGTTTAAACAGTATATTTGTAAAGGCTGTACGAGAGCAGGGCATCCCCAGCGCATGTGTCCACAACTGAGCAAGCGTACTGCGACACACCACATGAAGGATGATGACCAGTCTAGCGCGGATCCAGATATGCAACCCAAGATACTAGAGGAGGAAGTGTAGGGACTGTATTCGTTCCTAACAAAGAGCCAACCAATAATGATTAATGTAAAACTTAATGGTGTGCCGGTATCGATGGAATTGGACACGGGTGCGAGTCAATCAATAATGAGCCAGAGAACATTCGACAAGCTGTGAGATACTAAGGTTGTGAGGCCTAAGCTGAGTCCAGTCAATGCCAAGTTGCGTACGTACACTAAAGAACTTATAAAGGTAATTGGCAGTGCAGTAATCAAAGTGTCGTATGATGGTGCGGTTCACGATTTACCGTTATGGATTGTTCCAGGCAATGGTCCAACGTTGTTCGGCAGGAACTGGTTAGAAAAAATCAACTGGAACTGGAACGAGATCAAAGCATTGTTGTCGGAGGAGGATACTCCATGTGCTCAAGTGCTGAGCAAATTCCCCTCGCTGTTTGAACCAGGCATCGGCAATTTCATGGGAGCCAAGGTGCAGATCCACGTGGACTCGGATGCAAGACCCATCCATCATAAAGCTCAGGCAGTTCCGTATATGATGAGTGAGAAGGTCGAAATCGAACTGGACAGACTTCAGCGTGAAGGGATCATATCACCGGTCGAATTTAACAAATGGGCCAGCCCCATTGTTCCCATGTTGAAAAGTGATGGCACTGTCAGGATTTGTGGAGACTACAAGGTTACGATCAACCGAGTTTCGAAACAGGATCAATACCTGTTACCGAAGTCTGATGACCTGTTTGCAATGCTAATCGGGGGGGAAGTCATTCACAAAACTGGATCTAGCGTCGGCCTACATGACACAGGAGCTGGTCGACATGCCGAAGAAACTTACGTGCATCAACACTCAAAGGACTATTCATCTACAACAGGTGCACTTTTGGAATTCGCTCGGCTGCAGTCATATTTCAGAGGCATGGTCTACTGAAGTCCGTCCCCAGAACCGCCGTGTTCTAAGATGACATATTGGTCACAGGTCGTGACTCCGCTAATATCTGAACAACCTGGAAAAGGTTCTACATCGTCTGGACAAAGCGGGGCTCAAACTGAAACGCTCGAAGTGCATCTTCATGGCACCTGAAGTTGAATTCCTGGGGAGGAAAATTGCTGTGGATGGTATCACGCCTACTGATTCGAAAACCAAGGCCATCAAAAATGCACCGAAGCCTCAGAATGTGATGGAGCTGCATTCATTCCTTGGTCTACTCAACTACTCAACAACTTCGGTAATTTCTTACCTAGATTGAGCACCTTATTAGAGCCACAGAACATGCTGCTATGAAAAGGCGACAACTGGGTTTGGGGTGCGTCTCAAGATAGAGCTTTTGAGAAAGCTACTAATCTGCTTTGCTCCAAGAACCTGCTGGTACATTATGATCTGTGTAAGTGTCTAGTATTGGACTGTGATGCTTCGTCATATGGAGTTGGTTGCGTGCTCCAACAAGCTAATGAGTCAGACAAATTACAACCTGTTGCATATGCTTCAAAAAGTTTGTCAAAGGCGGAAAGAGCCTACAGCATGGTAGAGAAAGAAGCACTAGACTGTGTGCATGGGGTTAAAAAGATGCATCAGTACCTGTTTGGTCTTCAGTTTGAACTGGAAACAGATCACAAGCCACTCATTTCATTGTTTTCGGAAAACAAAAGAATCAATACCAAAGCATCATCCCGCATCCAGAGGTGGGCGCTGACATTATCTGCCTATGATTATGTCATTCGCCATAGACCTGGCACCGAGAATTGTGTCGATGCATTGAGCCGTCTGCCGTTGCCCACACCAGAGGTGGGAACGCCACAACCGGCAGACCTACTGTTAGTCATGGATGCTTTTGAAAGTGAAGGAACCCCTGTCACGGCCCAACAAGTTAAGACCTGGATCAGCCAGGACCCGATATTATCAGTTGTGAAACGTTGTATCCTTAGTGGTGATTGATCTGCCATACCCAAGCAAGTGTGTGAGAAGACCAAACCTTACATCCATCGCAAAGACGAACTATCCATTCAATCAGATTGTGTACTGTGGGGTAATCACGTTGTTATGTCCAAGAAAGGCAGAGAGAAATTTGTGCATGATCTACATAGCACGCATCCCGGTATTGTCATGATGAAAGCCATTGCCCAGGTCTCATGTATAGTGGCCTGGAATTGACTCTGATCTGGAATCGTGCGTGCATCAGTATGATACTTGCATGCAGCTTAGTAAAGCATCAGCACAATCGACACTGAGTCTGTGGTCGTGGTCTTGATATGTCACTCATCGCCTTCAAAAACCTCCTTAAAACTCTCCTCATCTAATGCCCTCCTGGCCCTCTTTTTTTTCCTCTTTGCTCACCATCCATTTTTGCAAATAAATGAACTAAATTTGAAAAGTTGTAAAGATTATTCAGGGTGACATTGTTGCTGTTGTTCTGGGGCGCACAGATATCCTTAACCTTTTAAAGAATCTTGGTAGTTGTTGTGTATTGATGCTTGGGGTCACTAGATACCAGGGGGCGCCACTGTCGAAGGTCATCGGTTGTATGCGCGGCCCTGGTATACAAGAGCGAGTACCATGTCATGTGGGCACTTTGGGCACGAATAAAGTTGAACCAGGTTTGCACCTGACTGAGCTTACCGTAACAAGTCTTTTGTGTCATTATATACATTACATTTGGCGACGAGGTAACTTAAGAACCTTCGCATGCACAATGGACACCATTGGAATTCCGGAGAGATTCGTGGATGGCGAGGATTGGGCAGATTTTATCGAACGCCTGGATCAGTATTTCGTGGCCAACAAAATGGCGGAAGCTGGTGATGCAGTTAGGCGCACGGCGGTTTTCCTCACCGTTTGTGGTCCAAAAATTTATGGCCTCATAAAGAATCTTCCCTCGCCTGCACGTCCAACGGACAAAGAGTATGGGGATTTGTGCGCTCTGGTGCATGAACATCTCAAGCTAAAAGAGGGGATCATCATCTCACGCTATCACTTCTACACACACGTTCGTGCTGAGGGCCAGGATGTGTCGGGATTCGTTGCCGACCTAAGACATCTGGCTGAGCCGTGTAAGTTCGGAAACGCGTTGGAAGACATGCTGTGAGATTTCTTCGTGATAGGCATCAACCATGATGTGATCCTTCGGAAATTATTGGCTGCAGAAACGCTGGATTTGAGCAAAGCCATCGCGACTGCCCAGGCATGCATGGCGACTGATGATAATTTAAGGCAGATATCATCAAAGAGTCAGAGCTCCATGGCAAGTTCTGTAAACAAGATTGTGTCGTCGTCTGGCAGAGCTGCTTATGGCAGGGCCTACTCGACTGCTTATGTGAAACCTGTAGCTGCTCAAAGTCCGCCAACGGGTACGAATCCGATTTCACCCTATTGGCGTTGTGGGGGCAATCATCAGCCTCATCAGTGTCGGTTTAAACAATACATCTGTAAAGGCTGTTTGAAAGTGGGGCATCTTCAGCGAATGTGCCCACCACTGAGCAAGCATGCTGCTGCTCATCACATTGATGATGATGACCAGTCCAGTGCTGGCCTGGATATGCAACCCAAGATACCCGAGGAGGAAGTTTATGGCCTGTATTCATTCCTGACAAAGAGCCAACCGAATAATGGTTATTGTGAAGCTGAATGGTGTGCCTGTATCAATGGAGCTGGACACGGGTGCGGATAATGAGCCAAAGGACATTCGACAAGCTGTGGGACACTGAGGCTGTGAAGCCTAAGCTGAGTCCAGTCAATGCCAAGTTGCGTACATACACTAAAAAACTCATACTGGTGATTGGCAGTGCAGTAGTCAAGGTGTTGTATGATGTTGTGGTTCACGATTTACCATTATGGATCGTCCCAGGCAATGGTCCAATGCTGTTCGGCAGGAATTGGCTCGAGAAAATCAAGTGGAACTGGAATGATATCAAAGCGTTGTCCTCGATGGATGATACTTCGTGTGCTCAAGTGCTGAAGAAGTTTCCTTCTTTGTTTGAACTGAGCATTGGTAATTTTACTGGAGCCAAGGTGCAGATTCACCTGGATTCTGATGCAAGACCTGTCTATCATAAAGCTCGGTCTGTTCCGTACATGATGAGGGAGAAGGTCAAAATTGAGCTTGACAGACTCCAACGTGAAGGGGTCATATCACCAGTCAAATTTAACAAATGGGCCAGTCCTATCATTCCTGTGTGAAAGAGTGATAGCACTGTCAGGATCTGTGGAGACTACAAGGTTACAATTAACCGATTTTTGAAACAGGATCAGTATCCGCTACCAAAGACTGATGACCTGTCCGCCATGCTAGCTGGTGGAAAGTCATACACTAAACTGGATCTGATGTCAGCCTATATGACACAGGAGCTAGTCGACACTTCGAAGAAACTCACCTGCATCAATACCCATAAAGGACTGTGTGTCTACAACAAGTGTCCTTTTGGAATCCGTTCGGCTGCAGCCATATTTCAGAGGAAGATGGAGAATCTACTGAAGTCCGTTCCTAGAACCGTCGCGTTTCAAGATGACATTCTGGTCACAGGTCGCGACACTGCTGAATATCTGAACAATCTTGAAGAAGTCCTACATCGTCTGGACAAAGTGGAAACGTTTGTAGTGTGTCTTCATGGCACCTGAAGTTGAATTCCTGGGGAGGAAGATTGCTGCTGATGGCACCACGTGGCAGAGGAAGATCGGTCCATGGTGGATCAAAGCAATTTCGAGCCTCAGAGAGAGGAGACAGATGCTGAAGTACACAGGTTGCACACATTTTTTACGAAATGTCCACCTATAATGCTAAACGTAAAATTGAATGGCTTACCCGTAGCCATGGAACTGGACACTGGCGCTAGCCAATCCATCATGAATAAAAAGATGTTTGAGAGACTGTGGTGCAATAAGGCGTTCAGACCAGCCCTGAGCCCCATCCAAACGAAACTGCGAACATATACCAAAGAGCTTATCACTGTCCTGGGTAGCGCCATGGTCAAGGTCACCTACGAGGGCATGGTGCGCGAACTGCCACTCTGGATTGTCCTGGGCGATGGCCCTACACTGCTTGGAAGGAGCTGGCTGGGCAAAATCCGCTGGAACTGGGATGACATCCGAGCGCTATCACATGTCGATGAGGCCTCATGTACCCAGGTTCTTAACAAATTTCCTTCCCTTTTTGAGCCAGGCATTGGAAACTTTTTCGGGGCGAAGGTGCGGATCCACTTGGTCCCAGAGACACGACCCATTCACCACAAGGCGCGAGCAATACCTCACATGATGAGGGAGAGAGTGGAAATCGAGCTGGACAGGCTGCAACGCGTGGGCATCATCTCCCCAGCGGAATTCAGCGAGTGGGCCGGCCCGATTGTTCCAGTACTCAAAAGTGATGGCACGGTCAGGATTTGCGGCGATTATAAAGTAACTATTAATCGTTTCTCGCTCCAGGACCAATACCCACTACCTAAGGCAGACGACCTATTTGCGACACTGGCAGGAGGCAAGACGTTCACCAAGCTCACCCTGACTTCGGCCTACATGACGCAGGACCTGGAGGAGTCTTCGAAGGGCCTCGCCTGCATCAACACGCACAAGGGACTGTTCATCTACAACAGATACCTGTTTGGAATTCGGTCGGCTGCAGCGATCCTCCTGAGAAACATGGAGAGCCTACTCAAGTCGGTACCATACACGGTGGTCTTTCAGGACGACATATTGGTCACGGGTCGGGACACCGCCGAGCACCTACAAAACCTGGAGGAGGTCCTCCAGCGACTGGATCGCGTAGGGCTGCGGCTGAAGAGGTCAAAATGCATCTTCATGGCAACAGAAGTAGAGTTTTTGGGGAGAAAGATCGCGGCAGATGGCAATCGGCCCACCCACGCCAAGACAGAGGCTATCAGGAACGCGCCCAGGCCACAGAACATCATGGAGCTGCGGTCGTTCCTGGGACTCCTCAACTATTTTGGTAACTTCCTACCGGGGTTAAGCACCCTTTTAGAGCCCCTACATATGTTATTGCGCAAAGGTGAGAACTGCATATGGGAAAAAAAACAAGTAATTGCTTTTGAGAAAGCCAGAAACATTTTATGCTCCAACAAGCTGCTTGTATTGTATAACCCGTGTAAAAGACTTGTGCTAGCATGTGACGTGTCGTCGTACGGAGTCGGGTGTGTATTACAACATGCTAACGTTGCAGGGAAGTAGCAACCTGTCAGGAGCTTGTCTAAGGCCGAGAGGGCCTACAGCATGATTGAGAAAGAGGTATTAGCGTGTGTGTTCGGGGTAAAGAAAATGCATCAGTACCTGTTTGGCTTCAAATTTGAGCTGGAAACTGATCACAAGCCCCTCACATCCCTGTTCGCTGAAAACAAGGGAATAAATACCAATGCCTCAGCTCGTATACAAAGGTGGGCACTCGCGCTATCAGCCATCCGCCACAGGCCAGGCACCAAGAACTGTGCGGATGCTCTCAGTCGGTTACCATTGCCCACCACAGGGGTGGAAATGGCGCAGCCTGCAAACTTGTTGATGGTGGCACAGCCCGCAGACTTGTTGATGGTCATGAAAGTGTTTGAAAATGATAAATCACCTGTCACGGCCAGATTAGGACTTGGACCAGCCAAGATCCTCTGCTGTCCCTAGTAAAAAACTGTGTACTACATGGGAGCTGAGCCAGCATCCCTGTTGAAATGCAAGAGCCAATCAAACTGCTCCAGCGACGAAAGGACGAGCTATTGTGGGGTAACCGAGTAGTGCTACCAAAAAAGGGCAGCGAGACGTCCATCTCGGATCGCCACAGCACACACCCGGGTATAGTAATGATGAAAGCGATAGCCAGATCCCATGTATGGTGGCCCGGTATCGACTCTGACTTAGAGTCCTGTGTACGGCATTGCAGCGTATGTGCTCAATTGAGCAATGCACCCAGAGAGGCACCACTAAGTTTGTGGTCCTGGCCCTCCAGACCATGGTCAAGGATCCATGTCGTCTATGCGGGCCCGTTTCTCGGTAAAATGTTCCTGTTGGTGGTGGATGCTTTTTCAAAATGGATTGAATGTGACATAATGTCGGGAAGCACCATTGAAAGCCTGAGGGCCATGTTTGCCACCCACGGCCTGCCTGACATACTGGTCAGTGACAAAGGGCCATGTTTTACCAGTGCAGAATTTAAAGAATTCATGACCCACAATGGGATCAAACATGTTACCTCGGCCCCGTTAAAACCAGCCTCCAATGGGCAGGCAGAGCGGGCAGTACAAACCATCAAACAGAGCCTTAAACGAGTCACAGAAGGCTCACTCCAAACCCGTCTGTCCCGAGTACTGCTCAGCCACCGCATGAGACCCCACTCACTCACAGGGGTGCCCCGGCTGAGCTACTTATGAAAAGGACACTTAAAACCAGACTCTCGCTGGTTCACCCCAACCTGCATGATCAGGTAGAGAGCAGAGGCGGCAGCAACAAAATGTAAACGATTGTCGCGCCACTGTGTATGGGGAAATTGATCTGAATGACCCTGTGTATGTGCTAAACTATGGACATGGTCCCAAGTGGATCGCGGGCACGGTGATAGCTAAAGAAGGGAATAGGGTGTTTGTAGTCAAACTAGACAATGGACAAATTTGCAGAAAGCACCTGGACCAAACGAGGCTGCGGGTCACAGACTGCCCTGAACAACCCACAGCAGACACCACCTTTTTTGAGCCCACAACACACACCCAAAGGATCAACGACACCACGCCGGACCAGGAAATCAAACCCAACAGCCCAGCAAGGCCAGGCTCACCTAGCAGCCCTGCCGGGCCAACAACACGGCAACCGAGCAAGGGTACAGCCAAAACACCAGAACAGACATTTGTACCGAGGCAGTCCACCAAGGAAAGAAAGGCTCCCGACCGTCTCACCTTGTAAATAGTTTTCACTTTGACTTTGTGGGGGGGAGTGATGTTGTGTATCTGTAAAGCATGCACTCCCATGTTCCACCACCAGGGAGCTCATCCCCTGAAGTCCCAAGGGATCCCAGCATCCCATGGGAGCACTGTATATGAGCCGGCCCCTAAGGCCTGTTCCTCACTCTGGAGTGTCTTATTAAAGACTGAGGTCACTGTTACTTTAACCTCCCTGTGTGCAGCCTCATCTGTGTTTGGAACACAATAAAAGCCATTGCCAGGGCTCATGTTTGGTGGCCTGGAATTGATTTTAATCTGGAATCATGTGTGCATCAGTGCAATACTTGCATGCAGCTAAGTTAAGTACCAGCAGAATCTCCACTGAGTCTTTGGTCATGGCCATCTAAACCATGGGTGGACACTAAACTGGGTGGTGGTGTGAGCTGTGAGGGGGACGCTAAGAGGCTGCAGGGTGACTTCGACAGGTTAGGTGAGTGGGCAAATGCATGGCAGATGCAGTATAATGTGGATAAATGTGAGGTTATCCACTTTGGAGGCAAAAACGCGAAGACAGAATATTATCTGAATGGCGGCAGATTAGGAAAAGGGGAGGTGCAACGAGACCTGGGTATCATGGTTCATCAGTCATTGAAAGTTGGCATAGAGGTACAGCAGGCGGTGAAGAAGGCAAATGGTATGTTGGCCTTCGTAGCTAGGGGATTTGAGTATAGAAGCAGGGAGGTCTTACTGCAGTTGTACAGGGCCTTGGCGAGGCCTCACCTGGAATATTGTGTTCAATTTTGGTCTCTTAATCTGAGGAAGGACATTCTTGCTATTGAGTGAGTGCAGCAAAGGTTCACCAGCCTGATTCCTGGGATGGCCGGACTGACATATGAGGAGAGACTGGATCAAATGGACCTTTATACATTGGAGTTTAGAATGATGAGAGGGGATCTCATAGAAACATACAAGATTCTGACGGGACGGGACAGGTTAGATGCGGGTAGATTGTTCCCGATGTGGGGAAGTCCAGAACCAGGGGACACAGTCTTAGGATAAGGGGTAAGCCATTTAGAACCCAGATGAGGAGAAACTTCTTCACTCAGAGAGTTGTTAACCTGTGGAATTCCCTACCGCAGAGAGTTGTTGATGCCAGTTCATTGGATATATTCAAGAGGGAGTTAGATATGGCCCTTACAGCTAAAGGGATCAAGGTATATGGAGAGAAAGCAGAAAAGGGGTACTGAGGGAATGATCAGCCATGATCTTATCGAATGGTGGTGCAGGCTCGAAGGGCCGAATGGCCTACTTCTGCACCTATTTTCTACATTTCTGTGTTTCCATGGTCGAGGATACACATTGATTTTGCGGGCCCTTTCCTGGGAAAGATGTTTTTTGTTGTGGTGGATGCATATTCAAAGAGGATAGAGTGTATTATTATGTCATCTAGTATGTCCATAGCTGCTATGGAGAACCTTCATGTCATGTTTGCTACTCATGGTTTGCCTGACATTGTTGTGAGCGATAACGGATCTTGCTTCACAAGTCTTGAGTTTCAGGAGTTCATGAAACTCAATGGTATCATATATGTAAGGTCTGCTCCATTCAAACCTGCGTCTAATGGTCAAGCAGAGCATGCGGTTCAAACGATCAAGCAAAGCATGAAATGTGTTACTCAGGGTTCACTGCAGACTAGTTTGTCATGTATATTGCTTAGTTACAGGACCAGACCTCACACGCTTACCGGGGTCTCCCCTGCTGAACTACTGATGAAGAGAAGTCTCAAGACCAAGCTTTCTCTTGTCCATCCTGATTTGAATGATCATATTGCAAACAGACATCAAAATCAGCAATGGTCTCACGATCGTGTTGCTGTGTCACGTGACATCTCTGTCAACGATCCTGTGCATGTACTAAATTATGGTCAAGGTCCAAAGTGGATCGCCAGTACTGTTACGGCCAAGGAGGGTAACATGGTGTTTATTGTCATACTCAAGAATGGGCAAACATGCAGGAAACATGTTGATAAGATAAAACTGCGGCACACGGATGAACCGGAACCGGTTGAGGAAGATGCAGTCAGTGACCAACCAACCAATGTTCATTCATCAGAAGACTCTGCTGTCATTACTGAATCTGGACCTTCAGTCTCCGATAGGATCATTACCACTCCCATCAGATCGGTTACTCAGCCTCCAGTCATAACTGACTCAGAACCAGAACTGGAGTTGAACTGAGATGATCAACTCGTGAGCGAAAAGACCCAGACCGTCTTAATTTGTAAAGAGATTGATACTAAGATCTTGAAGGGGGATGTTGTTATTTATTGATGCTTGGGGGCACTAGACACCAGGGGGCGCCACTGTCAGAGGTCATCGGGCTGTACGCGTGTGTGCGCAGGCCCTGGTAGACAAGAGCGAGTACCATGTCATGTGGGCACTTTGGGCGTGATTAAAGTCGAACCAGGTTTTCACCTGAGTGAGCTTACAGTAACAAGTCTTTTGAGTCATTATAAACATTACAGTAATCCAGCAAGCTATTTCACATTTAAAAAACTTGCTCAGTTCAACACTTGAATACAACCACCTTGCCTATTTTTTCACAGCTGAATTAGCTCCTTGGCTCTAACAATGGTTAAAATCCTACTGCAGTGGAACTCCCCCCACCGCCCCCCCCCCCATCATCATTACAACACTATGACCAGCACTCAGGAACTGATAAATGTTTATATCCTATAGGGTAAATTTAATGCACGATTGTTGGGCATAAAGTGGGCATTATAGTGTCATGCACAAAATGCGCAGAAATCTGGTATGACCAATTTCGCAATCTATTATGATGCTTCTTCTAGGCTATCCCGGTGGTAGGTGAAGTAGCTGGCTGCTGTGTGTGCATACAAGCCTCCTGGGATTGAAGGTAGCCCTCGTCTCTCCACAGACGAGTCCTGAAATGAACTTGCTGCAGGTTGCGACACTTCCACTGATACATAGACATCCTGGCCATGCGGTTTTCCGGCACTTGTGCAAGCCGAGAGGGAGCCAAGATCCAGGTCGGTGATTGGAGCATGGGCATGTAAAGCAGGAGCGGCGAGGTCAGGGCGAAGCAGCGGCGAGAGATTGTAGAAGGATGTGATCGGGGCCCAGGAGAGGCGTGAGTTTGGGGCCCAGAAGAGGCGAGGGCCAGCCCACGCTGCGATATATGTACGCACTAGATCTGTGCAGCAGAGCTGGTCTCCAATCGTCTTGGTTAATCCTTGCTACTGGACTAAGACCTAGCTCTGTCAAATCGCTGTGGTGGCTGGTGTGCAACGGCCACCACACATTAAAAAAATCCAAGCACGGACATCTTCCACCCTTCAAGATTTAGTTCGGACCTGGAATTTTAGGTCCATCATTGAAACACCTGTGACCTTTTTGACGTGGAAGCAAGTCATCCTCGATTTGAGGGACTGCCTATGATGATGATGACATTATATGTGCCCATTCCAGCTGCCCCAGCTACTGGGCACTTTTCATCACCATTATTAGTAGGCATGACAGCAGTCCTGATGGCACCAATGGAATCAGTATAGCCTTGCGTCATGGTTCTCTCTAACCAAGCCTTTCATTGCCGGAATGCGTGATCAACAGGAAGAGCAGTGCAAAAAAGGTAGTGCAGGGGTCCCCTGTGGTCATCCCCCTGCAAAACAGATACACCGCTTTGGTTACTGTTGAGGGGGATGGCTCATCAGGGGAGGGCAGCAGCAGCCAAGTTCATGGCACCGTGGGTGGCTTTGCTGCACAGGAGGGCAGGAAAAGGAGTGGGAGAGCTATAGTGATAGGGGATTCAATTGTAAGGGGGATAGACATTTCTGCGGCCGCAACCGAGACTCCAGGATGGTATGTTGCCTCCCTGGTGCAAGGATCAAGGATGTCTCGGAGCGGGTGCAGGGCATTCTGAGAAGGGAGGGTAAACAGCCAGTTGTCGTGGTGCATATAGGTACCAACGATATAGGTAAAAAACGAGATGAGGTCCTACAAGACGAATTTAGGGACCTAGGAGCTAAATTCAAAAGTAGGACCCCAAAAGTAGTAATCTCAGGATTGCTACCAGTGCCATGTGCTAGTCAGAGTAGGAATCGCAGGATAGCTCAGAAGAATATGTGGTTTAAGGATGGTGCAGAAGGGAGGGATTCAAATTCCTGGACATTGGAACCGTTCTGGGGGAGGTGGGACCAGTACAAACCGGATGATCTGCACCTGGGCAGGACCGGAACTAATGTCCTGGGGGGAGTGTTTGCTAGTGCTGTTAGGGAAGAGTTAAACTAATATGGCAGGGGGATGGGAATCTATGCAGGGAGACAGAGGGAAGTAGAATGGGCGCAGAAGCAAAAGATAGAAAGAAGAAAAGTAAAAGTGGAGGGCAGAGAAACCTAAGGCAGAAAGCAAAAAGGCCACATTACAGCAAAATTCTAAAGGGGCAAAGTGTGTTAGAAAGACAAGCCTGGAGGCTCTGTGCCTCAATGCGAGGAGTATTTGTAATAAGGTGGATGAATTAACTGCGCAGATAGCAGTTAATGGGTATGATGTAATTGACATCACGGAGACATGGCTCTAGGGGACCAAGGCTGGGAACTCAACATCCAGGGGTATTCAACATTTAGGAAGGATAGACAGAAAGGAAAAGGAGGCGGGGTGGCATTGCTGGTTAAAGAGGAAATTAATGCAATAGTAAGAAAGGACATAAGCTTGGATGATGTGGAATCGGTATGGGTGGAGCTACGGAATACCAAGGGGCAGAAAATGCTGGTGGGAGTTGTGTACAGACCACCAAACAGTAGTAGTAAGGTTGGGGACAGCATCAAACAAGAAATTAGGAATGCATGCAATAATGGTACAGCAGTTATCATGGGTAACTTTAATCTACATGTAAATTGGGCTAACCAAACTGGTAACAATGTGGTGGAGGAGGATTTCCTGGAGTGTATTAGGGATGGTTTTCTAGACCAGTATGTCGAGGAACCAATGAAGGAGCTGGCCAACCTAGACTGGGTGATGTGTAATGAGAAAGGACTAATTAGAAATCTTGTTATGCGAAGCCCCTTGGGGAAGAGTGACCATAACATGGTAGAATTCTTTATTAAGATGGAGAATGACAGAGTTAATTCAGAAACTAGGTTCCTAAACTTAAAGAAAGGTAACTTTGATGGTTTGAGGCGTGAATTGGCTAGAATACACTGGCAAATGATACTTAAAGGGTTGACGGTGGATAGGCAATGGCAAACATTTAAAGGTCACATGGATGAACTTCAGCAATTGTACATCCCTGTCTGGAGTAAAAATAAAACGGGGAAGGTGGCTCAACCATGGCTAACAAGGAAATTAAGGATAGTGTTAAATCCAAGGAGGAGGCATATAAATTGGCCAGAAAAAGCAACAAACCTGACGACTGGGAGAAATTTAGAATTCAGCAGAGGAGGATAAAGGGTTTAATTAAGAGGGGGAAAATAGAGTGCGAGAAGAAGCTTGCCGGAAACATAAAAACTGACTGCAAAAACTTCTATAGATATGTGAAGAGAAAAAGATTAGTGAAGACAAACGTAGGTCCCTTGCAGTCGGATTCAGGTGAATTTATAATGGGGAACAAAGAAATGGCAGACCAATTGAACAAATACTTGGGTTCTGTCTTCACGAAGGAAGACACAAATAACCTTCTGGAAGTACAACGGGACCGAGGGTCTAGTGAGAAGGAGGAACTGAAGGATATCCTTATTAGGCGGGAAATTGTGTTAGGAAAATTGATGGGATTGAAGGCCGATAAATCCCCGGGACCTGATAGTCTACATCCCAGAGTACTTAAGGAAGTGGCCCTAGAAATAGTGGATGCATTGGTGATCATTTTCCATCGACTCTGGATCAGTTCCTCTGGACTGGAGGGTAGCTAATGTAACACCACTTTTTAAAAAGGGAGGGAGAGAGAAAGCGGGTAATTATAGACCAGTTAGCTTGATATCAGTAGTGGGGAAAATGTTGGAATCAATTATTAAGGATGAAATAGCAGTGCATTTGGAAATAAGTGACAGGATCGGTCCAAGTCAGCGTGGATTTATGAAGGGGAAATCATGCTTGACAAATCTTATGGACTTTTTTGAGGATGTAACTAGTAGAGTGGACAAGGGAGAACCAGTGGATGTGGTGTATTTGGAGTTTCAAGAGGCTTTTGACAAGTTCCCACACAAGAGATTGGTGTGCAAAATAAAAGCACGTGGTATTGGGGGTAATATACTGACGTGGATAGAGAACTGGTTGGCAGACAGGAAGCAGAGAGTCGGGATAAATGGGTCTTTTTCAGAATGACAGGCAGTGATTAGTGGAGTGCCGCAGGGCTCAGTGCTGGGACCCCAGCTCTTTACGATATACATCAATGATTTGGATGAAGGAATTGAGTGTAATATCTCCAAGTTTGCAAATTACACTAAACTGAGTGGCGGTGTGAGCTGTGAGGGGGACGCTAAGAGGTTGCAGGGTGACTTGGACAGGTTAGGTGAGTGGGAAAATGCATGGCAGATGCAGTATAATGTGGATAAATGTGAGGTTATCCACTTTGGGGGCAAAAACACGAAGACAGAATATTATCTGAATGGCGGCAGATTAGGAAAAGGGGAGGTGCAATGAGACCTAGTTGTCATGATTTATCAGTCATTGAAAGTTGGCATACAGGTACAACAGGCGGTGAAGAAGGCAAATGGTATGTTGGTCTTCGTAGCTATGGGATTTGAGTATAGGAGCAGGGAGGTCTTACTGCAGTTGTACAGGGCTTTGGTGAGGCCTCACCTGGAATATTGTGTTCAGTTTGAGGAAGGACGTTCTTGCTATTGAGGGAGTGCAGCGAAGGTTCACCAGACTGATTCCCGGGATGGCCGGACTGACATATGAGGAGAGACTGGATCAACTGGGCCTGTATTCACTGGAGTTTAGAAGTTTGAGAGGGGATCTCATAGAAATATATAAGATTCTGACGGGACGGGACAGGTTAGATGGGGTAGAATGTTCCTGATGTTGGGGAAGTCCAGAACCAGAGGACACAGTCTCAGGATAAGGGTGGGCCATTTAGGACTGAGATGAGGAGAAACGTCTTCACTCAGAGAGTTGTTAACCTGTGGAATTCCCTGCCAGAGATTTGTTGATGCCAGTTCATTGGATATATTCAAGAGGGAGTTAGATATGGCCCTTACGGCTAGGGGGATCAAGGGGTATGGAGAGAAAGCAGGAAAGGAGTACTGAGGGAATGATCACCATGATTTTATTGAATGATGGTGCAGGCTTCAAGGGCCGAATGGCCTGCTCCTGCACCTATTTTCTATGCTTCTATGGAAGAGAAAGCCCATTCCATTCTTGAATCCTGACCTCTATTGCCAGCAGCCTGAAATTCTGTGGGAGAGAAATCCTGACTGCAGTTAGGGCCTCTGGCATGCTGGTCTTCTGTAGATGTCCTGAAGTTGCCACACACTCCATGGTGAACTGCATTGCTGCAAAAAACACCAAGCAAGGGTGCACACATGCTGCTAACGGACCCCTCCACTCAGGCCACCATCAGTATCAAGCTTCTTGGCAAGGTCTCCAATGCCTGAACCAACACTTGAGAGCTAAGTATTGGAAGGTCATGATGGGTTCTCCTACCTTCGCTGACTTGGTTATGGCCATTGAACTTTTCCCTGCAGTTTCCAGGTGCATAATGTTGTGGAAGAGCATCATTCCCATTGGCAGCCGTTCCCCCTACCCCCCACCCCCTTTCCGACTGAGCTGTTCTTCTTGGGGACTTGCTGTGCCCCGTGCTTAAGAGCGATACCCCGCTCCCCACATCTCTGATTGCAATTTTTGCTCGGTGACCTGAGCGGGAAACAGAAATGAGTTTCCTGTTAGGTCAACCCAAAAAGTAAGTGGTTTGGGGCCAAAGAGGTCCCCCAAAAAAGGCAGGAGTGCTCCTCCGGGCCTCACAAGGAAAGCGTAGGCCTCCATTGTCGTGAATTTGTCCCACCCACCCGCCTCACCCCCCCACTGATTACAGACCCCAGCTGATACTGCCATTTACCCACTGTCGCTGGGTAGCCTGTGGGCTGTGTTGTGTCCTTAGATGCTCTTATAATGACTCCATGAGGCAATGTATTTTACTTGAACTGTGGTGACCTTAGTCCTTTATTTGCTAACTCCAGAGTGAGGATCACACCTGGTGGCCTGCCCTTTATACTAGGCTAGGCACACCTGTACAGGTAACCCTCTGGTGGCACACCTTGTGATAGTACCAACAGTAGCCATGTAGAAGACATGACATCACTCTCCCCAAAGCCTTTAGTGCAAATCGCCTCTGCATTGATTGTGCTCTGGGCTTAGCTCTATCTGATTGGCCCATGGCAGGTCGTTTCAATCTTGGGCGAATGGTTGGTGCAGTAGAGTGCTGGTGGTTCCTGTTTGTGTGCATCCCTGACCACTCCATTCTCCACCCCCCCGCCCGACATACAGATTATGCCGGAGGTTCATTTCATTCAAGTTCAGAAAAACAAGGTTGCATTATATTTGTGGTTCTGTTGTGAGGCAAGTACGTTAGACTGGTGAGATACATTATCGATGCGGTGACCGGTGCGTGAGGACAAACTAGTTCCAGAACTGCTGGATGGTGTCCCTGCAGTCTGGTGGCGGCGCGGTGCCCAGTGCTGGCAGTGGGAACCCGGTTGGCTCAAGTTGCCTGCTCTTGGGGCTGTTGCCGTGGTTCCTAGAGTCGGGCAGGTTCACAGATGCCTGTGACCTCCCTGTCCTTTCTTTGCGCCCTGGGTTGCTGCTGCTCCCTGAGGAGCTGTTGTCTAGCAGTGCACAGGGAACTGCTGACTCACTGGCCTGGGCATTGTTTGGTTTGGGATCCTGGCTGGTCCCGGTCCCCTTTGGGGGGACTGTAGCAGGTGACCCTTCGTTTACGTGTATGGCTTTGGTGGCGATGGGGTCAGGGGACTGCGCCTTAGCACAGTCTGCTCCTTCAGGCTCGTGGCGGTTGGTGCCATTGGTTGCCTGAGAGGTGGAGCCGATCAGGGGCAGGGTATCGATACCGGTGCTGTTGCCCTGCTGAGGTCGCTTGCTCTGCAGCTTGTGTGTGTTGGCTGCTTGTGGCCACACTCCATGGTGCATAACTCTGGTTCCCGGGACGGAGGCTACAGCATTGAGTAGCTCGCTGGACCTGTGTGCTCCCGATGGGTGTCTGCCCGCTGCACTGGCTGCGTGCAGTTGAAATCCTACATCGCATACTTTTTTATTACTTATGATGGATACTCTGTAGTTCCGATCGCGATCGCGTGACTTTTCCTCGCTGTTTGCATGTACACAACTCTGATCATCACTTACACGCTTTACATGATCGCGTGACTTTTCCTTGCTTATTGCATGTACACTTCTCTGATTGTCAGTTACACATTTTGTCTCTAACTTACAGTTGCTATTACATTGCTTGAGTATGTGGAACTGTCCCTTTAATTTGCAGGCCTCCTTTAAGAGAGCCTTCTCCGTTTGGTGCCGCGTGTTCCTCCATTAGCGCTGCACCTCGTGGTCTGGCCGCAGCCATCTTTTCCTTCAGCACCTCACCTCGTGGTTTGGGTGCCATCTTTCCTCCATCCACGATGTCGACTGTAGTGATCCTCTTCTCCCCGGGTTCTGCCACTTAAACTGGGAAGTCATCTCTGGATCCGATTTCTTCCTCTGGAGTCCTGTCACTGGTGCCTAGAAGGTGTGTTCGGGTCGTCTCAGCTGGATCATCTCCACACAGTCATGCTGAGCATTCTGTGCCTCGGGTGCTGTGCTGGGCTGCTCTCTGGTGCCGGGTCCACCCTCAAGTGAGTCTTGCTGTGCCTCTGAACGCAGAGGAAGTCGATCGTTGGAGGGTTGAAGTCTTCCCACTTCCAATGGATCTTCTCCATCCACCTTCTGCCGAGCAGCGTTGGTACATCAGCTGCAACAATCCACAGAGGTAACTTGTACACTGCGCCATCATGGAGTACCTTTACATTTGCACTACCGATGACTGGGATAAGTTCATCGGTGTAGGTGCGCAGCTTTGCCTGAAACGGGACCAACTTGGGTCGTTCAGCTTGATTGTTCCATAGCCTCTCAAAGGCTTCTTGATTCATTACTGACTGGCTTGTCCCCATGTCCACTTCCATGAAGACTGGAATGCCATCCATCTCGACTTCCATCTTCAGCGGTGAACACTCGGTGGTGCAGGTAAACATGCTATATACCTCATCGTGGGGCTGAGCTGCCTCTCTGACTATCGTTTCATAATCTGCGCTGGATTCATGGCCATCTGCAGAGTCTTCATCGACACAGTGAGTCATATTTCTCTTACACATTTGCTGGAGGTGACCCTTTGTGCTGCAGCCTTTGCATACATAGTCTTTAAAGCAACAATGGTGAGCCCTGTGATTCCCTCCACAACGCCAGCATGGAGCTACTCGATTAGCCCCCCTCCACGGACTCTGACTTAAGGGACTCTGGGGCCTTTTCTCTCTTGCCTGAGAGGATTCGCGCTCTGCAGTCCAGCCTCTAAACGGCGCCACTCTGTGCACAGTACCTGCCAGGTTTGAGTCCTGAGGGTGAGTCATCTGCCTAGAACTGCAAGGCGAGGTCATGAATGCCTGGCACAGGGAGATGGCCTCCTACAGTGTGACTGTGGTATCCGCTAACAGTAGCTTATGAAGAAGGTCCTCATGGCCAATTCCGATGACAAAAATGACCCACAGCGCTTCGTTGATGTGGTTGCCGAACTCGCACGGTGCCGCCAGCCTCCTGAGGTCTGCGACGTATTTCACGATTTCTTGGCCTTCGGGCCGTCGTTGGTTGTAGAAACAGTGTCTGGCTGTGAGGATGCTCTCCTTGGGCTTGAGTTGCTCATGGATCAGGGTTACGGGCTCCTTGTACATCTTGGTCGTTGTCTTCGCTGGTGCCAGCAAGTCCCTGATGAGGCCATAGACGGTGGGCCCACAACTGGTTAGCAGGATAGCTCAGCGCTTATCAGCCAGTGTGGCCGGGTCCTCTCCTGCCAGGTCATTTGCTGTGAAGAAATGGTCGAGCCTCTCCACAAAGGCGCCCCAATCATCACCATCGGTGAACTGCTGCAACGTACCAAGGGTAGCCATTTTCACATGAAAGTTCGTAATCTCGTCGGCAATTGTTGTGTCCTTAGATGCTCTAATAATGACTCCATGAGGCAATGTGTTGTACTTGAACTGTGGTAATCTTAGTCCATTATTTGTTAACTCCAGAGTGATGATCACACCTGGTGGCCTACCTTTTATGCTAGGCCAGGCACACCTGTACAGGTAACCTACAAGTCTCCCACTGCTATGCCCTCTGGTGGCACACCTTGTGATAGTACCAACAGTAGCCATATATGGTAGCCTACATCATTTTCTGCTACTTCCTGCTTATGTCCTACCTGGAATGGGTGGGAAGTCATTTAGCTGAATTTAAATGAGACCCAGCTGTTAAAATTAGCCGGGTCGCATTCTGCCATGGGCGGCTGGGAAATTAACTCGCTGCTTCAGTTTCCTCCCGGAAACCCACTGGCAGTTAAAACCCGAGCCATTGATTGTTTCTCCACAGAAACTTCTGGCATTCAAATTTTTGAAATCACAAAGCCTGTCTCCTAAGCTGCTGCAGATCTTTAAATTCTGTCGCAGTGTAAGATTTCCCACCCACTAGTGAGCAAGCTCCCAATCACAGGTGTTTCCTAGGCCTAGGCTACCATATTAAATTAAAATCAAGTTGACTGAAAATTTATGTGGGGTTGGAGGGGTGTGTTTCATGCATTACTCCACATCTAGTTGAGCTTACGCCTAATCGGAAAATCTACATTTTGAAATCGCGAAATAATACTGACATTATTTGCCTTTTTAAATGTTATTCCCCTGCTTTTAGATTCTCGACGCCCCATACCAATCTCTGGCTGCCGGGGGATGGAAAGATAAAATAAGAGGAGAATGGGAGCACTCCCCAATACTTGGGGCGATATCAGGACCTGTTCTCTGCACTTTAACAATTCCCAGGTGATTCTGCAAAAGTGCAAATGCCAATTGGCTTCCGATCACACTGAGGGATGCCAATTTGCTGCATTATTTTAGATTCACTTAGTAACAGAACAGTGCTCTTGAACTATTTGTTTCTATGAGCCAGGGGCCTGAACTGTGTGATCTTTTGATGATTGGTGGATATTTTTGGCTTCTACCAGTGGTGACATCACTGCCTTAATGTAAATGGCTTCAAACGTTGTGTTTGTGCTATCCCTGTCCTTTAATAAAGCAGCACTCTGTGTACAAAACAAATTAATTACAAGAAGCTGCAGACACTGTGGACTCCTGGGCCCAGCTTCAGCAGAAGACACAATTAGCTTACCTGATGATTACCTCACTTGTGTTTAGGGTAGTGGATTATAGGATTCATCTGGAGTAGTTGTTGAGTTATTTTTACTTTGTACGCTCCCTTCTGGGGCTCTCCTTCAGTGGCTCAGCTGGTAAGTACAATACCCAGGATTGAACTGAGATCTACAGACAAGAAGGTCCCACATACAACCTGCCTGAAAGGGTGGTGGAAGCAAATTGAATAGTAACTTTCAAAAGGGAATTGGATATATACTTGAGAAGGAAAACATTTCAAGGCTATGGGGAAAGAGCAGGGAGTGGGACTAAATGGACAAATCTTTCAAAGAGCCAGAACAGGCACGACGGGCCGAATAACCTTCTTCTGTGCTGTAAAATTCTATGATAGTCTGTGGTGAGATAGTTAATTTGAACTGTGTCAGTAGTTGGGTTCTACAATTGAGGTAGGGAGAGAGAAAATCAATTCCTGCTCATTACTTCGTCAATCTTGCAAGAAAGGGCATGGGCGAGGGTTTCAGGTGAGGATGAGATCAGACTCAATTGTGATACCTCCAATGGTTGAATAACCTGCCAACATTCACCATCTATGCTCAATCATGAAAAATAGCCACTTGGTTAAGACACTGCGAAGCTGTTGCCACCTGTGGAGATGTACCCCAGCAAGAGTAACTGTCCTCTGGAGAAAAATGGAGGTAACTAGGGAAAACAATTTTTTTAATAGTCTGTACAGCTGCAGGTTGAATATGTTTTGCTTAATATGTGTGAATGAAGGCATTTTGGATGTTAGTGTTCATTTCCATGCCCGTCACATTTCTTTTTCGGGCGATGTATAGAGAATGCATGATCAGCAGCTAAATAATTCTTTGTGTGTGGCTAGACAGTGAGTGTCAGCAGGTTATTCAACCGTGATTCACAATTGAGCCTCATCTCTGCACATGACCCCACCTTTCAGCAGCGATCACTGGGTAGCGATCACGAGTGGGGAACCTAGCCCCAGGGGCACTGAAGCCGATTAAAGCACTTCAACTGCAGGCTTGGCTGAAAGCAGCAAACATAGTGCTTACAAGAAATTGAACCTGGGACTGTCTGATCTCCAAGGTTAGTACTACATTAGTGGACCATCGGGGAGGTTAAGGATTAAAATTACAATTATAGGCATGTATAATGTTTAAAATTGTGGAGCTGGATTTTCGGCTTTGATGTTTTTGGGGCGGTAAAGTTTGCGCCCGGGAACAGTTTGCGCCTCAGTAAGTAACATTGGGCAGCTGGGCCCTCAGTCAGGGACACAGCGCTAAGGGAGTGTTGTACACCTCTCTTGGACGCTAGCATGGGAACTCAAGAGCTAAAGAGCCGGACTGGGAGCGCTCTGAGAAATGCCTGGGGGGGGGGGGGGGGGGGGAGGGGGTGGGGAAAGAGGGAAAAAAACCCTAAAAAAAAGGCCACAAATATATTCCCAAAACATTGCCCACAGCACCACAACACAAATCGTAAAAATAATTTTAGAAAAAACAATCACATATACCTTTGGAGTATTTTTTTCTCACTGTGTCATTTGTTCTCAATGAGGACATCATTACTTACCTCTCCACTGTTGGTATTATTGGACTGCCTGAATTACCACTGCGGTGCGCGCTTCGGGCCGTATGGGTTGGGCAAGAGTCAAAACTCGAGTCAGTGGCACAACCTGGGGCGCAGCTCTTCCGGGCGGTGCAGCTCTGCGTCACCGCAAAACCGGACCCAAGGATCGCTGCGGGACGCTCGAGGCTGACCACCCGGCCAAATCTCCTCACCGCTGCCATTGTCGTCGTTCCGGGGCAAAAAACGGAGCGGAGAGGAGCCGAAAATCAGCCCCGTGGAATTTATCCCTGCAGACACCACTTTGAAAAAAAATTTTTCACTTGCGTCATTTCTTTTTAGTGATGACAACATCTTCATAATATGTAAAAGCTCATAGAGATGTCATCACATAAGGACATAAAAGAAACATAGGAAGAGAAAAAGCCATTTAGCCAATCAAATGTGCACCTTGCACATATAGTGTACAACACAATCCATTATGGATAATACCTCATCTATTTAAGCAATTATGTTCCTTGGCCTCACAAGTAAAAGATTATACTATTTATCTGTTTATCTTGTACATGTGTTTCCATTCTGCAATCCTAGTCTGTTGCCTTCACAGCCAGCAGCTTCCCCCCCTAACTCCCCCCGCATTGCTTCAGTAACACAAACAGCATTGGACTGGATTTTCCCACTGTCATGGTCTTGACCCAAAATCAATTTTCCACTTCTCTCCCCACCCAACCCCCACCAGGATGGCCGCTGCTAGCCTGTTCGCTGCCTGTCATATGTAATTGCAGACAGGCAGGAAGAACCCGGTAAGCCACCAGGTTTTGCTTCTTATCATCACTTTGTCCACCAACTCCAGGGATTGGCAGAAGAAGGGTGGCAAGAGTTCCTGAGGTAGCACTGCTAATTCACTGAATGGGAGGGAGAGCCTCTAGTAGATTTCTCCTTCCATACAGATCTCAATCATTAACCCATTTCCTGGATGGCCCAACAAGGCCATTGATATGGGCTGGGCTTAGCCTGGAGTTCCTGCTCCTAAGCGCTTGGTTGGGACCTGTTGTAGCATTGGTGCTGGCGTACCTGGTTGATTGGGGAAGAAATGGGGCCCCTATGTTGAGACCAGGTAGGCTGTAAGTCTATCCAAGAAGGTAGAGAGTCTGGGGTTCTAGAAGTTGTTCAAGTCCTAATAATAATAAAACCATATACAAAAAGAGCAACAACAACTTGCATTTATATTGCACCTATATCAGCAACATTTCCTGAAGTGCTTCACAGAAACACAATCATAAAAAATTTGAAGCATAGCCAAAGAAGGAGATATTAGGAAGGGGTGCTTAAACACTTGGTCAAAGAGGTGGGTTTTGAGGAGGGTCTTAAAAGGAGGGTCTAGTAAGGAGGAGGAACTGAGGGAAATCCTTATTAGTCGGGAAATTGTGTTGGGGAAATTGATGGGATTGAAGGCCGATAAATTCCCAGGACCTGATGGACTGCATCCCAGAGTACTTAAGGAGGTGGCCTTGGAAATAGTGGATGCATTGACAGTCATTTTCCAACATTCCATTGACTCTGGATCAGTTCCTATAGAGTGGAGGGTAGCCAATGTAACCCCACTTTTTAAAAAAAGAGGGAGAGAGAAAACAGGGAATTATAGACCGGTCAGCCTGACATCGGTAGTGGGTAAAATGATGGAATCAATTATTAAGGATGTCATAGCAGTGCATTTGGAAAGAGGTAATATGATAGGTCCAAGTCAGCATGAATATGTGAAAGGGAAATCATGCTTGACAAATCTTCTGGAATTTTTTGAGGATGTTTCCAGTAGAGTGGACAAGGGAGAACCAGTTGATGTGGTATATTTGGACTTTCAGAAGGCTTTCGACAAGGTCCCACACAAGAGATTAATGTGCAAAGTTAAAGCACATGGGATTGGGGGTAGTGTGCTGACGTGGATTGAGAACTGGTTGTCAGACAGGAAGCAAAGAGTAGGAGTAAACGGGTACTTTTCAGAATGGCAGGCAGTGACTAGTGGGGTGCCGCAAGGTTCTGTGCTGGGGCCCCAGCTGTTTACACTGTACATTAATGATTTAGACGAGGGGATTAAATGTAGTTTCTCCAAATTTGCGGATGACACTAAGTTGGGTGGCAGTGTGAGCTGCGAGGAGGATGCTATGAGGCTGCAGAGCGACTTGGATAGGTTAGGTGAGTGGGCAAATGCATGGCAGATGAAGTATAATGTGGATAAATGTGAGGTTATCCACTTTGGTGGTAAAAACAGAGAGACAGACTATTATCTGAATGGTGACAGATTAGGAAAAGGGGAGGTGCAAAGAGACCTGGGTGTCATGGCACATCAGTCATTGAAGGTTGGCATGCAGGTACAGCAGGCGGTTAAGAAAGCAAATGGCATGTTGGCCTTCATAGCGAGGGGATTTGAGTACAGGGGCAGGGAGGTGTTGCTACAATTGTACAGGGCCTTGGTGAGGCCACACCTGGAGTATTGTGTACAGTTTTGGTCTCCTAACCTGAGGAAGGACATTCTTGCTATTGAGGGAGTGCAGCGAAGGTTCACCAGACTGATTCCCGGGATGGCGGGACTGACCTATCAAGAAAGACTGGATCAACTGGGCTTGTATTCACTGGAATTCAGAAGAATGAGAGGGGACCTCATAGAAACGTTTAAAATTCTGACGGGGTTAGACAGGTTAGATGCAGGAAGAATGTTCCCAATGTTGGGGAAGTCCAGAACCAGGGGACACAGTCAAAGGATAAGGGGGATGCCATTTAGGACCGAGATGAGGAGGAATTTCTTCACCCAGAGAGTGGTGAACCTGTGGAATTTTCTACCACAGAAAGTTGTTGAGGCCAATTCACTAAATATATTCAAAAAGGAGTTAGATGAAGTCCTTACTACTAGGGGAATCAAGGGGTATGGTGAGAAAGCAGGAATGGGGTACTGAAGTTGCATGTTCAGCCATGAACTCATTGAATGGCGGTGCAGGCTAGAAGGGCCGAATGGCCTACTCCTGCACCTATTTTCTATGTTTCTATGTTTCTATGTTTCTATGAAAGATGGAGACATAGAGGCTTAGAGGTTATGGGAAAAAATTCCAGAGTGAAGAGACTAGCTGGCTGAAGGCATGCCCGCCAATGATAGGGTGAAGGGAGTGAGGGATACACAACAGGCCAGAACTGGAGGAGCTAATAGTTCTCGGAGGGTTGTAGGACCGGAGGAGGTTACAGCGATAGAGATGAATGAGGCCATGAAGGGAATTTAAACATGAGGATGAGAATTTTAAATTTGAGGTACTGAAGCCAATGTAGGCCAGCGAGCATGTGGGAGATGGGTAAGCAGGACTTTGTGATCAGATTGGATACACAGTTTTTATATATACTACACAAAGATTGCCAGGGAATGTATTTGTGGTTACATCTATTGTCTAAGTGACTAGAGCTTCAATTATATGGTTTCATAAAACTAAACCCCTCGAATGTGTCACACACATAATTCGGACCCAGCCAATATAGAAACATAGGAAATAGGTGCAGGAGTAGGCCATTCAGCCCTTCGATCCTGCACCACCATTCAATAAGATCATGGCTGATCATTCACCTCAGTACCCCTTTCCTGCTTTCTCTCCATACTCCTTGATCCCTTTAGCCGTAAGGGCCATATCTAATTCCCTCTTGAATACATCCAATGAACTGGCATCAACAACTCTCTGCGGCAGGGAATTCCACAGGTTAACAACTCTCTGAGTGAAGAAGTTTCTCCTCATCTCAGTCCTAAATGGCTTACCCCTTATTCTTAGACTGTGTCCCCTGGTTCTGGACTTCCCCAACATGGGGAACATTCTTCCCGCATCTAACCTGCCCGTCCCGTCAGAGTCTTATACGTTTCTATGAGATCCCCTCTCATCCTTCTAAACTCCAGTGTATAAAGGCCCAGTTGATCCAGTCTCTCCTCATATGTCAGTCCAGCCATCCCTGGAATCAGTCTGGTGAACCTTCGCTGCACTCCCTCAATAGCAAGAACGTTCTTCCTCAGATTAGGAGACCAAAACTGAACACAATATTCCAGGTGAGGCCTCACTAAGGCCCTGTACAACTGCATTAAGACCTCCCTGCTCCTAATACTCAAATCCCCTAGCTATGAAGGCCAACATGCCATTTGCCTTCTTCACCGCCTGCTGTACCTGCATGCTAACTTTCAATGACTGATGAACCATGACAACTAGGTCTCGTTGCACCTCCCCTTTTCCTAATCTGCTAGCATTCAGATAATATTCTGTCTTCATGTTTTTGCCCCCAAAGTGGATAACCTCACATTTATCCACATTATACTGCATCTGCCATGCATTTGCCCACTCACCTAACCTGTCCAAGTCACCCTGCAGCCTCTTAGCATCCTCCTCACAGCTCACACCGCTACACAGTTTAGTGTCATCTGCAAACCTGGAGATATTACACTCAATTCCTTCATCCAAATCATTGATGTATATTGTAAATAGCTGGGGTCCCAGCACTGAGCCCTGCGGCACTCCACTGGTCACTGCCTCCCATTCCGAAAAGGACCTGTTTATCCCGACTCTCTGCTTCCTGTCTGCCAACCAATTGTCTATCCACGTCAGTACATTACCCCCAATACCATGTGCTTTAATTTTGCACACCAATCTCTTGTGTGGAACCTTGTCAAAAGCCTTTTGAAAGTCCAAATACACCACATCCACTGGTTCTCCCTTGTCTACTCTACTAGTTACATCCTCAAAAAAGTCCAGAAGATTTGTCAAGCATGATTTCTCTTTCATAAATCCATGCTGACTTGGACCGATCCTGTCACTGCTTTCCAAATGCGCTGCTATTTCATCCTTAATAATTGATTCCAACATTTTCCCCACTTCTGATGTCAGGCTAACCGGTCTATAATTACCCGTTTTCTCAATCCCTCTTTTTTTTAAAAAGTGGTGTTACATTAGCTACCATCCAGTCAGGAGTTCCAGGTGCGTGGAGAGGCTCGGGAGGTGCGTCGCTGAGGCCTACCGGTGCAGCTATAGGGAGAAGGCAAAAAAGTCGAAAGAAATCGAAAGGTGACTTCACAGCCAAGGGGGTAAGTGATTGGCTGGTGATTGGTAAGTAGTTTTTCTTTTTCTTTCTTTATCAGTAAGTAACCTTTTAACATTGTTGTTGCCCAATTAAGTTAATCCAAGGGTTAAGTCATGGCAGGAGAGCTTGGACACGTGTTATGCTCCTCCTGTACTATGTGGGAACTCAGGGCCGCTTCCGGTGTCCCTGATGACTACATATGCGGGAAGTCTGCAGATCCTGACAGACCGCATTGTGGCACTGGAGCTACGGGTGGATTCACTCTGGAGCATCCACGATGCTGAGAATGACGTGAACAGCACGTTTAGTGAATTGGTCACACCGCAGGTAAAGGGTACACAGCCAGATAGGGAACGGGTGACCAACAGGAAGAGCAGTGCAAGGAAGGTAGTGCAGGGTCCCCTGCGGTCATCCCCCTGCAAAACAGATACACCGCTTTGGGTACTGTTGAGGGGGATGACTATCAGGGGAAGGCAGCAGCAGCCAAGTTCAGGCACCGTGGGTGGCTCTGCTGCACAGGAGGGCAGGAAAAAGAGTGGGAGAGCGATAGTGATAGGGGATTCAATTGTAAGGGGAATAGATAGGCGTTTCTGCGGCCGCAACCGAGACTCCAGGATGGTATGTTGCCTCCCTCGTGCAACCGAGACTCTAGGATGTTTCGGAGCGGGTGCAGGACATTCTGAAAAGGGAGGGTGAACAGCCAGTTGTCGTAGTGCATATAGGTACCAATGATATAGGTAAAAAATGGGAGGAGGTCCTACGAGACGAATTTAGGGAGCTAGGAGCTAAATTAAAAAGTAGGACCTCAAAAGTAGTAATCTCAGGATTGCTACTAGTGCCACGTGCTAGTCAGAGTAGGAATCGCAGGATAGCTCAGATGAATACGTGGCTTGAGGAGTGGTACAGAAGGGAGGGATTCAAATTCCTGGGACATTGGAACCGGTTCTGGGGGAGGTGGGACCAGTACAAACCGGACAGTCTGCACCTGGGCAGGACCGGAACCAATGTCCTAGGGGGAGTGTTTGCTAGTGCTGTTGGGGAGGAGTTAAACTAATATGGCAGGGGATTGGGAACCTATGCAGGGAGGCAGAGGGAAATAAAAGGGAGACAGAGGCAAAAGATAGAAAGGAGAATAGTAAAAGTGGAGGGCAGAGAAACTCAAGACAAAAAACAAAAAGGGCCACATTACAGCAAAATTCTAAAGGGGCAAAGTGTGCTAAAAAGACAAGCCTGAAGGCTCTGTGCCTCAATGCGAGGAGTATTCGGAATAAGGTGGACGAATTAACTGTGCAGATAGCAGTTAATGGATATGATGTAGTTGGCACCAGGGAGACATGGCTCCAGGGTGACCAAGGCTGGGAACTCAACATCCAGGGGTATTCAACATTTAGGAAGGATAGACAGAAAGGAAAAGGAGGCGGGGTAGCGTTGCTGGTTAAAGAGGAAATTAATGCAATAATAAGGAAGAACATTGGTATTCCGTAACTCCACCCATACCGATTCCACATCATCCAAACCAAAGGGCAGAAAACGCAGGTGGGAGTTGTGTACAGGCCACCAAACAGTAGTAGTGAGGTTGGGGACAGCATCAAACAAGAAATAAGGGATGTGTGCAATAAAGGTACAGCAGTTATCATGGGCGACTTTAATCTACATATTGACTGGGCTAACCAAACTGGTAGCAATGCAGTGGAGGAGGATTTCCTGGAGTGTATTAGGGATGGTTTTCTTGACCAATATGTCGAGGAACCAACTAGAGAGCTGGCCATCCTAGACTGGGTGATGTGTAATGAGAAGGGACTAATTAGCAATCTTGTTGTGCGAGGCCCCTTGGGGAAGAGTGACCATAATGTGGTAGAATTCTTTATTCAGATGGAGAGTGACACAGTTAAATCAGAAACTAGGGTCCTGAACTTAAGGAAAGCTAACTTCGACGACATGAGGCGTGAATTGGCTAGAGTATACTGGCAAATGATACTTAAAGGGTTGACGGTGGATAGGCAATGGCAAACATTTATAGATCACATGGATGAACTTCAACAATTGTACATCCCTGTCTGGAGTAAAAATAAAACGGTGAAGGTGGCTCAACTGTGGCTAACAAGGAAAATTAAGGATCGTGTTAGATCCAAGGAAGAGGCATATAAATTGGCCAGAAAAAGCAGCAAACCAGAGGACTGGGAGAAATTTAGAATTCAGCAGAGGAAGACAAAAGGTTTAATTAGGAGGGGGAAAATAGAGTACAAGAGGAAGCTTGCCGGAAACATAAAAACTGACTGCAAAAGCTTCTATAGATATATTGAAGAGAAAAAGATTAGTGAAGACAAACGTAGGTCCCTTGCAGTCGGACTCAGATGAATTTATAATGGGGAACAAAGAAATGGCAGACCAATGGAACAAATACTTTGGTTCTGTCTTCACGAAGGAAGACATAAATAACCTTCCGGATGTACTAGGGGACCGAGGGTCTAGTGAGAAGGAGGAATTGAAGGATATCCTTATTAGGCGGGAAATTATGTTGGGGAAATTGATGGGATTGAAGGCCGATAAATCCCCAGGGCCTGATAGTCTACATCCCAGAGTACTTAAGGAAGTGGCCCTAGAAATAGTGGATGCATTGCTGATTATTTCTTCTTCAGGTTTATAATTCACGTCTGTCAATTTTGAAATATAGGCAAAAAGTCCCAGATTCCTAAGTATATCACTTTATTCCAAATACACCTGCTTTTGGAATGATTATCGGAGATAAATTTATTCTAAGCATGGTACAAAGGACAGCATATTGTGCATGCTTATTGCACTACGTCCTTGGAATAAGGACCATTAGCAGTCTTCGAAACTTATCATATGACAGACTTTCACTTTTCGAGAAAAGGTGGAATAAAAAATAAGTGGGCTAAAGAAGTACCAAGTCTCATTATGACTTATTTATTTTGTTTTAATTCTAGCATTTTTCTTGCACTTTTAGTTGCAGTATAAGAAGCTTGTTTTCTGATAAGCGATTCTTCTCTCACTTCTGGACTCCAACCTCGCTCTGTCACAACTTTTCTTATCTCTATTTTATATTATGGTCATTGCTGCTTTGAACTTTCCTCTCTTGCTCTTCCTAAGCTGCAAATATATCATTATCTATACACACTTCCTCCTCCTGCCATCCTCAAGGTGAAATGAAAACTTATAGTACTGTCTCGTCAACTAATTCATTCTGTCCTACGATTCGAAAACTGTGGAATTCCTTATCTTCCTCAGTTTTTCTTCTTACACAATTTCTGGGAAACAGCAGTCAATATTCACGCAGCTGGTATCGACCCACTATCCAAATGGATTTAATTGTGGGATGCATGTAATATAAAAAACAAACACCTCATCACTCACTCAACAGCAGAGGTCCCTGTCTTCGACCTCCCTCGAAGACAATGGACAGCGTTCAACCGAATTCGCATAGGGTATGGATGATGTGGCCACCTCCTCCACAAGTGGAAGACGAGGGATGAACCGAAGTGGGACTGTGGCCATGAGTCCCAGACAAAGGAACACACCACATCAACCTGCCCACTAAGATCTGTTGTGGGAGACAGCTTTATTTCTCCAGTCGGCATCTCAGGAGGCCATCGAATGGATAGCCAAACTAAACATCCCATCATACTTTTCTCATCATACAAAACAACAATGTATACTCCTAAGAAAATGGGTTTGGTTCCCAAACTAACTACTGCTATATTGATAACTCATCAAAATGTATCTATACTTTTGGACAATTGGTTTAAAGTGGTGTGGTTTTCACTAATCATGCTAAGGAGCCTTCCTGTAGTTGGATAAAGTACTCCTTGGAGTGATGACAAGATTGTAATCTGATCAAGGGGTCCAGATGGCATCATAAACCTTTAAACTTTATGATTGTCATCTACACCCTAAAGTCAGTTTAGAGGCTTGAAATAATTTCCTGGTATTTTTTATTGTTCGTGATACTGTTTCAATGTTATTTATGTTTGTGTGTGTGTTGGGGGGGTGGTTCTGTTTTTTGTCAGTTTTCAACTAGCACTGACTATCAGTATCCATTGTCAGGTGCTCTGTATCGTTGATGGGTGACAATATCATACAGCAGGATCAATAATTGCCCTGTTATTAATACAGGTTTATCAAAAAAGATCTATGAGCTAGACTTTCCATAAATTTTGCATCGTTGCTGCCCACTTAACATCCATTTTAATGCTGAGATGAGGTATAACGCCCAGATATCGCCCACTTAGCCAAAAAATGGAAACATATGCCCATTTATCGCTCACTTATCGCCCAGCGCTACTTTCGGCATATAGTTAACGCCGAGAATTAATAATACCACCTGCCCATTTTTTTTGCCGCAAACGTCAGAAAAATGGAAACAAACGCCCATAATATTGCCGAGCGTTACTTTTGGCATCTCGCCCACATATTGCCAAAAATATCGCTCGCTGAAACAACGCTGAGAAAAAGTTGCTCTCAGCGGTATGTACACCATTTTGTAAATCGGAGGACTTTCCATAGAAAAGGCTGCTTCAACTTCTGGGGAGTTTTGATGTACTCTGGAGTTATTTTAAGGTGATTTGAAAATCTGAATAAACATCTTATCATACTGTGGACAAATTGAATTTATTTTTATTTATTTTAGTAGGTAAATTTATTGTTTGTGAATAATAGGTGTAATACTGATTGTTATTGTAATGGGGCCTGTAATTTCTCAGCCTGTCTTGATGACTACGCATATGCTGCAGACTAGAGATGGCAGAAGGTCTATTGAAGAGCATTATGTGCCCAATCAAAGAGGTGGCAGACTGAGGAGGACGAGAACTTACACCCGACGCACTTACAGGGAGAAGCGGTCTTATCTGAGAAAATGCACAACAATGTTATGTTAAATGAAAGAAACTTAATAATATTTGTATTAATTCATATTTATAACTCTAAAAAAACACCCCACCCCACAACAATTAACATTTATAGCATTTATTAAATTTGTAACATTTCCAATAAGACTAACACAAATGCAAAAAAACAAGGTACCCCCCTCCTCCCTTCCCCTAAATCTCCCAACATTTATTCACTAGCAACAAAAGCAAGATCAATACTGTCACAACTCCAACTCCTGCGGCCATGCACCTCACTTTCCTTTCCCCCACCCCGCATCTTCTCCCCACCTCTACCCTTTCCCCTTCCCCTCCTGACTCCAAGCCGCCTTGCCGCAGTGCTCTTCAGGCGCTGCTTCATTGGGGAGGTGACGGCAGATCTGCTGGTTGGCCGGATGCTGGAGAGGACGTTCTCGAGGAGGGAACGTCCTCCAAGCCAGAAGCAAGAGCTTCCTCCTGGCTCGCATGTGTCGTTGACAATGGAGGTGTGGCACCTTGGGGTTCAGTGCCACATTCCAGGAACACTGGTAGCCCTCTGGCACCAGTGTTCCTGGCTATCACCTCCAGGGCCACCGCCATCCGCAGCATGTCCTCCGTCATGGTCGCGGATATTGTGGCCAGCTGTTGGGTTATGCCACACATTGTCTGGAGGATCTGCTGACCTATGTCAACACTCCTCTTGCACAAATGAACCATGTCTCCACTGAGATCTGCGATCGTGGAGCAATCCTGCTGCATCGAACCAACCTCGTGGGGTCAGCGCCGGCATGAAGACACTTGGGGTGCCCTGTGGCAAAGTGCTTGGGCCCGCTACCTCCATGGTGGAGTAGGACACGGCCGCAGGAGCACTAAATGTAATCGATGTGCTTGACATGGAGCTTGTTGCTGCAGGCTCCTCCAACTCCTCACTGTCGTCAGTGGAGAGGACACCCTGCAGCTCAACGGGGAAGATTCGGGGCTCCTCACCACCAGAAGCATGATCCACCGCCGCCGCTGCCGGATCCGCACCTTGCCTCGGTGCTGTTGCCAGTGACTGCGCTCTTGGCTGAGCTACAAAACATAAATGAGGTAATTAGAGAAGGGGGTGCTAGGGTCACAGGGTGATTCAAACGCTTCACACAGCATATGCACGAGAACAGCAATATCGCTATCAAAACCGCAATCAAAAAATCAACGATGTCTGCGCAAGATCCTGCAAATTCCTTGGGAGGACAGATGCACCAACATTAGCGTCCATGACCAGGCCAGCATCCCCAACATTGAAGCACTGACCACACTCGCGCCGGCCACGTTGTTCGCGTGCCTGTCACAAGGCTCCGAAAGCAAGCGCTCTACTCGGAACTCCTTCACAGCAAACGAGCCCAGGGTGGGCAGAGGAAACGTTTTGGAGACACCCTCAAAGCCTCCTTGATAAAATTCAACATCCCCACCGACACCTGGGAGTCCCTGGCCAAAGACCGCCCTAAGTGGAGGAGGTGCATCCGGGAGGGCGCTGAGCACCTAGAGTCTTGTCGCCGAGAGCATGCAAAGACCATGTGCAAGCAGCGGAAGGAGCATGCAGCAAACCAGTCCCACCCACCCTTTCCTTCAACCTCTGTCTGTCCCACCTGTGACAGGGACTGTGGTTCTCGTGTTGGACTGTTCAGTCACCTAGGAACTCATTTTTAGAGTGGAAGCAAGTCTTCCTCGATTCCAAGGGACTGCCTATAATGATGATATCAAAGTAATCACATACATCACATTTAATGAACGTAACCAAATTCTGCATTAAAATGATTTTCATGAGCCCATCATTAATTACACAACACTTTCATCAATCATCTATCATATATTGCAAGGATATGAGTGGGTGTGACATCTATTGACTTTACATCTCGCAATGGTGTATACTTTACTCACGTGGCATAACATCTGGTTCTGCTGCTGCACACGTGGCCGACTGGGTGTGGATCCCCACCAGTGCCAGTGCTCGCTCCTCAATGTTGGTCAGCTCATATGTCACTTGTGGGCCGCCACCCGTGCGCCGCTGCTCAGCCCTATTCTTCTTCTGCAAAAGGTAACAACAGCACGACATGGCATAAGATCATTGCTAGGTACTGTCACAGATACTGATACAACATATAACCAACAGATGTTATAATAATTATAACTATTATCATTATTAATCTAAAGACGTACACTGTAAGCGTAGGATTTGAGTAAAACATTACCGGTCTAACTGCAATACATCAGATCTGAATGTATTTACTTATTACACTTACAAATCCAATTATATAAATATATAAGTAAATGTAAATAAATGTAATACTTACTCTGCCGGAGCCGACAAGGTCGTTCCAGTGCTTGCGGCACTGGTTGCCCTCACACACCTCGTGCGTCACCGATGAAACCACCTCAGCGATTTCGGCCCAAATTTTCTGAGACACCTTCGGGGTGGGCGTGGGAAGCCCACCCCGGGTCAATTGACCCCTACGTGACTCCACCTCCTGCAGGAGGGCAGCATTTGCCTCGTCCGAGAATATCCTCGCTCTTTTTCGTACTCTCATCTCCAATTTCTCGCCAACCTCACTGCCCTTACCAGCCTCCTCCACCTCCACACCGTGCTATCTTGCCTCCTCCATGCCTTCCATTTTCTTAATTTTTTGTTTAACAAATATTTTTGTCTCACCAAACTAAATAGTGCTATATTTTATTATTACTCCTCACAAAAATCATTCCAACCTCCCACAACAGCCAAACAAACCACAAAGACCCAGACAACAAACCCTCACACGCTTTCTCTTCCTCTCTGCTCTGTCTCTCTCTCTTCTTCTGCGCATGTATTGATGACCCCTGACCTGAAATGCGGGAATAGACAGTTGCTATGGACACCAACATTTTACAATAGACAAACAAAATATATCGCTAACGTCCATTTCACATCGCTCCTGCTAACGCCCATTTTATAAAGTGGAAACTAGGGGATTTGAAAATGGCCGATAATCCGCCGATTTCAAAACCCATAATAAACACCAACGCTGGAAATAACGCCCATTTTTGGGCAATCTGCATAATAATGGAAAGTCTAGCCCTATGTATGTGCTGTATCTCACTTTCATTTTGGTCTCTTGTTATCTTTTTTTTATTCTGAATGAACTGTAAAAGCTGTTTCTGTATAGGAACTACATTCCATTTTCACTTTGGTGCTTGATACTAGTAATTTGTTTGTATTTGTAGAGCTCTTCCAGATGTTTCATGTACCTAGCTGTTGGGAGAGGGGGCACTGTATTGTAATTAGCTTTTGACATATGAAAGCACACGAGTATAATATATAAATGACTGGTATGCAACTAAGATATTGTTCCCTAGCTTTCAGTAATTTCAATATGTTTAACCCTTATATTCACTTAGTCCATCCTTTCTCTCAGCCAGTAGGGTGGGACAGTCTGTGCTGTGAACCACTGCAGCTCCCATATATCCCCCGCCACTTTGTTTGACAGGAAGCACTCTGTACCAGAGAGATAAATACGTCTGTGATCATTCTCATACAATTTGATTTTAACCGTTCGTATCTAAGATATTAAACCATGGTTACAACTGTACTTATAGATCAATCAAGTAGAGAGATATACACACTGTGATCTGTACTCATAATAAAAAAAACTTTAGCCCACTTTAAAACTGATTAATATTACGAGCAGGTTTGTGACCACTCGGTACTTACAGGAACAAAGTAAATAGTTGGAAACCGCTTCACAGAAGATCGAAATGTACCCTGGCTAGATAGTGAAGAAAAATCGACTTTGCCAAACCTGCAAGAAATGCACAGAATAACAATTACACTGGAGGATGTCGTGTGGATATCATTCAGATAGGAAATCCTGACGTCCCAAACCACAATAGTGATGGCCAAATTGTTTAGGAGTATCAGCATAATTCCATGACTGAACAAAACAACTTACATCCCAAATACATTTTAAAATTTAAAAAAAAAGGTTAAGACATACTTTTATAACTGTTGCAGTGACAGAGAGAGACAGTGTTAGTGGTAGGTGCAATGACCTCCATAAAATAGCTGATTGTGATATCCCATCATCTGCAGAATAATATCACATGACTCACTGATGAATTGAATTTATAATTTTTGATTTGGTATATCTTTCAATGGATTATAAATTATAAGAGTTGCTACGACTACAAATGTAGCCTAGAAAATACTGCTGGTGCTGTTAATCCATTCTTTGTTATCTACAGATGCATACATAAAATTTCAGGCTATTTGGGGACTGGCAGCACTTGCTCTGCTAGGTCCCTCTCAAAACAATTGAAAGTTCCCTGGGCCATTTTTTAAGCAGTCTCCAGCAGTCCCTTTAAGGACCACTGGTTAGGCCACCCACTGCCTGGTATAAATGGGGACAGCGTGCATAGCACAACCACCGTCCATTTCTATCTTAAAATTCCAATTGAGGTCCTTCAACCGGATTTGGATATTTATAGCCACCTCCCACGTTTCAGGCAGACAGGCTGCTCACCCATTTACAGGCTGAATGAAAATTGCATCATGCAGGCCTTGGCCGTTAATGGTATGGCCGAGATGCCATCCCCATTTTCTTTTGCTGACAGTTGAAAATAACTTGTTTTTTTATGTGAAACACAAACATTGATGAAATATTAATTTTTTTTGAAGGAAAATAATTGTTGTATAGGTTTTTATATAGATCTTACTGGGTAAAAAGATACTAATAATTAAGTGTTTAAAAGTAACAGAAATGCATAATACAATTCAAATCTTTACTTCACAAAGCGCTTGGTGTCTGCACTGAGCAGCAGTTAAATTTTTGATGAAGCGAAAAAGAAGCAGGTTAGTACTTAATAGTCACTGCCAACCTTCTGCCAGACTAGACACTGGTAAGAAAAATTGTCGTGTACTTACAAGCAGCCAATAATATTTCCAGAAAGTGATACAATCAGAGCAGATTATGTAAAACCTAAGAACATGACATAAGAAATTCCTCCTCGCCTCTATTAAGTGGCCTACCCCTTATCCTGAGACTATGCCCCCGAGTTTTAAACACTCCAGCCAGAGAAAACAACCTCTCAGCATCTGTCCTGTAAATCCCCTTCAGAATCTTGTATGTTTCAATGAGATCACCGCTCATTCTTCTAAACTCCAGGGAATATCGGCCCATTCTACACAATCTCTCATCATAAGACAGCCCTCTCATCCTAGGAATCAATCTAGTGAACGTCTGTTGTACAGCCTCCAAGGCAAGTATATCCTTCCTTGGGTAAGGAGACCAAAACTATACACAGTATTCCAGGTCTCACCAAGGCCCTGTACAATTGTAGCAAGACTTCCTTACTCATACTCCAACCCCCTTGCAATAAAGGACAACATGCATTTGCCTTCCTTATTGCTTGCTGTCCCTCATTCTAGCTTTTTGTGTTTCTTACACGAAGTCACCCACATCTCGTTGAACACAAACATTTAAAAGTTTCTCACCATTTAAAAAATATTCTGTTTTTCTATTCTTCCTACCAAAGTGACTAACTTCACATTTCCCTACATTATACTCCATCTGCCACCTTACTGCCCATTCACTTAGTCTATCTATATCCCTTTGCAGACTCTGTGTTCGCGCCACAACTTACTGTCCCATCTAGCTTTGTATCGTCAGCAAACTTAGGTACATTGCACTTGGACATCATGGTTGAGCAGTAAATTATTAGAGCATAGCTTACTGGTGTCACTGGATTAGAACTTTACAATATCACTGGGGTGGAACTTCAGACTATCACTGGGACAGAATCTCATGATATCATTGGAGCAGAGTTTCATAGAGACATAGAAACATAGAAACAGTGGATGAATTGGTGATCATTTTCCAACAGTCTATCGACTCCGGATCAGTTCCTATGGACTGGAGGGTAGCTAATGTAACACTACTTTTTAAGAAAGGAGGGAGAGAGAAAACGGGTAATTATAGACCGGTTAGCCTGATATCGGTAGTGGGAAAAATGTTGGAATCGATTATTAAAGATGAAATAGCAGCCCATTTGGAAAGAAGTGGAAAGAAAGGAAAGATAGATTATGAAAGTATACTTGCGCAAAACATAAAAACAGATAGTAAAAGCTTTTACCGATATATAAAACGGAAGAGAGTGACTAAAGTAAATGTTGGTACCTCAGAAGATGAGAAGGGGGATTTAATAATGGGAAATGAGGAAATGGCTGAGACCTTAAACAATTATTTTGCTTCGGTCTTCACAGTGGAAGACACAAAAACCATGCCAAAAATTGCTGGTCACGGGAATGTGGGAAGGGAGGACCTTGAGACAATCACTATCACTAGGGGGGGTAGTGCTGGACAGGCTAATGGGACTCAAGGTAGACAAGTCCCCTGGTCCTGATGAAATGCATCCCAGGGTATTAAAAGAGATGGCGGAAGTTATACCAGATGCATTCGTTATAATCTACCAAAATTCTCTGGACTCTGGGGAGGTACCAGCGGATTGGAAAGTAGCTAATGTAACGCCTCTGTTTAAAAAAGGGGGGCAGACAAAAGGCAGGTAACTATAGGCCGGTTAGTTTAACATCTGTAGTGGGGAAAATGCTTGAAGCTATCATTAAGGAAGAAATAGCGGGACATCTAGGTAGGAATAATGCAATCAAGCAGATGCAACATGGATTTATGAAGGGGAAATCATGTTCAACTAATTTATTGGAATTCTTTGAGGATATAACGAGCATGGTGGATAGAAGTGTACCGATGGATGTGGTGTATTTAGATTTCCAAAAGGCATTTGATAAGGTGCCACACAAAAGGTTACTGCAGAAGAGAAAGGTACGCGGAGTCAGAGAAAATGTATTAGCATGGATTGATAATTGGCTGGCTAACAGAAAGCAGAGAGTCGGGATAAATGGGTCCTTTTCGGGTTGGAAATCGATGGTTAGCGGTGTGCCACAGGGATCGGTGCTGGGACTACAACCATTTACAATATACATAGATGACCTGGAAGAGGGGACAGAGTGTAGTGTAACAAAATTTGCAGATGGCACAAAGATTAGTGGGAAAGCGGGTTGTGTAGAGGACACAGAGAGGCTGCAAAGAGATTTAGATAGGTTAAGCGAATGGGCTAAGGTTTGGCAGATGGAATACAATGTTGGAAAATGTGAGGTCATCCACCCTGGAAAAAAAAACAGTAAAAGGGAATATTATTTGAATGGGGAGAAATTACAACATGCTACGGTGCAGAGGGACCTGGGAGTCCTTGTGCATGAATCCCAAAAAGTTAGTTTGCAGGTGCAGCAGGTAATCAGGAAGGCGAATGGAATGTTGGCCTTCATTGCGAGAGGGATGGAGTACAAAAGCAGGGCGGTCCTGCTGCAACTATACAGGGTATTGGTGAGGCCACACCTGGAGTACTGTGTGCAGTTTTGGTCACCTTACTTAAGGAAGGATATACTAGCTTTGGATGGGGTACAGAGACGATTCACTAGGCTGATTCCGGAGATGAGGGGGTTACCTTATGATGATAGATTGAGTAGACTGGGTCTTTACTCGTTGGAGTTCAGAAGGATGAGGGGTGATCTTATAGAAACATTTAAAATAATGAAAGGGATAGACAAGATAGAGGCAGAGAGGTTGTTTCCACTGGTCGGAGAGACTAGAACTAGGGGGCACAGTCTCAAAATACGGGGGAGCCAATTTAAAACCGAGTTGAGAAGGAATTTCTTCTCCCAGAGGGTTGTGAATCTGTGAAATTGTCTGCCCAAGGAAGCAGTTGAGGCTAGCTCATTGAATGTATTCAAATCACAGATAGATAGATTTTTAACCAATAAGGGAATTAAGGGTTACGGGGAGCGGGCGGGTAAGTGGAGCTGAGTCCACGGCCAGATCAGCCATGATCTTTTTGAATGGCGGAGCAGGCTCGAGGGGCTAGATGGCCTACTCCTGTTCCTAATTCTTATGTTCCTATGTTCTTATGACAGGATCGGTCCAAGTCAGCATGGATTTGTGAAAGGGAAATCATGCTTGACAAATCTTCTAGAATTTTTTGTGGATGTAACTGGTAGAGTGGACAAGGGAGAAGCAGTGGATATGGTGTATTTGGACTTTCAAAAGGCTTTTGACAAGGTCCCACACAAGAGATTAGTGTGCAAAATTAAAGCACATGGTATTGGGGGTAATGTACTGACGTGGATAGAGAACTGGTTGGCAGACAGGAAGCAGAGAGTCGGGATAAACGGGTCCTTTTCAGAATGGCAGGCAGTGACTAGTGGGGTGCCGCAGGGCTCAGTGCTGGGACCCCAGCTATTTACAATATACATTAATGATTTAGATGAAGGAATTGAGTGTAATATCTCCAAGTTTGCAGATGACACTAAGCTGGGTGGCGGTGTGAGTTGTGATGAGGACGCTAAGAGGCTGCAGGGTGACTTGGACAGGTTAGGTGAGTGGGCAAACTCATGGCAGATGCAGTATAATGTGGATAAATGTGAGGTTATTCACTTTGGTGGCAAAAACACGAAGGCACAATATTATCTGAATGGTGGCAGATTAGGAAAAGGGGAGGTGCAACGAGACCTGGGTGTCATGGTACATCAGTCATTGAAAGTTGGCATGCATGTACAGCAGGCGGTGAAGAAGGCAAATGGCATGTTGGCCTTCATAGCGAGGGGATTTGAGTGTAGGATGGGGGGATGTCTTACTACAGTTGTACAGGGCCTTGGTGAGGCCACACCTTGAATATTGTGTACAGTTTTGGTCTCCTAATCTGAGGAAGGACATTCTTGCTATTGAGGGAGTGCAGCGAAGGTTCACCAGACTGATGCCCTTGATAAGAGAACTGACATATGAAGAAAGATTGGATCGACTAGGCTGATATTCAATGGAATTTAGAAGAGAAGGGATTTCATAGAAACATATAAAATTCTGACTGGATTGGAGAGGTTAGATGCAGGAAGAATGTTCCCGATGTTCGGGAAGTTCAGAACCAGGGGTCACAGTCTAAGGATAAGGGGTAAGCCATTTAGGACCGAGATGAGGAGAAACTTCTTCACTCAACAGAGTTGTGAGCATGTGGAATTCTCTGCCACAGAAAGTTGTTAAGGCCAGTTCATTAGATATATTCAAAACGGAGTTAGATGTGGCCCTTACAGCTAAAGGGATCAAAGGGTATCGAGAGAAAGCAGGAATGGGGTACTGAAGTGCATGATCAGCCATGATCATATTGAATGGTGGTGCAGGCTCAAAAGGCCGAATGGCCTACTTCTGCGCCTATTTTCTTTGTTTCTGTGTTTCTATACATGCCTTAGAGGCAGTGAAACGAAGGTTCACTAGATTGATCCCTGGGCATGAGGAGAGATTGAGTAGATTTTGTCTATACTCTCTGCAGTTTAGAAGAATGAGAAGTGATCTCATTGAAACATATAAACTTCTGAGGGTGATTGACAGGGTAGAGCTTAAGAGGCCGTTTCCCCTGGCTGGCTCAGGATAAGGGTTTGGTCATTTAAGACTGAGATGAGGAGGAATTTCTTCACTCAGAGGGTTATGAATCTTTGGAATTCTCTTCTCCAAAGGGCTGTGGATGCTGTGTCATTGAGCATATTCACAGCTGAGATAAATAGATTTTTGGACTCTAGGGAAATCAAGGGATATGGGGATTGGGCAGGAAAGTGGAGTTGAGGTCGAAGATCAGCCATGATATTATTGAATGGCAGAGTCAGCTCAAAAGGCCGTATGGCCTACTCCTGCTCCTAATTGTTATGTTCTTATGTTTAAACCTTTTTTCAAATCCTTTAAATGGCAATGTGTACCCTTCTTCCCTTAGAGATCCTATCATTCTATCCTTGCAACAACATAACCTCTTAAACTTGGTAGGCAATGCCAATAGAAAGCAGGAAAGAGGTACTGAGGGAATGATCAGCCATGATCTTATTGAATGGTGGTGCAGGCTCGAAGGGCCGAATGGCCTACTCCTGCCTCTATTTTCTATGTTTCTATGTTTCTATGAGAGATCTACCACTTTAAATATATATACAAAACAGCTGGACATGCGCCAAACATGTATTATAGTTGTTGGATGTACAGGTGTTTTGTTACCAATTGCATTTAGGTACCAATTATGAAAGTGAATAGTGGTGTTCATGGAAGAGCGGCAGTGGTGTTATGGAGAGGGTCTTGGAGGAAACACAGGTGGTGTCAGTGAGGAATGCATCTTGAGAGATGGCAACACCAAGGAAGGGTATCGTGGTCGGAAGAAAGTATCAGCACCTTCTAAAAGAGCAGTGAAACTGAGAATGTACTGGAAGTTTGATCTGACTAACATCAGCTCACTGCTGTATTTTGTTTGTTTAAGTGTGTTATCTCTGTACCTCTCATGGAGAGTGCAGTCACACTTACCGGGCTGATGACCTTTCAAACACAGGAGTTCTTAAGTTGTAAGATGCTGCAGAAAGGGTGCCCTGCAAAAGATCATTGATAAAATAAATCTTTACACAATGGATACATTTAGTATCACAGAACTTCTTATTAATTTAGCTATTATCTATATATTTTTAAATTATGTATAACATGTGCTATCACATATTTCATGTGACACTTTTGTGAAACATTTCCTGTAATGTTTCTATTTCATTCTTAACCGTAGGTAAATTTACTTTAACCTGTGCAAATTTACTAATTAACTTTATTCTGCCATTCTTCCTGCGTGATTGATTCCAAACACAACCCTATCTCCTGTTTTCTCAGGAGATGCAGCAGACCAAAATAAACTAAAAACATTTACATTGCTTCAAGCTGTAGGAAAGTTTAAGCTTTTTAAACAATGGTACTTACAAGTGGAATAATTTACCTCCTGCACTCTTATAGATGCAAAGCAATCTTGACATGCTGTAATTTTCAGCTCCTTCTTAACAAGGACAAATGGCTCACAGTGTCTCCACTTGTTAATTGACATGTCAATGAAACAAACGAGGGTTCACATCTGCAACCTAACTTGTAAGTGAACCGAACATTAATTTCAAGAAGGATGTGTTTTTTTTTGTACTAACTGAAAGGCAGCCGTTTCTCTGATTGGCTCTCCATTATCACATGATCTATTGCTAATCGGTCCCCTTGGAGGATAAGCCACACCCTGAAGTTCCTCTGGAATGTGTAACTGGAACTGCCCAGCCGAAGTTCTGATTGACTTTCCAATTTGTAATTCGATCCATTTTGACTTCAGAAGCCACAGAGGATAGATCTCCCCAAAGTTCCAGCTGAAGTCCCTTACCCCAGCGTAAGTGCTGCCTCCCACAGCCGATGTCCCTTGCCCCAGCGCAAGTGCATCCCTCCCCGAGTTGAAAATCTTTACCCGCTCCCTCCCCCAGCCATAGATGGGGCATTGTGTGCGGATTGTTAACAGGTTTATTGGGTATGAAGTGAATAGTGACAGTGTCATGACTTCCGGATTTCATCCACCACAACATTGTCCCTTGTAACACATGCACTGAGCTTGCATGCACCAGGGGGTTGGAAGATCGTGATCCGACTTCCATGACTTCCTTCCGATTCCACCACCCCTCCCCCACCTGTGTCTCTCTCTCCCCTCCTCCCCAGTGCTCTCTCTCCCCCCTGGTGTGCTCTCTCTCCTAACACCCGCCCCCCTCCACCCCCAGGCTCTCTCTCCCCGCTCGGGGCTTGCGGAGCTGCGGGAGACTCAGCGGATGCGTTCGGCTGCTCGGGCCTCGGGGCTGCTTCTGGATGGATCGGAGGCAACGTGGTGTTTCAGCTCAGGCGTTGGGTGGGGGGGGTGGAGATGGGAGAGGAGGACGCATGCGCAGAAAAGGATCAGTGGGAATTGCACTGGGGGGGGGCGGGGGGAGTTGGTGATATTTGTCCTAACTCTTGCTTCTGCGCATGCGCAGAAGGCGATTTAGTACAAATAGTTACTCCGTTTCAAGAATGCCAAGCAATTACACTTTCGAGACTTAAAGGGAAACACAACTACATTCTGGCTTACAGTTGATATTTATTCCTAGCCTGCAATTCCCTGGATGCCTCAGTCTAAGCATATGCAGTATTTCCCAGCATGTGTCAATATGATTCTCTAACTCAAACTCACTGTGTGTGTGTGCCCTTGTGAGATAAAATCTCTCGACTTTCAAAAAGCATTTGATAAGGTACCACATAATAGACTTGGTAGCAAAACTGAAGCCCATGGTATTAAAGGGCATCATCACCATCATAGAAACATAGAAACATAGAAAATAGGTGCAGGATTAGGCCATTCAGCCCTTCTAGCCTGCACCGCCATTCAATGAGTTCATGGCTGAACATGAAACTTCAGTACCCGATTCCTGCTTTCTCGCCATACCCCTTGATCCCCCGAGTAGTAAGGACTTCATCTAACTCCCTTTTGAATATATTTAGTGAATTGGCCTCAACTACTTTCTGTGGTAGAGAATTCCACAGGTTCACCACTCTCTGGGTGAAGAAGTTTCTTCTCATCTCGGTCCTAAATGGCTTACCCCTTATCCTTAGACTGTGACCCCTGGTTCTGGACTTCCCCAACATTGTGAACATTCTTCCTGCATCTAACCTGTCTAAACCCGTCAGAATTTTAAACGTTTCTATGAGGTCCCCTCTCATTCTTCTGAACTCCAGTGAATACAAGCCCAGTTGATCCAGTCTTTCTTGATAGGTCAGTCCCACCATCCCAGGAATCAGTCTGGTAAATCTTCGCTGCACTCCCTCAATAGCAAGAATGTCCTTCCTCAAGTTAGGAGACCAAAACTGTACACAATACTCCAGGTGTGGCCTCACCAAGGCCATGTACAACTGTAGCAACACCTCCCTGCCCCTGTACTCAAATCCCCTTGCTATGAAGGCCAACATGCCATTTGCTTTCTTAACTGCCTGCTGTACCTGCATGCCAACCTTCAATGACTGATGTACCATGACACCCAGATCTCGTTGCACCTCCCCTTTTCCTAATCTGTCACCATTCAGATAATAGTCTGTCTCTCTGTTTTTACCACCAAAGTGGATAACCTCACATTTATCCACATTATACTTCATCTGCCATGCATTTGCCCACTCACCTAACCTATTCAAGTCACTCTGCAGCCTCATAGCATCCTCCTCGCAGCTCACACTGCCACCCAACTTAGTGTCATCCGCAAATTTGGAGATATTACATTTAATCCCCTTGTCTAAATCATTAATGTACAATGTAAACAGCTGGGGCCCCAGCACAGAACCTTGCGGTACCCCACTAGTCACTGCCTGCCATTCTGAAAAGTACCCATTTACTCCTACTCTTTGCTTCCTGTCTGCCAACCAGTTCTCAATCCACGTCAGCACACTACCCCCAATCCCATGTGCTTTAACTTTGCACATTAATCTCTTGTGTGGGACCTTGTCGAAAGCCTTCTGAAAGTCCAAATATACCACATCAACTGGTTCTCCTTTGTCCACTTTATTGGAAACATCCTCAAAAAATTCCAGAAGATTTGTCAAGCATGATTTCCCTTTCACAAATCCATGCTGACTTGGACCTATCATGTCACCATTTTCCAAATGCGCTGCTATGACATCCTTAATAATTGATTCCATCATTTTACTCACTACTGAGGTCAGGCTGACCGGTCTATAATTCCCTGTTTTCTCTCTCCCTCCTTTTTTAAAAAGTGGGGTTACATTGGCTGCCCTCCACTCGATAGGAACTGATCCAGAGTCAATGGAATGTTGGAAAATGACTGTCAATGCATCCGCTATTTCCAAGGCCACCTCCTTAAGTACTCTGGGATGCAGTCCATCAGGCCCTGGGGATTTATCGGCCTTCAATCCCATCAATTTCCCCAACACAATTTCCCGACTAATAAAGATTTCCCTCAGTTCCCCCTCCTTACTCGACCCTCTGGCCCCTTTTATATCCGGAAGGTTGTTTGTATCCTCCTTAGTGAATACTGAACCAAAGTACTTGTTCAATTGGTCTGCCATTTCTTTGTTCCCCGTTATGACTTCCCCTGATTCTGACTGCAGGGGACCTACATTTGTCTTTACTAACCTCTTTCTCTTTACATACCTATAGAAACTTTTGCAATCCGCCTTAATGTTCCCTGCAAGCTTCTTCTCGTACTCCATTTTCCCTGCCCTAATCAAACCCTTTGTCCTCCTCTGCTGAGTTCTAAATTTCTCCCAGTCCCTAGGTTCGCTGCTATTTCTGGCCAATTTGTATGCCACTTCCTTGGCTTTAATATTTTCCCTGATTTCTCTAGATAGCCACGGTTGAGCCACCTTCCCTTTTTTATTTTTACGCCAGACAGGAATGTACAATTGTTGTAATTCATCCATGCGGTCTCTAAATGTCTGCCATTGCCCATCCACAGTCAATCCCTTAAGTATCATTCGCTAATCTATCCTAGCCAATTCACGCCTCATACCTTCAAAGTTACCCTTCTTTAAGTTCTGGACCATGGTCTCTGAATTAACTGTTTCATTCTCCATCCTAATGCAGAATTCCACCATATTATGGTCACTCTTCCCCAAGGGGCCTCGCACAATGAGATTGCTAATTAATCCTCTCTCATTACACAACACCCAGTCTAAGATGGCCTCCCCCCTAGTTGGTTCCTCGACATATTGGTCTAGAAAACCATCCCTTATGCACTCCAGGAAATCCTCCTCCACCGTATTGCTTCCAGTTTGGCTAGACCAATCTATGTGCATATTAAAGTCACCCATTATAACTGCTGCACCTTTATTGCATGCACCCCTAATTTCCTGTTTGATGCCCTCCCCAACATCACTACGACTGTTTGGAGGTCTGTACACAACTCCCACTAACGTTTTTTGCCCTTTGGTGTTCTGCAGCTCTACCCATATAGATTCCACATCATCCAAGCTAATAGAAACATAGAAAATAGGTGCAGGAGTAGGCCATTCAGCCCTTCTAGCCTGCACCGCCATTCAATGAGTTCATGGCTGAACATGCAACTTCAGTACCCCCTTCCTGCTTTCTCGCCATAACCCTTGATACCCCGGACTTCATCTAACTCCCTTTTGAATATATTTAGTGAATTGGCCTCAACTACTTTCTGTGGTAGAGAATTCCACAGGTTCACCACTCTCTGGGTGAAGAAGTTTCTCCTCATCTCGGTCCTAAATGGCTTACCCCTTATCCTCAGACTGTGACCCCTGGTTCTGGACTTCCCTAACATTGGGAACATTCTTCCTGCATCTAACCTGTCTAAACCCGTCAGAATTTTAAACGTTTCTATGAGGTCCCCTCTCATTCTTCTGAACTCCAGTGAATACAAGCCCAGTTGATCCAGTCTTTCTTGATAGGTCAGTCCCGCCATCCCGGGAATCAGTCTGGTGAATCTTCGCTGCACTCCCTCAATAGCAAGAATGTCCTTCCTCAAGTTAGGAGACCAAAACTGTACACAATACTCCAGGTGTGGCCTTACCAAGGCCCTGTACAACTGTAGCAACACCTCCCTGCCCCTGTACTCAAATCCCCTCGCTATGAAGGCCAACATGCCATTTGCTTTCTTAACCGCCTGCTGTACCTGCATGCCAACCTTCAATGACTGATGTACCATGACACCCAGGTCTCGTTGCACCTTCCCTTTTCCTAATCTGTCACCATTCAGATAATAGTCTGTCTCTCTGTTTTTACCACCAAAGTGGATAACCTCACATTTATCCACATTATACTTCATCTGCCATGCATTTGCCCACTCACCTAACCTATCCAAGTCACTCTGCAGCCTAATAGCATCCTCCTCGCAGCTCACACTGCCACCCAACTTAGTGTCATCCACAAATTTGGAGATACTGCATTTAATCCCCTTGTCTAAATCATTAATGTACAATGTAAACAGCTGGGGCCCCAGCACAGAACCTTGCGGCACCCCACTAGTCGCTGCCTGCCATTCTGAAAAGTACCCGTTTACTCCTACTCTTTGCTTCCTGTCTGACAACCAGTTCTCAATCCACGTCAGCACACTACCCCCAATCCCATGTGCTTTAACTTTGCACATTAATCTCCTGTGTGGGACCTTGTCGAAAGCCTTCTGAAAGTCCAAATATACCACATCAACTGGTTCTCCTTTGTCCACTTTAATGGAAACATCCTCAAAAAATTCCAGAAGATTTGTCAAGCATGATTTCCCTTTCACAAATCCATGCTGACTTGGACCTATCATGTCACCATTTTCCAGATGCACTGCTATGACATCCTTAATAATTGATTCCATCATTTTACCCACTACTGAGGTCAGGCTGACCGGTCTATAATTCCCTGTTTTCTCTCTCCCTCCTTTTTTAAAAAGTGGGGTTACATTGGCTACCCTCCACTCCATAGGAACTGATCCAGAGTCAATGGAATGTTGGAAAATGACTGTCAATGCATCCGCTATTTCCAAGGCCACCTCCTTAAGTACTCTGGGATGCAGTCCATCAGGCCCTGGGGATTTATCGGCCTTCAATCCCATCAATTTCCCCAACACAATTTCCCGACTAATAAAGATTTCCCTCAGTTCCCCCTCCTTACTCGACCCTCTGACCCCTTTTATATCCGGAAGGTTGTTTGTATCCTCCTTAGTGAATACCGAACCAAAGTACTTGTTCAATTGGTCTGCCATTTCTTTGTTCCCCGTTATGACTTCCCCTGATTCTGACTGCAGGGGACCTACGTTTGTCTTTACTAACCTTTTTCTCTTTACATACCGATAGAAACTTTTGCAATCCGCCTTAATGTTCCCTGCAAGCTTCTTCTCGTACTCCATTTTCCCTGCCCTAATCAAACCCTTTGTCCTCCTCTGCTGAGTTCTAAATTTCTCCCAGTCTTTCCTAACTATTACATTAATCTCCTCTTTAACCAGCAATGCTACCCCACCTCCTTTTCCTTTTATTCTATCCTTCCTGAATGTTGAATACCCCTGGATGTTGAGTTCCCAGCCCTGATCATCCTGGAGCCACGTCTCCGTAATCCCAATCACATCATATTTGTTAACATCTATTTGCACAGTTAATTCATCCACCTTATTGCGGATACTCCTTGCATTAAGACACAAAGCCTTCAGGCTTTTTTTTTTAACACCCTTTGTCCTTTCAGAATTTTGCTGTACAGTGGCCCTTTTTGTTTTTTGCCTTGGGTTTCTCTGCCCTCCACTTTTCCTCATCTCCTTTCTGTCTTTTGCTTTTGCCTCCTTTTTGTCTCCCTCTGTCTCCCTGCATTGGTTCCCATTCCCCTGCCATATTAGTTTAACTCCTCCCCAACAGCACTAGCAAACACTCCCCCTAGGACATTGGTTCCGGTCCTGCCCAGGTGCAGACCGTCCGGTTTGTACTGGTCCCACCTCCCCCTCAACCGGTTCCAATGCCCCAGGAATTTGAATTCCTCCCTGCTGCACCACTGCTCAAGCCATGTATTCATCTGCGCTATCCTGCGATTCCTACTCTGACTAGCACGTGGCACTGGTAGCAATCCCGAGATGACTACTTTTGAGGTCCTACTTTTTAATTTAGCTCCTAGTTCCTTAAATTCGTTTCGTAGGACCTCATCCCTTTTTTTACCTATGTCGTTGGTACCAATGTGCACCACGACAATTGGCTGTTCTACCTCCCTTTTCAGAATGTCCTGCACCCGCTCCGAGACATGCTTGACCCTTGCACCAGGGAGGCAACATACCATCTTGGAGTCTCGGTTGCGGCCGCAGCAACGCCTATCTATTCCCCTCACCATTGAATCCCCTATCACTATCGCTCTCCCACTCTTTTTCCTGCCCTACTGTGCAGCAGAGCCAGCCACGGTGCCATGAACTTGACTTCTGCTGCCTTCCCCTGATGAGTCATCCCCCTCAACAGTATTCAAAGCAGTGTACCTGTCCCTCGGAATCGAGGAAGACTTGCTTCCACTCCAAAAGTGTGGCTGAACAGTCCAATACGAGAGCCACAGACTCTGTCACAGGTGGGACAGACATTCGTCGGGGAAAGGGGGGTAGGACTGATTTGCCACACACTCCTTCTGCTGCCTGCGGCTGACCTCTTCACGCTCACGGTGTTGAGATTCAAAGAGATCAACGCCCTCCCAGATGCACTTTCTCCACCTAGGGTGTCTTCGGCCAGGGACTCCCAGGTGTCAGTGGTGATGTTGCACTTTACCAGGAAGGCTTTGAAGGTGTCCTTGTAGCATTTCCGGTGCCCACCTTTGGCTCATTTGTGGTGAAGGAGCATTTGCTCAGGGAGTCTCGTGTCTGGCATGTGAACTATGTGACCTGCCCAGCGGAGCTGATCAAGTGTGGTCAGTGCTTCAATGTTGGGGATGTTAGCCTGGACGAGGAATTTGATGTTGGTGCATCTGTCCTCCCAGGGGATTTGCAGGATCTTGCGGAGACATCGTTGGTGATATATCTCCAGCGACTTGAGGTGTCTTCTGTACATCATCCATGCCTCTGATCCATACAGGAGGGCGGGTATTACTACAGCCCTGTCGACCATGAGCTTGGTGGTATATTTGAGGGCCTGGTCTTCGAACACTCTTTTCCTCAGGCGGCCAAAGGCTGCACTGGTGCACTGGAGGCAACGTTGAATCTCCGCATCAATGTCTGCCTTTGTTGATAAGAGGCTCCCGAGGCATGGGAAGTGGTCCACGTTGTCGAGGGCCGCACCGTGAATCTTGATGACTGGGGGGCAGTGCAGTGCAACGAGGACAGGCTGGTGGAGGACCTTTGTCTTACGGATATTTAGCGTAAGGCCCATGCTTTCGTACACCTTAGTAAATACGTTGACTATGTCCTAGAGTTCAGCCTCTGTATGTGCGCAGACGCAGGCATCGTCCGCGTACTGTAGCTCGACGACAGAGGTTGGGGTGGTCTCGGACCTGGCCTGGAGATGGCGAAGGTTGAACAGGTTCCCACTGGTTCTGTAGTTTCGTTCCACTCCAGTGGGGAACTTGTTGACTGTGAGGTGGAGCATGGCAGCAAGGAAGATTGAGAAGAGGGTTGGAGCGATGATGCAGCCCTGTTTGACCCCGATCCGGACGTGGATTGGGTCTATAATGGATCGGCTGGTAAGGATCACAGCCTGCATGTCGTCGTGGAGCAGGCGAAGGATGTTGACAAACTTTAGGGGGCATCCAAAACAGAGGAGGACTCTCCATAAGCCCTCATGGTTGATAGTGTCAAAGGCCTTTGTAAGATCGAAAAAGGCCATGTATAAGGGCTGGCGCTGCTCCCTGCATTTTTCCTGCAGCTGTCGTGCTGCAAAGATCATGTCCGCACTGTGATTCCGGGAGGAGCTCCTCGGCCACAGGGAGAAGACGGTTGAGGAGAACTCTAGCGACAACCTTCCCAGTGGCTGATAGCAGGGAGATTCCCCTGTCGTTGCCACAGTCGGACTTGTCCCCCTTTTTAAAGATGGTCACGATCACTGCATCTCTGAGATCTCCCGGCATGCTCTCCCTCCAAATGAGAGAGGAGGTCATGTATCCACGCCAACAGTGCCTCTCCGCCATACTTTAACACCTCAGCAGGAATTTCATCCGCACCCGTAGCCTTGTTATTCTTGAGCAGTTTTATGGCTTTGCCTACCTCGTGTAGTGTTGGGGTTTCACTTAGGTGGCAGGTCGCATGCTGCGGGATCGAGTTGAGAACACTCGAGTCAAAGGCAGAGTCTCGACTGAGGAGATCTTCAAAGTGCTCCTTCCAGCGGGCCTTGACAGCCTCGGTGTCCTTGATGAGTGTTTCCACGTTCTTGGCCAGGAGCGGGGTGGGGCCTTGGGAGTTTGGACCGTAGGTGGCCTTGACTGAAATGAAGAAGCCTCGCATATCATGGCTGTCGGCCAGTTGTTGTATCTCCTGTGCTTTCTCCATCCACCACCTGTCCTTTAGGTCCCGGTTTTTTTTGTTGGACCTCAGCCTTGAGCCGTCTGTAACATTACTTTGCAGCTCCCGAGTTGGGTTGTTGCTTGAGGCTCAGAAATGCTCTGCGCTTATTAAAGGGCAGTGGCTGTGTGAAATTGGCTAGCGATCAGAAAGCAGCGAGTAGTGGTAAATGGTTGTGTTTCAGACTGGAGGAAAGTGTGCCCTGGGGGTTGGTGTTCGGACCACTGCTCTTTTTGATATATATTAATGACCTGCACTTGGATATACAAGGCATAATTTCAAAGTTTGCAGATGACACAAAACTCAGAAATGTAGTAAACAGTGCGGAGAATAGTAACAGACATCCGGAGGACATATATGGGCCCAAGTTTCCCGAATAGAAAATAATGGCGCTCACTCAAATGGACGCCCTTTTTTTTTGGCCCCATCAACGCTGAAAATAAAAATCCTAAGTTTTCTTCCAGCATGCGCACCTTCTGGTGCCAGTGCTACCCGAGTCGATCTTGCAGGGCGGGCTTCCAGTGTGCACCTGAAATGCACAGCGCAAGCGCTCAAAAAAAAGCGGCCTATTAAAAAACAAAAAAAAAATTTTTAAACGCACTGCGCATCTCTTCACAGAAAATTATGGTTTATTTTATGTTTGCAATATTGATAGGTCTTAGTTTAGGATTAATAGCAGTAACTCCTAACCTTTCGCCTTATTTTGCAACATACGGTTTAGTAGTGGCAGCTGGGATTGGATGTGGTTTGTTGGGCACGGTGGGTCTTTTTTATCTTTAGTATTGTTTTTAATTTATTTGGGAGGAATGTTAGTGGTATTCACTTATACAGCAGCAGATGCCATTATTGAATCAATAAACACTTCCCATTTAAACTCCTGGACTTTCCTCCCCCCCCCCCCCGCCCCCCCCATTATGACGGTGGGAGGAAGCGCGAGATAAAAGTTTGCTGGATGGAACGCTTAGCTGTTAATTAAGATTTTATAGGTACGAAGGTATTTTCGCTGATCTAATTATTACATCCAACCTTCCACCATCAAAAATGCAAATCATAACTATAGCCCTACTACTTAAATTATCTGCTCTTAACTTTAATCAAAATGTTTTTAAGATCCAGAATTGCTGGAGCACACTTTAGGCTAGGGGCTTGTGTCTGTGCTTTAATAATTATCTATGAGGAATCCGTTCAGCGGGGATAGAAGCAGGCCAGCGCTGATTTCTCGAACTGCAGGTAAGGGTTTTCCCTACGGTACTTCGAGGGACTGTGCGCCGGTTTGAAAAATGTTGTTGCCGGGGAAAGTTGACCTTATGCCCAGAAATGGCGCGCAACCTTCTTTTACAGATACACCAGCACCAGACTGTATGGCGCCAAACATTCTGGTGCTGGTAATAGATGCCGGCGCCCCAAAATTGGGGAATCTTCAACTGAGCTTCAGCGCCAAAAAAAAAATCACTGATGGCGCCTGTAAAGTCCTGTCTCCTCAGGACAGATTCACACGAGGCATGTAGTGAAGTCAAGGTCACTCTGGACCTGCACCTTTATTTCACAGCTCTGGAATGCTGCACTTGCCTGAGACCTGTCCTTATATACCTGTCTCTTGCAAGTGCACCCCTGGTGGTAAGGTATGCTGGTGGTTACAGGTCATATCTTATTACAGTCATGTATAGCATGTTAGGATACAGTTATATATAATAATGTAAGATACATGACATCACCCTCCCCCAAGGTCTTATTGCCTTTATAGATTCAGTCTCTCAGGTGGTCTACGCTTTTGCGTGGAGCGTCTGAGTTGTGGTTCAGTTGTTTGCCTTGGTGTCTGTTTTTCTTTGGGTGTGGTTGCTGGTATCTCGCCTGGGCTGTCTGTTTCGATTGGTGTGATTGTTGTTGACTCACCTGGGCTGTCTGTTGGGATTGCCCTTTCCTCAGGTTGTTCCCTCTGTCTGTCCACCAGGTGTGGTGCGAGTTCCACATTGTAGTCTGCCTCTGGTTCCACGGTGTTGTTGGTAAATCTGCTTTTGACTTGGTCTGCATGCCTCCGGCAGGTTTTGCCATTGTCCATTTGTACTACCAGTAGCCTGTTTCCTTCCTTGCCTGTTACTGTCCCTGCAAGCCATTTGGGACCCCTGGCATAGTTTAGTACAAACACTTTGTCCCCTATCTCATTCCATCTCCCCCTCGAATTTCTGTCATGGAACTCAGTCAGCTTACAGCGCTTTCCCTCAACGATTTCGTGCATGTCTGGGAGGATTAATGAGAGCCTTGATTTTAATGTCCTTTTCATCAACAGTGGGGATCCCAGTCACTGAGTGCGGACGAGATCTGTATGCCAGCAGCAGTCGCGAAAGGCGACCCTGCAGCGTGGGACCCTGGATTTTAAGCATGCCTTGTTTAAAGATTTGCACTGCTCTCTCCGCCTGGCTGTTGGAGGCCGGCTTGAACGGTGCCGTCTTGACGTGATTTATGCCGTGGTCAATTCTAAAGTCTTGGAATTCTGCGCTGGTGAAGCACGGACCATTGTCACTGACCAATATGTCAGGGATTCCGTGCGTTGCAAACATGGTTGCGAGGCTCTCCACAGTGGTGGAGGTTGTGCTCGAGTTTAAAATGGTGCATTCGATCCACTTTGAAAATGCATCTACAACTACGAGGAACATTTTGCCCATGAATGGGCCCGCATAGTCTACGTGCACCCGCGACCACGGTTTGGTAGGCCAGGGCCACGGGCTCAGTGGAGCCTCCCTGGGGGCATTGCTGAGTTGGGCACAAATGGTGCACCTTCGGACGCAGAGTTCCAGGTCCGCGTCAATACCAGGCCACCAGACGTGGGATCTGGCTATGGCCTTCATGAGAACAATCCCCGGGTGCTCGCGGAGGAGCTCCCGGACAAATGCCTCTCTGCCTCGCAGAGGTATGACTACTCGGCTGCCCCACATCAGGCAGTCTGCTTGTAGTGATAGCTCATGTATGCGCTTGTGAAAGGGTTTTAATTCCTCGGGGCAGGCATTGTGAGCCTCTGCCCAGTTACCGGTTAGGACACATCTTTTTACTAAGGATAACGTGGGGTCGCTGGCCGTCCAGGCTCTGATTTGGCGAGCCGTCATGGGCGAACCTGTGGACTCAAAGGCATTGATTGCCATGACTATCTCACAGTCCTGTTCATCAGACCCTTCCGTGGTCGCCAAGGGTATCTTGCTGAGCGCTTCGGCACAGTTGCCTGTGCCTGGTCTGTGCCTTATGGTATAGTCGTAGGACGCCAGCATGAGTGCCCACCGTTGAATTCGCGCTGAGGCGTTGGCATTTATTGCCTTGCTCTCGGATAGGAGGGACGTGAGGGGCTTGTGGTCGGTTTCTAATGTGAGCTTGGCCCCAAAAAGGTATTGGTGCATCTTTTTTGACACCGTACACGCACGCGAGCGCCTCCTTCTCTACCATTCCGTACCCACGCTCCGCCCGCGAAAGTGACCTGGAGGCATAAGCTACGGGTTGTAATTTGCCCGCACTATTGACATGTTGCAAAACGCACCCGACCCCATACGCTGACGCATCGCATGTGAGAACTAGCTTTTTACCTGGGTCAAATAAAGTCAAAACTGTTGGAACACAGAAGGTTGCATGCCTTATTGAAGGCGCGTTCCTGGGCGTCCCCCCAAAACCAGTCGCACCCCTTTCTGAGTAGCACATGGAGAGGCTCCAGCAGCATGCTTAAGTTCTGCATAAAGTTCCCAAAGTAATTGAGTAGCCCGAGAAAGGCGCACAGTTCTGAAATATTCCGGGGCCTGGGTGCCAGGCGAATTGTTTCTGTTTTGGACTCTGTTGGGCGGATTCCATCAGCGGCAATCCTTCTGCCCAAAAATTCAACCTCGGGTGCGAGAAACAGGCACTTGGATTTCTTGACTTGTAGGCCTACCCGATCCAACCGCTTTAGTACTTCCTCCAAATTACGGAGATGGGAGTTGGTGTCCCTGCCCGTGATAAGTATGTCGTCTTGAAATACAACCGTCCCCGGGATGGACTTGAGCAGACTCTCCATGTTGCGCTGGAATATGGCAGCTGCCGACCTGATGCCGAATGGGCATCGATTGTACATGAAAAGGCCTCGATGTGTGTTGATGGTGGTGAGTAGCTTGGATTCCTCGGTCAATTCTTGTGTCATATACGCAGATGTGAGGTCTAATTTTGAGAAAGGTTTACCTCCAGCCAATGTGGCAAATAAGTCCTCCGCTCTGGGCAGCGGGTACTGGTCCTGTAGGGAGACTCTGTTTATGGTAGATTTGTAGTCCCCACAGATTCGTACGGATCCATCAGCCTTCATGACTGGGCGATGGGACTTGCCCAGTCGCTAAATTCCACAGGTGATATAATGCCTTCCCGCAGAAGCCTGTCTAGTTCGTGTTCAATCTTTTCCCTCATCACATAGGATACAGCTCTGGCCTTGTGATGGACCGGTCTAGCATTCTGTATCATGTAGATTTTGACTTTGACCCCTTTGAAAGTGCCCACACCTGGCTGAAAGAGTTGTTCAAATCACTTTATAACTGTTGAGCAGGAGGTCCGTTCCTCTAATGACATGGCATGGACATCATCCCATTTCCAGTTTAGTTTTGCCAGCCAGCTTCTCCCCAGCAGTATTGGGGGGTCTCTGGGGATAATCCACAGGGGAAGTCGGTTCACTGTCCCTTTGTGTGTGACAGAGAGCATGGCGCTGCCGAGGACTGGTACAATTTCTTTGGTATAGGTCCTTAGTGTGGTGTCAACCCTTGTGAGGTTTGGCCTGTCTCTTTTATGCGGCGACAGATGTTCAAATTGTTGAGCGCCCATGAGAGATTGACTCGCTCCCGTATCCAGCTCCATGTTGACAGATATCCCGTTGAGTAGGACCCTCATCATTATAGGAGGCATCCTGTTGTAGGAGCAGCGGTCATTGATCGTGGTGACCCGCTGTACACCAGTGTCCTGGGTACTGTCTCCACCATCTTCTGGTCCGCTTTCCGACCCATCCGATTCGTATACCAGCCGAGCTGCCGTTTTTTTGCACATGCGGGCCAAATGCCCTGTATATTCACAATTTCTGCAAACAGCTTGCTGAAATCGACATCCCCTTGCCGAGTGCCCACCCCCACACCTCTAGCACAGACCTGTTCCATTGTTCAAAGAGTTTCCAAAGAATGAGCCGCGTCTGGCTGATCTCTCTTGAGCTTCTCTCAGTTTGTAGTTGATTGCTCGCATTGTGGGTTGATGAGGTGTGAACGGCCATTCCTGTGGCCCTTGATGGCTTCTGCCTGCTGTCGAGAACCTGTTCTCCCGGTTTTGTCTGTGTGTGGGGGTAGCAGCTTGTTTAGTGCTGTGAACTTCTTGTTCCAATATTTCGTTAGTTGTCGTACCTGCATTGTAAATCAACCTCGTTTCTTCTTCCCCTACCAAGAATGTCTGTGCAACCAGTGCTGCTGCCTCTAAGGTCAGGTTCTTGGTCTCTATGAGCTTTCGGAATATGCCTGCGTGGCCTATTCCTTCAATGAAAAAGTCTCTCAGCATTTTTCTCCTCAGTTCATCGGAGAACTCACATAAACTAGCCAACCTCCGAAGTTCCGCCACGAAGTCGGGTATGCTCTGGCCCACACAGCGTCTGTAGTTGTAGAACCTGTGTCTGGCCATGTGTAGGCTGCTCGCTGGCTTCAGGTGGTCTCTTACCAGTGTGCTCAATACTTCAAACGACTTGCTTGCTGGTTTCTCGGGTGCCAACAGATCCTTCATTAAAGCGTATGTTTTCAAGCCACAGCTGGTCAAGAGATGGGCTCTTCTCTTGTCTGCCTTATCGTTGCCTAACCAGTCTTTGGTTACAAAGCTTTGCTGGAGCCTTTCTATAAAGTCCTCCCAATTGTCTCCCGCATTGTACTTTTCATCTGATCCGTTGTTCGCCATTCTGTGGATTCTGTAATCCCATAACTCGTCGCCACTGTAAAGTCCTGTCCCCTCAGTACAGATTCATACGAGGCATGTAGTGAAGTCAAGGTCACTCTGGACCTGCACCTTTATTTCACAGCTCTGGAATGCTGCACTTGCCTGAGACCTGTCCTTATATACCTGTCTCTTGCAAGTGCACCCCTGGTGGTAAGGTATGCTGGTGGTTACAGATCATATCTTATTACAGTCATGTATAGCATGTATAGCATGTTAGGATATAGTTATATATAATAATGTAAGATACCTGACAGCGCCCAGTGCTGGGCAAAATTGGGGCCATAGATTGGTGAAAGGAGCAGACACAATTTTAAAAGGGTGGAGGAACAGAGAGCCTTGAGGGTGTATGTCCAAAAGTCTTTGAAGGTGGCTGACAAGTTGAGAAGGCTGTTAAAAGGGCATGTGGGATCCTTGGCTTTATAAACAGCGGCAGAGAGTACAAAAGCAAGGAAGTTATGCTAAACATTTATAAATCACTGGTTCGGCACCAGCTGGAGTATTGTGGCTAATTCTGGGCACCACACTTTTGGAAGGATATCAAGGCCTTAGCAAGGGTGCAGAGTGGATTTACTAAAATGGCACCAGGGATGAAAGATTTTAGTTGCATGGAGAGGTTAAACTAGGGTTGTTTTCCTTAAAGCAGAGAAGGTTAAGAGGTGATTTGTTAGAAGTGTTTAAAATCTTGAAGGATTTTGATACAGTAAATAAGGACAAATGGTTTCCAGTGGCAAAGGGTCGGTTACCAGAGGGTACAGATTTAATGGAATTGGCAAAAGAACCTGAGGTGAGATGAGGAAAGAAAAATTATGCAACGAGTTGTTGTGATTTGGAATACACTACCTGAAAGGGTGGTGAAAGCAGATTCACTAATAAATTTTAAAGGGGAATCGAATAAATACTTGACATTTTTTTTTAGGGCTACGGGGAACTGGCACAGGCACGATGCGTCAAATGCACAGTATCATTCCATGATTCTATTAAATGTTTTTCCTAATAATTTGAAAGCTAGTTAGAGAATGCATTTTAGAAAGTTTCACATGTAAGTTGTTTCATTTTTACTTCAGAGTGATAGAGCTTAGCTGACTAGAGACACGCACATGGGCAGACAAAGGTAGACAGTTCATCACCTGAGTTTCTTTTGCTTACATTTTGTTTATGTCTCTACTTATCTGTAGAATAACTCCACGAGGCCTAGTGCTGTGCTTGAACTGCTGTGACCTTAGTCTCTTTATTGTAACCCAGACTGAGGCAGCAATGTGGTGACCAGCCTTTTATACAGCTCTTGCCTGGGCCTCCCACAGTTTCACCCTCTAGTGGTACCAGCATAGTATATACAGAGTATACATATATGACAACATTTCCCCCCAAAGTCTTTGATGCGAGTTAGTTACAGGTTGAGGCGATCCGGAACTCTGCATTCCCTGGTTGATCACTTCTGGCATGGGTGAGTTGGTTGGGCCACTGCTGTCTTACAGCGCTGTTGGTCTGACTGGACTGTTGGAGATGGTGGGATCATCCTCGTGGGTGGCAGCTAGGTCTGTGCTGATTGGGTGTGTGTAGGTGGATCACTGAAGGTAAGGTCCTCTCCCAGTAGTTCCTGGTTACCTGTAAATCGCAATTTGCTCTGGTCCAAATGCTTTCTGCATGTTTGTCCGTTAAGCAGTTTGACAACAAACACTCTATTCCCCTTCTTAGCTAAAACAGTGCCAGCGACCCATTTGGGGCCATGACCGTGATTCAGCACAAACACCGGTGGTCGTTTACAGTGATGTCGCATGATACAGCTGCGCGATGATGGTACATGTTTTGCCAATAACGCCTGGTTTCCACCTGGTCATTGAGGTCAGAGTGGGTTAAGGAGAGCCTGGTTTTGACTGCACGTTTCATTAGTAACTCTGCAGGGGGGACCCCGGTAAGCGAATGGGGTCGTGTCCTGTAATTGATTAGCACCCGGGATAGCCGGGTTTGTAAGGAGCCTTCCGTGACGTGTTTCAAGCTCTGCTTTATGGTTTGGACTGCCCACTCCGCTTGGCCGTTAGATGCGGGCTTGAACGGGGCAGACCTGACATGCTTGATGCCATTGCGGGTCATGAATTCATTGAATTCCGAGCTGGTGAAACACAGACCATTGTCGCTGACCAGAACGCGGAGCTTGAAACACGTCACGGAAGGCTCTTTACAAACCCGGCTATCCCGGGTGGCAAACATGGCCCTGAGGCTTTCAATGGTGGCGGTGGACGTGCTGGATGCCATTATTACACATTCTTCCATTTAGAGTAGGTGTCCACTACAACGAAGAACATTTTTCCTAGAAAGGGGCCTGCATAATCCACGTGGATCCTGGACCATTGTTTTGAGGGCCAGGACCACAGACTAAGTGGAGCCTCCCTGGGGGCATTGCTCAATTGTGAGCAATTGTTACACTGGCGCACGCACGACTCCAGATACGAGTCAATGACGGGCCACCAGACATGGGACCTGGCGATAGCCTTCACCATGACTATGCCTGGTGGGCACTGTGTAGGTCGCGTATAAAGGTTGCCCTGCCTTTTTTGGGCAGGACGACGCGGTTGCCCCATAAGAGGCAATCCGATTGGATGGACATTTTGTCTTTACGACGGTGAAAGGGCTTTATTTCACCTTGCATTTCTCTTTGGACCGCTGATCAGCCTCCATTGAGGACCCAACTTTTTACAAGAGATAACACGGAGTCCTGGTTGGTCCAGGTCCTGATCTGGCGGGCCGTTATGAGTGACCCTTCGCTTTCGAAGACATCCATGATCAGGCACAGGTCTGCGCCATTTTCACCCCAGTGGTGGGCAACGATAGCCAGCTGAGGGCATCGGCGCAGTTCTCAGTGCCTGGTCTATGGCGAATCGTATAATCGTAGGCCGACAGTGTTAGTGCCCATCTTTGGATTCGCGACGAAGCATTGGTGTTTATGCCTTTGCTTTCCGAAAACAGTGAGATTAGGGGCTTGTGGTCGGTTTCTAACTCGAACCTGAGTCTGAACAAATACCGGTGCATTTTTTTTACCCCATAGACACATGCCAAAGCCTCCTTCTCGACCATACTGTAGGCTCTTTCAGCCTTGGATAGACTTTTAGATACACATGCAACCGGTTGGAGTTTGCCCACTACATTTGCTTGCTGTAAAACACACCCGACACCGTATGACGACGCGTCACATGCTAAAACTAGACATTTGCCTGGGTCACACAATACAAGCAACTTGTTCGAACACAGCAAGTTTCTGACTTTTTTTTGAAAAACGTTTTTGATGCGTGTTAATTTTTTCGCCAACTCAGCCAGCTCCTGGGTCATGTGAGCGGAGATTAGATCCAGCTTGGTGAACACCTTTCCCCCTGCTAATGTCGCAAAGAGTTCATCAGCTTTGGGTAGCGGGTACTGGTCCTGTAATGAAACTCAGTTGATCGTTACCTTGTAGTCGCCGCAGATTCTGACTGTGCCATCGCTCTTAAGTACCAGAACAATTGGGCTGGTTCACTCGTTGAATTTGACTGGTGATATGATTCCCTTGTGTTGAAATCTGTCCAATTCGATCTCCACTTTCTTCCTCATCATGTACGGGACCGCTTGAGCCTTGTGATGAACAGGCTGCGCCTCGGGGACCAAGTGGATCTGCACTTTGGCACCTGTGAAGTTGCCGATGCCTGGTTCAAATAGGGATGGGAACTTGCTCAGCACTTGAGCACAGGAAGCATCGTCCACTGAAGATAGTACTTTGACATCTTCCCAGTTCCACCAAATCTTCCCCATCCAGCTTCTGCCAAACAGCATTGGCCCGTCGCCTGGTACAACCCACAGTGGCAATTCGTGTATCTTTCCATCATAGGATACTTTTACGTTCGCACTGCCGATAACTGGGATCAGTTCCTTGGTGTAAGTGCGCAGCTTTATCTGAATCGGGCTCAGCTTGTGTCTTTGTTCTTTGTTGCCCCACAGCCTCTCAAATGCCTTCTGGCTCATAAATGACTGACTCGCCCCCGTGTCCAACTCCATGGAAACAGGAATGCCATTTATCTTGAATTTCATCATCATGGGGGGACTTTTGGTAGTGAAGAATTGCACCCCGTGCACTGCTTCTTCGGGCTGAGTCGCCTCTTTAGCTTGTACTTTGTGATCCTTGCTGGATTGGAAACCTCCTGCCAACTCCTCTGCCATGTTTTGAGTCACAGTTCTTCTGCACATTCACTGTGGGTGGCCCTTTTGGCCACAGCCTTTGCACACATAGTGTCTGAATCGATACAGACGGGCCAATGGTTACCCCCCGCAACGCCAGCATGTTAAACGATTCACATTTACACCCCTTGGCGGACTCTGAGTCAGACTAATTCTTTGATCAACAGTTATTTTTTGCACAGTACTTGCCAGTGAATTTTGATTCTGGGAGAATCTAAACGTTGAGGTCGTGAACGCCTGGCTTATGATAGTTCGCTTCACATCCCATCCCGTCGCGAAAACGTCCTGCAACACATTGTTGAGGAGTTCGCCAAATTCGCATGATTCCGTGAGCCTTTGTAGGTCTGAGACATATTCCACTAAATCCCGGCCCTCGGTGCAGCGGTGTGTGTAGAAGTGATACCAGGTCAGCGAAACCCGAGTAAACTTTTCTAAACTACCAACGGCAGCCATCTCTGCGTGTAAGTCCATGATCTGTTCTCGTCGCCAGTTAATACGCCTCTACTTATCTGTAGAATAACTCCACGAGGTCTAATGCTGTGCTTGAACTGCTGTGACCTTAGTCTCTTTATTGTAACCCAGAGTGAGGTAGCAATATGATGACCAGCCTTTTATACAGCTCCTGTCTGGGTCTCAATCACATCAGTTCAAGCACAACACTAGGCCTAGTGGAGTTATTCTACAGATAAGTAGAGACATATTAGTTTACATATTCCGGGCCCCAGCAAAATGCACTTATGCTCCAGAATCATGCACTCAGTGCTATATCAAACCATAGCAGCCACCCCCACCCGCCCCCGCACCCCGCCGCCCCCCCGCCCAAACCAGAGGATCGCCACTACAGTGCTGCCAAACTCCAAAGTCACCGCTCTCAGTACTAGTAAAAATCTCAGAATGCCACATAACAAGAGCACAATTCAACTTATTCAATCACCTAAATCAATGAATGTACTTAACATGGTATAGCAGACCTGGTGTTATAAAACAGCATAACAACCCAGTAATTCCTGGAATGTCCTTTTGGGAATAGACCACCTCCCCCCTCCCCACTTCCTGTGGTATTAACAAATACTACAAAGTCTCAATACCCCACCACAGTGTTGCCAAACTCTAAGATCCCCCCCGTATCTCTCCCCCCCACCCCCCACAACACCCCACCTGTGCTACTAAAGCTTAGGACTGCACTCCCATTGCTGCTAAACTCCATGCCTCAACATCTCAACGCTAGTACATCATGCCTACCACTTCGCTGTGGATCCTGGGCTTTAACAAACGTAAGATATAAAAAATGAGCCCATAAATAATGGAACAAAAATAATAATCAAGGCCCCTGATATCATTTTCAAGGAAATAATTAAAGAATTGGAGAATTCACTAGTGACAATTTCAGTATACAATTTGACGGGCAGAACAGAGCTTACACCATATATGAGAATATGGTCCATTGGGAACTGCAAAAATTGTTAAAATTGTCTAGCATCTGGCAGTTTTGGTAATGTAACTGATTGCAATGCGATCGTCTTCACTGCCAAAAGCGATTTTTAAATTGAGTAACATTGGATACCAGGAATATAGATACAGGCATCTCTGGGGGTACTTGTGCATGAAACACAAAAGGATAGTGTAAAGTCCTGTCCCCTCAGTACAGATTCACACGAGGCATGTAGTGAAGTCAAGGTCACTCTGGACCTGCACCTTTATTTCACAGCTCTGGAATGCTGCACTTGCCTGAAACCTGTCCTTATATACATTTCTCTTGCAAGTGCACCCCTGGTGGTAAGGTATGCTGGTCATTACAGATCACATCTTATTACAGTCATGTATAGCATGTTAGGATACAGTTGTATGTAATGATGTAAGATACATGACATCACCCTTCCCCAAGGTCTTATTGTCTTTATAGGTTCAGTCTCTCAGGTGGTCTACGCTCTCGCATGGAATGTCTGAGTTGTGGTTCAGTTGTTTGCCTTGGTGTCTGTTTTTCTTTGGGTGTGGTTGCTGATATCTCGCCTGGGCTGTCTGTTTCGATTGGTGTGATTGTTGTTGACTCGCCTGGGCTGTCTGTTGGGATTGCCCTTTCCTCAGGTTGTTCCCTCTTTCTGTCCACCAGGTGTGGTACGAGTTCCACATTGTAGTCTGCCTCTGGTTCCACAGTGTTGTTGGTAAATCTGCTTTTGACTTAGTCTACATGCCTCCGGCAGGTTTTGCCATTGTCCATTTGTACTACCAGTAGCCTGTTTCCTTCCTTGCCCGTTACTGTCCCTGCAAGCCATTTGGGACCCCTGCCATAGTTTAGTACAAACACTTTGTCCCCTATCTCATTCCATCTCCCCCTCGAATTTCTGTCATGGTACTCAGTCGGCTTATGGCGCTTTGCCTCAACGATTTCGTGCATGTCTGGGAGGATTAATGAGAGCCTTGCTTTTAAAGTCCTTTTCATCAACAGTTGCGCGGGGGGGGGATCCCAGACAGTGAGTGCGGACGAGATCTGTATGCTAGCAGCAGTCGCGACAGGCGACCCTGCAACGTGGGACCTTGGATTTTAAGCATGCCTTGTTTAATGATTTGCACTGCTCTCTCCGCCTGGCCGTTGGAGGCCGGCTTGAAAGGTGCCGTCTTGACGTGATTTAAGCCGTGGTCAATTCTAAAGTCTTGGAATTCCGCGCTGGTGAAGCACAGACCATTGTCACTGACCAATATGTCAGGGATTCCGTGCGTTGCAAACATGGTTGTGAGGCTCTCCACAGTGGTGGAGATTGTGCTCGAGTTTAAAATGGTGCATTCGATCCACTTTGAAAATGCATCTACAACTACGAGGAACATTTTGCCCATGAATGGGCCGGCATAGTCTACGTGCACCCGCGACCACGGTTTGGTAGGCCAGGGCCAGGGGCTCAGTAGAGCCTCCCTGGGGGCATTGCTGAGTTGGACACAAATGGTGCACCTTCGGATGCAGAGCTCCAGGTCTGCGTCAATACCAGGCCACCAGACGTGGGATCTGGCTATGGCCTTCACGAGAACGATCCCCGGGTGCTCGTGGTGGAGCTCCCGGACAAATGCCTCTCTGCCTCGCAGAGGCATGACTACTCGGCTGCCCCACATCAGGCAGTCTGCTTGTAGTGATAGCTCATGCATGCGCCTGTGAAAGGGTTTTAATTCCTCGGGGCAGGCATCGCGAGCCTCTGCCCAGTCACCGGTTAGGACACATCTTTTTACTAAGGATAATGTGGGGTACGCTGGCCGTCCAGGCTCTGAAATGGCGAGCCGTCATGGGTGAACCTGTGGACTCAAAGGCACTGATTGCCATGACTATCTCACAGTCCTGTTCGTCAGACCCTTCCGTGGTCGCCAGGGGTGGCCTGCTGAGCGCGTCGGCACAGTTGTCTGTGCCTGGTCTGTGCCTTATGGTATAGTCGTAGGACGCCAGCATGAGTGCCCACCGTTGAATTCGCGCCGAGGCGTTGCCGTTTATTGCCTTGCTCTCGGATAGGAGGGACGTGAGGGGCTTGTGGTCGGTTTCTAACGCGAACTTGGCCCCGAAAAGGTATTGGTGCATCTTTTTGACACCATACACGCACGCGAGCGCCTCCTTCTCTATCATTTCGTACCCGCGCTCCGCCCGCGAAAGTGACCTGGAGGCATAAGCTATGGGTTGTAATTTGCCCACACTATTGACATGTTCATGTTCATGAAGGGGAAATCATGTTTAATTAATTAACTGGAATTCTTTGAGGATATAACGAGCATGGTGGATAGAGGTGAATCGATGGATGTGGTGTATTTAGATTTCCAGAAGGCATTCAACAAGGTGCCACACAAAAGGTTATTGCAGAAGATAGAGGTAAGCGGAGTCAGAGGAAATGTATTAGCATGGATAGAGAATTGGCTGGCGAACAGAAAATAGAGAGTCGGGATAAATGGGTCCTTTTCGGGTTGGAAATCGGTGGTCAGTTGTGTGCCACAGGCATCGGTGCTGGGACAACTGTTTACAATATACATAGATGATCTGGAAGAGGGGACAGAGTGTAGTGTAACAAAATTTGCAGATGACTCAAAGATTAGTGGGAAAGCGGGTTTTGTAGAGGACCCAGAGAGGCTGCAAAGTGATTTGGATAGGTTAAGCGAATGGGCTAAGGTTTGGCAGATGGAATACAATGTCGGAAAGTGTGAGGTCATCCACCTTGGGAAAAAAAACAGTAAAAGGGAATATTATTTGAATGGAAAGAAATTACAACATGCTGCGGTGCAGAGGGACCTGGGAGTCCTTGTGCATGAATCTCAAAAAGTTAGTTTGCAGGTGCAGCAGGTAATCAGGAAGACGAATGGAATGTTGGCCTTCATCGCGAGAGGGATGGAGTACAAAAGCAGGGAGGTCCTGCTGCAACTGTATAGGGTATTGGTGAGGCCGCACCTGGAGTACTGCGTGCAGTTTTGGTCACCTGACTTAAGGAAGGATATACTGGCTTTGGAGTGGGTATAGAGACGATTCACTAGGCTGATTCCGGAGATGAGGGGGTTACCTTATGATGATAGATTGAGTAGACTGGGTCTTTACTCGTTGGAGTTCAGAAGGATGAGGGGTGATCTTATAGAAACATTTAAAATAATGAAAGGGATAGACAAGATAAAGGCAGAGAGGTTGTTTCCACTGGTAGGGGAGACTAGAACTAGGGGGCACAGCCTCAAAATACGGGGGAGCCAATTTAAAACCGAGTTGAGAAGGAATTTCTTCTCCCAGAGGGTTTTGAATCTGTGGAATTGTCTGCCCAAGGAAGCAGTTGAGGCTAGCTCATTGAATGTATTCAAGTCACAGATAGATAGATTTTTAACCAATAAGGGAATTAAGGGTTACGGGGAGCGGGCGGGTAAGTGGAGCTGAGTCCACAGCCAGATCAGCCATGATCTTGTTGAATGGCGGAGCAAGCTCGAGGGGCTAGATGGCCTACTTCTGTTCCTAATTCTTATGTTCTTATGTTGCAAAACGCACCCGACCCCATACACTGACGCATCGCATGTGAGAACTAGCTTTTTACCTGGGTCAAAGAAAGTCAAAACACTGTTGGAACACAGACGGTTGCATGCCTTATTGAAGGCGCGTTCCTGGGCGTCCCCCCAAAACCCCTTCCTGAGTAGCACGTGGAGAGGCTCCAGCAGCGTGCTTAAGTTCTGCATAAAGTTCCCAAAGTAATTGAGTAGCCCGAGAAAGGCGCGCAGTTCTGAGACATTCCGGGGCCTGGGTGCCAGGCGAATTGCTTCTGTTTTGGACTCTGTTGGGCGGATTCCATCAGCGGCAATCCTTCTGCCCAAAAATTCAACCTCGGGTGCGAGAAACAGGCATTTAGATTTCTTGACTCGTAGGCCTACCCAATCCAACCGCTTTAGTACTTCCTCCAAATTACGGAGATGGGAGTCGGTGTCCCTGCCCGTGATAAGTATGTCGTCTTGAAATACAACCGTCCCCGGGATGGACTTGAGCAGACTCTCCATGTTGCGCTGGAATATGGCAGCTGCCGACCTGATGCCGAATGGGCATCGATTGTACATGAAAAGGCCTCGATGTGTGTTGATGGTGGTGAGTAGCTTGGATTCCTCGGTCAATTCTTGCGTCATATACGCAGATGTGAGGTCTAATTTTGAGAAAAGTTTACCTCCAGCCAATGTGGCAAATAAGTCCTCCGCTCTGGGCAGCGGGTACTGGTCCTGTAGGGAGACTCTGTTTATGGTAGATTTGTAGTCCCCACAGATTCGTACGGATCCATCAGGTTTCATGACTGGGACGATGGGACTTGCCCAGTCGTAAATTCCACAGGTGGTATAATGCCTTCCCGCAGAAGCCTGTCTAGTTCGTGTTCAATCTTTTCCCTCATCACATAGGGTACAGCTCTAGCCTTGTGATAGACCGGTCTAGCATCCTGTGTGATGTAGATTTTGACTTTGGCCCCTTTGAAAGGGCCCACACCTGGCTGAAAGAGATGTTCAAATCGCTTTATAACTGTTGAGCAGAAGGTCCGTTCCTCTAATGACATGGCATGGACATCATCCCATTTCCAGTTTAGTTTTGCCAGCCAGCTTCTCCCCAGCAGTGCTGGGGGGTCTCAGGGGACAATCCACAGGGAAAGTCGGTTCACTGTCCCTTTATGTGTGACAGAGAGCATGGCGCTGCCGAGGATGGTACGATTTCTTTGGTATAGGTCCTTAGTTTCGTGTCGACCCTTGTGAGTTTTCGTCTGTCTCTTTTATGCGGCCACAGTTGTTCAAATTGTTGAGCGCCCATGAGAGATTGACTCGCTCCCGTATCCAGCTTCATGTTGACAGATATCCCGTTGAGTAGGACCCTCATCATTATAGGAGGCATCCTGTTGTAGGAGCAACGGCCATTGATCGTGTTGACCCGCTGTACATCGGTGTCCCGGGTACTGTCCCCACCATCTTCTAGTCCACTTTCCGACCCATCCGATTCGTATACCAGCCGAGCTGCCGTTTTTTTGCACATGCTGGCCAAATGCCCTGTATATTCACAATTTCTGCAAACAGCCTGCTGAAATCAACATCCCCTTGACGAGTGCCCACCCCCACACCTCCAGCACAGACCTGTTCCATTGTTCAAAGTGTTCCCAAAGAATGAGCTGCGTCTGGCTGATCTCTCTTGAGCTTCTCTCAGTTTGTAGTTGATTGCTCGCATTGTGGGTTGATGAGGTGTGAACGGCCGTTCCTGTGGCCCTTGATGGCTTCTGCCTGCTGTCGAGAGCCTGTTCTCCCGGTTTTGTCTGTGTGTGGGGGTAGCAGCTTGTTTAGTGCTGTGAACTTCTTGTTCCGATATTTCGTTAGTTGTCGTACATGCATTGTAAATCAACCTCGTTTCTTCTTCCCCTACCAAGAATGTCTGTGCAACCAGTGCTGCTGCCTCTAAGGTCAGGTTCTTGGTCTCTTGAGATTTCGGAATATGCCTGCGTGGCCTATTTCTTCAATAAAAAAGTCTCTCAGCATTTCTCTCCTCAGTTCATCGGAGAATTCACATAAACTAGCCAACTTCCGAAGTTCCGCCACGAAGTCGGGTATGCTCTGGCCCACACAGCGTCTGTAGTTGTCGAACCTGTGTCTGGCCATGTGTAGGCTGCTCACTGGCTTCAGGTGGTCTCTTACCAGTGTGCTCAATTTTTCAAATGACTTGCTTGCTGGTTTCTCAGGTGCCAACAGATCCTTCATTAAAGCGTATGTTTTCGAGCCACAGCTGGTCAAGAGTTGGGCTCTTCTGTTGTCTGCCTTATCATCGCCTAACCAGTCTTTGGTTACTAAGCTTTGCTGGAGCCTTTCTATAAAGTCCTCCCAATTGTCTCCCGCATTGTACTTTTCATCTGATCCGTTGTTCGCCATTCTGTGGATTCTGTAATCCCGTAACATGTCGCCACTGTAAAGTCCTGTCTCCTCAGTACAGATTCACACGAGGCATGTAGTGAAGTCAAGGTCACTCTGGACCTGCACCTTTATTTCACAGCTCTGGAATGTGGCACTTGCCTGAGACCTGTCCTTATATACCTGTCTCTTGCAAGTGCACCCCTGGTGGTAAGGTATGCTGGTCGTTACAGGTCATATCTTATTACAGTCATGTATAGCATGTTAGGATACAGTTATATGTAATGATGTAAGATACATGACAGTGGAAGCAAGTCATCCTCATTCGAGGGACAGCCTATGATGATGTTACAACACTCAGCATGCACCCGTGCTTACAACCTCTGGAAATATTTTTGAATGATTGCAAGACTGGTCATTCATAGAATATGCCAGGACATGCTATTGTGAGGTCTGGCTTTCCAATGGAAAATTACTAAGCTTGAAAACTTCCATCGAAACCATTTTTAGAAACGTCGAAACATAGAAATTAGTTGCAGGAGTAGGCCATTCGGCCCTTCGAGCCTGCACCACCATTCAATAAGATCATGGCTGATCATTCAACCTCAGTACCCCTTTCCTGTTTTCTCTCCATACCCCTTGATCCCTTTAGCTGTAAGGGCCATATCTAACTCCCTCTTGAATATAGCTAACAAACTAGCCTCAACAACTTTCTGCGGTAGAGAATTCCACAGGTTAACAACTCTCTGAGTGAAGAAGTTTCACCTGATTTCGGTCCTAAATGGCTTACCCCTTATTCTTAGACTGTGACCCCTGGATCTGGAACTCCCCAGCAATGGGAACTTTCTTCCTGCCTCTAACTTGTCCAATCCCATCAGAATTTTATTCATTTCTATGAGATCCCCTCTCATTCTTCGAAACTCCAGTGGCTATAAGCCCAGTTGATCCAATCTCTCCTCATGTCAGTCCTGCCATCCCAGGAATCAATCTGGTGAACCTTCGCTGTACTCCCTCAATAGCAAGAATGTCCTTCCTCAGATTAGGATACCAAAACTGAACACAATATTCCAGGTGTGGCCTCACCAAGGCTCTGTACAACTGCAGTAAGACCTCCCTGCTCCTATACTCAAATCCTCTAGCTCTGAAGGCCAACATGCCATTTGCCTTCTTCACAGCCTGCTGTACCTGCATGCCAAACTTCAATGACTGATGTACCATGACACCCAGGTCTCGTTGCACCTCCCCTTTTCTAATCTGTCACCATTCAGATAATATTCTGTCTTCCTGTTTTTGCCACCAAAGTGAATAACCTCACATTTATCCACATTATACTGCATCTGCCATGCATTTGCCCACTCACTTAACCTGTCCAAGTCACCCTGCAGTCTCTTAGCATCCTCCTCACAGCTCACACGCCACCCAGTTTAGTGTCATCTGCAAACTTGGAGATATTACACTCAATTCCTTCATCTAAATCATTGATGTATATTGTAAATAGCTGGGGCCCTAGCACTGAGCCCTGCGGCACCCCACTGGTCACTGCCTGCCATTCTGAAAAGGACCCGCTTATTCCGACTCTCTGTTTTCTGCCTGCCAACCAGTTCTCTATCCACGTCAGTACATTACCCTCAATACCATGTACTTTGATTTTGCACATCAATCTGTGTTGGACCTTGTCAAAAGCCTTTTGAAAGTCCAAATACACCACATCCACTGGTTCTCCCATGTCCACTCTACTAGCTACATCCTCAAAAAATTCCAGAAGATTTGTCAAGTGTGGTTTCCCTTTCATAAATCCATGCTGTCTTGGACCGATCCTGTCACTGCTTTCCAAATGTGCTGCTATTTCATCCTTAATAACTGATTCCAACATTTTCCCCACTACTGATGTCAGGCTAACCGGTCTATAATTACCTGTTTTCTCTCTCCCTCCTTTTTTAAAAAGCGGTGTTACATTAGCTACCCTCCAGTCCATAGCAACTGATCCAGAGTCGATATAGACTGTTGGAAAATGATCACCAATGCATCCACTATTTCTAGGGCCACTTCCTTAAGTACTCTGGGATGCAGCCTATTAGGCCCTGTGGATTTATCGGCCTTCAATCCCATCAATTTCCCTAACACAATTTCCTGACTGATAAGGATTTCCTTCAGTTCCTCCTTTTCGCTACACCCTCGAACCCCTAGTATTTCCGGAAGGTTATTTGTGTCTTCCTTAATGAAGACAGATCCAAAGTATTTGTTCAATTGGTCTGTCATTTCTTTGTTCCCCATTATAAATCTATCTGATTCTGTCTGCAAAGGACCTACGTTGGTCTTCACAAATCTTTTTCTCTTCACATATCTATAGAAGCTTTTGCAGTCAGTTTTTAAGTTCCCTGCAAGCTTCCTCTCATACTTTATTTCCCCACTTCTAATGAGACCCTTTGTCTTCCTCTGTTGAATTCTAAATTTCTCCCAGTCCTCAGGTTTGCTGCTTTTTCTTGCCAATTTATATGCCTCTTCCTTGGATTTAACACTATCCCTAATTTCCCTTGTTAGCCACAGTTAAGCTACCGTCCCCTTTTTATTTTTACTCCAGACAGGGATTTACAATTAACTGAAATTTGTTTTTTTCATATAAAAAATGCAAAAGATCTTACAATTCTTAATCTGCAACAATGTCAGTAGCTCCCACTAAAAAAAGATACAATTCTTCATCCCCAAATTGTAAACTTAACTGTTTTCCTCAAATCTGACTGGCTCACCAGCCATTTTGGAGCTGGGGCACACATAATTAAAACTGATACAAAAGCAAAATACTACCGATACTGGAATCTGAAATAAAAACAGAAAATGCTGGAAATCTCAGCAAGTCAGGCAGCATTTGTGGAGAGAGAAACAAGAGTTAACGTTTCAGGGAGATGACCCTTCGTCAGAACTGGCAAATGTTCAAAATGAACAGATTCTTAAGGAGCACTGAAAGGGGGAGGGGAGGAAAGAACAAAAGAGAAGGTCTGTGAAAGGGTGGAAGACGGGAGAGATTAGAGACACAAAAGGGATGATGGGCCGATTTGAGATGGCAATGCCAGAAGTTAGAATAAGATTAGTCTAAATACGGTGTGAATGGCGGAATAATTATCAGCTTTAATGGGAAACAGAGAGACAAAAATTATACAAGATTGGGGGGAGGTTTAAAAAAGGAAGCAAAGTATGGGCAGAGGTTATGGCCTGAAACTGTTGAACTTGATGTTGAGTCCAGAAGGCTGTAAAGTGCCTACACAAAAGATGAGGTGCTGTTCCTCGAGCTTGCATTGAGCTTCATTGGAGGCCGAGGATGGAGATGTCAGAGTGGGAGTGGAGCGAAGAATTAAAGTGACAGGTGACTGGAAGCTTGGGGTCACGGTTACATAGAAACATAGAAACATAGAAAATAGGTGCAGGAGCAGGCCATTCGGCCCTTCGAGCCTGCACCGCCATTCAATACGATCATGGCTGATCATTCCCTCAGTACCCCTTTCCTGCTTTCTCTCCATACCCCTCGATCCCTTTATCCGTAAGGGCCACATCTAACTCCCTCTTGAATATATCCAATGAACTGGCCTCAACAACTCTCTGCGGCAGGGAATTCCACAGGTTCACAACTCTCTGAGTGAAGAAGTTTCTCCTCATCTCGGTCCTAAATGGCTTACCCCTTATCCTTAGACTGTGTGACCTCTGGTTCTGGACTTCCCCAACATCGGGAACATTCTTCCTGCATCTAACCTGTCCAGTCCCGTCAGAATTTTATATGTTTCTATGAGATCCCCTCTCATCCTTCTAAACTCCAGTGAATACAGGCCCAGTCGATCCAGTCTCTCCTCATATGTCAGTCCTGCCATCCCGGGAATCAGTCTGGTGAACCTTCGCTGCACTCCCTCAATAGCAAGAACGTCCTTCCTCAGATTAGGAGACCAAAACTGAACACAATATTCCAGGTGAGGCCTCACCAAGGCCCTGTACAACTGCAGTAAGACCTCCCTGCTCCTATACTCAAATCCCCTAGCTATGAAGGCCAACAGACCATTTGCCTTCTTCACCACCTGCTGTACCTGCATGCCAACTTTCAATGACTGATGTACCATGACACCCAGGTCTCGTTGCACCTCCCCTTTTCCTAATCTGCTGCCATTCAGATAATATTCTGCCTTCCTGTTCTTGCCCCCAAAGTGGATAACCTCACATTTATCCACATTATACTGCATCTGCCATGTATTTGCCCACTCACCTAACCTGTCCAAGTCACCCTGCAGCCTCTTAGCATCCTCCTCACAGCTCACACCGCCACCCAGCTTAGTGTCATCTGCAAACTTGGAGATATTACACTCAATTCCTTCATCTAAATCATTGATGTATATTGTAAATAGCTGGGGTCCCAGCACTGAGCCCTGCGGCACCCCACTAGTCACTGCCTGCCATTCTGAAAAGGACCCGTTTATCCCGACTCTCTGCTTCCTGTCTGCCAACCAGTTCTCGATCCACGTCAGTACATTACCCCCAATACCATGTGCTTTAATTTTGCACACTGAACGGACTGAACGGAGGTGTTCCGCAAAGCGGTTACTCAATCTGCGTTTGGTCTCCCCAATGTAGAGCAGACCACATCGTGAGCAGCGAATACAGTATACCAAATTGAAAGAAGTACAAATAAATCGCTGTTTCACCTGGAAGGAGTATTTGGGACCCTGGACAGTGGGAAGGGAGGAGGTAAAAGGGCTGGTGTTGCATCTCCTGCATTTGCACGGGAAGGTGCCGTGGGAAGGGGAGGGGGGTACTGGGGGTGACTGCGGAATGGACCAGGGTGTCAGGAAGGGCGTGGTCCTTTCGGAATGCTGAGAGGGGAGGGGAGCGGAAGATGTGATTGGTGGTGGGATCATGCTGGAGGTGGCAGAAATGGCAGAGGATGATCCGTTGAACGTGGAGGCTGGTGGGGTGAAAGGTGAGGACAAGTCATGGTTCTGAGAGGGATGGGAAGGAGCGAGAGCAGAGGTGCGGGAAATAGAACAGACACGGTCGAGGGTCATGTTAACCACGGCGGAGGGGAGTTCCTTGGATGAGGAAAAGGGAAGACATGTCAGAGGCACTAGTGTGGAAGGTAGTATCATCAGAGCAGATGCGACGGAGACGGAGAAACTGGGAGAATGGAATGGAGTCCTTACAGGATGCGAGGTGGGAGGAAGTGTAGTCCAGGTAGCTGTGGGAGTCAGTGGGCTTATAGTGAATGTTTGTCAATAGTCTATCCCCAGAAATGGAGACAGGGAAGGGAAGAGTCGGAGATGGACCATGTGAAGGTGAGGGAAGGATGGAAATTGGATGCAAAGTGAATGAAATTTTCTAGTTCAGGGCTAGAGCAGGAAACGGCACCGATACAGTCATCAATGTACTGGAAAAAAAGGTGAGGGAGGGGACCCGAGTAGGACTGGAAAAGAGAATGTTCCACATATTCTACGAAAAGGCAGGCATAGCTAGGACCTATGCGGGTTCCCATCGCAACACCTTTAATTTGGAGGAAGTGAGTGGAGTTAAAGGAGAAGTTATTCAATGTGAGAACAAGTTCAGGCAGGCGGAGGAGGGTTGTGGTGGATGGGGTTTGGTTGGGCCTCTGCTCGAGGAAGAAGCGGAGCGCCCTCAGGCCATCCTAGTGGGGGATGGAAGTGTAGAGGGTGGACGTCCATAGTGAAAAGGAGATGGTTGGGGCCGGGAAACTGGAAACTGTTAAAGTGGCGGAGTGCGTCGGAGTAGCGGATGTAGGTGGTAAGAGAGTAGACAAGGGGAGAAAAAATAGAGTCGAGAGAGGAAGAAATAAGTTACGTGGGGCAAGAACAGGCTGAAACGATGGGTCTACCGGGGCAGCCCTGTGTGTGGATCTTGGGAAGGAGGTAGAAGCGGGCTGTGTGGTGTTGGGGAACTATGAGGTTTGTGGCTGTGGAGGGAAGATCTCCAGAGGAGATGAGGTGAGTGACAGTCTGGGAAATGATGGCTTGATGTTCAGTAGTGAGGTCATTGTCCAGGGCAGGTAGGAGGAGGTGTCAGAGAGTTGGTGATCAGCCTCTGCAAGTTAGAGGTCAGTTCGCCAAACAACAACAGCGTCACCCTTGTCAGCAGGTTTAATGACAAAGTTAGAGTTGGATCTGAGAGAACGGAGTGCTGCAAGTTAAGAGGGAGGTAGGTTGGATCTTGGCAGATACTTGATCAAACATGAAAAGGGAAACAGAAAGCAAAGAAGATGAACAAGGTAAAAGAGACAAATGGAAATCCCATCTGAAGGAAGGGCAGAACTTCTTCAAGGTGGGCATTCCTAGAAGAGAAGTGGCAGTGAATTACTAATTAAAACTGATCTCTGATTGGCCGGAAAACACTTCTCATGGCTGTTTTTTACTTCTAGCCAATCGGAAGCCAGAACTTTGTTGTTTTGTTTTGGCCATAATTAGAGGGTCCAGGCTAAATTTCTGATGTCTTTCTAGGCTAACTTAGAAAGCTATTTAATGAGATAACTTAACAGACATACCAAATGTACCAAAATCCTACTACGGTGGCCAGAGGGTTTATATTTTGAGAACTAAATTAATCATAATTTAGCCGCCCATGTCATTGAGCTGATTCAGCTATTGCTGAATAAGGGACAGCTTCCCCAGTTGCCTTCACAAACATTTGGAAATGTTGCTTCATGCTGCCAATTACTTTGATGATTGATCAGGAGGGACTGAATGATTTCTAAGTCAGGGTATAGCCCAATTTATTGCCATTTTAAAACACAATGGATCTGAATTAACCATGTAAACACACACCTACATCTTTTCATACCTAGCCTGAATGAATAAATTGCCTCCTTTCATTAACCTCCTGAATTTATTTGCATGTGATTAATCCTTCCATATCGAATTTGTCAGCTTGACTTATGAAAGAAAAGATTTGGATTTATATAGCACCTTTCACGACTACTGGACGTCTCAAAGCGCTTTACAGCCAATGAAGTACTTTAGGAGTGTCACTGTTGACACAAGAGTTCAATCCATTCTCTAACATTCTGCTCTTCCCTCAGACAGGATTTCCATTTGTCTCTTACCTTGTTCAAAACGGGTTGCTGCGCACGCTGCAGCAGAGCGGGACGCGACCGGTTACCGCTGCTAAACTCCCGCAGAATTTCGCAGGAGTCGTTAGCAGCACCGCACCTCGGCTAAAAGTCCTTTGCACCCCGTAATGGGAGGCGCAAACGCCACAAATATCTCCCTCTCTGTGTTTCTCTCCAGCATTTTTCCACAAATGTAATTTGAGTTACAGAAAGAGTGTGGGTTCAAAAAGCATCGGGTGGAAATTTATCAGATCTCCAGTTGGGCAGATTCTAAATAAGTACCTGCAATTTATAATGGACGCATTTAATTGTACTGGCAAACTGGCCAACATGCTCCACCCTTTGTTTCTGATTGGTCCCCTTGGAGGATAAGCCACACCCTGAGGTTTCACAGGAATATATAACTGAACCGCCCATCCCAAGGTCTCACTGACTTACATAGAAACATAGAAAATAGGTGCAGGAGTAGGCCATTCGGCCCTTCGAGCCTGCACCACCATTCAATAAGATCATGGCTGATCATTCACCTCAGTACCCCTTTCCTGCTTTCTCTCCATACCCCTTGATCCCTTTAGCCGTAAGGGCCATATCTAACTCCCTCTTGAATATATCCAATGAACTGGCATCAACAACTCTCTCTGGTAGAGAATTCCACAGGTTAACAACTCTCTGAGTGAAGAAGTTTCTCCTCATTTCAGTCCTAAATGGCTTACCCCTTATCCTTAGACTATGTCCCCTGGTTCTGGACTTCCCCAACATCGGGAACATTCTTCCTGAATCTAACATGTCCAGTCCTGTCAGAATTTTATATGTTTCTATGAGATCCCCTCTCATCCTTCTAAACTCCAGTGAATACAGGCCCAGTCGATCCAGTCTCTCCTCATATGTCAGTCCTGCCATCCCGGGAATCAGTCTGGTGAACCTTCGCTGCACTCCCTCAATCGCAAGAACGTCCTTCCTCAGATTAGGAGACCAAAACTGAACACAATATTCCAGGTGAGGCCTCACTAAGGCCCTGTACAAATGCAGTAAGACCTCCCTGCTCCTATATTCAAATCCCCTAGCTATGAAGGCCAACTTACAAATTGTAACTCTACACATTATAACTCTGCAACTTTGCAAATTGTAACTCGATCCACTTTGATTTCTTGAAACTACAGAGGACAGAGCTCCCCAGAAGACAGCAAGGGCCAGTCAAAGTGCATTACCCCAGTCCAAGTGCATGCCTCCCCCAGATAAAGTGCTTTACCCCAGCGCAAGTGCATCCTCTCCCCACCCCCTCCCCCACCCCACCATAGATGGGGCATTGTGTACAGATTGTTAACAGGTTTATTGGGAATGAAGTGAATTGTGACAGTGTCATGACTTCTGGATACCATCCACTCCAATGATGTCCCTTGTAGGGGGTTGGAAGAACGTGATCTGTCTTCCCCGAGTTCTCTCTCTCACCTCCGACCCCACCCGCGTCTCTCTCTTCCCCCAGCCTCTCTCTCTCTTCCCTCCCCCCAGCCTCTCTCTCGCCATTGGGCCTCTCCTCGCTGCCTTCAGGCCCAGGACAGCCGCCATCGGACCCAGACCTGCCGCCATCGAGCCCCCCCTTGCCACCATCAGACCCAGGACCGCCACCATCAGGCACCCCCTTGCCGCCATTGGGTCCCCCTCACCGCCATCAGGCCCAGGACCACCGCCATCAGGCCCCCCCTCGCCGCCATTGGGCCCATGCCAGCTGGGAGGGATAGAGTTGGAGCCTCAGGTCCTGCTTCTCAGCATCATGTGGATGGAATGATTCGGCCGGGAGGGGGCGGAGCTTCAGGGGGGGGTGGGTGGGTGGGGGGCGGGGGGGCGAGGTTTGTCGCATGTCGGTCAAAAAAGTGCAGTACAAATAGTTACATTGATTTATAATAGTACTTATTTTTCATTTTTAGTAAACTGAACAAAAGAGTTGTTTTAATTAAAGATGGGGAAACTAGTCCTTCCTGAGGTCAGCCATGAGGAGCTGGAATTCTATTTTATCCACCCCTACCAGCTACCACATTCAGTTCCGAACATGTTTAAGGTTGCTCTAAGGACATTCCAAGATATCAGAAACACAAAATCAACATTGTTTTTTGCCTTGTTCAAGATTATCTTGGCGAGTGAAGGGTATCCCCACACTACAGTGCATGCTCTCTGCCCATGGTCGACTGAATTTGACAGACGGTTACTGCAATTAAATACATGGCAGACAGGTCCACTGTGGGGCATCTGGCAGTGCACCCAGTCCTTAATGAGGAAGTGAGTCAACTTGTGAAGTAGCTCAGCATCTCCCTAAGCAATATGCTAACCATAATTTGCCCCAACTACAGTATTATTAGGAATGAACCTAGCCAAACCATTCACTTTCCTGCAATGCTTCTATGTCTGATAAGAACATAAGAAATAGGAGCAGGAATAGGCCATGTGGCCCCTCGAGCCTGCTCTGCCATTCAATAAGATCATGGCTGATCTGAATTACAGAGAAACATAGAAAAAAGGTGCAGGAGTAGGCCATTCGGCTCTTCGAGCCTGCACCACCATTCAATAAGATCATGGCTGATCATTCACCTCAGTATCCCTTTCCTGCTTTCTCTCTATACCCCTAGATCCCTTTAGCCGAAAGGGCCATATCTAACTCCCTCTTGAATATATCTAACGAACTGGCATCAATAACTCTCTGCGGTAGAGAATTCCACAGGTTAACAACTCTCTGAGTGAAGAAGTTTCTCCTCATCTCGGTCCTAAATGGCTTACCCCTTATCCTTAGACAGTGACCCCTGGTTCTGGACTTCCCCAACATCAGGAACATTTTTCCTGCATCTAACCTGTCCAGTTCCGACAGAATATTATATGTTTCTATGAGATCCCCTCTCATTCTTCTAAACTCCAGTGAATACAGGCCCAGTCGATCCAGTCTCTCCTTATATGTCAGTCCTGCCATCCCGGGAATCAGTCTGGTGAACCTTCGCTGCACTCCCTCAATAGCAAGAACGTCCTTCCTCAGATTAGGAGACCAAAACTGAACACAATATTCCGGGTGAGGCCTCACTAAGGCCCTGTACAACTGCAGTAAGACCTCCTTGCTCCTATACTCAAATCCCCTAGCTATGAAGGCTAACATGCCATTTGCCTTCTTCACCGCCAGCTGTATCTACATGCCAACTTTCAATGACTGATGTACCATGACACCCAGGTCTCGTTGCACCTCCCCTTTTCCTAATCTGCCACCATTCAGATAATATTCTGCCTTCATGTTTTTGCCACCAAAGTGGATAATCTCACATTTATCCACATTATACTGCATCTGCCATGCATTTGCCCACTCACCTAACCTGTCCAAGTTACCCTGCAGTCTCTTAGCATCCTCCTCACAGCTCACACAGCCACCCAGCTTAGTGTCATCTCCAAACTTGGAGATATTACACTCAATTCCTTCATCTAAATCATTGATGTATATTGTAAAGAGCTGGGGTCCCAGCACTGAGCCCTGCGACACCCCAATAGTCACTGCCTGCTATTCTGAAAAGGACCCGTTTAACCTGACTCTCTGCTTCCTGTCTGCCAACCAGTTCTCTATCCACGTCAATACATTACCATCAATACCATGTGCTTTAATTTTGCACACTAATCTCTTGTGTGGGACCTTGGCAAAAGCCTTTTGAAAGACCAAATACACCACATCCACTGGTTCTCCCTTGTCCACTCTATTAGTTACATCCTCAAAAAATTCCAGAAGATTTGTCAAGCATGATTTCCCCTTCATAAATCCATGCTGACTTGGACCGATCAAGTCACTGCTTTCCAAATGCGCTGCTATTTCATCTTTAATAATTGATTCCAATATTTTCCCCACTACTGATGTCAGGCTAACCGGTCAATAATTCCCCATTTTCTCTCTCCCTTCTTTTATAAAAAGTGGTGTTACATTAGCTACCCTCCAGTCCATAGGAACTGATCCAGAGTCGATAAGACTGTTGGAAAATCATCACCAATGCATCCACTATTTCTAGGGCCACTTCCTTAAGTACACTGGGATGCAGACTATCAGGCCCTGGGGATTTATCGGCCTTCAATCCCATCAATTTCCCTAACACAATTTCCTGACTAATAAGGATTTCCTTCAGTTCCTCCTTCTCGCTCGACCCTCAGTCCCCTAGTATTTCCGGAAGGTTATTTATGTCTTCCTTCGTGAAGACAGAACCAAAGTATTTGTTCAATTGGTCTGCCATTTCTTTGTGCCCCATTATAAATTCACCTGATTCTGACTGCAAGGGACCTGAGTTTGTCTTCACTAATCTTTTTCTCTTCACATATCTATGAAAGCTTTTGCAGTCAGTTTTTATGTTCCCAGCAAGCTTCTTCTCATAATCTATTTTCCCCCTCCTAATTAAACCCTTTGTCCTCCTCTGCTGAATTATAAATTTCTCCCAGTCCTCAGGTTTGCTGCTTTTTCTGGCCAATTTATATGCCTCTTCCTTGGATTTAACACTATTCTTAATTCCCCTTTTGTGTGAAAAAAATATAGTTGACTAGTAGTTGTGAGTAATATGTGGAACTGTGATTATTCACTTGGCTATACAACTAAATCAACTGAATTAAAAGGGATAATTTCTCTGCCCCAGTATTGGGCAGGCATTGTGCACCCAATGAGCACAGCGCCTGCCCAAGCTGAGCTGCAGCTAATTTTAGTATTTCAGAGTATTTCACATGGCCAGAATGCAATATCCACCCTCTGGAGAGGCCTTTAGTTGGTGAACCAGAGAGAGAAAAAAACGCAAACGACTGGCTACAGGCCTCAGAACTTGCTAGCTGCTGCTGAAGACCATTAGCCAGAACGTCACTAGTCCCAAAGATCTAGTGGGTGTTGTTAAAAAAAAAACTCCTTACCTAAGGAGTTGCGATGCATCTTCAGCTTTCTGCCTGGCCCCGTTAGACAGTCCAATCTAAGGGATGGATCTAGGACGAGGCCAATGCCAGTTTCTTGGGGTGTCCCTGTGTCTGGGCACCTTATAAATATCTGAGTGCTTGACCTGTGACCATGGCCTATACAGATCCTACGATGGATGCTGGTGCGCCCCCTCCCCCCATTATATAGAGTAGGTGGGGCTCTTTAACCATGGTTGCAAGCCACCTTGGAGAAGGTATGTTGAAGATAAAAAAAAAGCGCAAGGAAGGCAACGGGAAACTGTTGGACATTCTAGAGAGTTAAATGTTGGACATCTTGTTAATTGGGTTAATAATCAAACTTCTTTATATCGTGGAGCAACAGTTTTTCCAAGATAAACAGGATGGTTTTGAAGTGTTGTGAGAAGTGTTTTGCTTTTAGAGTCTGTGCGTTATATACGAAAAGTGCTTGTGCAAGGAAATAGGTGACAGTAATGATGCCAGCCATGGGTAATTAAAATATAACTTGGTGGCGAAGGTAATAAACATAGGTAGAGGGATCCATTAACTATAGTATAGAAAGAGAATGGTTAATAAAAGCGTGTTCTTCAAAGAGGTTAAGAACAGTTACGTCAGGAAATCTTGTTTGAGGGAAATAGCTTTGGAGTAAACAACTACAACTGTTAACATGAATGGACTGTCTTCAAAAGGATTTGGGAATAAATGTTTCATGAGGTCTTATCTGTGACATGCACCTTTGATGTAGAAAAAATATGATGTATAAAGAAGCATGGTATTAAAGTTCTTCAGAGAGTGCGAAAGCTACAAAAAATGAAAAGCTGCTTTCTCTTTATACAGTTAGGCCGATCACTGTGCTGTCTATCAATAAAGTCTACTGCACCATCAAATGCCTCGTGTTTACTCGAAACATGTTGTTGTGAACCCGAGAAGGAAGGAGGTTGATTGCTGGCAGAAATCACCTCAGTTACTCTTCCTGACTAAGTGGCTCAAGAATACCATGCGTGAGACGTGAGTTATGACCTGCCCTAGTGAAGGATACCATGGACAACAGACACAACATTCTTCCTTCCTGCATCCTCACTTGTTGAACTCAAGCTTTCCGAGGGCTTCAAAACTATGAAACTCCTTGCCTCCTTCAGCCTTCCCTTCCACTTAGAAGCTACAGGATTTTAAAACCCAAGCGTGTCATCACCTAATTACTGTGTTTCTCTTACTCTTTTGAACCTTAGGGGTTGCAGCATGCATCATGGGCCTTGATCCTTCTGTGCTGAGTTGGCTGATATCAACCAGAGTAGCAATGGAAACACCGTAACGGATTTCCACATTCTTTAGCGAAAGAGTGGAAAAGATCTACCCCTGATTGCAATCTAGTGATCTTTGCTAGAAAGTTCATATGTGACATTGGATGAGAGCAGGATTGTGCTCTGCTGTGATTCTCACCCTCCCCTTCCCAGAATGCTGAAAAGCCTGCTGATGTTAACTGACGAATGGCCATTTGGGCAACATACTGAGGAGGAAGGGTGGGTGAAGGGGTGGCTAGTACTTATAGAGTCATACCCTAATTTGAGGAAAAGAAAAAACTGGGTGGAAAAGAATTATTCTTTGCCAAATTCTCCATGGGTAATTAATGGAGGCTAAGGTAACTATTGGAAGATATGACTAATTGTAAAGTGGCTAGAACTTCGGTCACTTTACATAACTGCATAATTAGATAATATTCCTATATTATCAATTGCACAAGTTAATTAATGGCCACTTTTTTCTTGAGGTTTTAAGAGAAGAACATAAAGCTGATTGATTAAGAAATTCATAAGTGCACATTTCAATAAAGTAAATGACATCACCTTTTGCAATACAGAGTGTGTAATTTTCTTTTTGGGAGTGTTTTTGAGAACTTGATTGGATGATGTTTTCTTCCCCACTTCAATTAAGGCTTCTGGTCTACGACCAATTTTTGCTAGCTGTTCACCTGACTGTGATTCTGATGTGATAGTGCCGCTCCTGCCTTTCCCTTTAAAATTATATGTTTGTTTCACTGGATTTAGAAGCCCCTCTTCGATAAAATCTTTTATGGCATATTTTCCAGGAAATGGTTTATCCTGTAAGTAAATAACATGAGCTAAATTCATGAGTTCAATACAAGAATTTCCACTGTAGTTCTAAGCTAGATCTTAAGAACATTTGAAATAGAAACAGAAAGTACTGCAAATACACTGTGGGTTATTCAGAGAAAGGCAATTAACATTTCAGGTGGAATGTTATGTCAGAGCTGAATCTTATAAGCTAGATCTTGCAAAATTCTTTTGAAATCCACATTGATTTATATATTTGAATTAATAATTTTGAATAAAGTTGTTTTGACGCAAAACCTCCTGTGGCTCTGTGCTGATCAGCCCCCTGAGTCCTGCCCTCTGGAATTACTTCCTCCTCCTCTTCTTCAAAATCCTCCTCACAACTCATCCCTCCAAATGTCTGCTTCTTGACTAGATGTAATCCCAAATACTTATCTGTGAAAGGCCTTGGGATGTTCTTTATGTTAAAGCTGCTAAATAAATTCTAGTCGTTGTTGTAATGCAAACTAGTTATTATGTGACCCAGTTCTGCCAAAGGATCATTGACCTGAAACAAAGGCTTAAAAATTAAGGTCAGCGGCGTAGCTACAGAGTACGCCACCGACCTCTGAAAAAAATACGAATTTACCTCATGCGGGCCCCACATGTAGACTTGCTGTTCGGCGCTGCACAGCTGTGCGCAGCGTATTACATCATGAAGGCCAGGAGCGCTGCGTACACCCTATGCGTAAGGGAATACACGCCGACAAAATCTGTCAAAACTAAGCCACATCCACAGAAACTTCTTTCAGTCTCTTCCACTTAAATTACATTTACATTTTTTTTTTACTTTTAATTAAACTGGTACTTGGACTTACTTCATATCAGCATTTTGTTAAAATGATGTAATAAAATACCAACAATAATTTGGCATCTGTTTTCCACTTAAAGTTAAAAGAGATAATTTGAAGTCAATGGAAAGATTCTTGTCCTTTGACCGTTTACTAAAGTGAAATAAATTGTTTAGCTGTTCAACTTTCTATTGAGGTTAAAATAGTTTTTATCTTAAGAAGTGTATTTAACATTACATATTGTTATATCTTTAGATGCTCTGATAATGACTCAACGAGGCAATGTGTTGTTCTTGAACTGTAGTGACCTTAGCCTTTTATTGATAACTCCAGAGTGAGGATCACACATGCCTTTTATACTAGGCCAGCCGCACCTGTACAGGTAACCTGCGGTATTCTCTGGTGGCACACTTTATAATAGTGTAAGCAGTAACCATGTAGGATACATGACATCACTCTCCCCCAAGCCTTTAGTGCAAATCGCCTCTGCATTAACTGTGCTCTGGGCTTAGCTCTATCTGGTTGACCCTTGGCGGGTCGTTTCTATCTTGGTTGAGTGGTTGGTGTTTTGTTGGCAGTAGAGTGCTGGTGGTTATTGTTTGTGTGTGTGTCCATGACCACTCCATTCTCTTCCCCCCCGCCCACACATAGATTATGCCGGAGGCTCATTACATTCATATACATTCAAGTCCATAAAAAAAAGTTTGCATTACATTTGTGGTTCAGTTGTGAAGCAAGTACATTCGACTGGTGAGATACATTATCGATACATACTGGGGATCGGTAACCGGTGGGTAAAGACAAGCTAGTTCCAGAACTGCTGGATGGTGTCCAGGCACATTGCCCAGTGCTGGCAGTGGGAACCCAGTTGGCTCAAGTTGCCTGCTCTCGGGGCTGTTGCCGTTGCTCCTAGTGTCGGGCAGGTTCACAGATGACTGTGACCTCCTTGTTCTTTCTTTGCGCCCTGGGTCATTGCTGCTGCCTGAGGAGCAGTTGTCTAGCAGTGCACAGGGAACTGCTGACTCACTTGCCTGGCCGTTATTTGGTTTGGGATCCTGGCTGCTCTCGGTCCCCTTTGGGAGAACTGTTGCGGGTGACCCTTCGTTCCCGGGTATGGCCTTGGTGGCAATGGGGTCTGGGGGCTGCGCCTTAGCACAGTTTGCTCTTTCAGGCTTGTGGCGGTTGGTGCCATCGGGTGCCTGAGAGGTGGAGCCAATCAGGGGCAGGGTATCAATAGCGGTGCCTTTGCACTCCTGAGATCGCTTGCTCAGCAGCTCGTATGTATTGGCTGTTTGTGGCCACACTCCATGGTGCATAACTCTGGTCCCAGAGATGCAGGCTACTACATTGAGTGGCTCGCTGGACCTGTGTGCTCCTGATGGGTGTCTGCCGACTGCATTGGCTGAGTGCAGTTGAAATCCTACGTCGCTCAACGTTTCATTATTCATTGTAAATAACCTGTAGCTCCGATCGCGATCGTGTGCCTTTTCTTTGCTTATTGCATGTACACAACGTTGATCATCAATTTCACATCTTACATCTGGCTCACAGTTGCTATTACATTGAGACTCTTCTTTGCTTATTGCATGCACACAATTCTGATCATCAATTGCACATTTTACATCTAACTCACAGTTGCTCTTACATTGTTTGAAAATGTGGAACTGTCCCTTTAAGTGCGATGTATTGCAGGCTTCCTTTAAGAGAGCCTTGCTTTCTTTACCCCAATCCTCTTCTCCATTTGGTGCCACGTGTTGCTCCATCAGCGCTGCACCTCGTGGTCTGGCCGCCGCCATCTTTTTCTTCAGCGTGGCACTTCGTGGTTTGGGCGCCATCTTTCCTCCATCCACTATGTCGACTGCGGTGATCGTCTTATCGCCGGGTTCTGCCAACGAAGCTGGGAAGTCGCCTTTGGATCCGATTTTCTTCCTCCGGAGTCCTGCCACTGGAGCCTGGAAGGTGCGTTCGGGTCGTCTCAGCTGGATCATCTCGTGCTGAGCGGTCTGTGCCTCTGGTGTTGTGCTGGTCTGCTCGCTGGTGCGGGGTCCACCCTCAGGTGAGGGCTTGCTTTGCCTCTGAGCGCGGAAGACGTCGATCGCTGGAGGGATGAAGAACTTCTCCATCCACCTTCTTTCGAGTGCCGTTGGTCCATCACCTGCAACAATCCACAGAGGTAACTTGTGCACCGCGCCATCATGGAGTATCTTTACATCCGCACTACCAACGACTGGGATAAGTTCATCAGTGTAGGTACGCAGCTTTGCCTGAACCGGGACCAACTTGGGTTGTTCAGCTTGCTTGTCCCATAGCCTCTCAAAGGATTCTTGATTCATTACTGACTGGCTCTCCCCCGTGTCCACTTCCATGAAGACTGGAACGCCATCTATCTCAACTTCCATCCTCAACGGGGAACACTCAGTGGTGCAGGTAAACATGCTATATACCTCATCGTGCTGCCTCTCTGCCTATCGTTTCATAATCCGCGCTGGATTCAAGGCCATCTGCAGACTCTTCATCGACACAGTGAAGCATATTTCTCTTACACATTCACTGGAGGTGGCCCTTTGTGCTGTAGCCTTTACACACATAGTCTTTAAAACAGCACTGGTGAGCCCTGTGATTCCCTCCACAACGCCAGCATGGAGCTACTCGGTTAGCCCACCTCGGCGGACTCTGAGTTAAGGGACTCGTGGGCCTGTTCTCTCTTCCCTGAGAAGGTTCGCATTCTATAGTTCAGCCTCTAAAAGGCACCACTCTGTGCACAGTACTTGCCGGGTTTGAATCCTGAGGATGAGTCATCTGCCTAGAGCCGCAAGTCGAGGTCATGAATGCCTGGCTCACAGAGATGGCCTTCTGCAGCGTGACTGTGGTATCCGCAGACAATAGCTTATGAAGAAGGCCCTCATGGCCAATTCCAATGATAAAAATGTCCCGCAGCGCTTCGGTGAAATCACGCGGTGCCGCCAGCCTCCTGAGGTCTGCAGCAAATTTCGCGATTTCCTGGCCTTCGGGCTGTCGGTGGGTGTAGAACCGGTGTCTGGCTGTGAGGATGCTCTCCTTGGGCTTGAGGTGCTCTTCGATCAGAGTTACGAGCTCCTCGCACGTCTTGGTCGTTTTCTTCGCTGGTGCCAGCAAGTCCCTGATGAGGCCATAGACGGTGGGCCCACAACTGGTTAGCAGGATAGCTCTGCGCTTATCAGCCAGTGTGGCAGGGTTGTTGCCTGCCAGGTCGTTTGCTGTGAAGAAATGGTCGAACCTCTCCACGAAGACATCCCAATCATCACCATCGGCGAACTGCTGCAACGTACCAAGGTAGCCATTTTCGCGTGAAGGTCCGTAATCTTGTCGCCAATTGTTATATCTTTAGATGCTCTGATAATGACACCACGAGACAATGTGTTGTACTTGAACTGTAGTGACCATAGTCCTTTATTGATAATTCTAGAGTGAGGATCACATATGGTAGCCTGCCTTTTACACTAGGTCAGGCATCTGTACAGATAACTGCAAGTCTCCCACTGCGGTGCCCTCTGGCGGCATACCTTGTAATAGTGCAAGCAGTAACCATGTAGGATACATGACAGTATTTATATTTCATACTAAGAAACATGTTCCTTTTGTTATTTGCACTAAGGAGCATTGTAGAGTGTTTCGTTAGCCTAAAGAATTACCTGTGCTGTACTTCAAAGATCCCGGCTTTTTAAATTAAGGATGTGTTAGGTGTATTTTATGTAAAAGAGTTAAGTTTTTTGATTCTCTTAAAGCTTGCATTTAATATTCTGTCAAAGGTTCATGAGTGAGAAAAGATAAATGTAACAATAACTTTATGAGGGATTGCGATTCAACAGCACTGAAAGGCTTTGGCAATGATCCTTTTGATTTACTATACACCATGCATGTAGCACACCAGCTGTGGGGCAACTTTAAATTATATAAAATAATTAAATAGTAAAATGGTTTTATTTCGTACATTTGGAGGAAGTATAAATGATCTGTGACAAATGCCCAGTTCTTGATCTTACAATTGGGAGTGCAATAAACCTTGGTCCGGAATTTGCGGTCCAGATGACAGCATACGCCATCGTACGCCTTCTGAAAAGCCTCGCAAGTTCCGTGTTTCTGCTTGCGCTGCACATGCGCAAAAACCCGGAACTTGCGATCTGTCAAGGTATGCTTTGACAGCTCTACCGAACCGACTAGAAATTCACTTTCGCTGGCGCAAAGTTGGGCAAATAACTGCCCAGGGAATCCCACAAAACTCTTATGGCTGGTAAAAGCAGACTTAGGATCTTCTTTCACCAGCGTAAGGGTTGATTTAAATCTTAAATAAAAAATAAAAAATGATGCACAAACACTTAAAATTAAATGAAGGGACCGAGTTTAATATATCTAAGTTTGCTGATGATACAAGCTAGATGGGACAGTAAGCTGTGAGGAGAACACAAAGCATCTGCAAAGGAATATGGACAGACTAAGTGAGTGGGCAATAAGGTGGCAGAATAGGAAGAATAAAAAAACAGAATATTTTTTAAATGGTGAGAAATTTTTAAATGTTTGTGTTTAGAAACACAGAAAACTAGCATGCAGGTACAGCAAGCAATAAGGAAAGCACATGGCATGTTGTTCTTTATTGCAAGGGAGTCTTGCTACAATTGTATAGGGCCTTGGTGAGACTACACCTGGAGTACTGTTCTTATCTAAGGAAGGATATACTTACCTTGGAGGCGGTGCAACAGAGGTTCACTAGATTAATTCCTGGGATGAGAGGGCTGTCCTATGATGAGAGATTGTGTAGAATGGGCCGATACTCTCTGGAATTTAGAAGAATGAGAGGTGATCTCATTGAAACATACAAGATTCTGAAGGGGATTGACAGGGTAGATGCAGAGAGGTTGTTTCCCCTGGCTGGTGTGTCTAGAACTAAGGGGTATAGTCTCAGGATAAGGGGTAGGCCATTTAAGACAGAGATGAGGAGGAATTTCTTCACTCAGAGAGTTGTGAATCTTTGGAATTCTCTTCCCCAGAGGGCAGTGGATGCTGAGTCGCTGAATATATTCAAGGTTGAGATAAACAGATTTTTGGAGTCGAGGGGAATCAAGTGGACTTGAGGTCGATGATCATATTGAATGTTGGAGCAGGCTCGAGGGACTGTATGGCCTACTCCTGCTCCTATTTCTTATATTATTTCTTAAATGGATATTGTCATTGTGAAAATGTGTTTGGCAAACCTTTTTTTAGTTTGAGGGGGAAAAAGAGGCAGAAGAGCAGTGCTGGCTGAAGACACATGAATCCAGGAGTCGCCCAATTTGAGCGGGAGTCCCGGTGTAGAACATAAATTTTAATCAGTTCGGATTAATCTTCAATCTAAATGCCCACTGATCAGCTATCGAAGGGCCCAGAGAACAGAGTACTATATCTTGTGGCAGCATTTGTAGAGTCTGTAGATCACAGGATTAACAGGGAAAGTCTCCAGAAGTCGTGCGAGAATAAGTGGGAAAAAATGAGATAGTAACAGAGATACAGGAAGCGTAACAGAAAAATAAAAGGTAAACAGAGCCCATGGAAGAGAATTACAGAGACTTGTCTTGACATCATAAAGAAATGGTATGAGGAAGTGTCCCATCCAAACCTGGGCAAAGTTGATGAGTAAAATGAGTAGACCGTGTCTAAATATTACTGGAAACCCCTGTGCCCCAGAACAAAAAAAACTCACTAACAATAAACATTGAATGCACCAAGCAGATGTGCCTAAATGCATCTAAATTTCTCATTACAGGTTGACAAATGCCCTAGACAGCCCTCAGTTCAGGGGCAAGGGGAACACAATCAACAGGTCCACAAAGCAGCTTGTATAATAGGCCCCCCAATATCTCGTGAGACAACTCCAGCCATCTGTAATGTGTTTCCATATGATTTGCAATATCAAGTGCATGTGTTTGCAAACTAAGGCTTGTCAGATCTTTTTGTGAGGTCTGTGCCACTTCCAGCATGCCTTTCGTGAGTTTCAATAGGTCCTAATGGTTGTATTTTATATGGTATTGCTAATTCTCAACAGGGGTCTTAGATTAAGGTTACACTGTAATTAGCAATCTCACAATGTCATTTTGCAGCAACTCATTTTTTAAAAGTTGTATGTCAATCTCATGGACAGGAAGAGACTGACCTAGTAATTCGTTTCCCCCCAAAAACAGGAGCGGGGATCGCAATGCGCTAGCAATCTGCACCCGTTCAGAGGACTGCAGGCAGCTCCTGAACTTCATGTTGCCTGCTCATTTCCATGATTATGGTATTCAGCTCAGGGCTGAGCGCGCTGCTGAGTGGCTGAACGCTCAGCAGGGGGCCCAGGTTCATGCAAGCGTAGCACCAATTAAAGCTAGCTTTCACTCCTTAAAGGCAGTCTGCATCTCTTAAAGATGAGGTGCCTTCTGCCTGCAGCAAATCATTGAACTGGCTGGGGAAGACAGTGGAAAGAAACTATTATTAATGGCACAATAGGGGAGAGTGTACACCAAGTTTCTCCGATGCAACACTAGAAGCCTTGGAGCAGGAGGTCAATAGAAGGAGAAAGATCCTCTGTCCACAGGGGGGTACAAAGCCCTCCAGGCAACAGAGCAAAGTGTAATGGGAGCAGATAGCCACTGTGGTGAATGCCAGCAGTGTAGCCCCATGATTAAAGACCTCACACAAGTGATCAATGTCAGTGAATTAATCTTCAAATGCCATATCCCACCAACTGCACCACTAGTCTCATACACTGCTCAATTCACTACACCCGCATCATTCATCTACCAACAATCTCTATCAATCACGACTCCTACATCATATTCACATGCTCCATCTCTACACACTTACCACTGCTGCAAGCCTTGCACCCACATTGCACAGCTTTCACACACCGTCAGTTATTCAACCATGATAGGCACATCACCCAAACACTCACTGACACACTTCCCTTTCTCTTGCAGGAAAAGGTAGTGCATAACTGGTGCCAGCAGAACCTCATCAGCGGAGATCAAGCTCACCTACATCACTTCACCCCCATGGAGATAATGTTGGCCATTCTTGGGAGGAGCATGGCTGAGCCTGCGGGCGGGGCTGAAAGATTACTAGATGCCGGTATCCTCCTTCTCACATCGCTCAATGTCTTCTGATTTCCAAGCTGCATATGGTGTAAGCATCCACCGCTTGCTTTCCCCCTTCCCCTCACCATAATCTTACCCCTGTACCTTTCTCATTTCAGAGACACAAGGAATCCAATCTGTCCAGCCAGAGGTTCAAGAAGGAGAGGAGAGTGATGAAGAAGAAGAAATACCATCACTCGATCTGACAGTCGCAGCCACCAGCTCTATTACTGGCACTCGTGGACTTTAGAGGGTAGCTTAGAGGTGGGATCTGCATGTTTTGAGTCACCGGGCACAAGTGGGCTGTAGCCAGGGGCAAAGGGTAGCGCAGGTGTTAGCTCGCCAGAGGCCGAGGTCGCACACATGTCCTGCTGCAGAGTACTCAGATGAGGATTTCGATGGGGCGGCCTACAGAAGAACACTGATTGGTATGCAAAACCAATGGTGCATTGGTGCACTGACAGGCCTGCCAGAAACCCTGAGTGTGGTGTCAAGGAGAATGAAGGAGTCTAGCATCAATCTTGCACAGGGCTTGGCGCAGAGCTTGGAACCCATCCTTCCCAGCATGGAAGGGATGGGCAGATTCATTAGCACACTTGTGGACCCAACCATCATGCAGCGTCTTATGACTGATGTCTCAACTTCCATTGCAGCACAAGCACAAGCCACCTTATGTCTGAGTGCTGCAGAGGAAGCTCAGACTTATGCCACACAAGCCTAGACTGCTGCTATTTTGGCCGTGTTTACCAGTGTGGAAAGGGGTTTGCAGGGTGTCACAGCAGTCCAGCAATCTGTCCTCCAACAGATGGCTAGGAATGCTAAGGCGCCACCCCGGGTGAGTGGCAGTGGCTCCGTGGAGCAAGAACCTGCTGTCCTCTCTCAGGATGACAGCATTCATCCTCCCACTACTGCCACTCCGCCTGTGTCCTTGCTGTTCTCTGTCAGCCAGCTAGCCCAGACTGCTACTGCCCATGCTGAGGCGGTGCAGTCCATAGCTGCGCCTTCTTGAGGCGCCTGAGGTCATATTGAAAGGCCATCTACAATCACCCCTACTGAAAGTCATACCGCAGCCACTGGGGTAGCAGTTTGTAGGTACATCTCAGCATTTAGGCATGGTGCCTGTAAAGCCACGTGCGTGCAGTTGATGGTGCCATGCACGTGGGGAAGCTGTTATCCTGGCAAAGCCACGTGCATGCTTCGCCTACTTCTCTTTGGTCAGTGAGAAGACAATGATGTCTCCATCTCCTGGCATAATGAGCATCTGTCACCTCTTGTGGACAGCGAACTGGAAGATGTTACAGATGTCACCTGCTCCAACCTGGAAGGATCCCGACGTGAAGAATTTCAGGGCTACCGTCACCTTCACAGCCATTGGCAGTGCTCTCCATTCCTTGAAGTGAGACTGCAGGTCTGGTGGTAGAAAATTCTGTGAGCACCTCCTTCGTACAGCGCAGGTGCCTCACATACTGCTCCTGGCTCAGGTTGAGGTAAGAGAATTGCTCTCGGAAGACCCTAGGTGGGTTAGGCCTCCTGCTGAGAACCCTTCTCTCCCTCCCTCTTCTTCGTTGTCTCTGCTCCAGCTCCCTGTCATGCTACAGGCCAAGGGGGATGGCAACGTGAGCACCTATTACTGGAAGCAAGTGGTCTAACCAGAACCTTTGAAGTCAGGAGCAAGGCCATCTCCACTTGCAGCACCACTCCCTGTCACGTCACCAACTTTTTAAAAACTCTGGAAAGCTCCAAACACTTCCACAAACTTATACAGAGCCAGTAGAAATTAATCAGCAACTCATCTGAGAGTGGTTGATGATCCCTTTAAATAGCGCTTGTAGGGGATCCTTGCAGCTGCTGAACTCATGTTCAGCTGTGTGAGATTAACACAGGGCATTAGATCCTGCGCTGAGGACGAAAATGGCAGCGCTGGCGTCAAATCAGCGTTGCATGCTGATTGACGTCATGATCTGCCTTATTTACATACAAAGATTTTTTACAGTTCTGATAGGTCATTGACATGAAATGTTAACTCTACTTCTCTTGCCACAGAAGCTGCCTGACCTGCAAAGTGTTTCCAACATTTTCTATTTTTATCGTAAGATGCTTAGACTGCTTACAGATGGAACTAGAACCACTATACTCGAGGCAACATCAAAGACAAGACCCAAACTTGTAACAGTGCCCATTAGGTCCATCAAAACCCCAAGCAGTTATTAAGCTTGACTGACACCACACTGGAGGTCACTATCACTAGGGGGGTAGTGCTGGACAGGCTAATGGGACTCAAGGTAGACAAGTCCCCTGGTCCTGATGAAATGCATCCCAGAGTTTTAAAAGAGATGGCGGAAGTTATAGCAGATGCATTCGTTATAATCTACCAAAATTCTCTGGACTCTGGGGAGGTACCAGTGGATTGGAAAGCAGCTAATGTAACGCCTCTGTTTAAAAAAAGGGGCAGACAGAAGGCAAGTAACTATAGGCCGGTTAGTTTAACATCTGTAGTGGGGAAAATGCTTGAAACTATCATTAAGGAAGAAATAGCGGGACATCTAGATAGGAATAGTGCAATCAATATACGCAACATGGATTCATGAAGGGGAAATCATGTTTAACTAATTTACTGGAATTCTTTGAGGATATAACGAGCATGGTGGCTAGAGGTGTACCGATGGATGTGGTGTATTTAGATTTCCAAAAGGCATTCGATAAGGTGCCACACAAAAGGTTACTGCAGAAGATAAAGGTACGCGGAGTCAGAGGAAATGTATTAGCATGGATAGAGAATTGGCTGGCTAACATAAAGCAGAGAGTCGGGATAAATGGGTCCTTTTCGGGTTGGAAATCGGTGGTTAGCGGTGTGCCACAGGGATCGGTGCAGGGACCACAACTGTTTACAATATACATAGATGACCTGGAAGAGGGGACAAAGTGTAGTGTAACAAAATTTGCAGATGACACAAAGATTAGTGGGAAAGCGGGTTGTGTAGAGGACACAGAGAGGCTGCAAAGAGATTTAGATAGGTTAAGCGAATGGGCTAAGGTTTGGCAGATGGAATACAATGTCGGAGAGTGTGAGGTCATTCACCTTGGGAAAAAAAACAGTAAAGGGGAATATTATTTGAATGGGGAGAAATTACAACATGCTGCGGTGCAGAGGGACCTGGGGGTCCTTGTGCATGAATCCCAAAAAGTTAGTTTGCAGGTGCAGCAGGAAATCAGGAAGGCGAATGGAATGTTGGCCTTCATTGCGAGAGGGATGGAGTACAAAAGCAGGGAGGTCCTGCTGCAACTGTATAGGGTATTGGTGAGGCCGCACCTGGAGTACTGCGTGCAGTTTTGGTCACCTTACTTAAGGATATACTAGCTTTGGAGGGGGTGCAGAGACGATTCACTAGGCTGATTCCGAAGATGAGGGGGTTACCTTATGATGATAGATTGAGTAGACTGGGTCTTTACTCGTTGGAGTTCAGAAGGATGAGGGGTGATCTTATAGAAACATTTAAAATAATGAAAGGGATAGACAAGATAGAGGCAGAGAGGTTGTTTCCACTGGTCGGGGAGACTAGAACTAGGGGGCACAGCCTCAAAATACAGGGGAGCCAATTTAAAACCGAGTTGAGAAGGAATTTCTTCTCCCAGAGGGTTGTGAATCTGTGGAATTCTCTGCCCAAGGAAGCAGTTGAGGCTAGCTCATTGAATGTATTCAAGTCACACTTAGATAGATTTTTAACCAATAAGGGAATTAAGGGTTACGGGGAGCGGGCGGGTAAGTGGAGCTGAATCCACGGCCAGATCAGCCATGATCTTGTTGAATGGCGGAGCAAGCTCGAGGGGCTAGATGGCCTACTCGTGTTCCTAATTCTTACGTTCTTATGTTCTTATACTTCATGCAGTGTCAAGCCCAAGTGATGGAGTGGATCCTTTCACTCCTGGATAGATGGAAAATTATGGGGATTGAGTGCCCAAATTCCTAGTATGGGCTTCTGGTGGGCAAAGCTCCTCTTTGGAGTACAATTTTGTAAATGTACCCCCAACATTATTACTTTTGCCTCACTGTGAACTACGAACCACTTTGCAGTGACACAGAAAATGGCAGTACAACTGCACCTTTAATTTTGTCCATTGCAAGCCATGTAAAAAAAAACTCACATCGTGAAAATATTAATGTCTTCATCTAGTTTACAATCAACAAATGATCATCGATTTTCGACAGAGATTTATTACGTATAAATGACAATATTACTAGCTTGCAGATGTGATCACAATCCACTGCTACATTTTCTAGATGTATTTCCAATGTCCTTACGTACTACACTTACTTTGACATTTTCTTGCCACCACCCTCCTCTAGTTGATACCCGTTCTTCTACTAGCGAATTCGCCTTTTGCTGGAATAGTCAGCGCAAAAATATGTTGACGGTTAGTTAACGTATGAAATGCAGTGTGGCATTACATCAATGGAAAACTACTATTTTTTAAAAAACAGTGTAAGAGCCAGAATTTCACGTCTCACTACCTTGCGACTATTTTTAGGGTTACTAATTTCTTTGACTTTGGGTTTTATTTTCAATTTGTTGGTTAAAATGGGTTTTTTCCTCGCTATTTTCTCAGTCGGAGGGTTGGAAGCGGCGGTTGCCATGGTCACACCATTACCAAGATCCTATTTACAAACACAGTCTGATTGGTTCGGGTTTCCCTGTTCCAAGAATCCTCACTGCCACTTCCGCAACATTTTGTTGTTGTTGACCACCTCCCCTTTTCAAACAAAAAATATCGTAAGGGATACTCAGATCAAAAGTACTCAATTACTCTCGGTAAGAATGATAATCGTCAGTTAAAAATAAGTGTGTATTAAGTGAAGTCACGCCTATAATATAGCCCAAGAAAACCTCAGTAATTGCGCTCAGTAATAAAGCACTGTGACGTGCTCATGTACAGTTTTTTCGACACAATTACTTCCCCTCCCCGACGTGAACCTGAATAAGCCCCTATCCTTGTGGCGATTGGCGGCTACCCGCCATTGCTGCGCTTGTATTTCCTGCTTTCTCGCCGAGTTTAGTTACGTGTCTTTCTCAACCCCTCTACAAATTTAGATATGCCTTTGGATGGCTCGATAATCTTTAAGATTTAACGCCTTGTGCGGTGTTTCGTCCTGAACAGACAAACCGCTAAATTTACGACCTCGTTCCTGGCGCAAAACGACGGCTTCGAGAATTCGGGCGCAGAGGTCAGAGGCTGCATAGGATTTCCGGTCCATTCATTCTGAACGTGATGAGGTCGAAGCATGAATTCATAAAAAGCACTCTGACCTCACCGTAAGCACAATGTGCAACTGAGCCATTTTGACTAGGAAAATTCGATTTTCAGACTGACAATAACTGGGCAAATACTGTACTCCTGCAAAGGTGGGGGGGGGGGGGAGGGGAATTCAGCTGGGGTTAAAGCATTAATACAGCCAGACTTGTCATCACTTAACTGTAAAGCAAACTACCGATTTTAGCACGCCACGCAGTAATTCTAATTGAAAAAAAAAGTAATTAGGCGTCCAATACATTATTTCAACTAAAAGAATGGATGCATTGTTGTTTCCCTAACACAAAGAGCTGGGTGCTCTTTACCTTTCTGTCATTGTTCAAAGGTTTATATGTAACCTTTAGGGCTGCTGATCAGGGCCGTGCAGCTCTGTCAGCCGTCCCAGAAACTATGGGCAGAAATGGCCTCCTTCTTGTAAGTCAACGAAATAGCACATTCCCATACTTAAGGGGTGGTGTTGATTGAGTCAGATGTTTGGGTACAGGGGTCCAAGTCATACTCCAAAAATTTGAGCACATAATCTAGGCTAACACGCCAGTACATTATGCAGGAGTACTGCACTGTCAGAGGTACCATCTTTCAGATGAGACATTAAACCGAGGGCCCGTCTGCATTCTCAGGTAGAGGTAAAGATTCCATGGCACTATTTGAAGAGCATGGGAGTTTTCCCAGCGGTCCTGGCCAATCCATCGACCAACACCTAAAAAATATTATCTGGTCATAGATTTCATTGCTGTTTTTGGGAGTCACTTTTCCTACATTACAGTGACTACACTTCAAAATTGCCTGCAAAGTGTTTTGGAATATTCAGACAGTGACTATATAAATGCAAGTCTTTCTCTGTAGTGCAGGTTTCAGGCAACCCACTTAAAGTTCCTAGGCTAGCCAGAAATGACTCATTCTAAGAATTCAGTTAAAAGTAGTCTCAAGGGAAGATTTTCCTCTTTATAGTAAATATCAAATACTAGTAGAAAGATCATAGAAACATAGAAAATAGGTGCAGGAGTAGGCCATTTGGCCCTTCTAGCCTGCACCGCCATTCAATGAGTTCATGGCTGAACATTCAACTTCAGTACCCCATTCCTGCTTTCTCGCCATACTCCTTGATCCCCTAGTAGTGACCTCATCTAACTCCTTTTTGAATATATTTATAGTGAATTGGCCTCAACAACTTTCTGTGGTAGAGAATTCCACAGGTTCACCACTCTCTGGGTGAAGAAGTTCCTCCGCATCTTACCCCTCATCCTTAGACTGTGACCTCTGGTTCTGGACTTCCCCAACATTGGGAACATTCTTCCTGCATCTAACCTGTCTAACCCCGTCAGAATTTTAAATGTTTCTATGAGGTCCCCTCTCATTCTTCTGAACTCCAGTGAATACAAGCCCAGTTGATCCAGTCTTTCTTGATAGGTCAGTCCCGCCATCCCGGGAATTAGTCTGGTGAACCTTCGCTGCACTCCCTCAATAGCAAGAATGTCCTTCCTCAGGTTAGGAGACCAAAACTGTATACAATACTCCAGGTGTGGCCTCACCAATGCCCTGTACAACTGTAGCAACACCTCCCTGCCCCTGTACTCAAATCCCCTTGCTATGAAGGCCAACATGCCATTTGCTTTCTTAACTGCCTGCTGCACCTGCATGCCAACCTTCAATGACTGATGTACCATGACACCCAGGTCTCTTTGCACCTCCCCTTTTCCTAATCTGTCACCATTCAGATAATAGTCTGTCTCTCTGTTTTTAACCACCAAAGTGGATAACCTCACATTTATCCACATTATACTTCATCTGCCATGCATTTGCCCACTCACCTAACCTATCCAAGTCGCTCTGTAGCCTCACAGCATCCTCCTCACAGCTCACACTGCCACCCAACTTAGTGTCATCCGCAAATTTGGAGATATTACATTTAATCCCCTCGTCTAAATCATTAATGTACAGTGTAAACAGCTGGGGCCCCAGCACAGAACCTTGCGGTACCCCACTAGTCACTGCCTGCCATTCTGAAAAGTACCCATTTACTCCTACTCTTTGCTTCCTGTCTGACAACCAGTTCTCAATCCATGTCAGTACACTACCCCCAATCCCATGTGCTCTAACTTTGCACATCAATCTCTTGTGTGGGACCTTGTCGAACGCCTTCTGAAAGTCCAAATACACCACATCAACTGGTTCTCCCTTGTCCACTCTACTGGAAACATCCTCAAAAAATTCCATTGGATTTGTCAAGCATGATTTCCCTTTCACAAATCCATGCTGACCTGGACCTATCATGTCACCTCTTTCCAAATGCACTGCTATGACATCCTTAATAATTGATTCCATCATTTTACCCACTACCGATGTCAGGCTGACCAGTCTATAAATCTCTGTTTTCTCTCTCCCTTTTTTAAAAAGTGGGGTTACATTGGCTACCCTCCACTCTATAGGAACTGATCCAGAGTCAATGGAATGTTGGAAAATGACTGTCAACGCATCCACTATTTCCAAGGCCACCTCCTTAAGTACATATTTACAATTGTGCCACAAATAGTGGGGTAATTGGCAATGCAAAGATGGTGTGCTGTTGGCTTAAAGAATGCTGGATCACAAGGTTGCAAGAAGTAAGGTCACACACATCAATTCCCACAAAGCAAGTTTCAGGAGGAAAGGCCAAATCAACTCAGGCTGTGTTCACAAACTTCAACATTTAGGCACTGAGTAGCATTAAGAACATAAGAAATAGCAGGAGTAGGCTATTTAGCCCCTCGAGTCTGCTCTGCCATTCAATAAGATCTTGGCTGATCTGATCTTGGGCTCAACTCCACTTCCCTGTCTGCTCCCCATAATCCTTTACTCCATCACTCAAAAATCTGTCCATCTCGGCCTTAAATATATTCAATGATCCAGCCTCCACAGCTCTCTGGGGCAGAGAATGCCACAGATTCACAACCCTCGGAAGAAATTCCTCCTCAGTTTTAAAAGGGTGACCCCTTATTCTGAAACTATGCCCCCTAGTTCTAGATTCCCCCATTGAATTAGGTAATACTTGAGAAAAGGGAAAAACAGGATAAATACAACAGAAAATGTTGGAACACTCTGGTCAGGCAGCATCTGTGGAGAGGAAGGTACGATCAATAACATAAGAAATAGGAGCAGGAGTGGGCCATACGGCCGCTCGAGCCTGCTTCGCTATTCAATATGATCATGGACTCCGGTCCACCTCCCTGCCTGTTCCCCATAAACGGTAAGGGAATAAGGGGTTAAGAAACTGTCTATTTCGGTCTTAAATTTATTCAAATGTCCCAGCTTCCACAGCTGAGGCAGAGTTCCACAGATCCACAACCCTCAAGAAATTTCTCATCTCAGTTTTAAATGGGCGGCCCCTTATTTTATCATGCCCTCTAGTTCTAGTCCCCACCCATCAGTGGAAACATCCTCTCTGCATCCACCTTGTCAAGCCCCCTCAATCTTTACATTTCAATATCATCTCATTCTTCTGAATTCCAATGAGTAGAGGCCCTACCTACTCAACCTTTCCTCATAAGAAAACTCCCTCATCTCCAGAATCAACCTTGTGCACCTTCTCTGAACTTCTTCCAAAGTATATCCTTTCGTAAATATGGAAACCAAAACTGCACGCAGTATTCTAGGTGTGGCCTCACCAACACCTTGTATAGCTGTAGCAAGACTTCCCTGCTTTTATACTCCATCCCCTTTGCAATAAAGGGGAAGATACCATTGGCCTTCCTGATCACTTGCTGTACCTGCATACTGTCCTTTTATGTTTCATGCACAAGTACCCCCAGGTTCCATAGCACTTTGCAATCTCTCATTTAAATAACCAGTTTTGATTTTTTCTGCCAAAGTGCATGACCTCACAATTATACTCCATCTGCCAAATTTTTGCCAACTCACTTAGCCTGTCTATATCCTTTTGCAGATAGTGTCCTCCTCATTGCTTTTCCTCCCAATGTGTCAGGTCTATGAAGCACTGCCTGACCAGCTGAGTGTTTCCATCATTTTCTGTTTACACTTCAGATTTCCAGTATCTCAATGAACTGATATTTAAAAACAAAGCTATATATTTAAAAAAATAATTACATCAAGTACAAGAGTTACTCAAGATGCAATTAGGAGTAATCAGGTCATTTGTTTCACTCCATACATTATGGTGGAGCAAAATTTGTCAAATATATCCTCTTAACTTCAGCACCCGTTTCCTACATTAGTAGCACACATTACAAAGTAAAACAAAATTCCAATACAACTCAAAATACAAAACATTTCAGCATATTCAGTCACCAAAATTATTGAACATCTAAACATTAACATAATTGAGGAACCAATACTAGTCATCTGTACTGGTGGTTGCAGAAAACACTATCTATTGGTATACCAGTGAATTGCAACAGCTTAAGCTTAATCATCCTGGTTAAAGGTGGCGAGGAGACTTTTGCAGAATTTCCATTAATGTAGAATGAATGGGGATATGCTTCAAAGACTTGCATTCTCATTCAAGCCACGAGAACAGAACTTGGTCACAAGGGAAATATTTCTACTGCGAGATCTTAGTGGCTACAATTAAGCGTTAAAACAAGCAGATTCCCAATGAGTGGCTCCTGGTAGATTAGGCACTTAAGCAGCAAGGTAAAAATTGGAAGCGTACTGAAAATTGAATACACAATCCAAAAAAGGCAAACTACATAGGACCCATTAGCTACCATTTTCAATTTTCTTGAGATCAAAGTCAGATGAGGTTCTCAAATGTTGTATTTTAATTTATGGGGTGTGTAGTGCAATGCTGCAGATTTTATAAAGGCAACATAGTGGTATGCCTCAGGAGTCCTCATTAGGACCACTACTCGGCTTGTTTTAGGGGGAATAATTTCAAAGTTGGCAGATGACAAAGCTGTGAAATATAGTAAAGTGAGGACAACACTGGTGAAATGGGCAAAAACAAATGAAACTTAATTGAGAGAATTATGTAGAGATGGAAGGAAAAATGAGGCAATATCAAATTTGGTATAATTTTAAAGGATATGCAGGAAGAGATCCAAGGCTTTAACATCTGAAGAATTGGACAAGTTGATAAAGGATATGGAATCATTGGCTTAATGGAGGCTTAAGAGTACAAAAGCAAGGAAGTTATGGTAAACCTTTATCATTGGTTAGCCCTCAGCTAGGGCACCACACTTTAGGAAGGATGTCAAGACCTTGGAAGCAAGTACAGAGATTTACCAGAAATGGTACCAAGGATAAGAACTTCAGTTTTGGAGATGAGAAGCTGGGATTATTCTCCTTAGAGCAAAGAATTGAGAAAAAATTTAATAAGTGTTAGGAGAAACAGTTTGCACTGGCAAAAGGGTTGATAACCAGAGAATAGATTAGAAATTTTACACAGCACGTGGATACGATCTGGAATATACTACCTGAAAGGGAGATGGAAGCAGATTAATAACTTTCAAAAGGGAATTGTATAAATACTTGAAAAGGTGAAAACTGAAAGGCTATGGGGAAAGAGCAAGGGATTAGCCAATTGGATAGCTTTCAAAGCCAGCAATGGGCCAAATGTGTTCCTTCTCTGCTGTATGATTAAACAACATTACCAGCTTGCTAGATCAAGAATATGCTTAGAGATTCAGTAGGTGAGGTCAGTTAATGAACTAGAAAAATGCTAGTCTTTTTTCCCCCATTTGTTCTTGGGTTGTGGACATCACCAGCAAGGCCAGCATTTGCCTATCCCCAATTGCTCTTGAGAAATTGGTGGTGAGCTGCTGTAGCCCTTGAAGTACTCCCAGTGCTATTATGGAGGAAATTCCAGGATTTTGTCCCAACAATTAAGGAACACCAATATATTTCCAATAATCTTGGATATTTAGAGCAGAGATAAAATTGTAAAGCAAAGCTAGCTGGAAGACATGTGTCTTGCAGCTATAACTATGTGGGAATTAGATTGTGTCTAGTATTAGCTGGATTCAAAAAAATCTAGTTTACTGCAAGAGCTTTCCAAGCCAAGAGGATGAAGCAAGCAGGTTTGCTGCCTCAGTTTCTCAACCATTGCATTTGTTGCCTACTAGCACCATCCATGAAAAACCTACATGTACCAGCAGTACCAACTAAAGCCCACAATTCAATTCCAATCCTTTAAAAAATCTTCAAGACAGTTTTGTTGCCTTACATTTCAACTGGTACATTCCCTAGCTATTACATCAGTTCATTTAATCTTCCTGTGTTTGGGCAGACAAGACCCAAATACAAAGACCACAAAAAAATCTTAAAGATAATACTATCTACTGCTCAGTGTTTCATCATTGGGTAGCTGTTTTAGTTAAAAAGCTTTTACCTCTGGGCATTTTGCCATAACCTAATGCAGACAGACCAGCTTTAAAGTGCTGCCATCACTAAATTTCTAGACAAAATAATATTTGCACATCAAGAACCCACTTCAAAAAACATAACTGGTGAATTAAATACTTTAGCTAAACTAGTGAAAGTTAGCCTTTTCCTGTTGCAAGTATATTTTGCAAACCTACTTTTGGTATCTCTACTATATGGAATGAGACAGTTGCATTGTTCCCTGTGCACCATGCAATTTGAGTGCAAATAAGCAATCTGCCTTATCCAGTTTCCCATTCAACCAATACTAAATATGGAGTCTAGTCCTTTTCTAATGCTAGTGCTCAGACTAAAGCTAGTTGACTTATCAAATGGTTCAATTTCCTAATTAAGCAACTGTTATGATATCTAGAACCCATTTGATGGAAGATTTTACAGAACATTTGTAGGACCAGCATTAGCTTTGAACCTAGTCTCTCCCCCACCCCAAAAGAAAAAACAAAGATTAGGTTAAAATGGTAGAGAACATTCTGAAGCATCCATTTCACCAATGCGTCTCTTAATGTGGATCAAGAACAAAAAAATCTGCCCAATATTCAAAAAGTGCATATGATACTGAAGCTGCTGGTTTGGGTTTGCAAATGACCAACACTAGTCAATGCAGATCTTAAATTAACTGCCTCTTTCACCACAGGTAGAAACATTAACTACAAGAGAACAGAACAGCTATTTGGGTAAATTGTAGTTTTATTGGAAAAAAAATATACAACTTGGAATGGATTTCAGGCATGTCTGTGCCAAAGCAGATTTCAGAAAGAACTAAGTGGCTAAACAAAATTTTGAAAGAGCACAGTAAGAAAACAAGAATGCTTCCTTGTATGGAACAGCAAATACAAAAAGGTTTAGTGTACGAGTACCTGGATGATACACCCGTTTTGCTATAGTGCAATGCTGAGAAATTTTAAGCTTTCTGTCCTTACTCCATGCAGAGTGATACCTCTGCATTTAAACAGCAATGCAATACATGCTGATACTGTCAGCCATTTCCTCACAGCAGCATACCCAGATGATCCCTCGTTAAACCACAAGTCCTTATGTAGCTTTGAATGTGTAGAAGAGCTTGGATGCACTTCAAGATAAAGCCACATGCAACTTTTGTTACACCAATAGTCTTGTCTCAAATGCAAAAGAAAACACAATGACAAGAAGATACTGAAGGAAAGTAACATGGACTGTAACTCTACCCACTATACATGCATATGTTTTAGACAGTTGGGGCAGGGAGAGAAACATTATACAGAAATTACAAACAAAGGAAAGGCAAATAAACAATGTTTTTTTTTTTACAAGAAAATTAAAATGTTTTCTGTACAAGATCTTCACTTCGCAGTCATCATTTGTACAAACTCTGTAAAGGAAGGAGGAAATGTTAGAGTTTCTGAAGCACCAAAACATAACTGATCTTAAATCTAGCACTTAGTTTCAAGCTTGCTACTTGTAACCAGTTTGACATTGCAATGTATTAAATGGAGACCAACATTCTCTAGACAGATCAAGATTTAAGTTTTATAATTCATAAACTGATTGATTTACTGTGCTTTTAAAAAAACAATGGACCTGTACAGCTTTTGAATACCATAGAAAAGTGATTTACAATTTCATATTTAGTGTTCAGAAGGGCTCCAATGAAAATAAGAACTTTGCAAAACTTCATCTAAGCCAATGAGCTGAAACACTAACTAGGAGCCGGTGAGAAGAAAAACAGTATTTAGGCTCAGCATTTGCAAGCTTTGAATTAATTTGAGTTACATGACAACACACCAAAGTCGTCTCATCCCAGGTTTCTAGAAATCAAGTAATCTAATCCTGCTCGTAAACAAAAAGTATACCCAGGCAGCCGAACAAAATTGTTTGGCAACAGTATTTAGTGAGAATCAATGAATCAGAAATTCACAAATTTTTCATGAAAAGTAAAGTGTTCTCTGCATTGATAATGGCAGTTTTTCCAAAATCAGCTTCATATTACAAATTAATTGGAGGAATTTCTAGACACAAAAGCCATCCAGCTTTATTACCGCAAGTTTTAGAATTGCACCAAATCATGACCCAGGATAATCTATTGATAAGCTTGAAAAGCAAGACTGTTGCATGAAAATTCACAGCTTAATGCACAAGTTAGTTTTAACCCTGCTGGTTTTACTATGAATTTCCAACTTCTAGACTTGCTGCACCAGTGATTAATCTGTTTACTTAATTTTAGATAGGTAGTTCTAGTAATGAAGACATTTTGTTTTGGCTGGCAAATAGACATTCGTACATTTTGGAACAAGCCAGAGCACCCAGTATAACAGTCTGCAAAACTAAGGTGCAAGGTGTATTGATCGGTCACTGGGCTTGTATGCTAGATCAGTAATTTTATCTTAAATTGTTATTTAACAACCAACATTCCCATACTTTTAGCCAGAACTAGAAAATGAGAAATTCATAATTTATCACTGCTGGCTGAAAAGACATTAAAGACCTGGTTCAAGATTCTTAGCTTCTTAAAAAAAAATCACTTGCTTGAGGTACATTTATAACAATGGGGCTGGGGGTGAAAGGCAATACAAGCACTGGGTCACCAATACTACAGCACAAAAATGGGCCATTTGTAAACAAGGTTCAAAGCTTTTTAGATTTTTCATATCACTTGTAGAGTTAAGTTTGTACTTATGAATGCATGCTCAAGTCATAGAAAGGAGTATAAATAGCATTTCTTGAGGAACAACATTTCCTCTCTACTTTACTTTAGACACAATTAGTATGTAGATACCCTGCCACCACACCCCTCAGTTGATCCAAGAGGTACTTCAGGTTTACTTGGAAGTTAGAAATTTAATTTTCCGGTTATCTTCCTTAAGCATTGGACATTAATGGTATTGTTAATGGTAATGCCTGCCTTATACAATTACCACCCTGACTACTCAATGTATCATTATTGCACAATCAGATGCTGTATTTGAAAGTTATATACACAACTGTATACACACAAATACCTGGTTGCATTCAGAAAAATAAAATTGGATTTTGCAAGTATCCCACCTGTAAGCACATCATACATATTTCAATTGAAGTATCTTACGAGCAAGCAGTTTGCCTCAACAAATGTTTGCATTCTCCCCTTCAGGGATAAGTCAAGAGAAAATAAGCACATTTGGTAGCCTTTGTGGTCAAAGGTTACAAGATAATCAAATTTATTCCATGTTAAATAGTGGCATATGAAATGCAAGATGCTGAAACAGGAACCACTGAAGGGATAGGGAAATTGAGATGGTAACTGTTGACTGCTACAAGCAAACGTACCTTCATAGTTCACTTGACCATCACCATCAATATCTGCTTCTCTGATCATTTCATCAACCTCTTCATCTGTCAATTTTTCTCCAAGGTTTGTCATTACATGACGAAGTTCTGCAGCACTGATGTAGCCATTACCATCCTAGAAGCCAAAAGAAACAGCACACTGAAATTTTGATCCAAGCCCAGTTTAAGGAATAAGTTACATGTTGGTATCAAAGAGTCTTGCAAAATAGGACTGGGTGGCCTAGTAGGTTAGGTAACTTCAGCTGTGGCTCAATGGTAGCACTCTTACCCCAGAGAGTCAGAAGATTATGGTTTCAAGACCCATTCCAGACCAGTGCATAATTTAGACTGACATTTATAGTGCAACACTGGGGGAACACTGTACTTTGCTGTGCCATCTTTTGGCAGAAGTGCCACCTGTCCTCAGGTGGATGCAAAAGATCCCACAGCACTATTCTGAAGAGCTAGGGAAGTTCCTCCTCCCCACCTCATAGTCAATACTTATCCTTCAACCATCAAAACAGCTTTCTGGTCATTATCTCATTGCAGTCAGTGGAATCTTGCTGTGCAAATTGGCTGTTGCATTTCCTATATTACAACAGTGACTACATTAAAATGGCTATTAAGTACTTTGGCGATGTCCTGGACTTAAGGATCTGATGTGAAACTATTTATGTAGTCTCAATCCAGTTTATAGTGGCCAAAGGCCCACAGTGCAAAACTGTTCCCAATGTGGTACAAGGATGGTCGGTGTGAGAAATGAGGATCGCCACACCAATACAGATCATGCACAAGGTTGAGGTAATGGCATGCTGGCCTTGCCAATGACACATATCAAGAAAAAAATTGCATTGTGCTTTATCTGGTAGTGCACGATATGGTTTGTCATTCAATACAGCAAGTATTTAATTCCTGACAATAAAAGTGTTACTCTTTACTAAATGCGCCATACCTTATCAAACACTCGGAATGCTTCTCTGATTTCTTCCTCACTATCTGTATCCTTCATTTTTCTTGCCATCATTGTCAGAAATTCTGGAAAGTCGATCGTTCCATTTCCTGTCAAAAAATGAAAGTTAGTGAAAAAAATCCATCACAAACATACATCAATTGTTGGGGGGGGGGTTAGTCCTTGTTCCTGCTGCTTACCATCAGCATCGACCTCATTGATCATATCCTGTAGTTCTGCCTCAGTTGGGTTCTGGCCTAGTGACCTCATAACAGTCCCAAGCTCCTTTGTTGTTATGGTACCATCCCCATCTTTGTCAAAGAGTGAAAAGGCCTCTTTGAATTCTGCAGTGGGGGGAAAAAAAATCAATGTAAAGATATTCGCATGCAATAAGCACTATGAATGCATTTGTGATTTCACAGCATATGCACTAGTAAAGTTAATTCTTTATGCCATTTAATGAACAGACATTGCACAATATATAGATCAAGTTCACTGCTAAATCTGCAAAGTTCTCAACTTGATTACTATTCCAGTTAAAATGTTGCTGATTTAAAGTGTCACTTGAATTTTTAAAAATGACTGATTTTACTAACAGATCCAGTTAAAGCATAGGGTAAAGACCTAACTACCAAGAATTAGTACTTCAAGATCCAAACCCAACTGTGGCAAAAGTACAGTATTTTGACAAAATATTACATCAGCTCAGCTGTGGGGGCACTAACCTGATCATTTAAAAGATACTGAACACATGGGTCATTTACTACAGATCAAACACCAAGAGCTTTCCACAAGAAAAATGGCAATGCAAGGTCAGAAGCAGCACACTTTAGTGTCACTTCTTCCCTCTGTTCCCATGCATGCAGAGAAACATTTATTCAAGCATTCTTTTTTCAAATAGCCAAATACACAAACTAGATAAAGAAGTCAGGTATTCTCCAATGCCAAGTGATGCTAATATACTCCCTGCATCAGACTTCTGATATTGAACATCCAAGATACTATAACTTCACTAAAGCTTCAGTACAATCAAGAAATGTAACGCCTGCATTGAGGAATTTCACCTGGCAAGTCACAAGCCACTCTCGGTGATAGTAAGGAGCCAAAGTTCAAGGATGGACAATCCAGAAGCAACTAAATTAGACCCATTCGAGTTATTATATGCAAACCTTACCTGGAGGGAACCACAGGCATTCCCTTCCAGCAATTGGTGCATAAGCAATCTAGCTGTAACAATTTAACTCAAATTATTCCAAAACTAACCACTAACTTCAAAAGTACTAAACTAGACAAAAGGCTTCTTACATGAGGTAATCTATAGACCACAATTGTTAAGAAATTTACAAATTCCTATAGTGTTAAAATGGTTTAAGCTTTTGCCCAAGTCACATTTCTCTCCAAGAGGAAACTCAGACCTTTAAGCAACACTAAGCTGCACAATTATTCCAGGGTAGGGTTGCTTATTCATTATACTTACCAGCAATTTGCTCTTCTGTTAGTTGGTCAGCCTGAAAAAAAGACAATGGAAGATTATGCACTATTTGTGCACCAGGTTACATGATTTAATGTGAAGGGGAATATTATTGGGCCAACTGGTACAATAATTCAATCTCATGGCTGAAATAAATGAGGCATTTTTCCTTAAAAAAAAATTCCCTCACTACATTCATTTTTCCACGATACTATTTTTGAAAAATGTCTGCACAGGACTCAAGATTGAAGAGTTACACACCCACTAAAGCAACTTAAGTTTCACACCTGTCAAAGTAGCACATCAAGCATAAAATATTTAAAATAGCACTATCTTACCAGCAACACTGATACTGACTGCAGACAAATTTCCAGGAGACCAAGTCAAGTGGTCCCCTGGAATGAAGACTCATCCAGATAATGTTATAGCAAGACAGGTGTGAAGTGAAACTTCAGGAGTTCAAATAAAACCCATTTCTAGTTCTCACCTAGTATATTAAAACAAACTAGTTCCAAAGAGGGATGTTTCACCGTGGAATAAGTCTTAATAGCTACAATAGGCAGACAAATTAGCATTTTACACAATCAACTCAAATTCAGCCTACAGTAAAAAGAAAGAACAGTGGACCCAATTTAAAATCTCAACTTCTTGATGCATACCACCTAATTCAGTAGAGATTTGAATGAAGGCAGCTCATTTATAGCTTATCTAAATTGGTCAAAATGAAGTCCAAAAGGAAAGTGCAAATAGCCAATAACTGATGCAGTGATAAGAGGAAAAGCTACAAACCAAGATCCAGTAGTAGCCAGCAAGGGAGGGGTCAAAATTCCACAAAGCCAACAGTCATTCCTCAATAGGAGTGATCCCACAGTAACCGTCTTAGCCATCCCTTCCAACCCAACAAAAATGTGTTAAACCTGAGCAAGAAAATTGAAGTTGGGAGGGAAGAAGTCACAGGACAGTCACTCAACCCCAGAGTGGGAAGGAATAGAGACAATTCATTCGAAGTTACAAAAAAATTAAGAGTATTCAAAGAACTTTAACGGGTGCAGTTACGTCAAAATTGGCATTTTAAAAGACATACTAGCTAAATGCAAGCTTTTAAAACCCCAATGGAGTCCAACTCCATGAGGGAGACGCTCCCATTCTGGACCCACAGCCCTGCAGTTTTCTCCCTCCCTCCTCGGTTTCTTCTGCATTGCGCGTTTGCAGCCGGAAGTGCTGATAATTTAAAATTAGCCATCTCCGGGGGTAGAGGGGCAACCCTCCCTTTCTACCATAATTTTTAATTCATGGCTTAAAATGTAAGACTTTATAAATTAAAAAACCCAAAATCGCCACGATATGAAAACTATTAACAGCGCAAGCGTCGTGCGGAGGTGCTCGTGCAGCCGCAATTGAGCGAGTAGGTGGGCTCGAGGCCAGCTCTCGGCGGCGGCCGTTCCCGCCGTGCCCTCGCGCTGGTCTAACGGTCCGAACCGTCGCCGCACTTTGAATTCCCATCAGTGAGCGCGCGAAGTGCGGCCAAGGCACAAGGGCACCGACCGCCCGTCCGTCCAGCCGCTGCGGCGCCCGGGACCCCCCCCCCCCCGCAAGCAACAAGTGTATGGGAGGGTCGAGCAGGAAGGGACAACGCGGCATCAGGTAGGGTCATTACCACCGTATCAGACAAAGAAAAAGAGGGAGTTAACCCACTTCAATCACCCCTCAAAAGCAGCTTTATTCGGGTGGGGGGAAGTGAAAGCAACCGCTGCCAATCCCGGATCTCTAGAGAGAGGAATTATTTCTCCCCCTACACCACTTATTGCCCGTCCTCACAACGACCACTGGGGCATAGCAAATAAAATTAGGGAGTAAGCAAAAGAAATGGGGGGGGGGGGGGGGTTACCCTCCACGATGAGGGAGGAGCGGGAAACGGGCCGCAGCGGCTCACACAGCAGCCCTTGGGTCTCGCCCTCACTCCTGCTGCAGCGACCCATCCCATTCCACCGTCCCCTACACCAGAGAAATGCAATTCTGTAGAAATATAACCAAACCTCCTCAGGAAAAAAATAAATAAATCCGATTTCTTCCACGGTAGTGGAGGGGAGAAAATCAAAGGCACTAACGTGGAGCAGGACTCACCATTTTTTTTTGCAACTTTCACTTGTCACCAGTTCCCCACTCACAGCTTAACTCCTCGGCCCTTCGCCACCACTGACTATAAACACCCCGCTCACAGCGGCTGCTTAACTCCCCTCTGCTCCCGTATCCTTCCGCCAAGCCCCGCCTCCCGCGCACTCCGCAAATCGGCCTCCTCCCCCTCCCCCCTTGGACATCGACACTGTTGCAGAGGCAACTGAAAGGTCCCTTGCCGCAAATAAGTTGCGCCAAGCCTGAAACTGGTTTTCTATTTCCTTTGTACTCTTGACCCAATAAAGTACCGGTTTCCTCATCGCCCGCCTCGGGATTATTATTTCTCCCCCCTCACCGCCGCGCGGAGGCAGATGTAGCCCGCGTGGCGGTGGCGCGGCCGTAGCTTCGGCCCCTCTGTGGCCGCTGATTGGTCGGGCCGTACCTGCAATGCGTCAGCGCAAGATCGCGTCGCTGGTGCTGCTTGGCGTCCGTCGGCTGTGGTCCGTTATTCAGCGCCGCTCAATCGGCGTGCACAGAAAAAAGGGGTGGCTGCTTAGCGCAGCACGGCGTGGCTTGGTGTGGTTCGGCGCAGTGCAGCGCCTGGTGTAATAAAGCGAAAAGGGAGAAAACACTAACGGGGATAGATAGCTAATCTCACATCACACTGCAGTATTAGCACATTAAACAGACGCTCAACTTGTTTGCTGCAGCTTCCTGCTGCAAACTTCTCAACACTCATTGTATTCATATAAAACGGTTATTTAAAAAAAATATTTTTGCAATTTTATGCAATAATAGATATGACTGTTGTACATATGTAGCTGTGGTTGTTGAACGCAGAATCTTGCTGTGGAAATGTTTTTTTTCTTGTGACAAAACTTTCGAGAATATTTCGAGTTGTCTTGTTGGTTGTGTTCGCTGCTCCTGCAAAGATGCACATGTGCACTCGTTGCTGTTGGTGTAGCCCAATCGAACAGCTTTTTAAAATAATAAACTGCTATTGTCAGATATTTTTGTAATCTTTGCAATTTTATATTGAACTGTGACTTTAGGCTGTTTTGGTGCACGCGTACTTACTGCTGAATTGACAATGGTTATACGATTAGTTGTATTACTCGCAAACTTAAAAACCCTGTCTGTTTTTTAAGACTTGGAATTTAGTCTTGGATTTTTTATATAGGGCTTTCCACGATCACCGGACGTCTCAAAGAGCTTTACAGCCAATGAAGTACTTTTTGGCGTGTAGTCACTGTTGTAATGTAGGAATATTTAATATTGAAGATCTCCATCTCATTGCTTTAAATTTTGTTTGCTGTTGGCGTCCAACAAAAGTACATTTTAAAAATCGCAAATTTCACAGTAAGTTTATGAATAATTCGAGTTTTTTTAAATTGTAGAACTACAGTTATACATTACTTGCAGTTAATAAATGATGTAAAACGTCAAAATTGCCGTGATTTAACGTTTATAACCTCTCAGGCGCCATTTAATCTTGTAATTCTGCACTGTATATTTCTCAACATATTTTAGGATGCTTGGATATGTGTTAAATATTCTGGAACCTTGTAGTCCTGTGCAATATAGAACAAGTCTTGGAGGTTTGTTTGTGAGAGACGTGTAGCCCTTGATAACAGTAACTTTTTTAATGGCTTGAGCAAAACTAAATCATTTTAGATTTGAGGCCCTAGAATTATTTCTGGGCTGCAGACATGGTAACTAAATATGTTTGGGATTGTTAAAAATACACATACACCTTGTACATAATAATTTCCTTTCTCCTTCCTCTGTATTTTGCTATTTTATTAGATTGGTGTACAAAGCATCAAGTTATTAGAAAGGGAGAGGATAGAGGAAACATTTTGGGGTATCATCTTGCTTTCTATAACTGCAATGTTGTCATTAGGCTTAATTAGCTATTGAAACTAGTATAAGAAAAAACATCACACTTGACAATGTTATTGTGTGATACTCTTAATTCATCGCTCCCATTACCACCAGTAACAGACTTGTAACCACCAGTTGGTAGTTCTATTATATAGTTCAAAATGCTCTCCACTCATGACACATGTTTGGAAGGATAAAATCTATAACACATTTGTACTGCTTGTGTTTGCCACAGTTGCAGTAGATAGGGTAACAATTTACTGAAATCCAAATGCAAAAAAAAACCTGCCATGGGGTTGTATGAAACTTTCACATGCTCACCATTAAGTTTTATTAAAACGAGACAGTGTTTCAAATTTTTAGCCATTGTATGTATAGTTATGTCATGATTGTTTTCAAGTTAAACTGCAGTTATAGTGCAAATGTCAGTTTGGGATAAACATCTATAAATGGCAGACCTGAGTTATACTGTCGACAGTGACTTGTCTCAAGCTCAGTGACAATGGAACTCTGCATATGCATCCTGGAACACATGTCCAAAGCTCTATTTTATGAGAAGCCAATTTTTAATGTTATGAGAAAGTGGGAAGAGGTCCAGTGGATCATTAGAATTTTTAAAATGTGGTTTTGCACTAGGATGGAGTTATAATACTTGCAGTTCGAAGTCCAAGCAGTATGAGGCATTGCACATCATCTTTAATTTCTTGTGCTTGGAAGTCTGGGTACTAAAGTGAGTTATACTGCCACTTTCACATCAATCTCCAACCGATTCAAAAAGATGCAAGGAAGGCTAAGCTTATTATATGGCATTAGACTTTAACATCAATAATATCAAGTTGCAGTGGATAGGGTAACAGAAGTTACTGAAATCCAAATATCAAGGTAGTTGGCATGCCACAAGTAGTCCTGTATAAGTACTACCACATTAAAGGTCGATCGCTGTCTTTACCTGATGTAGAAACTCTTTTTGGGAAATTTTCCGCCCGGTTTCGAACCTGATGTAGAAACTCTTTTAGGAGTAAACAAAAAACATTAAACCGTGCCCCCCTATCTGGGGGAAACACCAACATTACCTGATGTAGAAACTCTTTTTGGTCTTGAAGCAGTGAGCATTCTTTTGAAGTATGTATGTGTGTGCTAAGTGGCAATTCGCTGAAGGCAGAGCTCTTAATATGACGAGCAGTTTACAGCTGAACATGTTGCAGCTGAGGCACAGGACAGTGCTATGGAACGCTTCATGAATTTGCGTGTCATCCTTGCGCAGGGGCCATGCTAATCTTCTCTGTATCGTTCCAATTTTAGTATATGTGCTGCCGAACCCAAAGGTTTGAGATGACAGCTGCTGGAATGGATTAGCTGGAGATTGGGTAAATTAATATGTGCTCATGTATTCAGAGTTTCATGTCTATCTTGATTGGGTTGTAGAATAGTAAGCCGTTACTGCTGAAGCTCTTCACCACAAACTACTCAACCCTCATTCAATTGGGTATGATGTATGTCAATGTTGTAGTTAGAAGAATAATGGCAATTTACTCACAAATTTCATCGTAAGTTGTGCTGCTCATTATGCCACTTGGGAGGAGTTCCTGGTACTTATTGCCTGCCTAGCGAGGGGTTAAACCTGCATTTGTCAGTTATCCAATGGCTGACTTGTTATTATGCACCTTCGGAGGAACGAAGTAGCCAGGGTCTCTGGTGTTGAGCAGGCGGTAAGACTACAGGCCTAATAGAAGATTGGTGACAAGTCAATCCTCTGGAGCACACTTGATAATCCAATACCTAAGCTAGGCAGATCTGCAGCACTCCAGGGGCTTATTGATGATTGACCATACAGTCTGACCTATTGACAGGACCTGAAGGGGTGCAGCTGTCACTTGAGGCTGGGATTTTTTCTGCTGATCTGCAAGTAACTCAATAACTCGTGGTTATTTTACTGGCAGAGCAAACTGAGGTCACAAGTTCATGCCAAGTTCTGAAGTTGAGTTCAATCTGGTAATTGACTGTGAAAGCTGCTGTTTTCTTGTAAAAACCCAACTAGTTTGGTAATATCCTTCAAGGAAGAGAAGCTGGGCTGGCCTACGTAACTCCAATCCCACACTATGTAGATCATGTAGTAATACATACTTTCTTGCCAGAATTGTCCGCATCCCAAGTGAAAATATTTTAAAAAGGCAATAATGTGCATCATCATCATAGGCAGTCCCTCGGAATCGAGGAAGACTTGCTTCCACTCTTAGAATGAGTCCTTAGGTGGCTGAACAGTCCCTGCCACATGTGGGACAGACAGTCATTGAGGGTAAGAGAGGGTGGGACAGGTTTGTTGCGCGTTCCTTCCGCTGTCTGCGCTTGTTTTCTGCATGCACTCGGCACCCTCCCAGATGCACCTCCTCCACTCAGAGTGGTCTTTGCCAGGGACTCCCAGGTGTCAGTGAGGATGCTGCACTTTATCAGGGAGGCTTTGAGGGTGTCCTTGTAACGTTTCCTCTGTCCACCCTTGGCTCGTTTGCCATGAAGGAGTTCCGTAGAGCGCTTGCTTGCTTTGGGAGTCTCGCGTCTGGCATGCAGGGTGGTTCTAGCTGGACAAGCAGCAGGAAGCATACAAAGTTGATCAGCTAGTGAATCTTACCAGGTTAAACTCCAGCAGTACCCTGAAGTACAACTCGGAGCCCATTAATTAGCCTTGACTGCTGCCAACCTAGACCAACATTTTCTGTATTTAGGTAAATGGGTATGTTCTATAGGGGAGGGGTATATATTTTATATCAGACAAGCAAAAACTCAATTATGTAGATTTTTTTGGTAGTTTGTAGTTTCTTAAGCATAGTGATGGGTTTAATTGTGTGTCAGACACCTGGTCAGCTAACCAAACAAAAAATGCTGTTTGTGGGAAGTGGAGATGAGTTCATGATCAGATCGGCCATGATCTTATTGAATGGCGGAGCAGGCTCGAGGGGCCAAATGGCGTACACCTGCTCCTATTTCTTATGTTCTTGTGTCTCAAAAAAGTTGCTCTTTGAGGGACACAGGTTTATGTGATCAATTATTCTCACTTTCAATAATCTGAAGTACAGTACTGTGTATACATTTATGAATATTTCAAACAAATAAGAACTGCACATTTGCCATAGGTTCTTTGAGGCGACTTGGGTCATTCAGGTTATTTTTTTGACAGATTCATCTTGCAGAACAATTCTGATTGATCAAGTTTTTCCCCCTTTCTGCAAAGGTAGACATTGAGTGGTTCAAAGTCCTGTACCACAACACTTCAATCGAACAGATTTGCTGAAATGACATTATTGGGTTACATTGCATGCAATGTCAAACCAAATGAAGTCTATAACTCCAAACATTTAGTACATACCCTTCTGATTCACAAATAAAGTTGGATGATTAACATTATTTACAAATATTATTATTAACTTGCATTCTAGATAACGTTGCTATGAAGCAGATCTTTATTTAAGTGACTGATTGCTATCTTTTTTTGTAATTGTCTGCTTGGGGGGAGTTATCGTTGTTTTATCTCCAAAACGGATATGTTGCTTTTCAAAGCGACTGCATGCAGGGAAGGGGTGGTTTCGTATACATACACTTGACATAATTTAAGATGGATTGTTGTATTATTTTATGTTTTTAAATAATGTTTAGCACGTTTAAATAAAGTAGTGCAATTATGCAAAATATTTAAACGAAAATCCAGTTTAATGATACGCTTGCTACTTTGTTGAAAGTAAAGTGCTGATAAATTAATCAGCTTTTCAAATTCTAATATAATGCAACAGTGAATGTAAACCCTATAAGTGAAATTCTTCTGGCAAGTGACACCAAAATATGTTACTAAGGTATTTATTATCTGCTTTACAATATGTTATTGAACTAGAGAAGAACTTGCTCACATCTGTGTTCAGTTGCTGGGTGATGTTTGTTACCTTGAGTCAGTGGTGCAATGCAGTAACTAGGGTGGAAACGTCACGCATGCGCAATGGCAGTGGAAAGTGTCTGCCGTGTAAACAGTGGGGAGTTTCGCGGATCAGGATTTCCAGTGGGAGGGAAGTAGAGAGAGCACCATTAGCAGATAGGGAGGGAGGGAAGCCGAATACGCGTATTCCTGCAGCACGCATATACAGGCAACTCAGGACATTACCAGGGTGAATGGTCTCACGATATGTGTCTGCACCAGGGAGAGAAACTCGGGCAGCAGACGTACAAGGTTAAGATTCTAACCAGGCGGCAGGCAAGACAGCATTTGTTCAGAAAGACACTGACACGGACAGAAAGGGATCCATTGAGGCAAGCCAATATTTAAAAGAATATTTAAAAAAAGCAAAATTCAAAAAGGGATACCAATAAACAGTAAAATCAAAAATGAAACGCCAAACATGATGAAGCAAAACTAAAAGAGGGCAAACAGAAGAAACAAGACTAAAAGGGTAGCAGCTGACAGAAGTAAAATTTAAAATGGAGGCTACGAGGTGTTGTGGAATATTTACAAACCAGAAAACGAGATACAGTAAAAAGTTGACCAGATGCAAAACCTATCTAGCTTGTAAGCATGAAGGAAAAGAGAGAGCAAGGAGAGCAAGGTCCGGGAACTTGGGCAGACCAGAAGTGAGGTGTTCTTGAGGGTGGGTGAATAGTACAATATTAGACTCTGGAAGTGAGTATTGAAATGATCAAAATAGTGTCTGCATTGGCTCAGTGGTGGCACTCTCACCTGAGTCAGAGGTTCTTCAGTTTAAGTCTCACTCAGGATACTGGAGCACATGTCAAGTCAATTGTCTCACATCCTACAACGCAGACTAGCACATTGAAGTCTCATCCTAGGTCCTTGCTCCCTTCCATCTACCATTCATCATCATCATCATAGGCAGTCCCTCTGAATCGAGGAAGACTTGCTTCCATTCTTAGCATGAGTGCTTAGGTGGCTGTACAGTCCAATACAACTCTTTTGGGGGGGGGAGACAAATAAACACTAAATCAAGTGCCCCCTAATCTGGGGAACACTCCAGCCATTTTTCAATTGCCCTTTATTTTTTGGTTTTTTTTACTTTTATGGGGTTTTTTTTTGGTGATTTTTTTTGGGCAATAAAACCATAAAGTTTACAAGTGCCCCCTATAAAAGGGGAGGGGGCACTAAAAACCCCAGCAATTAAAACAAATTAAACTTTAAAACATAAAATCAAATTAAAATTTGGTTGCCGGGGGTGATGATGCACTCCAGTCCCTCTGGTGCCCACCTCTCGCGGAAGGCCGCGAGCGTACCGGTGGACACCGCGTGCTCCATCTCTAGGGACACCCTGGCCCGGATGTAGGCGCGGAAGAGAGGCAGGCAGTCAGGCTGAACGACCCCCTCGACCGCCCGCTGCCTGGACCGGCTGATGGCAGTCCAATACAAGAATCACAGTCTCTGTCACAGGTGGGACAAACATTAGTTGAGGGAAAGGGTGGGTGGGACTGGATTGCCGCACACTCTTTCCGCTACCTGCGCTTTATTTCTGCATGCTCTCGATGACGAGACTCAAGGTGCTCAGCGCTCTCCCGAATGCACTTCCTTCACTTAGTGTCCTGTATGTAGACCATGTATACTAACTGTATAGTCACATAAGGTGTGCCACCAGAGGGCACTGCAGTGGGAGACCTGAGGGTCACCTGCATAGGTGTGCAGGGCCCAGTATGAAAGGCTGCCCACCATACTTGTGCCTCTGGAGTTACAATAAATCGGACTAAGATCACAACAGCTCAAGTGCAATACTAGACGATGACGAGACTCGAGGTGCTCAGCGCCCTCCCGAATGCACTTCCTTCACTTAGTGTCCTGTATGTAGACCATGTATACTAACTGTATAGTCACATAAGGTGTGCCACCAGAGGGCACTGCAGTGGGAGACCTGAGGGTCACCTGCATAGGTGTGCAGGGCCCAGTATGAAAGGCTGCCCACCATGCTTGTGCCTCTGGAGTTACAATAAATCGGACTAAGATCACAACAGCTCAAGTGCAATACTAGACCTCGTGAAGTCATTCATAAGAGTATTACTGGCGACGAGATTACGAACTTTCACGCAAAAATGACTAGCGTTGATGCATTAGAAAAGTTCTCACAGGGTGAAGATTGGGAAGCCTTTCCGGAGCGGCTCGACCAATATTTCATAGCAAACGACCTGGTAGGCGATGATCCGGCCACGCTGACAGATAAGTGCAGAGCTATCCTGTTGACCAGTTGTGGGCCCGCGGTCTACGGCCTCATCAGGGACTTGTTTGCACCAGAGAAAACAACGACCAAGTCATACGAGGAGCTGAAAGTGCTAATTCTGGACCAACTCAAACCGAAGCAAAGCATCCTCACGGAAAGGCATCGATTTTATACACACCGCCGTCCCAAGGGCCAGGAAATCGCTAAGTATGCTGCCGACCTCAAGAGGCTGGCAGGACCGTGTGAATTCGGCACGTCCCTCGCCGATGCATTGCGGGACGTCTTCATAATTGGCATCGGTCATGAGGCCCTTCTTCACAGGATACTGTCTGCTGAAACCACCGTTACTCTGCAGAAGGTCATCAGCATCAGCCAGGTGTTCATGACCTCAAGCTGCAGCTCCAAGCAGATGATGACTCATTCTCAGGGCTCCAACCCGGCAAGTACTGTAAATAGAATGGCGCCTTTCACAGGCAGAACTGTTGAATGTGAATCTGCCCAGGGCAGAGCATACAGGCCTCCCCGAGTCCTTTAACTCAGAGTCCGCTGAGGGATGCAAACGTACGTCGAGTAGCACCATACTGGCGTTGCGGAGGTAATCACAGGACTCATCAGTGTCGGTTCAGAGACTATGTGTGCAAAGGCTGCAGCACAAAGGGCTACCTCCAGCGAATGTGCCAAAGAGCTTTGACTCATGTGGACGAGGATTCAGCAGATGGCTGTGAATCTAGCGTGGATTACGAGGAGATGGCGAGAGAGGTAGCTCAGTCCCAGGACAAAGTGTATGGAGTATATGCCTGCACCACAGATTGTCCTCCAGTGATAATGGAAGTCGAGATAAATGGCGTTCCAGTCTTCGGGGGCGAGTCAGTCAGTAATGAGCCAGGGAGCCTTTGAGAGGCTATGGAACGATCAAGCTGAACGACCCAAGCTGGTCCCGGTTCAGGCAAAGCTGCGCACCTACACCAAGGAACTGATATCAGTTGTTGGTAGTGCGGATGTAAGTGTATCCCATGATGGCATGGTGCACAACTTACCATTGTGGATTGTTTCAGGTGATGGACCAACGCTACTTGGAAGAAGATGGATGGGGAAGATTTATTAGAACAGTGAAGACTTCATCCCTTCAGTGATCGACGTCCTCCATGCTCAGGCAGAGCAAGCCCCCACCTTCAGTTGGACCAGGCACCGGAGAGCAGATCCGCGCAGCCCCTGAGGCACAGACCGCTCATCATGACTGCGTGGCGATGATCTGGCCGAGACAACCCGAGCGCACCTTCACAGTGGCAGGCATCCTGGTGAGGAAGATTGGATTCGAAGACGCCTTCCCAGCTTCAGTGGCAGAATCCCTGGAAAAGAAGATCGTGGCAGTCGACATCATGGACAGGGAAAAGATGGCGTCCAAACCATGAGCTGCAGCGCTAATGGAGCAACGACACGTGGTTCCACGCAAGGAAGACGATTGGGGTAAAAGTAGTAAGGCCATTTTAAAGGAGGCCAGCAACCCGCCATTTTTGAATGAACTGCTTGAAATTGGTAACCAATGTAAAAGTCCAGCTGTAACGAGTAAAATGTTGTTGAGCGATGTCGGGTGCAAATTGCAATCAGCCAATGTAGCGGGCGAACCGAACACCTAACGGTCGTATACAAGTCCAGCGGGCTACCCAATGCTGTAGCTTGCGTCCCCAGGACCAGAACGATGTATCATAAAGTGTCCCCACAGCTGACAGAAGTAGATAAGCCGCAGAGTAAACAATCCCCGGAGAGCAGAGACACCGGTAACGATACCCTGTCTCAGATCGGTTTAACATTGCAAGCAACTTGAGCAAAATGAGCTCACCTCGCCCATACACTCACTAGCATGGGGCGCTGCGCCGCCACCAGACGACCCGGATCTCATCCGGCCGTGCTGGAACTGGACTGTCCTTGTGTACCTGTACTGATATACCTGTACTGATCATGTAAATGTACCACACAAAAAGAAACGCAACTGTAATCCACCCAACAAATGTACCAAGATGTAAATGTAAAACCCATGTGATGAACTTGAATACAACTTGCATGTAACGGGCCATTAGCCTGATCTCTGTGTGGGGGGAGGGGGAGAGAATGGAGTAGTCATGGACTCACAACCAGAAACCACTGGGACCTCCACTGGCAACAAATCTCACTACCAACCCACCCAAGCTAGAAGCGACCCTCCAATGGTCAACCAGGAAGAGCAAAGCCCAGGCCACCGTCAATGTACGAGTCAATTTGCATTAAAGACTTGGGGGGGGGGGGGGGAAGTGATGTCATGTATGTAGACCATGTATACTAACTGTATAGTCACATAAGGTGTTCCACCAGAGGGCACTGCGGTGGGAGACCTGAGGGTCACCTGCATAGGTATGCAGGGCCCAGTATAAAAGGCTGCCCAGCATTCTTGTGCCTCACTCTGGAGTTACAATAAATGGGACTAAGGTCACAACAGCTCAAATACAATACTGCATCTCGTGGAGTCATTCATAAGAGTATTAAATACATAACACTTATGGTGGTCTTTGGCCAGGGACTCCCAGGTGTCAGTAGGGATGTTGCACTTTATCAGGGAGGCTTTGAGGGTGTCCTTGTAATGTTTCCTCTGCCCTCCTTTGGCTCGTTTGCCATGAAGGAGTTTCGAGTAGAGCGCTTGCTTTAGGAGTCTTGTGTCTGGCATGTGAACTATGTGGCCTGCCCAGCGGAGCTGATCAAGTGTGGTCAGTGCTTCAATGCTGGGGATGTTGGCCTGGACAAGGACGCTAACCTTGGTGTGTCTGTCCTCCCAGGGGACTTGTAGGATCTTGTGGAGACATCGTTGGTGGTATTTCTCCAGCAACTTGAGGTGTCTACTGTACATGGTCCATGTTTCTGAGCCATACAGGAGGGCGGTATTACTACAGCCCTGTGGACCATGAGCTTGGTGGCAGTTTTGAGGGCCTGATCTTCAAACACTCTTTTCCTCAGGCAGCCGAAGACTGCACTGGCGCATTGGAGGCAGTGTTGGATCTCGTCGTCAATGCCTGCTCTTGTTGATAGGAGGCTCCCGAGATAAGGGAAGTGGTCCATGTTGCCAGGGCTGCACCGTGGATCTTGATGACTGGGGTGCAGTGCTGTGCGGCGAGGACAGGCTGGTGGAGGGACCTTTGTCTTACTGATGTTTAGCGTAAGGCCCATGCTTTTGTACGCCTCAGTAAATACATCAACTATGTCCTGGAGTTCAGCCTCAGTATGTGCACAGACGCAGGCGTCGTCCGCGTACTGTAGCTCGACGATAGAGGTTAGGGTGGTCTTGGACCTGGCCTGGAGATGGCAAAGGCTGAACAGGTTCCCACTGGTTTTGTAGTTTAGTTCCACTCCAGCAGGGAGCTTGTCGACTGTGAGGTGGAGCATGGCAGTGAGGAAGATTGAGAAGAGGGTTGGGGCGATTATCAATAGTCCATTACCATCCGTTCCACTAAACCTGGTAGATTATGACTGCAGGATCTGGAGACTGCAGCAGCCAATTCTGTCTGCAGGTGAAGACAGCACACAATGCTAGGGAACACCAAACCAGTGGGGGAGTAACTGTACAAATCTAACATCCAACACACAAAGAGGAAGCCGTGGTAATCATTGGCTTCAATTCAGATCAATAAACATTAAATAAGGAAACATAGTCATTCTCAAAAACTCACTGAAGGCACAGTGACTCACATCTCTGTAAAGTCCTGTCCCCTCAGTACAGATTCACACGAGGCATGTAGTGAAGTCAAGGTCACTCTGGACCTGCACCTTTATTTCACAGCTCTGGAATGCTGCACTTGCCTGAGACCTGTCCTTATATACCTGTCTCTTGCAAGTGCACCCCTGGTGGTAAGGTATGCTGGTGGTTACAGGTCATATCTATTACAGTCATGTATAGCATGTTAGGATACAGTTATATATAATAATGTAAGATACATGACATCACCCTCCCCCAAGGTCTTATTGTCTTTATAGGTTCAGTCTCTCAGGTGGTCTACGCTCCCGTGTGGAGCGTCTGAGTTGTGGTTCAGTTTTTGCCTTGGTGTCTGTTTTTCTTTGGGTGTGGTTGCTGGTATCTCGCCTGGGCTGTCTGTTTCGATTGGTGTGATTGTTGGTGACTCGCCTGGGCTGTCTGTTGGGATTGCCCTTTCCTCAGGTTGTTCCCTCTGGTGTGGTGCGAGTTCCACATTGTAGTCTGCCTCTGGTTCCGCAGTGTTGTTGGTAAATCTGCTTTTGACTTGGTCTGCATGCCTCCGGCAGGTTTTGCCATTGTCCATTTGTACTACCAGTAGCCTGTTTCCTTCCTTGCCCATTACTGTCCCTGCAAGCCATTTGGGACCCCTGCCATAGTTTAGTACAAACACTTTGTCCCCTATCTCATTCCATCTCCCCCTCGAATTTCTGTCATGGTACTCGGTCAGCTTACGGCGCTTTGCCTCAATGATTTCGTGCATGTCTGGGAGGATTAATGAGAGCCTTGTTTTTAAAGTCCTTTTCATCAACAGTTGCGCGGGGGGGATCCCAGTCAGTGAGTGCGGACGAGATCTATATGCCAGCAGCAGTCACTGTTGATTTCTGGATTCTTTTACCTCAATCTGGTTCAGCAAAATTACTGAAACGAATATCGTTTGTGCTTTAAACAAAGCAAGCTTTTATTTAAAAAGCAAATCCCGATCGGGGACTTTATCAGACAGAAGGAATGCAAGTCTGTTCGAACGCACCCACTTCCTACGGACAAAGTGACGTTACATTGTAAAGGGACGATGGTTATACATTTTCGGCAAAAGATAACAAGATAGGGCTAGAGTGACATCCTAGTTCAGCCTAGCTCTTTTGATCCCTCTTTCCCTTTGTCCACTCATAAGCCGACCTAAGTATGGTCTGATTTTAAACAAAGACCTTCTGTTAATGTTTCAGGTTAATAACATAAGACCTTGAGGTTTTTCTGCAAGCTGTGGGTTTTGTTTCAATATGTGTTAGTGTTGTAACATTTCACAGTCTCGAGTCTGAGATGTCATGGCTATTCCTCCATGAATTCTTTGTTAGCTTATACTGTCCCTATACAATTCCCACGTTCTCAACTTCAATGTCTCTATACATTTTTAAACATTCACATTCCCCCCTTTTATCATTCCATGATAACACTTAGGATCATTCTAGGAGTATCGCATTCATCCGTTCACACTCTATTTCCTGAATCATATTGTTGTTAGTGTCGAGTAGTTCTTTAGTTCGTTGAATCATAACTCGGGAGCCCTTGACCACAAGAGGGTTTGCTAACCTTGCCATCATTACTTTACAACAAAGGTTAAGGCAACCAACAATTAGATAGGATCTCCAAGATCCATCTGATAGCCAATCAAACCAGCTAGATCCTTTTGCTGGTGTGGATAACTTCTTCACCTCCCTTCTTATGTGATCAGCGATATTGGTTATGTTTTCTGAACTATCAGGAATGTAAGTGCAACATTCAGATCCTATCAGGGCACACGTTCCCCCTTTCTCAGCTAACAGGTAATTGAGGGCCATTCGGTTTTGTAATGCTACGGTCCTTATTGCTACCATTTCAGCTGTAATGCCCTCCAGAGCTTCAGCAGTATTGTATTGGCCCCCCTCCTCTCGTGATAGTTTGGCTCTGAATCCATCTGACAGTCTCAGTTAGGGTTAGTGGAACGGGGCGCAAAGGAATTCCCCCTTTGGAATGTATAGGGAATGTATAGGGAATGTGAACACACCCAACATCTAGAAAAGTTCCCATTTTGCACATAAACATAAGACATGTACAAAAAGGTGGAATTGGACTGTTCGGCCATGTTTTACAATTTGCACATCCCGGCTGGTAGGGTCAGCCTCGTCTATAGCCTGGCGCACCATAACTTCCAAATCTTTAGCGTGGTGGGGCTCTTTTTTCAACCACGCTGCCCCTCGCTGCAGCAGGAACGCCATCTTGCCTCTGTCCTCGAGGTCGACTGCCTTGATCCTTCTCTCCCGCGATTCTGCCACAACCGCTGGAAGGGTACCTATGAAATTGATCTTCTTCCCCAGGAGTCCTGCCACTGGAGCTGGGAAGGTATTTTTAGATCGTTCCAGTCGGATCATTGCCACGCAGTCGTGATGGATGGTCTGTGCCTCAGGTGTTGCACTGGTCTGTTCTCTGGTGCCTGGCCCAAGCAAAGGTGAGGTTTTGCTCTGCCTCTGAGCATGGGTGACATCGATTGCTGGAGTGAAGAGGTCTTCCCATTTCCACTGGGATCGTATGCTAGGGTCACGTGATAGGGTGCCTGCGGCAGGTCCAGAGACCACCACTGAGGGGTTCTAGTGGTATACTGCCGCTTAAGGGTTCCCTGTTTTACAATAATCCCATCATCTCCACACTCCAAATGCAACTGGAATTTGCAGAGGAGGTCTCGAGCCATCAAGTTACAGTCCAGATTGGTTGTGATAACAAATCGATGTTCCACCGATTCTTCCTGGTAACCCATTTTAACCGGTTCTGACACCGGGAATGTAGAGACTTGTCCCAGGAATCCTGACAGTCCCTGTGTTTCAGTGAAGGCGGGGAGTTTAAGCTTTGATTGTACAGAAGACATGAAGGCTCCCGTATCTATCAAGAAGGGTTGCCACTCATTCCGAATTTTTAACAATATCATCGGTTCGTCATCCGGGGAGGGTCCCTGCGTAGTCAATACGAATCGGGGGACGGTTGGCCAAAGGGGTTGTTCTGGGAGAAGTTAGTGTAAGATCCCCGTCCTCTCCCCCCTTGCCCCCCTCCTCTTCCTCCTCTTTTTCGTGCTGACGGGAGGGACAATTTCTATTCCAATGTCCTTCTTGCCCACAAATAAAGCATCCATCTCGTCTTTCCCAGCCCCGACCTCTTCCCATACCAGGCCGGGGACAGTAGGGCGGTCCGTAATTAGCAGGGCCCGGGCCATTTGGGTGTTTGATATAACCGTATCCCTGTTTATCCACCCAACCCTGCACGCAATACTGCGGTTCCATCTGGTATCCCCTTGGGTCGGGTTTTGGTCCTTCCACCCGAGGCGGCTCTTCCTTTCTAGTCACGTATTCAGTCTTGACCCGGGTTGGGGGCGCACCTCCCCCCTCTCCTTTCTTTTCCTGCCAATAATATTTAACCGCCCTTTCCATCTGGGCTTTACTATTATCTGCCCAATTATTTGTCCGGATAGCGTGAGCAACCGAATAGGGCAGGCACTGAAGTAGGATAGCACAGAATTGAGGAGAATCCTCTCCTGCCCTGAAGGCATTATCTCCTGATTGACTTCCGGATATTTCAATAAATCTTTCCATGAATTCATCGGCAGTTTCTTCTCGTTTGGGTTTAGTTTCTAATACTGCGGCCATACTGATGGGCTTCTGAAGGGTCGTGGTGAGAGCATTAAAGATAGCGTTTAGGTGATCCTGGACATCGTTAGGGTGAGCAACCACCAATGCATCATGAGTAGCACGTCCTAGGTGAGTTAGAAATCAGGCATGCTCAGTTGGGCTCAGGGTTTGCTTTACCAGGGCCCACAGGTCCCTTGATTCTGCATTATATCCATGCATGTCGAGGTCACTCCGTGAAATCGGAGGTCAGGGTTAAGTTGGGTTTGTGGATCCCTTTCAGTTTTAGGATACAGTTATATATAATAATGTAAGATACATGACAATCTCCATCTCAGTTCAGCAATCACAAGGGATAATCCTTCATTGAGTAAACGATTACCTTTTATGCGACATCTAGGTTGCATGGAATAACAGAATTGTGGGTTATAACAAATCAGAATGTACAGTAAGTGAAATAAGAGATCATTGTTTTAACGTGGATAGAAATTAATTTCTACTACAACTTGTTATTGACTATCTTAATCTACTCTATCAATCTGGCAGATGTCACTCTAAGGGGCCTGTAGTAACAAGATTGAATGCTTGTCTTGGGGCCTTCAAATTGCTGTTAGAGAACATCAGCAGCAAGTTCTCCAGGCCTGAGAAGGTAGTCCTTACCTTTCTGATCTTCCCTTTCTTTGCTGCCTGGCCTCTTCCACCCTTCCAAACTGAAGGGGTTCCAAGCGCAAATCACACTGCCATCTTCTTCGATGCCCCTGTGTCTAGCTGCCATTCTGTTGAAGGAACATGAATATAATGAAGGAGGGGACGTACCTTCCTGCTTAAGTTCCATATTTCTCAAGTCCGGTTCACCCTGTGCTCACTGACCTACATCGGCTCCCGGCTCAGCAACACCTCGATTTCTAATTCCCATCTCCGTGTTCAAATCCCTCCATGGCCTTGCCCTCCTTATCTCTGCAACCTCCTCCAGTCCTACAATCCTCTGAAGACTCTGCATTCCTCCAACCATACCTCTTGTGCATCCTCTACTTTTACCCCACCTTTGCGTTCGTGCCTTTTGTTGTGTCCTTGGATGCTCTAATAATGACTCCACGAGGCAATGTTTGTACTTGAACTGTGGTGACCGTAGTCCTTTATTTGCTAACTCCAGAGTGAGGATCACACCTAGTGGCCTGCCTTTTATACTAGGCCAGGCACACCTGTCCAGGTAATCTACAAGTCTCCCACTGCTATGCCCTCTGGTGACACACATTGTGATAGTACCAACAATAGCCATGTAGGATACATGACATCACTCTCCCCTAAGCCTTTAGTGCAAATCACCTCTGCATTGATTGTGCTCTGGGCTTAGGTCTATCTAGGCTCTATCTGATTGACCCTTGGCAGATCGTTTCAATCTTCGGTGAGTGGTTGGTGCAGTAGAGTGCTGGTGGTTGTTGTTTGTGTGCGTCCCTGACCACTCCATTCTCCACCTCACCACCCGCCCCCCCCACATATAGATTATGCCGGAGGCTCGTTGCATTCATATACATTCAAGTTCAGAAAAACAAGGTTCCATTACCTTGCTGGTTCCGTTGTGAGACAAGTACATTAGACTGGTGTGTAAGGACAAACTAGTTCCAGAACTGCTGGATGGTGTCCCTGCAGTCTGGTGGCGGCGTGTTGCCAAGTGCTGGCAGTGGGAACCCGGTTGGCTCAAGTTGCCTGCTCTTGGGGCTTTTGCCGTGGTTCCTAGAATCGGGCAGGTTCACAGATGCCTGTGACCTCCCTGCCCTTTCTTTGCGCCCTGGGTCGCTGCTGCTCCCTGAGGAGTTGTCGTCTAGCAGTGCATAGGGAACTGCTGACTCGCTGGCCTGGGCATTGTTTGGTTTGGGATCCTGGCTGGTACGTGCCCTTTTTGGGGGACTGTCGGCGGGTGACCGTTCGTTTACGGGTATGGCCTTGGTGGCGATGAGGTCTGTTGACTGCTCCTTAGCACAGTCCGCTCTTTCAGACTCATGGCGGTTGGTACCATCGAGTGCCTGAGAGGTAGAGCTGATCAGGGCCAGGGTATCGATACCGGTGCCATTGCCCTGCTGAGGTTACTTGCTCTGCAGCTCGTGTGTGTTGGCTGTTTGTGGCCACACTCCATGGTGCATAACTCTGATCCCCGGGATGCAGGCTACAGCATTGGGTAGCTCGCTGGACCTGTGTGCTTCCGATGGGTGTCTGCCCGCTGCGTTGGCTGCGTGCAGTTGAAATCCTAAATCGCACAACTTTTCATTACTTATGATGGATACCCTGTAGTTCCAATTGCGATCGCGCGACTTTTCCTCGCTGGTTGCATGTACAAAATTCTGATCATCAATTACACATTTTACATGATCGCGCGACTTTTCCTGGCTAATTGCATGTACACAACTCTGATCATCACTTCCACACTTTACATGATCGCGCGACCTTTCCTTGCTTATTGCATGTACACTTCTCTGATCGTCATTTTGTCTCTAACTTACAGTTGCTATTACATTGCTTGAGTGTGTGGAACTGTCCCTTTAAGAGAGCCTTGCTTGCATTATCCCAATCTTCTTCTCCATTTGGTGCCACATGTTCCTCCATTAGCGCTGCACCTCATGGTCTGGCTGTGGCCATCTTTTTCTTCAGCGCCTCATCTCGTGGTTTGGGCGCCATCTTTCCTCCATCCACGAGGTGATCCTCTTCTCCCCGGGTTCTGCCACCAAAGTTGGGAAGTCGCCTCTGGATCTGATTTTCTTCCTCCAGAGTCCTGCCACTGGAGTCTGGAAGATGCGTTTGGGTCATCTCAGTTGGATCATCTCCACGCAGTCGTGCTGAGTGGTCTGTCCCTCGGGTGCTGTGCTGGTCTGCTCTCTGGGGCCGGGTCCACCCTCAAGTGAGGGCTTGCTGTGCCTCCGAACACGGAGGGAGTCGATCGCTGGAGGGTTGGAAGTCTTCCAACTTCCAATGGATCTTCTCCATCCATCTTCTGCCGAGCAGCATTGGTCCATCACCTGTAACAATCCACAGAGGTAACTTGTACACTGTGCCATCATGGAGTACCTTTACATTCGTACTACTAACAACTGGGATAAGTTCATCGGTGTAGGTGCGCAGCTTTGCCTGAACCGGGACCAACTTGGGTCGTTCAGCTTGATTGTCCCATAGCCTGTCAAAGGCTTCTTGATTCATTACTGACTGGCTCACCCCCGTGTCCACTTCCATGAAGACTGAAAAGCCATCTATCTCGATTTCCATCTTCAGCGGGGAACACTCAGTGGTGCAGGTACACATGCTATATACCTCATCATGGGGCTGAGCTGCCTCTCTGACTATCGTTTCATAATCTGCGCTGAATTCATGGCCATCTGCAGACTCTTGAGTCGCATTTCTCTTACACATTTGCTGGAGGTGGCCCTTTGTGCTGTAGACTTTGCACACATAGTCTTTAAAGCAGCACTGGTGAGCCCTGTGATTCCCTCCACAACACCAGCATGGAGCTACTTGATTAGCCCCACTCGGCGGGCTCTGAGTTAAGGGACTCTGGGGCCTTTTCTCTCTTGCCTGAGAGGGTTCGCGCTCTGCAGTCCAGCTTTTAAACGGCGCCACTATGTGCACAGTACCTGCCGGGTTAGAGTCCTGAGGGTGAGTCATCTGCCTCGTGCCGCAGATCGAGATCATGAATGCCTGGCACAGGGAAATGGCCTCCTGCAGCGTGACTGCCGTATCCACCGACAGTAGCTTATGAAGAAGGTCCTCATGGCCAATTCCAATGACAAAAGTGACCCACAGCGCTTCGTTGAGGTGGTTGCCGAACTCGCACGGTGCCGCCAACCTCCTGAGGTCTGTGGCGTATTTCGCGATTTCCTGGCCTTCGGGCCGTCGGTGGGTGTAGAACTGGTGTCTGGCAGTGAGGATGCTCTCCTTGGGCTTGAATTGCTTATGGATCAGGGTTATGAGATCCTTGTACGTCTTGGTCGTTGTCTTCGCTGATGCCAGTAAGTCCCTGACGAGGCCATAGATGGTGGGCCCACAACTGGTTAGCAAGATAGCTCTGCACTTATCAGCCAGTGTGGCCGGGTCGTCTCCTGCCATGTCGTTTGCTGTGAAGAAATGGTCGAGCCTCTCCACAAAGTCATCCCGATCATCACCATCGGCGAACTGCTGCAACGTACCAAGGGTAGCCATTGTCTTGTGAAAGTTCGTAATCTCGTCGCCAATTGTTATGCCCTTAGATGCTCTAATAATGACTCATAGAAACATAGAAAGTAGTTGCAGGAGCAGGCCATTCGGCCCTTCGAGCCTGCACCGCAATTCAATATGATCAGGCTGATCATTCAACCTCAGTACCCCACCCCAGCCTTCTCTCCATACCCCCGGTCCCTTTAGCCGTAAGTGCCACATCTAACTCCCTTTTGAATATGTCCAACGAACTAGACTCAACAACTTTCTGTGGCAGAGAATTCCACAGGTTCACAACTCTCTGGGTGAAAAAGTTTCTCCTCATCTCGGTGCTATATGGCTTAGCCCTTATCCTTCGATTGTGTCCCCTGGTTCTGGACTTCCCCAACATCAGGAACATTCTTCCTGCATCTAACCTGTCCTGTCCCGTCAGAATTTTATATGTTTCTATAAGACCCTCTCTCATTTTTCTAAATTCCAGTGAGCATAAGCCTAGCCGATCCAGTTTTTCCTCATATGTCAGTCCTGCCATCCCGGGAATCAGTCTGGTGAACCTTCGCTACACTCCCTCAATAGCAAGCACGTCCTTCCTCAGATTAGGAGACTAAAACTGCACACAATACTCAAGGTGTGGTCTCACCAAGACCCTTTACAACTGCAGCAAGACCTCCCTGCTCCTATACTCAAATCACCTCGCTATAAAGGCCAGCATACCATTTGCTTTCTTGACTGCCTGCTGTACCTGCACGCCTACCTTCAATAACTGATGTACCATGACACTCAGATCTTGTTGCACCTCCCCTTTTACTAATGTGGCACCATTCAGATAATAATCTGCCTTCCTGTTTTTGCCACCAAAGTGAATAACCTCACATTTATCCACATTACTCTGCATCTGCCATGCATTTGCCTATTCACCTAACCTGTCCATGTCCCCCTGCAGCCTCTTAGCATCCTCCTCGCAGCTCGCACTGCCACCCAGCTTAGCATCATCTGCAAACTTGGAGATATTACATTCAATTCCTTCGTCTAAATCATTCATGTATATTGTAAATAGCTGGGGTCCCAGCACTGAACCTGCGGCACCCCACTAGTCACTGCCTGCCATTCTGAAAAGGACCCGTTTATTCCCACTCTTTGCTTCCTGTCTGCCAACCATTTCTCTATCCACGTCAACCAATACATTACCCCTAATACAATATGCCTTAATTTTGCACACTAATCTCTTGTGTGGGACCTTGTCAAAGCCTTTTGAAAGTCCAAATACACCACATCTACCGGTTCTCTCTTATCCACTCTACTAGTTACATCCTCAAAAAACTCTAGAAGATTTGTCAAGCATGATTTCCCTTTCATAAATCCATGCTGACTTGGACCGATCCTGTCACTGCTCTCCAAATGCGCTGCTATTACATCTTTAATAATTGACTCCAGCATTTTCCCCACCACGAGGCAATGTGTTGTACTTGAACTGTAGTGACCTTAGTCCTTTATTTGCTAACTCCAGAGTGAGGACCTGGGTGCCCCCTTATTCTAAGCTTATGCCCCCTAGTTCTAGCTTCTCCTATCAGTGGAAACATCCTCTCTGCATCCACCTTGTCAAGCCCCCTCATAATCTTATACGTTTCGATAAGATCATCTCTCATTCTTTTGAATTTCAATGAGTAGAGGCCCAACCTGCTCAACCTTTCCTCATAAGTCAACCCCCTCATCTCTGGAATCAACCTAGTGAACCTTCACTGAACTGCTTCCAAAGCAAATCTATCCTTTCTTATATATGGAAACCAAAACTGTACGCCATATTGTAGGTGTGGCCTCACCAATACCCTGTATAACTGTAGCAAGACTTCCCTGCTTTTATATTCCATCCCTCTTGCAATAAAGGCCAAGATTCCATTTACCTTGCTGATCACTTGCTGTTTCTGCATACTAACCTTTTGATGGTTATTGTCCTTAAGGAAAGTGACGAAGTCCTTGGCTGTGGAAAACAATACTTCACTAACAGTTGTGGATTGCTCTGGCAAATGCTATCAATGGCAACCTGGAAGGAGCCAATGCTATAGAAGTTCAAGACAGTACAGACTTTCACTGCCACTGACAGAGTCATCCCAGTCATAGAGAAGGTTTGGTGGTCAGGTTGCAACTAATGGCAAAGTTCCACAATTATTTCCCCAGAGAAGTGTAAGTTGCAAAGACTTACACTTCCCTGACTGCTGTGGTGGTCTCTACGCACACCTCCTTGACATGGCTCCACTGAACCTTCCTCTAATGAAGGTGGACTTGAATCTGCTTATGGTTATTGAACTCCTTCTCCAGCTTCTTGAAGGCAAAAGTAATTCCCAAAGGAATGTCCATCTTATAAAGATTGCTGTAATTGGCAACAGTAAAAGTCACTCAAAAGGTTAAAATGGAGGGGAAACAGAGAAATGGATAACTTAAAATGGAATACAAAAATAAAATGACACCTAACATAATGCAACCCAAATAACTTCAAAATAACCACAACAAATGGTCTGTGAAGAATCTTAAGAAATCAGGCACCACTTTAAGAAGCACAGCAAATGGTTTCTCTTGGTTATGCAATGCTGTGGGGTGCTCACACTTTTGCTGCAAATGAGCAGGATTTGCAGGACTGGAAAGACCTGCCCATAAATACATAAAACAATGATACATAATATAATGAGGATAGCACCATTCAGCAATGTAAGCCTCCCAATACGCACATGCGGAGCTCAGTGCAGGTATTTTGAGTGTCTATCCTCTCTGGCCCTATGATTCTATAGTCCCAGGAGCAGTCCTACATGATCAAATACCATCGCTCAGATTTCATAAGTGTTATGCATCTGTAAAGCATGCACTCCCATGTTCTGCTACCAGGGAGCGCATCCCCTGAAGTCCCAAGGGATCCCAGCATCCCTTGGGAGCACTGTATATAAGCCAGTCCCTAAGGCCTGTTCCTCACTCTGGAGTGTCTTGATAAAGACTGAGGTCACTGTTACTTTAACCTCCCTGTGTGCAGTCTCAGCTGTGTTAGGAACACAATAACTGGCGACGAGTATACGAATCCAACACAAAGATGCAGCAAACTGTGGGCATCCTGGGGAAGTTCTCGGAGGGTGAGGACTGGGAAACCTGTGTCGAACGTCTAGACCAGTACTTTATAGCCAACGAGCTGGATGGAGAAGGAAGCGCTGCAAAAAGGAGAGCGGTCCTCCTCACGGTCTGCGGGGCACCGACCTACAGCCTCATGAAGAATCTTCTGGCTCCGGTGAAACCCACAAATAAGTCATATGAGGAGCTGTGTACACTGGTTCAGGAGCATCTTAACCCGAGGCAGAGAGTGCTGATGGCGAGGTATCGGTTCTACACGTGCCAGCGATCTGAAGGTCAGGAAGTGGTGAGCTACGTCGCCGAGCTAAGGCGATTTGCAGGACAATGTGAGTTTGATGGCTACCTGGAGCAAATGCTCAGAGACATTTTTGTACTGGGCATTGGCCACGAGACCATCCTACGAAAACTTTTGATTGTAGAGACACCAACCCTCAGTAAGGCCATTGCGATAGCACAGGCGTTTATGTCCACCAGTGATAACACCAAACAAATCTCTGAGCACACAAGTGCTCGCAATGTTCATAAATTAATTGGAACTGTGTTTGCGAGCAGAAATGTACAGGGCAGAAACCATGAGTTTGCAACTGCCAGCAGGCCTCAGGTGACCCAGATGATTCACAGTCCACAATAAAGGATGAATGCAAGGCAATTCACACCTTGTTGGCGTTGTGGAGGCTTCCATTCAGCCTATTCATGCCGCTTCAAAGGGTATGTTTGCAAGAGCTGTGGAACAATGGGGCACCTCCAACAAGCTTGCAGACAAGCTGCAAGCTCTGCAAAATCTGCTAACCACCACATGGCAGAGGAAGGTCGGTCCATGGTGGATCAAAGCAATTTCGAGCCTCAGAGAGAGGAAGCAGATGCTGAAGTATATGGTATGCATACATTTTCGACGAAATGTCCACCTATAATGCTAAACGTAAAATTGAATGGCCGTAGCCATGGAACTGGACACTGGCACTAACAATCCATCATGAGTAAAATGATATTTGAGAGACTATGGTGCAACAAGGCACTCAGACCAGCCCTGAACCCCATCCACACGAAACTGAAAACGTACACCAAAGAGCTTATCACTGTCCTGGGCACGGTGCACGAACTGCCACTCTGGTTTGTCCCGGGCGATGGCCCCACACTGCTTGGAAGGAGCTGGCTGGGCAAAATCCGCTGGAGCTGGGATGGCATCCAAGCGCTATCACATGTCGATGAGTCCTCATGTACCCAGATTCTGAACAAATTTCCTTCCCTTTTTGAGCCAGGCATTAGAAACTTTTCCGGGGTAAAGGCACGACCCATTCACCACAATAGGCGAGCGGTACCTCACATGATGAGGGAGAGAGTGGAAATTGAGTTGGACAGGCTGCAATGTGAGGGCATCATCTCCCCCAGTAGAATTCAGTGAGTGGCCCAGCCCGATTGTCCAGTGATGGCGTGGTCAGGATTTGCGGCGATTATGAAGTAACTATTAATCGTTTCTCGCTACAGGACCAATAACCGCTACTAAGGCAAACGACCTATTTGCAATGCTGGCAGGAGGCAAGACGTTCACCAAGCTCGACGTGACTTCGGCCTACATGACGCAGGAGCTGGAGGAGTCTTCGAAGGGCCTCACCTGCATTAGCACGCACAAGGGACTGTTCGGCGAGAGGCGGGCGTTCCAGAGATCGGAGAGGCCTACAAAAGGCCAGTGAGACCAGGAGCAGCGCGAGTTCGGCAAGAGGCGTGCTTGTGCAGCTACAGTGGGAAGGCAAAAAAGAAGTAGAAAGAAACAGAAAGGTGACGTCACAGCCAAGGGGGTAAGTGATTGGCTGGTGATTGGTGAGTAGTTTTTCTTTTTTCTCTTCCATAGCAACGAGTAAACTTTAGCATTGTTGTTGCCAATTTAAGTGTATCTAAGGGTTAAGTCATGGCAGGAGAGCTCTGTCACTTGATATGCTCCTCCTGTACCATGTGGGAACTCAGGGACACTTCCGGTGTCCCTGACAACTCCGTGTGCGGGAAGTGTATCCGCCTCCAGCTCCTGACTGTCCGCGTTGCGGAATTGCAACTGAGGGTGGATTCACTCTGGAGCATCCACGATGCTGAGAATGACGTGAGTAGCACGTGTAGCGAGTTGGTCTTACCGCAGGCGAAGGGTCCACAGCCAGATAGGGAATGGAAGACCAGCAGGAAGAGCAGTGCAAGGAAGGTAGTGCAGGGGTCCCCTGCGGTCATCCCCCTGCAAAACAGATACACCGTTTTGAGGACTGTTGAGGGGGATGACTCATCAGGGGAGGGCAGCAGCAGCCAAATTCACGGCACCATGGCTGGCTCTGCTGCACAGGAGGGCAGGAAAAAGAGTGGGAGAGCGATAGTGATAGGGGATTCAATTGTAAGGGGAATAGATAGGCATTTCTGCGGCCGCAACCGAGACTCCAGGATGGTATGTTGCCTCCCTGGTGCAAGGGTCAAGGATGTCTCGGAGCGGGTGCAGGACATTCTGAAAAGGGAGGGTGAACAGCCAGTTGTCGTGGTGCACATTGGTACCAACGATATAGGTAAAAAAAGGATGAGGTCCTACGAGACGAATTTAAGGAGCTAGGAGCTAAATTAAAACGTAGGACCTCAAAAGTAGTAATCTCGGGATTGCTACCAGTGCCACGTGCTAGTCAGAGTAGGAATTGAAGGATAGCTCAGATGAATACGTGGCTTGAGCAGTGGTGCAGCAGGGAGGGATTCAAATTCCTGGGGCATTGGAACCGGTTCTGTGGGAGGTGGGACCAATACAAACCGGACGGTCTGCACCTGGACAGGACCGGAACCAATGTCCTAGGGGGAGTGTTTGCTAGTGCTGTTGGGGAGGAGTTAAACTAATATGGCAGGGGGATGGGAACCAATGCAGGGAGACAGAGGGAAACAAAAAGGAGACAAAAGCAAAAGACAGAAAGGAGATGAGTAAAAGTGGAGGGCAGAGAAACCCAAGGCAAAAAACAAAAAGGGCCACTGTACAGCAAAATTCTGAAGGGTCAAAGTGTAATAAAAAGGCAAGCATGAAAGCTTGGTGCCTCAATGCAAGGAATATTCGGAACACAGGAGAGGGCTCTGAGCTAGTTAGAATGGGTGAGAGCTCAGATGAACAGGATCCCAAGAAAGAATGCAAAAGGCAGGAGGCAACAGAGCAGAGTAGCACTGGGGTAAGTGTAAACCATAAGGTGATAGGAAGGGACAATATGTATGAATATAAAGGGGCTGCAGGAGGGGTCACAACTAAAAATCATGGTTTAAAAACTAGGATTAAAACACTCTACCTAAATGCACGCAGCATTCGAAATAAAGTAAATGAGTTGATGGCACAAATCATTACAAATGGGTATGATTTGATGGCCATTACAGAAACGTGGTTGCAGGGTGGCCAAGACTGGGAATTAAACATACAGGGGTATCTGACAATTCGGAAAGATAGACAAGAAGGGAAAAGAGGTGGGGTAGCTCTGTTAATAAAGGATGATATCAGGGCAGTTGTGAGAGACGATATTGGCTCTAATGAACAAAATGTTGAATCATTGTGGGTGGAGATTAGAGATAGTAAGGGGAAAAAGTCACTGGTGGGCGTAGTTTATAGGCCCCCAAATAATAACTTCACGGTGGGGCGGGCAATAATCAAGGGAATAATGGAGGCATGTGAAAAAGGAACGGCAGTAATCATGGGGATTTTAACCTACATATCGATTGGTCAAATCAAATCGCACAGGGTAGCCTGGAGGAGGAATTCATAGAATGCATACGGGATTGTTTCTTAGAACAGTATCTTCCAGAACCTACAAGGGAGCAAGCTATCTTAGATCTGGTCCTGTGTAATGAGACAGGAATAATAAACGATCTCCTAGTAAAAGATCCTCTAGCAATGAGTGATCACAGTTTGGTTGAATTTGTAATGCAGATTGAGGGTGAGGATGGTGTAATGGTTAGCACTCTGGACTCTGAATCCAGCGATCCGAGTTCAAATCTCGGTGGAACCTTGTTATTCTTCCCTGCTGTTTTTATAAAAACGGCCTGAGTGGTTATTTTTCGGCGAGTAGTGTTCATTGAATGCAGTAAAAGTGTCTCAAACGAGCGTACTATGCTGAAACAAAGGGGACGACAGTGGGATGAGGGCAGAGTTGGCTAAAGTAGACTGGAAACACAGACAAAACGGTGGCACAATTGAGGAACAGTGGAGGACTTTTAAGGAGCTCTTTCATAGTGCTCAACAAAAATATATTCCAGTGAAAAGAAAGGGCGGTAAGAGAAGGAATAACTAGCCGTGGATAACCAAGGAAATAAAGGAGAATATCAAATTAAAAACCAATGCGTATAAGGTGGCCAAGGTTAGTGCGAAACTAGAAGATTGGGAAAATTTTAAACGACAGCAAAGAATGACGAAGAAAGCAATAAACAAAGGAAAGATAGATTACGAAAGTAAACTTGCGCAAAACATAAAAACAGATAGTAAAAGCTTTTACAGATACATAAAACGGAAAAGAGTGACTAAAGTAAATGTTGGTCCCTTAGAAGATGAGAAGGGGGATTTAATAATGGGAAATGAGGAAATGGCTGAGACCTTAAACAATTATTTTGCTTCGGTCTTCACAGTGGAAGACACAAAAGCCATGCCAAAAATTGCTGGTCACGGGAATGTGGGAAGGGAGGACCTTGAGATAATCACTATCACTAGGGGGTAGTGCTGGACAGGCTAATGGGACTCAAGGTAGACAAATCCTCTGGTCCTGATGAAATGCATCCCAGGATATTAAAAGAGATGGCGGAAGTTGTAGCAGATGCATTCGTTATAATCTACCAAAATTCTCTGGACTCTGGGGAGGTACCAGCGGATTGGAAAGCAGCTAATGTAACGCCTCTGTTTAAAAAAGGGGGCAGACAAAAGGCAGGTAACTATAGGCCCGTTAGTTTAACATCTGTAGTGGGGCAAATGCTTGAAGCTATCATTAAGGAAAAAATAGCGGGACATCTAGATAGGAATAGTGCAATCAAGCAGACGCAACATGGATTCATGAAGGGGAAATCATGTTTAACTAATTTACTGGAATTCTTTGAGGATATAACGAGCATGGTGGATAGAGGTGTACCGATGGATGTGGTGTATTTAGATTTCCAAAAGGCATTCGATAAGGTGCCACACAAAAGGTTACTGCAGAAGATAAAGGTACGCGGAGTCAGAGGAAATGTATTAGCGTGGATAGAGAATTGGCTGGCTAACAGAAAGCAGAGAGTCGGGATAAATGGGTCCTTTTCGGGTTGGAAATCGGTGGTTAGTGGTTTGCCACAGGGATCAGTGCTGGGACCACAACTGTTTACAATATACATAGATGACCTGGAAGAGGGGACAGAGTGTAGTGTAACAAAATTTGCAGATGACACAAAGATTAGTGGGAAAGCGGGTTGTGTAGAGGACCCAGAGAGGCTGCAAAGAGATTTAGATAGGTTAAGCGAATGGGCTAAGGTTTGGCAGATGGAATACAATGTCGGAAAGTGTGAGGTCATCCACCGTGGAGAAAAAAAACAGTAAAAGGGCATATTATTTGAATGGGGAGAATTTACAACATGCTGCGGTGCAGAGGGACCTTGTGCATGAATCCCAAAAAGTTAGTTTGCCGGTGCAGCAGGTAATCAGGAAGGCGAATGGAATGTTGGCCTTCATTGCGAGAGGGATGGAGTACAAAAGCAGGGAGGTCCCACTGCAACTGTACAGGGTATTGGTGAGGCCGCACCTGGAGTACTGCATGCAGTTTCGTACACCTTACTTAAGGAAGGATATACTAGCTTTGGAGGGGGTACAGAGACAATTCACAAGGCTGATTCCGGAGATGAGGGGGTTACCTTATGACGATAGATTGAGTAGACTGGGTGTTTACTCATTGGAGTTCAGAAGGATGAGGGATGATCTTAGAGAAACATTTAAAATAATGAAAGGGATAGACAAGATGGAGGCAGAGAGGTTGTTTCCACTGTCGGGAAGACTAGAACTAGGGGGCACAGCCTCAAAATACGGGGGAGCCAATTTAAAACCGAGTTGAGAAGGAATTTCTTCTCCCAGGGGGTTGTGAATTTATGGAATTCTCTTCCCAAGGAAGCAGTTGAGGCTAGCTCATTGAATGTATTCAAGTCACAGAGAGATAGATTTTTAACCAATAAGAAAATTAAGGGTTACGGGGAGCGGGCGGGTAAGTGGAGCTGAGTCCATGGCTAGATCAGCCATGATCTTGTTGAATGGCGGAGCAGGCTCGAGGGGCTAGATGGCCTACTCCTGTTCCTAATTCTTATGTTCTTATGTTCTTATGTTCATCTACAACAGATGCCCGTTTGGAACAGATGCCCGGCTGCACCGATCTTCCAGAGAAACATGGAGAGCCTACTCAAGTCGGTACCACGAACGGTGATTTTTCGGGACGACATATTGGTACAGGTCGGGACACCGTCGAGCACCTACAAAACCTGGAGGAGGTCCTCCAGCGACTGGATCGTGTAGGGCTGCGGCTAAAGAGGTCGAAATGTGACTTCATGGTAACAGAAGTGGAGTTTTTGTGGAGAAAGATCGCAGCGGATGCCATTCGGCCAACAGACGCCAAGACAGAGACTGTCAGCAACGTGCCCAGGCCACATAACGTCATAGAGCTGCAGTCATTCCTGGGACACCTCAACTATTTTGGTAACTTCCTACCTGGGTTAAGCACCCTCTTTGAACCCCTACATGTGTTATTGCGTAAAGCTGAGAACTGGTTATTGGGAAAAAAAACAAGTCATTGCTTTTGAGAAAGCCAGAAACATTTTATGCTCCAACAAGCTGCTTGTATTGTATCACCCGTGTAAAAGACTTGTGCTAGCATGTGATGCATCGTCGTATGATGTCGGGTGTGTATTACAACAAGCTAACGTTGCGGGGAAGTTGCAACCTGTCGCCTATGGCTCCAGGAGCTTGTCTAAGGCCGAGAGGGCCTACAGCATGATTGAGAAAGAGGCATTAGCGTGTGTGTTCGGGGTAAAGAAAATGCATCAGTACCTGTTTGGCCTCAAATTTGAGCTGGAAACTGATCACAAGCCCCTCATATCCCTGTTTGCTGAAAACAAGGGGATAAATACTAATGCCTCAGCCCGCATACAAAGGTGGGCACTCGCACTATCAGCGTATAACTATATCATCCGCCACAGGCCAGGCACCGAGAACTGTGCGGATGCTCTCAGTCAGCTACCATTGCCCACCACGGGGATGGAAATGGCGCAGCCTGCAAACTTGTTGATGGTGGCGTAGCCCGCAGACTTGTTGATGGTCATGGAAGCGTTTGAAAATGATAAATCACCTGTCACGCCCGCCAGATTAGGACCTAGACCAGCCAAAATCCTCTGCTGTCCCTAGTAAAAAACTGTGTACTGCATGGGAGCTGGGCCAGCATCCCTGTTGAAACGCAAGAGCTAATCAAGCCGTTTCAGCAGCGAAAGGACGATCTGTCCATTCAGGCAGACTGCCTGTTGTGGGCTAACCACATAGTGCTACCCAAAAAGGGCAGGGAGACGTTCATGTCGGATCTCCACAGCACACACCCGGGTATAGTAAGCGATAGCCAGATCCCACGTGTGGTGGCCCGGTATCGACTCTGACTTCGAGTTCTGTGTACGGCAATGCAGCGTGTGTGCTCAGTTGAGCAAAGCGCCCAGAGAGGAACCACTAAGTTTGTGGTCCTGGCCCTCCACACCATGGTCGAGGATCCATGTCTACTCTGCGGGCCCGTTTCTCGGTAAAATGTTCCTGGTGGTGGTGGATGTTTTTTCAAAATGGATTGAATGTGAAATAATGTCGGGAAGCACCGCCACCATTGAAAACCTGAGGCCCATGTTTGCCACCCACGACCTGCCTGACATACTGGTCAGTGACAACGGGCCATGTTTCACCAGTGCCGAATTTAAAGAATTCATGACCCGCAATGGGATCAAACATGTCAACTCAGAACCATTTAAACCAGCCTCCAATGGGCAGGCAAAGCGGGCAGTACAAACAATCAAACAGAGCCTTAAACGAGTCACAGAAGGCTCACTCCAAACCCGCCTGTCCCGAGTACTGCTCAGCTACCGCACGAGACCCCATTCGCTCACAGGGGTGCCCCGGCTGAGCTACTCATGAAAAGGACACTTAAAACCAGACTTTCGCTGGTTCACCCCAACCTGCATGATCAGGTAGAGAGCAGGCGGCAGCAACAAAATGCAAACGATGGTCGCGCCACTGTGTCATGGGAAATTGATCTGAATGACCCTCTGTATGTGCTAAACTATGGACATGGTCCCAAGTGCATCGCGGGCACGGGGATAGCTAAAGAAGGGAGTAGGGTTTTTTGTAGTCAAACTAGACAATGGACACATTTTTTCAGAAAGCACCTGGACCAAATGGGGCTACGGTTCACAGACTGCCCTGTACAACCCACAGCAGTCACCACCTTTTACGAGCCCACAACATACACCCGAAGCATCAACGACACCACCCCGGACCAGCAAATCGAACCCATCACGCCCAACAGCCCAGCAATGCCAGGCTCACCCAGCCGCCTACAGAGCCAACAACGCGCCAGCCCAGTGAGAGAACATAAGAATATAAGAACATAAGAATTAGGAACAGGAGTAGGCCATCTAGTCCCTCGAGCCTGCTCCGCCATTCAACAAGATCATGGCTGATCTGGCCGTGGACTCAGCTCCACTTACCTCGCCCGCACCCCGTAACCCTTAATTCCTTTATTGGTTAAAAATCTATCTATCTGATTTTAATACATTCAATGAGCTAGCCTCAACGCTTCCTTGGGCAGAGAATTCCACAGATTCACAACCCTCTGGGAGAAGAAATTCCTTCTCAACTCGGTTTTAAATTGACTCCCCCGTACTTTGAGGCTGTGCCCCCTAGTTCGAGTCTCCCCGACCAGTGGAAACAACCTCTCTGCCTCTATCTTGTCTATCCCTTTTCATTATTTTAAATGTTTCTATAAGATCACCCCTCATCCTTCTGAACTCCAACGAGTAAAGACCCAGTCTACTCATTCTATCATCATAAGGTAACCCCCTCATCTCCGGAATCAGCCTAGTGAATCGTCTCTGTACCTCCTCCAAAGCTAGTAAATCCTTCCTTAAGTAAGGTGACCAAAACTGCACGCAGTACTCCAAGTGCGGCCTCACCAATACCCTATACAGTTGCAGCAGGACCTCCCTGCTTTTGTACTCCATCTCTCTCGCAATGAAGGCCAACATTCCATTTGCCTTCCTGATTACCTGCTGCACCTGCAAACTAACTTTTTGGGATTCATGCACAAGGAGCCGAAGGTCAGCCCGGAGGGCGCCGAAAATCTGGAAGCTCCGCTAAGCCTGGCGGAGCTGACCGGTGCCCTCGACCGGCTCTCGAGGGGAAAATCCCCGGGGCTGGACGGGCTGACCGTGGAGTTCCACAGGGCGTTCTGGGACGTCCTGGGGAGCGACTACGCGCGGGTCCTGGGGGAAAGTCTGGCGACCGGGGAGATGCCCCTCTCTTGGCGCAGGGCAGTCATCGTCCTGCTGCCTAAGAAGGGCGATCTCCGCCTCCTTAAGAACTGGCGCCCGGTCTCCCTCCTCAGCACGGACTACAAAATCTTCGCCAGGGCGATGTCTGCTCGCCTTGGTGCCGTGCTGGACCACATGATCCACCCCGACCAGTCCTACACGGTCCCGGGCCGGACAATCCACGATAACATCCATCTGGTCCGGGACCTCATCCATTGTTCCCAGGAGGCTGGTCTGTCGGTCGCCTTCCTATCCCTCGACCAAGAGAAGGCGTTCGACAGGGTGGATCACGACTATCTGCTCGGAACTCTGCGCGCTTTCGGGTTCGGGACGCATTTCGTCGCCCGGATCCGACTTTTGTACGCCGCCGCGGAGTGTCTGATTAAGGTTAACGGGTCCTTGACGGCGCCCCTTCGCTTTAGGAGAGGGGTGCGCCAGGGATGCCCCATGTCCGGCCAGTTATATGCTGTTTGCGTGGAGCCTTTCCTGCGCCTCTTGCGGACGAGGTTGACGGGACTGGCTCTGCAAGGGCCGGGCGTGGAGGTCGTCCTCTCGGCTTACGCCGATGACGTGCTCCTCGCGGTAGAGGATCCCGCTGACCTGCGGAGGATGCGTGAGTGCCAGGAGATTTACTCGGCCGCGTCCTCCGCCAGGATCAACTGGGAGAAATGTTCCGGACTCCTGGTGGGTCAGTGGCGGGTGGACTCCCTGCCGGAGGAGCTCAGGCCTTTTGCCTGGAGCACGACCCATCTCCTCTATCTGGGAGTCTACCTTAGCCCCGACGAGGGAGCCTGGCCGGCGAACTGGCAGGAGCTGGAGGCCAAGGTCGCCGCTCGCCTAGGGCGCTGGACAGGACTGCTCCGAGTGCTGTCCTACAGGGGTCGAGCGCTAGTCATAAACCAGCTGGTGGCCGCAATGCTGTGGTACCGGCTGGTCACTTTGACCCCTCCCCCTGCGTTTGTCGCCAAGATACAGAAGAAGCTGGTGGACTTCTTCTGGAACAACAGGAAGCACTGGGTCTCTGCCGCGGTCTTGAGTCTCCCGCTTGAGGAGGGCGGTCAGTCGTTGGTGTGCGTCAGCGCCCAGCTCGCGACTTTCCGTCTTCAGACTCTGCAGAGATACCTTTACGTCGAGCCCCCTCCTAGGTGGTGTGCTCTGGCGAGGTATTTCTTCCGCCAGCAGCGCGACCTCAATTATGACACGCAGCTCCTGTTTGTGAACTTGGGGGGTGCCAGGACCGCCCTCCGGGAGCTGCCTGTCTTTTACAGGGAACTCATCAGGGTCTGGAACAAAGTCTCCACCAAGCGCAGCTCTCCGCCGGCTGGAGTGGCGGCCGTCCTGCAGGAACCGCTGCTCGGGAATCCGTACCTCCACGGCCGAGGTTTTATGTGGCGGTCGGAAGAGAGGGCTGTGGCTGGTGAGGTGACCAGGGTCAGGGACCTGCTCGATGGCGGAGGAGTGGGCTGGATGGCGCCAGACACGCTGGCGCGGCGCCTAAACTCTGCCAACGTCCGCCACGCGGCCGATGCCATCGAGTCGCTAAAAACAGCTCTGGGCCCTGACTCCGTTAGGTGCATCGAGGAGGCTCAAGCACGTGGGGAGATCCCTTCCGAACTGACCCCCGTCCGGACGGAATTCCTCATCGGCGCCAAACCCCGGAACCTCCCTCGGGGGCCGGCGCCTCACAACTTGAGCCGCCTCGGGGAAATCCCCTCCGTGCCTTTCAGTTCCGCGCGGAGGGGTTTCCTGTACGGGCTGCTCCTGCACACCCTCAACTTTGCCATCCTCGCCGGCCGTCCGGACACGCCATGGCATACCATCTTGCCGTCCGGAGGAGGCGGGGGTCCCCGATGGAGGGCACTCTACGCAGGGGTCCTCCCACTATTCATCGGGGACTTGGCCTGGAGGGTGGTGCACGGAGCAGTGCCGTGCAACAAATTTTTAAGCCGGTTCACGGACTCCCAGGCCGCCTGCAATTTCTGCGGTCTGGAGGAGTCCGTGTTCCATGTTTTTATTGAGTGCACGAGGTTGCAGCCCCTGTTCCATTATTTGAAGGGGCTGCTCCTGAAATTCTGGCTGCACTTCAGCCCCACTCTCCTGATCTTTGGGCACCCTGTGCGGAGGGGAGCGGGTAGGTCCGAAGGCCTCCTCGTAGGACTGCTCCTGGGCACGGCCAAGGGTGCCATCAGCCGGTCCAGGCAGCGGGCGGTCGAGGGGGTCGTTCAACCTGACTGCCTGCCTCTCTTCCGCTCTTACATCCGGTCCAGGGTGTCCTTGGAAATGGAGCACGCGGTGTCCACCGGTACGCTCGCGGCCTTCCGCGAGAGGTGGGCACCGGAGGGACTGGAGTGCATCATCACACCCGGCAACCAAATTTTAATTTGATTTTACGTTTTTTAAGTTTAATTTGTTTTAATTGCCGGTGCTTTTAGTGTTCCCCTTCCCTTTTATAGGGGGCACTGGGGAAAATTGTGATTTTAGTGCCCCAAAAAAAAAAACCAAAAAAAAAGAAAAACACAAAAAAAAAAAGGGGGGGGAGAAAAAGGGCCTTGTAAATGTCTGGAGTGTCACCCAGGTCGGGTGGCACCGTTTAATGTTTTATGTTTTGCAGGTGAACTCCAAAAAGAGTTTCATGCACAAGGACCCCCAGGTCCCTCTGCACCGCAGCATGTTGTAATTTCTACCCATTCAAATAATATTCCCTTTTACTGTTTTTTTTTCCAAGGTGGATGACCTCACACTTTCCGACATTGTATTCCATCTGCCAAACCTTAGCCCATTCGCTTAACCTATCTAAATCTCTTTGCAGCCTCTCTGTGTCCTCTACACAACCCGCTTTCCCACTAATCTTTGTGTCATCTGCAAATTTTGTTACACTACACTCTGTCCCCTCTTCCAGGTCATCTATGTATGTTGTAAACAGTTGTGGTCCCAGCACCGATCCCTGTGGCACACCACTAACCACCGATTTCCAACCCGAAAAGGACCCATTTATCCCGATTCTCTGCTTTCTGTTCGCCAGCCAATTCTCTATCCATGCTAATACATTTCCTCTGACTCCGCGTGCCTTTATCTTCTGCAGTAACCTTTTGTGTGGCACCTTATCGAATGCCTTTTGGAAATCTAAATACACCACATCCATCGGTACACCTCTATCCACCATGCTCGTTATATCCTCAAAGAATTCCAGTAAATTAGTTAAACATGATTTCCCCTTCATGAATCCATGTTGCGTCTGCTTGATTGCACTATTCCTATCTAGATGTCCCGCTATTTCTTCCTTAATGATAGCTTCAAGCATTTGCCCAACTACAGATGTTAAACTAACGGGCCTATAGTTACCTGCCTTTTGTCTGCCCCCTTTTTTAAACAGAGGCGTTACATTAGCTGCTTTCCAATCCGCTGGTACCTCCCCAGAGTCCAGAGAATTTTGGTAGATTATAACGAATGCATCTGCTACAACTTCCGCCATCTCTTTTAATACCCTGGGATGCATTTCATCGGGACCAGGGGACTTGTCTACCTTGAGTCCCATTAGCCTGTCCAGCACTACCCCCCTAGTGATAGTGATTGTGTCAAGGTCCTCCCTTCCCACATTCCTGTGACCAGCAATTTTTGGCATGGTTTTTGTATCTTCCACTGTGAAGACTGAAGCAAAATAATTGTTTTAAGGTCTCAGCCATTTCCTCATTTCCCATTATTAAATCCCCCTTCTCATCTTCTAAGGGACCAACATTTACTTTAGTCACTCTTTTCCATTTTATATATCGGTAAAAGCTTTTACTATCTGTTTTTATGTTTTGCGCAAGTTTACTTTCGTAATCTATCTTTCCTTTCTTTATTGCTTTCTTCGTCATTCTTTGCTGTCGTTTAAAATTTTCCCAATCTTCTAGTTTCCCACTAACCTTGGCCACCTTATATGCTTTGGTTTTTAATTTGATATTCTCCTTTATTTCCTTGGTTATCCACGGCTGGTTATCCCTTCTCTTACCGCCCTTTTTTTTCACTGGAATATATTTTTGTTGAGCATTATGAAAGAGCTCCTTAAAAGTCCTCCACTGTTCCTCAATTGTGCCACCGTTTAGTCTGTGTTTCCAGTCTACTTTAGCCAACTCTGCCCTCATCCCACTGTCATCCCCTTTGTTTAAGCATCGTTTGAGACACTACTTCCTTACCCTCAATCTGTATTACAAATTCAACCATACTGTGATCACTCATTCCTAGAGGATCTTTTACTAGGAGATCGTTTATTATTCCTGTCTCATTACACAGGACCGGATCTAAGATAGCTTGCTCCCTTGTAGGTTCTGTTACATACTGTTCTAAGAAACAATCCCGTATGCATTCTATTAATTCCTCCTCCAGGCTACCCCATGCGATTTGATTTGACCAATCGATATGTAGGTTAAAATCCCCATGATTACTGCCGTTCCTTTTTCACATGCCTCCATTATTCCCTTGATTATTGCCCGCCCCACCGTGAAGTTATTATTTGGGGGCCTATAAACTACGCCCACCAGTGACTTTTTCCCCTTACTATCGCTAATCTCCACCCACAATGATTCAACATTTTGTTCATTCGAGCCAATATCGTCTCTCACAACTGCCCTGATATCATCCTTTATTAACAGAGCTACCCCACCTCTTTTCCCTTCTTGTCTATCTTTCCGAATTGTCAGATACCCCTGTATGTTTAATTCCCAGTCTTGGTCACCCTGCAACCACGTTTCTGTAATGGCCACCAAATCATACCCATTTGTAATGATTTGTGCCATCAACTCATTTACTTTATTTCGAATGCTGCGTTTAGGTAGAATGTTTTAATACTAGTTTTTAAACCATGATTTTTAGTTTTGACCCCTCCTGCAGCCCCTTTATATTCATCCATATTGTCCTTTCCTATCACCTTGTGGTTTACACTTACCCCAGTGCTACTCTGCTCTGTTGCCTCCTGCCTTTTGCATTCTTTCTTGGGGTCCTGTTCATCTGAGCTCTCACCCACTCTAACTAGCTCAGAGCCCTCTCCTTGGTTTCAAATACTCCTTGCATTGAGGCACCGAGCTTTCATGCTTGCCTTTTTATTACACTTTGACCCTTTAGAATTTTACTCTACAGTGGCCCTTTTTGTTTTTTGCCTTGGGTTTCTCTGCCCTCCACTTTTACTCATCTCCTTTCTGTCTTTTGCTTTTGTCTCCATTTTGTTTCCCTCTATCTCCCTGCATTGGTTCTCATCCCCCTGCCATATTAGTTTAACTCCTCCCCAACAGTACTAGCAAACACTCCCCCTTGGACATTGGTTCCGGTCCTGCCCAGGTGCAGACCATCCGGTTTGTACTGGTCCCACCTCCCCCAGAACCGGTTCCAATGCCCCAGGAATTTGAATCCCTCCCTGCTGCACCACTGCTCAAGCCACGTATTCATCTGAGCTATCCTGCGATTTCTACTCTGACTAGCACGTGGCACTGGTAGCAATCCCGGGATTACTACTTTTGAGGTCCTATGTTTTAATTTAGTTCCTAGCTCCTTAAATTCGTCTCGTAGGACCTCATCCCTTTTTTAATCTAGATCACAGCCAACACTCCAGAACAGACATTTGTACCGAGGTGGTCCACCAGGGAAAGAAAGGCTCTTGACCGCCTCACCTTGTAAATAGTTTTCAGTTTGATTTTGCGGGGGAGTGATGTTGTGCATCTGTAAAGCATGCACTCCCATGTTCCACCACCAGTGAGCGCATCCCCTGAAGTCCCAAGGGATCCCAGCATCCCTTGGGAGCACTGTATATAAGCCGGCCCCTAAGGCCTATTCCTCACTCTGGAGTGTCTTAATAAAGACTGAGGTCACTGTTACTTTAACCTCCCTGTGTACAGTCTCATCTGTGTTAGGAACACAATAATAAGAACATAAGAACATAAGAAATAGGAGCAGGAGTAGGCCATTCGGCCTCTCGAGCCTGCTCTGCCATTTAATACGATCATGGCTGATCCGATCATGGACTCGGGTCCACTTCCCTGCCTGCTCTCCATAACCCCTTATCCCCTGTCTATCTCAGTCTTAAATTTATTCAATGTCCCAGCTTCCACAGCTCTCTGAGGCTGTGAATTCCACAGGTTTACAACCCTCCTAGAGAAGAAATTGCTCCTCATCTCAGTTTTAAACTGGCGGCCCCTTATTTTAAGATCATGCCCTCTAGTTCCAGTCTCCCCCATCAGTGGAAACATCCTCTCTGCATCCACCCTGTCAAGCCCCCTCATAATCTTATTCGTTTCGATAAGATCACCTCTCATTCTTCTGAACTCCAATGAGTAGAGGCCCAACCTACTCAATCTTCCCTCATAAGTCAACCCCCTCGTCTCTGGAATCAACCGAGTGAACCTTCTCTGAAATATCTCCAAAGCAAATATATCCTTTCGTAAATATGGAAACCAAAACTGCACTCAGTGTTCCAGGTGTGGCCTCACCAATACCCTGTGTAACTGTAGCAAGACTTCCCTGCTTTTATATTCCATCCCCTTTGCAATAAAGGCCAAGATTCCATTGGCCTTCCTGATCACTTGCTGTACCTGCATACTATCCTTTTGTGTTTCATGCACACCAGACCCTCGCGCATCACACTGGGCTTCTATCAGTGCAAGCCACAAACAAAAGGATCTTGCATCTATACAGCGCCTTTCACGACCTCAGGATGCCCGAAGCGCTTTACAGCCAATGAAGCGTGGAATCACAGAACGGTTACAGCACGGAAGGCAGCCATTCAACCCGTCGAGCCCGTGCCAGCTCTCTGCAACAGCACTTCAGCCAGTCCCACTCCCCCGCCCTTTCCCCCGTAGCCCTGCACATTTTTTTCCTTCAGGTACTTATCCAAATCTAGGACTTTTTGTTTTGAAGTGTAGCCACTAGGAATCCTGGCAGGTAGTTTGCGCACAGATTATTCTTTTCTTGATAGACGCGTGTCACAAGATGTGCAACAGATTTCCAGATCTTCATAATATATAATCAAGCACATTGGCCAAAGTTTCTCAGAAATTTAAATACCCACCAGATCCTGTTGTTAATCAAGCATTTTCTTGCTCATACTTTAGCTGTCAGACTACCTACCTGCTTTTCAGCAACAGAATTTCTCTACTTATAAAGAAGTCGATTCCGAATGTGGAGTCTATTCCAGCAACATTTTAGAACAGGACTTTCAAGTTAAGTTTAAGCCTATTCTGGCTTGTGAAGAATGTTCGAAAGTCCTTGACAGTTGAGTTTTCCATGTTTGAAATTTAGTCATTTTCCAATCGATGGACTTGTGAGGTGTTTTGTGTGGCAATCAAATTGTTGTTCAATGCACAGCTTTGACTTCCTTCCCGAGCTATTAGTGATGTATAATTATATCTTGTTCAGACTTACATCGGATTTCATAGAATGTACAGCACAGAAATAGGCCAATTCGGCCCAACTGGTTCACACCAGCTTTTATGCTCCACCAAGCCTCCTCCACCTCTCTTCATCTAACCCCATCAGCATAACCTTCTATTCCTTTCTCCCTCATGTGTTTATCTAGCTACCCCTTAAATGCATCTTAAAATATAATCAATTTTGTTATCATATGACAGTGCTGTTTCTTCTTTCTGGGTCTCTGGCAAGCTGTCAGCATCTATTTCCACTATAGAGCTGGTATTATTTCCTAAAATTGCAATCTAACAGGCCATCCTTCCTCTAGATTATTAAAACTCCTCAATTAGGGTATGCCTGGATAAATTTGTTATTAAACACTACTGCTTGAACAAATATGAAACAAATGGTAGACTGCAGTGATAATTAAAAACACAAGAAATAGGAGCAGGATTAGGCGATAGGGTCCCTTGAGCCTGCTCTGCCATTCAATAAGATAATGGCTGATCTTCTACCTCAACTCCACTTTCCTGCCCTATTCCCATATCCTTTGATTCCCTTAGTGCCCAAAAATCTATCGATCTCATTCTTGAATATGCTCAATGACTAAGAATCTACAGCCCTGTGGGATAGACAACTGCAAAGATTCACAACCCTTTGAGTGAAGGAATGTTTTTTTAAATTCATTCATGGGATGTGAGCAGGGCCAGCATTTATTGCCCATTCCTAATTGCCCTTAAGAAGGGCAACAGTTGGTGTGGTGAAGGTACTCGGTAAAATAAAAGAAGTACTCGATAAAATAATGGGACTAAAGGTGGACAAGTACCCTGGACCTGATGGCTTGCATCCTAGAGTCTTAAAAGAAGTGGCTGCAGAGATAGTGGATGCATTGGTTGTAATCTACCAAAATCCCTTTCAAAAAACCATGCTGACTCTGCTTAAGTGAATTATGCTTTTCCAAATATCCTGCTACTGCTTCCTTAAAAATGGACTTCAGCATTTTCCCAATGTCAGATGTTAGGCTAACTGATCTATAGTTTCCTGCTTTCTGTCCACCTCCTTTTTTAAATAGGGGCGTTACATTTGCAGTTTTCCAATCTACTGGGACCTCCCCAGAATCCAGGGAATTTTGGTAGATGAAGGGGTTGACTTATGAAGAAAGGTTGAGCAGGTTGGGCCTGTACTCACTGGAGTTCAAAAGAATGAGAGGTGATCTTATTGAGACATTTAAAATAATGAGGGGGCTCGACAAGGTAGATGCAGAGAGGATGTTTCCACTCATGGGGGAAATCTAGAACTAGGGGGCATAGTTTTAGAATAAGGGGTTGCCCATTTAAAATTGAGATGAGGGGGAATTGTAAATCTGTGGAATTCTCTGCCCCAGAGAGCTGTGGAGGCTGGGCCATTGAATATATTTAAGGCAGAGATAGACAGATTTTTGAGCGATAAAGGGTTATGGGGAGCGGGCAAGGAAATGAAGCTGAGCCCTTGATCAGATAAGCCATTATCATTGAATGGCGGAGTAGGCTCGAGGGGCAATATGGCCTACTCCTGCTCCTACTTCTTATGTTCTTATGTACTCCCATAGTGCTTTTATGGAGGGAGTTCCAGGATTTTAACTCAGCGATGATGAAGGAACATCGATATATTTCTAAGTTAGGATGGTGTGTCACTTGGAAGGGAACATGTAGGTGGTGGTGTTCCCATGCACCTGCTGTCCTTTCCCTTCTAGGTGCTGGAGGTCATAGGTTTAGAAGGTGCTGTGGAAGAAGCCTTGGCAAGTTGCTGCAGTGCAGCTTGTGGATGGTACATACTGCAGCCAGAGTGCACTGGTGGTGGAGCTAGTGAATGTTTAAAGTGGTGGATGGAGTGCCAATCACGTGGGCTGCTTTGTCCTGGATAATGACGAGTTTCTTGAGTGTTGTTGGAGCTGCATTTGTAAATGTAGATTCTTTTCTCTCAATCTGGTTCAGTGAAATCACTGAGTCGAATACTGATTGTGCTTTAAACAAAGCAAGCTTTTATTTAAAAAGCAAATCCCGATCGGGGACCTTATCAGACAGAAGGAATGCAACTCTGATAGATCGCACCCACTTCCTACAGACAAAGTGACGTTACATTGTAAAGGGACAACGGTTATACATTTTTGGCAAAAGATAACAAGGTAGGGCTAGAGTGACATCCTAATTCAGCCTATCCCTTTTGATCCCTCTTTCCCTTTGTTCACTCATAAGCCGACCTAAGTATGGTCTGATTTTAAACAAATACCTTCTGTTAATGCTTCAGGTTAATAACATGATTTAATAAGACCTTGAGGTTTTTCTGCAAGCTGTGGGTTTTGTTTCAATATGTGTTAGTGTTGTAACATTTCGCAATCTCGAGTCTGAGATGTCATGGCTATTCCTCCATGAATTCTTTGTTAGCTTATACTGTCCATATACAATTCCCACGTTCTCAACTTCAATGTCTCTATACATTTTTAAACATTCACATTCCCCTCTTTTATCATTCCATGATAACCCTGGTGACTATTCCAGGAGTATCGCATTCAGCCGTTCGCACTCTCTTTCCTGATCCATGTTGTTGTTATTGTCGAGTAGTTCTTTAGTTCGTTGGATCATAACTCGGGAGCCCTTGACCACAAGAGGGTTTGCTAACCTTGTCATCATTACTTTACAACAAAGGTTAAGGCAACCAACAATTAGATAGGATCTCCAAGATCCATCTGATAGCCAATCAAACCAGCTAGATCCTTCTGCTGGCGTGGATAACTTCTTCACCTCCCTTCTTATGTGATCAGCGAGATTAGTTATGTTTTCTGAACTATCAGGAATGTAAGTGCAACATTCAGATCCTATCAGGGCACACGTTCCCCCTTTCTCAGCTAACAGGTAATTGAGGGCCATTCGGTTTTGTAATGCTACGGTCCTTATCGCTACCATTTCAGCTGTGATGCCCTCCAGAGCTTCAGCAGTATTGTTAGCTATCTGTTCCAATATCATCTCTAGGTTCTGTACTTCATCCATGAGACGTCCTATCCTGATTGGGAACATCATGACCCCAAAGAACTTGTCGGCGGGGGTGATGGCTCGCTTGTATCGGCTGGAGGCATGTGCTTCCGCCAGGGTACGTACTTGCCACACAAATGGCACCACATATCCCAGATAACAGGACCCTGTCCATCTTCCGGGTCCCAGGACTGGGCCCACAAACCTCCACCTGTTTTATTCGGAAGGTGAGAGAGGATGGTGACTCGTGCACCTGTGGTGATGTTGAGACTGTTTGGGCATTTGCTGTACTCTATGATATGTCCCTTGTTACTGGTGTCATTTCGGGTTAGACATATGTCCCCGGTTGGCCTCCCAGTCACCGAGGTATTGGTCAGGGCTAAGAATGGGGATTCCTTTCCACGGTCGTAGGTTGGTTGGTACCATCCCTGGAACGCCTGACTAATTGTATTGGCCCCCCTCCTCTCGTGATAGTTTGGCTCTGAATCCATCTGACAGTCTCAGTTAGGGTTAGTGGAACGGGGCGCAAAGGAATTCCCCCTTTGGAATGTATAGGGATATATGAACACACCCAACATCTAGAAAAGTTCCCATTTTGTGCATAAACATAAGACATGTACAAAAAGGTGTTTACATGGAGCTCTCGTCTCTGTCTCCCCTCCCATGCGCCGAAACTGTCATATATCAACACTATTATACAGACTGTGGCATACAGACACAGTTTCATCTTATGGCTCAGGATTCAGATAAATAGTCCAATTATTTTGCTGATTAAAAGAGTTCAGTTTTCCCGTCTCTCTTCTCAGGTCACCGTCGGTGTAGCTGGCTGTCTATCACTACGGGTAAAAGTTCAAACTGGTCCACGTTCCAATTAGGATGCCAATGGCCTTGTTCAGCTATGGAGAAGAGGAAGTCTGGAACAGAAACAGGAGTTAGAATAACCAGTAAAATAGGTTCGTTAGAGGGTGGTGAGCTTGCAATGTTGCAGGTGAACCCAGGCACTTTTCCCCTCAACCTTGGCTGCAGTGGGGGTAGTGAGTAACACCTGAAAAGGCCCCTCCCATTGTGGCTCTAATCCCTTCCGAATCCATACTTCCCTGGTGCCACGAGGGACAATGCGGGTAAAACTGGGAGGTCGAGGTGAGCATCTTGAACCTGGTTGTGAGCTAGTCGCAGAGCCTGAGTCAGAGAAAGAACATAGGTGGTCATCAGTCGAGCTGAGATACCATATCTAGGAACAATTTCCCTCATTAACACCTTAACAACAGTTTGAGCCTTATTGTCCAGGGTAGGGTAGGCTTCAATCCATCTGCTAAACACATCTACTATTACTAATACATATTTGTAACACTGAACTTTTTGCAACTCAAAGTAGTCCAACTGAAATGTCTCAAAGGGACCTTCGGGTAGGGGCGTTTTACCCCAATCACAGGGGGCTCCCTTCCCTGGATTATGTTGCTGGCAAACCAGGCAACGACTACTGATGTTCTGGGCGAGCGCCTGGAGTCTAGGTTGCCACCAAGTAGCCAAAAGTGTATCATTCGTGGTCCTTGCTCCACAATGAGTAGCAAAATGCATACATTCAATAACCCATAGAGCCAACTCGTCAGACATGCAAGTCTGTTCCGCGGGAGTGGTCCAGAGTTTAGAAACATTGTCATAAGTACATCCATAATATTTCCACAACAGTTTATCTTTTTCAGGCGCGTCCTCCTGTGCTTTTATAACATCTTGGATGGTTGGCATTGGTTTTTCCGAGGCTAACTTATCCTTCGCAGGATTTTTAGTCTGACTCATCATTTTGGGCACTACCATCTATTGGTCACGAGAGGCCTGTTTAGCCTCTTTGTCAGCACAGTGGTTCCCTATATCAACCAGGGATTTTCCGGTGGTGTGGGCGGTACATTTAACAACGCAATGTGCTTGGGGAGCATGAGGGCTTGCAACAAATCAGAAACTAGTTGCTTATGGGATATCTCATTCCCCTGTGAGGTTAGGAATCCCCTATTTTTCCATAATTGTCCGAAATCATGGGCCACCCCAAAGGCATACCTAGAGTCAGTATAGATATTGACTTTGAGGTCTTTGGCCAAGATACAGGCTCGGGTGAGGGCGAATAGTTCAGCTTGTTGGGCAGAATAGGCGGTTTCAAAAGCGGCAGATTCCAAGACCTGATTCTCCTGGTTTACTATGGCGTATCCTGAGATTCGTGTACCTTCTGGATTAATAGAAGAACTTCCGCCAACATACATAATACTGTCTGGCTCTTCAATTGGTACATCAACTAAATCTTCCCTGACTGATGTGGCCTCTTGAATTAAAGATAAACAATCATGACTGGGTTCTTCCTCATCTTGGGGCGGCTCAGTAAGAAAACAGGCCGAATTAACTTCAGTACAGTGCCGAAAGGTCAGCTTAGGATTGTTTAGTAAGTAGATCTCATATCTGCTTTGCCTGGCCATGGTAAGGTGTTAAGTCTGCAGTTGGCCCAGGAGGGCAGCTACGGAGTGAGAGGTGTTAAGACAACAATAGCACAGTCTTTCAGAATTGTACAATACAGTTGAAAGGGCCGGTCATAGAGGGGCCAGCCCAAAGCCGGAGCTTGCAGCAGGGCTGTCTTTAGTTCCTTAAAGGCTTGGACGTCTGCGGTTTCTATTTCAAAGCTGCCTTACTTATTTGTATACGGGGTGAGGTGCTTAGTCATCAGGGCAACATTAGGGATCCAGGATCTGCAGTAATTGATCATCCCGTCAGTCGAGGAGGCGGGAGCTCGGAGCAGCGCGAGTCCGGGGTCGGCGAGAGGCCTATAAAGGCCAGCGGGAGTCGAGCAGTTCGAGCAGTCAGTCGAGGAGGCGGGAGCTCGGAGCAGCGCGAGTCCGGGGTCGGCGAGAGGCCTATAAAGGCCAGCGGGAGTCGAGCAGTTCGAGCAGTCAGTCGAGGAGGCGGGAGCTCGGAGCAGCGCGAGTCCGGGGTCGGCGAGAGGCGTGCCGGTGCAGCTACAGGGAGAAGGCAAAGATACAAAGGTGACGTCACAGCCTAGGGGGTAAGTGATTGGCTGGTGATTGGTGAGTAGTTTTTCTTTTTCTTCTTATATTGGTCAGTAACTTTTAACATTGTTATTACCAGTTTAAGTGTATCTAAGGGTTAAGACATGGCAGGAGAGCTCGGTCGGGTGTTATGCTCCTCCTGTACCATGTGGGAACTCAGGGACACTTCCGGTGTCCCTGACGACTACGTGTGCGGGAAGTGTGTCCACCTCCGGCTCCTGACGGTCCGCGTTGCGGAATTGGAGCTGAGGGTGGATTTACTCTGGAGCATCCACGATGCTGAGAATGACGTGAGTAGCACGTGTAGTGAGTTGGTCTTACCGCAGGGAAAGGGTCCACAGCCAGATAGGGAATGGAAGACCAGCAGGAAGAGTAGTGCAAGGAAGGTAGTGCAGGGGTCCCCTGTGGTCATCCCCCTGCAAAACAGATACACCGCTTTGGGTACTGTTGAGGGGAATGACTCATCAGGGGAGGGCAGCACCAGCCAAGTTCATGGCACCGTGGCTGGCTCTGCTGCACAGGAGGGCAAGAAAAAGAGTGGGAGAGCGATAGTGATAGGGGATTCAATTGTGAGGGGAATAGATAGGCGTTTCTGCGGCCGCAACCGAGACTCCAGGATGGTATGTTGCCTCCCTGGTGCAAGGGTCAAGGATGTCTCGGAGCGGGTGCAGGACATTCTGAAATGGGAGGGAGAACAGCCAGTTGTCGTGGTGCACATTGGTACCAACGACATAGGTAAAAAAAGGGATGAGGTCCTACGAAACGAATTTAAGGAGCTAGGAGCTAAATTAAAAAGTAGGACCTCAAAAGTAGTAATCTCGGGATTGCTACCAGTGCCACGTGATAGTCAGAGTAGGAATCGCAGGATAGCGCAGATGAATACGTGGCTTGAGCAGTGGTGCAGCAGGGAGGGATTCAAATTCCTGGGGCATTGGAACCGGTTCTGGGGGAGGTGGGACCAGTACAAACCGGACGGTCTGCACCTGGGCAGGACTGGAACCAATGTCCTAGGGGGAGTGTTTGCTAGTGCTGTTGGGGAGGATTTAAACTAATATGGCAGGGGGATGGGAACCAATGCAGGGAGACAGAGGGAAACAAAAAGGAGACAAAAGCAAAAGACAGAAAGGAGATGAGGAAAAGTGGAGGGCAGAGAAACCCAAGGCAAAGAACAAAAAGGGCCACTGTACAGCAAAATTCTAAAAGGACAAAGGGTGTTAATAAAACAAGCCTGAAGGCTTTGTGTCTTAATGCAAGGAGTATCCGCAATAAGGTGGATGAATTAATTGTGCAAATAGATGTTAACAAATATGATGTGATTGGGATTACGGAGACGTGGCTCCAGGATGATCAGGGCTGGGAACTCAACATTCAGGGGTATTCAACATTCAGGAAGGATAGAATAAAAGGAAAAGGAGGTGGGGTAGCATTGCTGGTTAAAGAGGAGATTAATGCAATAGTTAGGAAAGACATTAGCTTGGATGATGTGGAATCTATATGGGTAGAGCTGCAGAACACCAAAGGGCAAAAAACGTTAGTAGGAGTTGTGTACAGACCTCCAAACAGTAATAGGGATGTTGGGGAGGGCATCAAACAGGAAATTAGGGGTGCATGCAATAAAGGTGTAGCAGTTATAATGGGTGACTTTAATATGCACATAGATTGGGCTAGCCAAACTGGAAGCAATACGGTGGAGGAGGATTTCCTGGAGTGCATAAGGGATGGTTTTCTAGACCAATATGTTGAGGAACCAACTAGGGGGGAGGCCATCTTAGACTGGGTGTTGTGTAATGAGAGAGGATTAATTAGCAATCTCATTGTGCGAGGCCCCTTGGGGAAGAGTGACCATAATATGGTGGAATTCTGCATTAGGATGGAGAATGAAACAGTAATTTCAGAGACCATGGTCCAGAACTTAAAGAAGGGTAACTTTGAAGGTATGAGGCGTGAATTGGCTAGGATAGATTGGCGAATGATACTTAGGGGGTTGACTGTGGATGGGCAATGGCAGACATTTAGAGACCGCATGGATGAATTACAACAATTGTACATTCCTGTCTGGCGTAAAAATAAAAAAGGGAAGGTGGCTCAACCGTGGCTATCTAGGGAAATCAGGGATAGTATTGAAGCCAAGGAAGTGGCATACAAATTGGCCAGAAATAGCAGCGAACCTGGGGACTGGGAGAAATTTAGAACTCAGCAGAGGAGAACAAAGGGTTTGATTAGGGCAGGGAAAATGGAGTACGAGAAGAAGCTTGCAGGGAACATTAAGGCGGATTGCAAAAGTTTCTATAGGTATGTAAAGAGAAAAAGGTTGGTGAAGACAAACGTAGGTCCCCTGCAGTCAGAATCAGGGGAAGTCATAACGGGGAACAAAGAAATGGCAGACCAATTGAACAAGTACTTTGGTTCGGTATTCACTAAGGAGGATACAAACAACCTTCCGGATATAAAAGGGGTCAGAGGGTCTAGTAAGGAGGGGGAACTGAGGGAAATCTTTATTAGTCGGGAAATTGTGTTGGGGAAATTGATGGGATTGAAGGCCGATAAATCCCCAGGGCCTGATGGACTGCATCCTAGAGTACTTAAGGAGGTGGCCTTGGAAATAGCGGATGCATTGACAGTCATTTTCCAACATTCCATTGACTCTGGATCAGTTCCTATGGAGTGGAGGGTAGCCAATGTAACCCCACTTTTTAAAAAAAGGAGGGAGAGAGAAAACAGGGAATTATAGACCGGTCAGCCTGACCTCAGTCGTGGGTAAAATGATGGAATCAATTATTAAGGATGTCATAGCAGTGCATCTGGAAAATGGTGACATGATAGGTCCAAGTCAGCATGGATTTGTGAAAGGGAAATCATGCTTGACAAATCTTCTGGAATTTTTTGAGGATGTTTCCAGTAAAGTGGACAAAGGAGAACCAGTTGATGTGGTATATTTGGACTTTCAGAAGGCTTTCGACAAGGTCCCACACAAGAGATTAATGTGCAAAGTTAAAGCACATGGGATTGGGGGTAGTGTGCTGACGTGGATTGAGAACTGGTTGTCAGACAGGAAGCAAAGAGTAGGAGTAAACGGGTACTTTTCAGAATGGCAGGCAGTGACTAGTGGAGTGCCGCAAGGTTCTGTGTTGGGGCCCCAGCTGTTTACATTGTACATTAATGATTTAGACGAGGGGATTAAATGCAGTATCTCCAAATTTGCGGATGATACTAAGTTGGGTGGCAGTGTGAGCTGCGAGGAGGATGCTATTAGGCTGCAGAGTGACTTGGATAGGTTAGGTGAGTGGGCAAATGCATGGCAGATGAAGTATAATGTGGATAAATGTGAGGTTATCCACTTTGGTGGTAAAAACAGAGAGACAGACTATTATCTGAATGGTGACAGATTAGGAAAAGGGAAGGTGCAACGAGACCTGGGTGTCATGGTACATCAGTCATTGAAGGTTAGCATGCAGGTACAGCAGGCGGTTAAGAAAGCAAATGGCATGTTGGCCTTCATAGTGAGGGGATTTGAATACAGGGGCAAGGAGGTGTTGCTACAGTTGTACAGGGCCTTGGTGAGGCCACACCTGGAGTATTGTGTACAGTTTTGGTCTCCTAACTTGAGGAAGGACATTCTTGCTATTGAGGGAGTGCAGCGAAGGTTCACCAGACTGATTCCCGGGATGGCGGGACTGACCTATCAAGAAAGATTGGATCAACTGGGCTTGTATTCACTGGAGTTCAGAAGAATGAGAGGGGACCTCATAGAAACGTTTAAAATTCTGACGGGTTTAGACAGGTTAGATGCAGAAAGAATGTTCCCAATGTTGGGGAAGTCCAGAACCAGGGGTCACAGTCTGAGGATAAGGGGTAAGCCATTTAGGACCGAGATGAGGAGAAACTTCTTCACCCAGAGAGTGGTGAACCTGTGGAATTCTCTACCACAGAAAGTAGTTGAGGCCAATTCACTAAATATATTCAAAAGGGAGTTAGATGAAGTCCTTACTACTCGGGGGATCAAGGGTTATGGCGAGAAAGCAGGAAGGGGGTACTGAAGTTTCATGTTCAGCCATGAACTCATTGAATGGCGGTGCAGGCTAGAAGGGCTGAATGGCCTGCTCCTGCACCTATTTTCTATGTTTCTATGTTTCTATCCCCAACCACTGTCACATTTGTTTAGCCGTGCTAGGGACTGGAAACTGGCAAATTGGTTCGACTCGGCTAGCCTCCAAAGCTCGGTGGATACTCGGTATTGCCTGTGATTTCAGTGGGTACTGTCGGATAGAGGGCCAGTCCACATTGCCCTGCACTGGGATCTCAATCGGATCAATGGGAGTATAACCCACTTGGGAGGGGTCCTCTGCCCACACATGAGGATCCACATAGTCAGGTATGTCAGAGCCAGTATGATGCTGCAGAGTCGTTAAGACCTTCTCGGGGTCCCCGTGGAATTGGACTGTTCGGCCATGTTTTACAATTTGCACATCCCGGCTGGTAGGGTCAGCCTCGTCTATAGCCTGGCGTACCATAACTCCCAAATCTTTAGCGTGGTGGGGAGGTAATACTTCACGAGTAATATGTGGTGCCACCGTTGGGGGCTGTCCATTTCCACAAAATCTGCCTTCCCTTCCGGTCCAGTCACTCTAGCCCTTAATAGAATTTCCTTCACTTCCCCTTCGTGATCCTGATAAAAGTTCTGCAGGTCCTGATTCTTTCCAATGGGACCGTATGCTAGGGTCACGTGATAGGGTGCCTGCGGCAGGTCCAGAGACCACCACTGAGGGGTTCTAGTGGTATACTGCCGCTTAAGGGTTCCCTGTTTTACAATAATCCCATCATCTCCACACTCCAAATGCAACTGGAATTTGCAGAGGAGGTCTCTAGCCATCAAGTTACAGTCCAGATTGGTTGTGATAACAATTCAATGTTCCACCGATTCTTCCTGGTAACCCATTTTAACCGGTTCTGACACCGGGAATGTAAAGACTTGTCCCAGGAATCCTGACAGTCCCTGTGTTTGATTGTACAGAAGACATGAAGGCTCCCGTATCTATCAAGAAGGGTTGCCACTCATTCCGAATTTTTAACAATATCATTGGTTCGTCATCCGGGGAGGGTCCCTCCGTAGTCAATACGAATCGGGGGACGGTTGGCCAAAGGGGTTGTTCTGGGAGAAGTTAGTGTAAGATCCCCGTCCTCTTCCCACCTTGCCCCCCTCCTCTTCCTCCTCTTCCTTTTTCGTGCTGACGGGAGGGACAATTTCTATTCCAATGTCCTTCTTGCCCACAAATAAAGCATCCATCTCGTCTTTCCCAGCCCCGATCTCTTCCCATACCAGGCCGGGGACAGTAGGGCGGTCTGTAATTAGCAGGGCCCGGGCCATTTGGGTGTTTGATATAACCGTATCCCTGTTTATCCACCCAACCCTGCACGCAATACTGCGGTTCCATCTGGTACCCCTTGGGTCGGGTTTTGGTCCTTCCACCCGAGGCGGCTCTTCCTTTCTAGTCACGTATTCAGTCTTGACCCGGGTTGGGGGCGCACCTCCCCCCTCTCCTTTCTTTTCCTGCCAATAATATTTAACCGCCCTTTCCATCTGGGCTTTACTGTTATCTGCCCAATTATTTGTCCGGATAGCATGAGCAACCGAATAGGGCAGGCACTGAAGTAGGATAGCGCAGAATTGAGGAGAATCCTCTCCTGCCCTGAAGGCATTATCTCCTGATTGACTTCCATATATTTCAATAAATCTTTCCATGAATTCATCGGCAGTTTCTTCTCGTTTGGATTTAGTTTCTAATACTGCGGTCATACTGATGGGCTTCTGAAGGGTCGTGGTGAGAGCATTGAAGATAGCGTCTAGGCGATCCTGGACATCGTTAGGGTGAGCAACCACCAATGCATCATGAGTAGCACGTCCTAGGTGAGTTAGAAATCGGGCATGCTCAGTTGGGCTCAGGGTTTGCTTTACCAGGGCCCTCAGGTCCCTTGATTCTGCATTATATCCATGCATGTCGAGGTCACTCCGTGAAATCGGAGGTCAGGGTTAAGTTGGGTTTGTGGATCCCTTTCAGCTTATTTATCTTAGCCTTTTAACTCTTCAATTTGTTTTGTTTGAGTATCGATTTCTTTATTGTATCAGGCAAGTATTATTACATAAGCTAGTTCTGTTTTTATTTTTATTCTGACTATCGCACCATTCCTCTGTTAGGTGAGTCTTTTTTCTATTAAGAAATCCAAATTGATAATGTTCAGTATGAAACGGCTGTCAATGGAAAGGGTTAACTCCTTTACAGGTTTGTAAGAAGACCTGATGTCATTACGTGACTTCACGTAACCATCTGAAAAAAAAATCTTTTCATCAGGAAAGGCAGCATTTGATTAAACTCCAATTCAAGTACTTGCCAAAGATATTTTTTTAAAATTGATTTAAAACGAGACCACACATTTTTAATAGCTATTTGTTTACTGAAATTCAATTTCGTCATCAGCCTCGGTCAATGCAAAGCCAACCATTTTAACTTCGTAGTCTATCGATACCTTTCTCAGAGGTCCCAGTGGACTCGTGCGTGCACTCTTTAAGACGTCTATGGTTTTTAATATGTCCTCCTTCTGTCAATGAAAGCCCTAATTTAATGGAGTTTTTCTGCCAACTCGACAGGAGTAATGCAATTTTTTTTTCAGACTGCAATGGAACTTTTCTCATAATTTAAAATCTCAGAACATTTTTTTTTCTTTCAGCACCTATTTAGTACGTTACTTCTTTTTTTTGTCTTTTCCATAACTAGAGGGAAGTCTGGCACGTAGGCTGTGGACTGCTTTTCGTTATCTCAATTGTTCCAGCCTCAAGGTCGTGTTATTTAATATAATATTTTTTTTGAATCCATCTCAGTTGTTTTGCTGTGCCTTCTCTGAATGTTTTCTTTCGACAAGTAAGTAAGCATGTCAAATCCTTTTTTAACCACCGGGACCATATATTTCCTGGCTCCGTAACTTATCATCCGAATATACGTAATTCAATAAGGTTCACACTCTTAAACTTCCCACATACAGGACAACACTACGAAGGGTTAAAAAAACTTTCATTCTGTTTGAAAAAGTGGGTGGAGCTAAAACAAACCACAACACCCCGGCTTTTTTTTTTACAGTAAAAATCACACAAGCATTTCTCATTTAAAACAGACGTTCACAAGAGTCTCTCTTCTTTCCTATTAATTTTTGGATCCATGACCTTTCAGGGAATTCGTAGTTTTATCTAAATTACCCATCCTGTGTCGCCGCACGTTGGATCAGGGTCCTAATTAGACCGGATTGTCTCTACGTCGCCCCGTGGTGGTTTCAGTTATCTTACCCAGAGCCTAGGCAGACCAAGTGATATACAAGATCGACGCTGTACCTGGCGTAAGTACAATTTAAAATTTACACAGTCCCGCGTAGTCCCGCAGCTTAATTTTACGTAATTCCCTAACCTCCGTGTTTCCCTACGCGGTTCGCGCAAATCTCTCTCTCTCCGCGTTGCAGCGCGGTTTTACTTGGCCCTCGAACCCACACAGACACTGGGCCTCGAATCCAGGCAGGCTCTGGGCCTCGAACCCAGGCAGACTTACCTATTCTAACCTATCTTTCCGAGTCGCCGCTTGGTTTGCATCACCGTGCAATTTCCCTATCTCTATCCCTATTCTAAGTTTGAAAGGTATTCACCAGATTGTCCTGGATCTCGTTCAGACACTACCTGAGAACCAGCGAGTGGCTAAACTTTCCTCAGACTTTTGAAACTGGGGGAAACTGGAGCAGTATTGAAATCATACTCACTCCAGTGGCCACTTTCCCCTCGTCTCGTCCAAGGCTAGTTTGGCTCTTGATTCTCAAGTTTTCGGCAGTTGTCCGTTGAGATCCCACTTCTGACACCAAATGTAAATGTAGATTCTTTTCTCTCAATCTGGTTCAGTGAAATCACTGAGTCAAATACCGATTGTGCTTTAAACAAAGCAAGCTTTAATTTAAAAAGCAAATCCCGATCGGGGATCTTATCAGACAGAAGGAATGCAACTCTGATAGATCGCACCCACTTCCTACGGACAAAGTGACGTTACATTGTAAAGGGACGACGGTTATACATTTTCGGCAAAAGATAACAAGATAGGGCTAGAGTGACATCCTAGTTCAGCCTATCCCTTTTGATCCCTCTTTCCCACTCATAAGCCGACCTAAGTATGGTCTGATTTTAAACAAAGACCTTCTGTTAATGTTTCAGGTTAATAACATGATTTAATAAGACCTTGAGGTTTTTCTGCAAGCTGTGGGTTTTGTTTCAATATGTGTTAGTGTTGTAACGTTTCGCAGTCTCGAGTCTGAGATGTCATGGCTATTCCTCCATGAATTCTTTGTTAGCTTATACTGTCCCTATACAATTCCCACGTTCTCAACTTCAATGTCTCTATACATTTTTAAACATTCACACATTCATCCAGGTAAGTGGAGAGTATTCGATCACACTTCTGTCTTGTGGCTTGTAGATGGTGGAAAGGTCTTGGGGAGTCGGGAGATGAGTCATTCGCTGCAGAACACCCAGCCTCTGACCTGCTCTTGTAGCCACAGTATTTATGTTGCTAGTCCATTTAAGTTTCTGGTCAATGGTGACCCCCCAGGAGGTTGATGCTTGGGGATTCAGCGATGGTAATGCCATTGAATGTCATGAGTAGGTGGTTAGACTTTCTCTTGTTGGAGATGGCCATTGCCTGGCACTTGTGTGATGCGAATGTTACTTGCTATTTATCAGCTCAAGCCTGAATGTTGTCCAGGTCTTGCTGCATGTGGGCACGGATTCTTCATTAATTGAGTTGCGAATGGAACTGAACACTGTGCAATCATCAGCGAACATCCCCACTTCTGATCTTATGATGGAAGGAAGGTCATTGATGAAGAAACTGAAGGTGGATAATCCTAGGACACTGCCATGAGGAACTCCTGCAGCGATGTTCTGGGGCTGAGAGGATTGACCTCCAATAACCACAACCGTCAACCTTTGTGCTAGGTATGACATCAGCCAGTGGAAAGTTTTCCGCCTGATTCCCATTGACTTCAATTTTACTCACCTCTAGAATTCAGCTCTTTTGTCTATGCTTGGACCATAGCTGTAATGGGAACATAAGAGCATAAGAATTAGGAGAATTATGATCTTCAACCTCAACTATGCTTTCCCACCCAATCCCCGTATCCTTTGATTCCCCTAGAGTCCAAAAATCTATCTATCTCAGCCTTGAATATACTGAACGACTCAGCATCCACAGCCCTTTCAGGTAGAGAATTCCAAAGATTCACGATCCTCTGAGTGAAGAAATTCCTCAGTCTTAAATGACCAAACACTTATCCTGTGACTATGGCCCCTAGTTCTATACTCTCCAGTCAGGGGAAACAACCTCTCAGCATCTACCTTGTAAATCCCCCTCAGAATGTTATATGAGATCACCTCTCATTCTTCTAAACTCCAGAGAGCACAGGCCCAATCTACTTAATAGCTCCTCATAGGACAACCCTCTCATCCCAGGGATCAATTTAGTGAACCTTTGTTGCACCGCCTCTAAGTCATGTATGTCCTTTCTCGGATAAGGAGAACAAAACTGTGCATAATACTCCAGGTGTAGTCTCACCAAATCCCTGTACAACTGTAGTAAGACTTCCTTACTCGTGTACCCCAACCCCTTTGCAAAAGGCCAACATCCCATTTGCCTTCCTAATTGCTTGTGTACCTGTATGCTAACTTTATTTGTTTCCTGTACGAGGCCACCTATATCTCTGAGCACCAAAATGTAACAGTTTATCAACATTTGAAAAATATCCTGTTTTTCTATTATTCTACCAAAGTGAAAAACCTCACATTTCCCCAGTTCCCTGGTTTGAAACAAAGTAGTCCTGGCAGAACCCAAACTAAGCATTAGTGAGCAGGTTATTGGTGAGTAAGTGCCACTTAATAGCACTGTCGACGACACCTTCCATCACTTTGCAGATGATTGAGAGTAGGCCGATGTGGTGGTAATTGGCCGGATTGGATTTGTCCTGCTTTTTATGGACAGGACATACCTGGGTAATTTTCCACATTGTCTGGTAGATGCCATGTAGCTATACTGGAACAGCTTGGCTAGAGCATAGCTAGTTCTGAAGAACAAGTCTTCAGCATGACAGCCGGGATGTTGTCGGGACAGATAGCATTTGCTCTATCCAGTGCGCTCAGCCATTTCTTGATATTACGTGGAGTGAATCGAATTGACTGAAGACTGGCTTCTGTGAGGATGGGGACCTCAGGAGGAAGCCAATAGGGATCATGCACTCGGCATTTCTGGCTGACGATTGTTGCAAACAATTTAGCCTTGTCTGTTGCACTCACATGCTGGGCTCTGCCAGCATTGAGAATGGGGTTGTTCATGGAGCCTCCTCCTCTCATTAGTTGTTTAATTGTCCTCCACCATTCGCGACTGAGTGTGGCAGAACTGCAGAGCTTTGATCTGATCAATTGGTTGTGGGATCGTTTAGCTCTGTCTATAGGATGTCAGCTGTGGCTCAGTGGGTAGCACTCTCGCCTCTTATGGGTTCACAGTCCCGTTCCAGAGACTTGAGCACAAAAATCTAGGCTGACACTCCAGTGCAGTACTGAGGGAGTGTTGCACTGTTGGAGATGCCGTCTTTTAGATAAGGTGTTAAACTAAGGCCCTGTCTGTCTTCTCAGGAGAACGTAAAAGATCCCAAGATGTTTTTTTGAAGAAGAACCGGGGAGTTCTGCCTGGTGTCCTGGCTAATACTTATCCCTCAAACTACATCACTAAAACAGATTATCTGGTCATTATCACATTGCTGTTTGTGGGAGCTTGCTGTGTATAAATTGGCTGCCACATTTCCTACATTACAACAGTGACTACACTTCAAAAAGTATTTCAGTGGCTGTAAAGTGCTTTGGGACGTCCGGTGGTCATGAAATGCGCTATATAAATGCAAGTCTTTCGTTCTTTCCACTGTTTGCAATGCATATAATCCTGTGTTGTTCACCAGGTTGGCAACTCATTTTTAGGTGTGCCTGGTGCTGCTCCTGGCATGCTCTTCTACACTCATTGAATCAGGGTTGGTCCCCTGGCTTAATGATAATAGTAGAGTGAGGGATATGCTGGGTCATGAGGTTACAGATTGTAACAATTCTGATATCCAATTCTGCTTCAGCTGATGGCCCACAGCGCCTCATGGATACCCAGTTTTGAGCTGCTAGATCTGTTCTGAATCTATCCCATTTAGCACAATGGTAGTGCACACAACACAATGGAGGGTGTCCTCAGTGTTAAAACGGGAATTTATCTCCACAAGGATGGTGGGTTGGTCACTCCTACCAATACGGTCATGGACAGCTGCATCTGCAACAGATAGATTGGTGAGGACGAGGTTACATCATCTCAGCTCAGTTCAAAATGGTCTACCTCTTATCCTGAGACTAAGACCCCTAGTTCTAGACTCTCCAGCCAAGGAAAAGAGCCTCTTAGCATCTACTCTGTCAGAATTTTATGTTTCAATGAGATGACCTCTCATTCCTCTAAACTTCTACTCAATCTCTCCTCGTAGGACAACCCTCTCACCCCAAGAATCAATCTAGTGAACTTTTGTTGCACCCCTCTAAGGCAAGTGTATACTTCCTTAGGTAAGATCAAAACTGTACACAGTATTCCAGGGGGCCGAAATTGCTCCTTTCTATAAGGCCCGTGGTCGCCTGAAAGCGGCGGCCACAGGTCGGTGCGGACTAGCCGCCGAGTTGTTGCGGAGGGGCCGCCATTTTGATATTCCCCATCTTTACTTTTGGAGCGGTGTATGGGCCTGTTTTCCCGCAGCGTCGTGCACGTGCCGACCCCTTACCGACCAGCAGTGACCCCTTTCCTAAAATTGCCCTGTGGGAAATTGCCCCTTTTGGAAATTGCCCCACGGGAGCGGCGCCACGCCGGTCGGTACCACTGACAGCTTTTGCTGTTGGTACCCTTTCTGTGGCTGGGCAGCGCGGCCGCTCTTAAAGGGGAGATGGTGCTGCCGGCAACTCTGTTTTTTTTTGTTGGCCGACTGCCAGGTTGGTCTGACAATTATGCCCGCGGCATGTCGGCCGGGCCTCCAACAGGCAGCCTGACACCCCCTCTTGGGTGCCAGGTCACTGGCCCAGCCGAAACCCAGTGTTTGCAGAGTTCGCAATGGCCCTCCCCTTTAACTGAAGGGGAGGGACGTTGTGATGCGCCAATGCGACGCTGATGATTTGAAGCATCGGCCACTCCGACCCGACCTCATGTCCGTCCTTCTCCCCACACCAACACCGCTCCGACCAGAAACATCAACCAAAAAGCTGCATTACTCCGGATTGTCCACCCATGCATTGAGGTGGACGTAATGCTTCAAAGCAGTAGGTGCGACCCTTTTCGGGCGGAGGGCATTTACTTCCCCCTTACTCTTATACTCTAACCTCCTTGCAATAAAAGCGAACATACCACTTGCTTTCCTAATTGCTTGCTGTGCCTGCATGTTAACTTTCTGTGATTCGTGTACAAGGACAGCCAAATCCCTTTGAAAACCAACATTTACTAATTGTCAAGAGCTATTTTTTTGGCAACATAGTATTGTTACTCTAACTTTATTAAGGTTGTCTCTCTCCCTATTACATATTACTTAGCAATCAGACAGCTTATTTACAGGCTGGTGTCAAATTAAATTTGCAACTTTTCTCCATCAGTTGGAGATTGGGTATTATATCTGTGAAACCCTTTATGAATTGCAGATAATATGAACATAATCACAGAATGCTTCTTATGTCAGTAGCTCTCTTAAATGTTGGCCAGTCCCCACAGCGGCAGTTTTTGCTGGATCAGTTTCCACTTTGGTAAACCGACTTGCTTAAGAAACAGGTGACATTTTTCATCATTAGCCTAAATCCATGGCACAAATAACTGTCAGAGCCGAACAACTGCACTTCTGAACTCCTTGACATAAACACTGATAAATAGTGATGTAATCTAAATATACTAAGCATATTTGCCAAGACAAACCTTTCAACACGTGGTTCACTAAACTCTCAAGTGTTGCTTGTGCTTTACATGATAGTAAAATGCCATGACAGTAAAATGATAAAAGCCATTTATAGAAGTGAAAGTAATTTTTGGAAGACCTCCTCAACAACTTTGATTTTCTCATATCCAGTGGATAAATTTGATGCTGAAAAACTCACAAGTTGGTTCAGAATCATCAATCAATTTGTGGAAGTAATAGGTTTCCTTTAATATGACATTTCTTTCCATATGCAAGAAACTTGTGTTGTGGTTTTATTGCAATTGATAAGTTCGGACTCGACACCAATTGATTAGAGTAACAGTTTGAGAAGTAAAAAAAAGATCGATACATGTAAATAGCTAAGTAGTAATTAACAAAATGGAGCAAGAAATTATATTACCTGGTCCGATTTGGGTAGGGGTGGTAACTATGGATGCTTGTTGCTTGTTCCTGTTTACGATTGTTTGGTGCTTGCCTTTAGGACAACAAAAGTCCAATTTCCCTATTATCCCGAAAAAGCAGCACTATGGCAATATACAGCCAATCAGCTATTTTTCCCAGTACTCCCCTAATTGTATCCAATCATAATGGAGACATGTACTCGTCCAGATACAGTTAGCCTCTCATGATTGTACTCTAACACTTTGTTTCAATTCTTACCCCAGCACAATGGGTTTCTGTTCTTGCGGCTAATGACTCTCTATCTGGACTGTGAAGATAGCAACTTTTCTCAGGCATCTAGTTTCAACATCAATTTATCATTCCCTTAATCCTTTCACATAGTCAACATAAAATCATGTTGATCAATTAAACTCCTTACCTAACCAATGAGCAATGTCAATATTTTGTGATATAATGTCTTGAGAGAATATTTTCTCTACCTCTTTCTATTGCTGGTGAGGTAGCCTCCTTAAATATTTGGTGAACTGGTGCCAATAATGAGTGTCCACATAGTATATAATTTCCATCCATCAAAGATTATCAGGTTACCTAGAAAAAGCATCTGAAATTCTCATTATAGATCTGTCAACTTTGTTTTCTGTTTGATATCTGATTTGACTGTTACATTGTAAATACCCCAGTAGAAGAGTATCCTAAACCCTTAACTCCTCAATTACTCTAATGGAAAAACAGTTTTCAGTGAACCCGGTGGTCAGTGAAATCACTTAATGTATGGGGTTACTTATTGTGACCACAATTTGTATGTTGCATTAATCGTGGCTCATCTAAAATATGTGGTACTTGCATGGGTAAATTCTCCTAAATAGTGTCAATCATATACATATATGAGGATGATACCAATCGATTGCAACAGGACATAGATTGGCTAGCAGAATGGGCAGACAAGATTTACAGGGCAGGAGATTTACCAAAATGGTTCCAAATTAGGTTGGAGAAGCTGGGGTTGTTCTCCTTGGAGCAAAGGAGGTTGAGGGGAGATTTGATAGGGGTGTACAAGATTATGACGGGTTTGGATAAGGTAGACAGAGAAAGGCTGTTCCCATTAGCTGATAGTACTAGGACTAGGGGACACAGATCTAAGGTTTTGGGCAAGAGATACTGGGGGGATGTGAGGAAGAACTTTTTTACGCAGCGAGTGGTAATGACCTGGAACTCGCTGACGAGAGTGGTGGAAGCGGAGACGATCAATAATTTCAAAAGGAAATTGGATAGGCACTTGAGGGAAATAAACTTGTAGGGCTACAGGGATAGCCCGGGTAAATGAGATTGACTGCATTGCTCTACAGATAGCCGGCATGGACACGATGGGCAAATGACCTCCTTCTATGCTGTAATGACTCTATGGGGCTAGAACCCCCACTTTTGTGGTTATCGTCCAAAAATGGGTGTTATTTCCGGCGTGGCCGGTAACATTTTTTCAGATTGCCGGCTTCTCGCCCATTCTCAAAACATCTAGTTTACCTTTTTGAAAATGGGCGTTACCGCGAGCGATGTCAAATGGGCGGTAGCGTTAAATTTTTCTGACCTTCTGCCGTAAAGTGTGGCCGTCCTTAGCAATGGCATGGCAATGCTCGATTCCCGTGATTCTGGAGGTCAAGGGTCACCATGACATGCGCAGAAGAGGAAACAGAGAGAGGGAGCTCAGAGAGACTGAAGGCGTGTCTGGGTGTGGTGTGGCTGCTTTGGGAGGAAGGAGACTTTAGAGCATCACCGCAAGTAGGCAAACAAAATTTAGCTGTTACCAGCCACATATTTGACTGAATTTGCCCTATAATGGAGAGAGAGGAGGAGCCATCACAGCACGCTGTGGAGACTGACGCTGGAGAGAGCAGTGAGGTGGGAGAGGAGCACATTGGAGGCCGCAAAAGAACCAGGAGGTTCTCGGACGAAGCAAATGCCTCCCTCCTGCAGGAGGTCGAGTCACGCTGGGGTGATTTGACACAGGGAGGGCGTGGGAAGCCCACCCCAAAAGCCTACCAGAAGATATGGACCGAGATAGCAGAGGTGGTCTCGTTGGCGACCAACGAGGTGCGTGAGGGCACCAATGCCGCAAACGATGGAACGACCTTGTGGGATCCGCAAGAGTAAGTATTACATTGATTTACATGTACTTATGTATTGATATAGTTTGATTTGTAACAGTCATGAGTGACTATCAGCAGATGTGAGGTCTTGCACTTTTACCGGGAATGTTTTACTCAAAGCCTGCGGTCACGGTGTACGTCTTTAGGTAAAGAATGATAATAATCATAATAATCATGATTATATCTGTCGGTTATGTGTTGTATCAGTGTCTGTGACAGTACCTAGCAATGATATCACGCAATGATCTCATGCCATGTCGTCCTGGTATCTTTTACAGAAGAAGCTATCGACGATGAGGTCCGTGCAGAGGCGAACGGGTGGGGGTACCACCAGTCCCCAGCGACATCACTGAGATGGAGGAGCGTGTGCTGGCACTCATGGGGAAACACCCCCAGACAGCCATGGACGCATCTACAGACTCTGAAGTGATGCCACGGGAGTAAAGCTTACACCATTGTGTGATCCAAAGTCAATAGATGCCACACCAACTCATATCCGAACAATCATATATGATAGATGATTTTTAAAAGTGTCATATAAATAATGCTCGCCTCATGAAAATCATTGCAATGCACAATGTGTTGATGGTCATAAAATGTGATGTCTGCAATGATTTTGAGAGCGGTGGTGCTTTTGTCGTGCATATGCTATGTGTAGCGCTGGACTCACTTGTCACTGTAGCACCCCCTTCTCTAATAACCTCATTTGTGTTTTGCAGCTCAGCCAGCAGCGCGGCCCCAGGCAAGGCCACAGAGGCCAGAAGGTGGGTGCGCAGGGCAGGAGTCGGTAGACGATCCTACTACATCTGGTGCTGAGGAGCTCCGATTGTCGCCCGTCAATCCGCTGGGTCTGTTCTCGATGAATGAGAGGGCGGACTTCGAAGAACCTGCATCACCACGCTCCAGAAGCCATTCCACCCCAAGGCCATCTAGTGGTCCTCCGGTCATTCCCGCCTCCACTCTGGAGGTGCTAGCCCCAAGCACCTCTCCACAGGACACCCCATTTGTCCCCAGGATGGCGCCGACCCCGCGCAGGCCTCGTGGACGCAGCAGGTCTGTTCCACGAGTGCGACATGATAGCGGAGATATGGTACAGTTGTCCAGGAGAACTGTAGACATTGGTGACCAGCTCATCGAGGCATTGGGGGGCATATCCCGACATCTAGCCACCATGACTGAGTACATTCTGCGCATGGCGGAATGCGTTAGCCAGGAACACTGCCACAGGCCTCCCAGTGGTCCCCGAGCACAGCACTCCACCCCTAGGTTCCGCCTCACCACTGCGAATGACAGATGAGAGCAAGGACCAAGATCCTGCTTCTGCACCCCCCGCTCCCGTATCCGTGCAACCGCCACATTTGCCTTCATCCCCCGCAATGAGGCAGCGCCTGAGGAGCTCCTAGGCCAGTCGGCCATGGAGCAAGGAGGGGAAGAGGTAGAGGTGGGGAGAAGAAGAAGAGGGGGGAAGGAAAGTGAGGGGCATGTGCGCAGGTGATGGCTGTGTTATATCTCCATCTGGGTGTATGCAATTTGTTGCAATGTATGGGGGCTGGGGATCACACTCCTGCTTTGCCTTTGGATTCTGTGTTGGTGGATAAGTTGAACATGTGATTTATGTCAATGGTGGGAAAAGTTGGGTGTGGGCGGGGGTTGGGTGTTATTGGCTGTGACACTTATGATTTCAGAGCAATGTTGCGATTAAACTTTTGTTATTGAACATAACCTTGTTGCGCATTGTCTCAGATAGCTGGACCATTACACACTGGTGATTCCTTACCGTGAAAGGGTTAAATTCAACTTAACATCAATCAACATAACTTTAACTGGCACCAAGGTGATGGGCACCATTGATGTCTGAGCTGCACCCACACAGCAGTGTGTCAGCGTTGTCACTCACATCCGCGCTCTTTCAGGCAAATCGTTCCGATATCAGCTCCTCACGTAAGAGTGGGATTTAACAAATGCCAGCCACACCGCTGGCGTTCGTCCTAGTTAGTTCCACTTTTTGTGGGCGGTTTTTTGAGCGGGTGATATTCTGGCCGATATGTGTGCAAGGTGGTGAAATTGACGGTGGGCGATCTGTATGGCCGCTAGTTTGGGTAAATATGCTCTTTACGACAAAAAACAGTTGGCGGCCGTTATTATTGAATCTCGGCGTTAATTCCGTGAGGAAAGTAATGCTGGGTGATAATATGGGCGTTGAAATCGCCCATTCTGCTGATTTCGCCCAAAAAAAGTGGACGGCGGTAATATTTTTTCTCGCCGTTAAGCCCATTGGGACAATAACGCTCGGTGATAAGTCTCCTAAAAAAGCCCGTCAGTTTCCATTTTGTACCAAAATGGGCGATATTTAGACGTTTTATGTCATTTCAGCAGTAAAGTGGGCGTTAAGCATGCAAAAAAAGTGGGGGTTCTAGCCCTATGACTCTATGAGTGTCCTTCTGGTTCCAAAGGGGCTAGTAGTGTTGATGCAGCACCAAGTTAATCAATTAGCAACATTAGCTTCACTTGTTTTGTAGCAAAGGAAGGGAAGCGACAAAGCTTTGTTTTGTTCAGTGGAATTCAGTATCATGGGATGTGCCCTCTTGCAGTTACAGTCCACCTACCAAAAATAAGCTGTGTCTAGGAGACATCAAATTTGACTCAATGCTACTGAAATCCAACCTAAAGGCAAACCAGTCCCAACCACCCCTTCCCTCAACGACTATCTGTCCCACCTGTGACAAAGTCTGTGGCTCTCGTATTGGACTGTTCAGCCACCAAAGAACTCAGTTCAGGAGTGGAAGCAAGTCTTCCTCGATTCCAAGGGATTGCCTATGATGATGAAATAATTTGTCCAACTTGAGAAAGGCTTTTCAAATTCTGGGGCCAATTTTCATCCCCTCCTCCTTGTGGGAATGTGGGTGGTAGCTTGATGAAAATAGCAGTGCAGTACTCACCACTCTATTCCCACCAGTTGGTGGTGGCCTTGAAATGGGTGGCCTAGGCACTCACTAGAAACATTAATACCTCTTTCAAATCAGGGTCCGCTAATGTCAATAGGACCCCAATGGACAGGAAGCCACAGAGGGTACCATCTACGAATTTCCAGGGAGGATTACCCGGAACAATTCTTCTGGGCCAGCTAGAGTCAGCAACATAGATCAATGGCAAACGCAATCTTGGCCTAACTGCTGGGATTGTGTCCCTGCAGATTTTTTAGAGCCATAGGTACAAACTGATAAAAGACAAGTTTAAGGTAGATGTCAGAAAGCATTTCTTCATTCTAAGGATTATTAATATCTGGAATAGTCTTCAAGGCAGGGCAGTGGAAACCAAATCTCTGAAGTCAAGAGACATTTCAATTCTATTATGGTGGGAACTACAGGTTTCTTTGAAGAGATGAGTTAGATGGGTCAAATGGTCTACCTCATCCGCACTTTTGTTTGTAACCACTTATTATTCATAATTTAAGAGCAAAAATAACAATTGATAGTGAGATTATGATTAAAAAACATTTGCATGTCGCCTACCAAAAACAACTGCTATTTCTGAACAATTTTAATTATATTCTCCAATTTGTATAATCCTTTTCAGGAAAGTCTTTGTTCATTATAATACCACACTATTCAGTATGATTAACTTACTTTCATTTTGTTGGCTTTTAGCCAAAAAATGTAGTAAAGTTCTTTAAGCAGGTTTGTGCATGTTCCAATGATTGGTAAATTAATAAAGCAATTGGTAAAATGAGTAACTAACTAAGTGGAATTGAATCTATGATTGAGTAATATGCACAAGACAGCCAATATTCCTGTATTAAGTTGTAAAAAGCAACTGTTATGTTCTGTTGTCAAATGATACTGCCTCGGGTGAGTGTCAAGATAGCTACAACAGTTGTGGGAGATTCAAACTAGTACTGGAAAATTTGTCAGCTGTAGTGGGTAAAAATACACACAAACTGTAAAACTTGCGAAAAAATTTAAACGGTGAAACAAATACAGTGCACACTGTATGGCTTGCATGGTAGTCTTGTTGCCAGACTACAACACTGGGAAAGCAAATTGTGAGGAGGATACAAAAAATCTGCAAAGGGATATAGACAGGCTAAGTGAGTGGGCAAAAATTTGGCAGATGCAGTATAATGTGGGAAAATGTGAGGTTATCCACTTCGGCAGAAAAAATAGAAAAGCAAATTATAATTTAAATGGAGAAAAATTGGAAAGTGCTGTTGTACAGAGGGACACGGGGGTCCTTGTGCATGAAACACAAAAAGTTACTATGCAGGTACAGCAAAAAATCAGGAAGGCAAATGGAATGATGGCCTTTATTGCAAGGGGGATAGAGTATAAAAGCAGAGAAATCCTGCTACAATTGTACAGGGTATTGGTGAGGCCACACCTAGAGTATTGCATACAGTTTTGGTCTCCGTATTTAAGGAAGGGATATACTTAAGGAAGGGAGGCTGTTCAGAGAAGGTTCACAAGGTTGATTCCGGAGATGAGGGGGTCGACTTATGAAGATAGGTTGAGTAGGTTGGGCCTATACACATTGGAGTTCAGAAGAATGAGAGGTGATCTTATTGAAACATAAGATGATGATGGGACTCGACAAGGTGGATGCAGAAAGGATATTTCCACTCATAAGGGAAACTAAAACTAGGGGACATAGTCTCAGAATAAGGGGCCGCCCATTTAAAACTGAGATGAGCAGGAATTTCTTCTCTCAGAGGGTTGTAAATCTATGGAATTCTCTGCCCCAGAGAGCTGTGGAGGCTGGGTCCTTGAATATATTTAAGGCAGTGATAGACAGATTTTTGAGCGATAAGTGAATAAAGGGTTATGGGGAGCGGGCAGGGAAGTGGAACATAAGAACATAAGAATTAGGAACAGGAGTAGGCCATCTAGCCCCTCGAGCCTGCTCCGCCATTCAACAAGATCATGGCTGATCTGGCCGTGGACTCAGCTCCACTTATCCGCCCGCTCCCCATAACCCTTAATTCCCTTATTGGTTAAAAAGCTATCTATCTGTGATTTGAATACATTCAATGAGCTAGCCTCAACTGCTTCCTTGGGCAGAGAATTCCACAGATTCACAACCTCTGGGAGCTGAGTCCATGATCAGATCAGCCATGATCTTATTAAATGGCGGAGCAGGCTCGTGGGGCCAGGTGGCCTACTCCTGCTCTTATTTCTTATGTTCTTATTTTAACACTCTGAGCCAACATTTGTTTCTAAATTTTCCTTCTCTTTCCCCACTTTGTAGTATCCCGAAGGGGGAAATTTTCACATGAGAAAATGGATGGGTTGGAGGTAGGGGAAGTGAAAGTTGTAAAAATCCAAAACCAACCCACCCACTTTCACCTATTACTCAGGCAGGAACGGGGAGGGAGGGGGCGCGGGGGGTGGGGGTGGGGCGGGTGAGGGGAGGGTGGGCAGCCAAATCGCTGCCAGAAGACGGGTTGGAATTTTAAATATGATAATAAAGCCTGAAGCTTCTGCCTTAACTTGCTGTGCAGCTTTAACTGCAGGCGGCCGGGGATCCCAGGGCTTGGGATTCCAGGTAGCTGCAGTGAGGCAAGCACAACCTCAGGGAGCAATCCTTGGGGGCCGGAAGGTGCAGGGGTGCTTCCTCCTGGCCCCCAAGCTCACCCACCAGCAACTCGCCCCACCCTGGGTCGAGAATCGGAACACCCGCACCCAGGGATCAAACTCAGCCCCGGGGCAAAGTATCAGACCCTCCGCTCCCGGGATCACAACTCCCCCTCGGAGTTGGGTATCGGACCACCCCAGGGATCACAAATTTCCCCTGGGGTTGGGGATCGGACCTGCTCCCCCTGCCCCCCCCACCCTGGGCTTGGAACACACGTGTATGTACCCACATGAATATGATATATAACTTTGTACTAAAGTGCCACATATGACCCAAACCGAGACTTATACCTAATGTGGACTGTTGTCCTCCAGTATTCCTTTTGCCCAAATGGGCATGTTACATTTTCATATCTCGGAGAGATAACTATAAAAGAGTAGTTGTCTGTAATTTGTGCAGACTGCACATTGTACCTTTGTATCTCTATCCTTTCTATCTCTCTATTTTTCTCTCACATTTTTCCAAGTACTTCACAACCCAGAATGTAGACAACGAAGGGTATTGAAATGAATAATATGTTAATTAGAGGTATCAAATCTGCTACTCTCAAGAAAGTGCTGACAATTTTCCACATTTTTCTTGTTTCCTCCTCCTCTCATCTTCTGACTCATGCAGATTAGGAAAAGGGGAGATGCAACGAGATCTGGGTGTCATGGTACATCAGTCATTGAAAGTTGGCATGCAGGTACAGCAGGCAGTGAAGAAGGCAAATGGTATGTTGGCCTTCATAACTAGGGGATTTGAGTATAGGAACGTAGAAACACAGAAAATAGGTGCAGGAGTAGGCCATTCGGCGCTTCGAGCCTGCACCACCATTCAATAAGATCATGGCTGATCATTCTCTCAGTATCCCTTTCCTGCTTTCTCTCCATACCCCTTGATCCCTTTAGCTGCAAGGGCCACATCTAACTCTCTCTTGAATATATCCAATGAACTGGCATCAACAACTCCCTGCGGTAGGGAATATCACAGGTTAACAACTCTCTGAGTGAAGAAGTTTCTCCTCATCTCAGTCCTAAATGGCCTACGCCTTGTTCTGTGTCTCCTGGTTCTGGACATCCCCATCACCGGGAACATTCTTCCCGCATCTAATCTGTCCAGTCTCGTCAGAATCTTGTAAATTTCTATGAGATCCCCTCTCATCCTTCTAAACTCCAGTGTATAAAGGCCCAGTTGATGCAGTCTCTCCTCATGTGTCAGTCCCGCCATCCCAGGAATCAGTCTGGTGAACCTTCGCTGCACTCCCTCAATAGCAAGAATGTCCTTCCTCAGATTAGGAGACCAAAACTGAACATACTATTCCAGGTGAGGCCTCACCAAGGCCCTGTACAACTGCAGTAAGACCTCCATGCTCCTATACTCAAATCCCCTAGCTATGAAGGCCAACATACCATTTGCCTTCTTCACTGCCTGCTGCACCTGCATGTCAACTTTCAATGACTGATGAACCATGACACCCAGGTCTCATTGCACCTCCCCCTTTCCTAATCTGCCGCTATTCAGATAATATTCTGCCTTCGTGTTTTTGACCCCAGAGTGGATAACCTCACATTTATCCACATTATACTGCATCTGCCATGCATTTGCCCACTCACCTAATCTGTCCAAGTGACCCTGCAGCCTTATAGCGTTCTCTTCACAGCTCACACCACCACCCAGCTTACTGTCGTCTGCAAACTTGGAGATATTACACTCAATTCCTTCATCTAAATCATTAATGTATATTGTAAAGAGCTGGGGTCCCAGCACTGAGCCCTGCGGTACTCCACTAGTCACTGCCTGCCATTCTGAAAAGGACCCGTTTATCCCGACTCTCTGATTCCTGTCTGCCAACCAGTTCTCTATTCACGTCAGTACATTACCCCCAGTACCGTGTGCTTTGATTTTGCACACCAATCTCTTGTGTGGGACCTTGTCAAAAGCCTTTTGAAAGTCCAAATACACCACATCCACTGGTTCTCCCTTGTCCACTCTACTAGTTACATCCTCAAAAAATTCCAGATTTGTCAAGCATGGTTTCCCTTTCATAAATCCATGCTGACTTGGACCGATCCTGTCACTGCTTTCCAAATGCGCTGCTATTTCATCTTTAATAATTGATTCCAACATTTTCCCCAGTATAGGAGTATCGGAGCAGAGAGATCTTACTGCAGTTGTACAGGGTCTTGGTGAGGCCTCACCTGGAATACTCGCGGGATGCTGTTATTTTCACTGTAAAAATGTTCTGATTGTCTCTCCATTATCACATGACCAGATTGCTGATTGGTCCTCTTGGAGGATAAGCCACACCCAGAAGTTTCTCTGGAATATGTAATTGGAACCGGCCAGCCGAAGTTCTGAGTAACTTTGCAAAGTGTCATTTGAGCCATTCTGATTTCAGAACCCAGAGCGGATAAAGCTCCCCAAACAGACAAAAGCCTCACCTAGCCCAAGTTCTTGACCCCATCCCAGCCCAAGTTCATGCCTCCGCCAGTCGAAGTTCCTGACCCCAGATAAGTTCCTGACCCCATCCTAGCCCAAGTTCCTGACCTTACCCATGCCCCCCCCCCCCCACCCTGCCATAGATAGGGCATTGTGTGTGGGTCACGGATTGTTAATAAATTTATTGGCTACGAAGTGAATAGTGGCAGTGTCATGACTTCCGGATTTCATCCACTCCAATGATGTCCCTTGTAACACACGCACCAAGCTTTCCGAGAAATCGGTTGTTGGTGTAAAGGGGGTGGGGTTGGAAGAACGTGATCCGTCTTCCCTGAGTCCCCCCTCTCTCTCCTTGGATCCCCTTGCCTGCTTCCCCTCTCTCTCTCCCAGTCACTGTCTCTCTCCCCAGTCTATCTGTCTCTCTCTTCCCCCACCCCACCCCCCGCCCGGTGTCTTTCTCTCTCCCCTCGTGTCTTTCTCCCCATACCCGTGTGTCTCTCTCTCTCTCGTCCCCCCGTGTCTTTCTCTCTTCCCCCCCCCCCCCCCCACGTGTCTCTCTCTCCCCCCGTGTCTCTCTCTCTCTCTCTCTCCCACTACCTATGATGTTTTCTCTCCCACAGAAGGCCGCGAAAATGTTTCAAATAATGCAAAAGCTGGAAGCAAATCCAGTGGCAGAAAATGTTTCAGCAGCGGACTCCACGCGTGGTCCAACGTAGTCGTTGCGGGGCTTCACTTCTGGTTCCGGTTTCGGGTCCAAGGAGTCTGCGCATGTGCGAGAGGTGTCAGGGGTGGAGTCCAGAGGATGCAGGTGCAGAAAAAACACAGTGCAAATAGTCACTTTGATACTCGCCAGCAACCTTCTGGGAGAGAAACATTTAATGAGTTACCATTATGGATAGACATACACAAAAGATGTTCAGTGATGTCTGAGAAGAGAACTGTAGAACATAGTTCATAAACCACAGACAGTTTATCATGTATGGTGATGGGTAATTAGTCTGCTAATTGTGTGTGCATTGTGTTCAGGAACTGCAAAGCTGTCCCCTTAACTGAAAATAATCAATAGTAGTAAATGCTTAACAGAACAAGCTTTCATGGGAATGGGATGGGATGGAGGAGAAGACTGACTACATTTGTGACTAAGCAAATATCTTTGTTGAGGATAAGTCCTTAGAAGTACTACTGGTACTTGTATTATTCCCAGATACTAAGCCATAAAGGCCCCCTTCACTAACACTCGGGCTGAATGCCTAGTCAATAAGTGAAGTACTTGATACTAGGGAAGAACTGCTTCCTTTCCAGAATCAGAAGTATTTTTGTTGTAAATGGAATGGAATGTAACCAGCAATCTCCCCCTGCCTTGTGGGGTATCAAGAGTGATTGATTGTATTCACCAAATAAAATGAGATAGAAAATGGTAAGCCTTACGCTCATTTTTCTGGCATAAAATGGGAGCAAAGCATACCAGTATAGCAGTGGGACAGTGTTGGGGTAAAAGGAAGAATTCTCTTCCTCGAGGTAGACTCCCTGATATAAGAAGTGGATACCTGCCCTTGCCCTACATAAATGACCACAGAATCAAACAAACGAAACCTTCGGTTCAACCAGCTTTATTATACAAGCATATGCAAGGGAGAAATTCAAACATGAACTCTTAAAGTACAAGAGGTTTCAAGTACAATTATAATGTTCCGGAATCCAGACCCGCCGAGCCTGCCTACCTTGAGGTCCCGCCATTGCCGGACATCGGGCCTCGTCTCACCGTCCCCCGCCTCACCGCTGCCCGACCTCGGGCCTCGCCGTCACTGCCCTTATCTCGAGGCCTCCTCGCCGGCCTGCCCGAACACCTCCTCCGCAATAGGGCCGCCCGACCAGCTCTTTGGTGGGCCCCACCCAACCACCTCCCCGCCAGTGGGCCCTGCCCGAACACCTCCTCAGCGGTGGGCCCCGCCCAAATTCCTCCCTGGCGGCTGGGCCCGTCCGAACTCTTCCCCGGTGGCGGGGCCCGCCTGAACTCTTCCCCGGCGACGGGGCTCAGGCCGATGACCTCATCGCCCGGGGAATACCCCTCCCCCCCGACATTCCGAAATCCGGAAATACACGAACCTGGGCTCGGGTGTTTCCGGATTCGTGACGTCAAAAAGACATTCCAAAATCTGATAACATGCAAAATCCGGAATGGCCTCGGTACCGAGGGTTCGGGATTCAGGGCGCTGCACCTGTATTAGTTCACGATATTTGCCCGATTTAAATGATTGCTCAATTTAAACCTGGGCAGTTTAAGTGGTGGGGACTGTACTACTTGCTCCATTGTGGACATTAATCATATTTAGCACTCTTCACAGTATTACTGGTTACTTTTGAAAGTGTTAGCTTATATTTTTACCTTTATTGCAAACATCTCACCCAGGTAATTTGTTGGATGAATCTATAATAACCTCTTTTCTTCTAGTTCCACCGATGTTAAAAATGATTTAAAAAAATGACAGGGTTTTCTGAAACAGTTTAAAGGTTAGCTTCAAAGGTAATTTCTTTGTTTTGCTGTCAGCAAAAATGAAACCAAAATTTATTAAGAAAAATCAAGTGATTTATCATCGATTGTTAAAATGGTTGCATAGTTCCATTTATTTAATGTCCCTTAAATTCCGGTCGAGCTCTTCCCGTGGACAAATGACAGAAAAAGAGAAAAAAGATGCGCACTTACCTGTTGCTGCTGCGCCCATTGGAACTTCCGAGCCTGAGGCCTCTCGTGACTGCGCGTCGCAGTGCGTGCATGTGGCGACGTGCGTAGGCCAGGAGCTGGAGACAGCAGCCTATCAGGTGTAGTATAGATTCTCATTCATAGTAATGGGAGTTCCATAAGTCCGGAACTCCTATTACTATGAAAGAGAACCCCCCTCCCCCCAAACACCCAAAACACAATAAAAAAATAAAAAAAAAACTACATATTTAACATTCATTTAAATTAAAGTTGTTATAAAAAAAAAATGTCCTGACTTTTAAAAAAGTTTTTTTAATTAAGCCTTAAAATAAACTTACCGTAGTGGGGAGGGTTTTTAACAATAAAATGTGTTTTTATAACTTTATTTTAAAATGTTTTGTGTATTTTTAAACACGCGCATGTAAAAGTAGGCTATACACCTGCTTTTTCAGGCGCAAGATTTTAAAGGACATTTGCAGGGCAAAATATTCATAAATATCGGAAATCTTGCCCTGCAAGTGTCCTCACTCCCGAGATACGGTGGATCTGTCAAGCCAAAAACTTGCTGCGCTGAAAACCGGCTTTTCCGATGACTTCCCGGGTCTGTAGAAACTTTGTAAGGACCCAGGACATCGGAATTTCAGGGCCAAGTGTCTGTGGTAAATTAACACACATGAATGCAGAAAATAAGATTTTTACATTTCTGCAGTAGCGATTAATTCTTTGTATCAATGAGTTTCCATTTTTTATAACTACAACACGGTTTGATTCACCCTGTTATATCTTCAGAATTTGTGACAGGTCTGAGAGTTGAATGATGATATAGTACCACAGAACTACAACACTTTGTGCAATGCACTCGTAAAACACAGATTTGCGATCTAATTCTCTTCGTAGCAAGTTCCTAATGTAATTTATGCTACTGCTGGGAAGCAGGCGCTTTTCCATTAGAAAAGAGGGAAAATTGAAAGGCTCGTCATCCCATATGGTTCTTATGCACCTCCTAGTGGTTAGTTATAAAATAGCACTAATGGAAGCACATAAGCGGTTGCCTTTCCATCCTCAGTTGAAGAAGGTGAAAGATGTGAGTTATCAGAAGAAGAGGGAGAATATGAAGAAAATGTTTCTTTAAATGACTGAGCTTGTTTTTAAGCTGTAATTCATTGGGAAATACTACAAAAATATAACATTTTTCACTAATTTTCTCTCCTACTCTCCTTTCCTCAAGGGATTGTTTCCTTGCAGGGATATGGTCCCATGGTTGCTGGAACCCTCTGATACTTCATATATGAATCTAGACAGTGAGTGCTCAGGCTATTCAACCTGGGGATGTGAAGGGATAGGCATCAAAACTGAATTTAACCGTGTCCCACTTACATCCAGACATGTACATTATCAACAGGGTTGTTGGACAGTAAATTGGTGCAGGAATATGGGTCATTTTTCTCCCTCTCTAATTATGGGAGCTGAGTACAATCAATGCATCTTTAACACTTCCCCAGCTGAGATCAGCTAACTCAGCATAGCTAGGGAACCTTTCCGATCTATATGGTTCAGCTGGCTTATTTGCTTTCATTTCTCATTTAGTAGGTCAGAGAAATCTGACCAATGGAAAAATGAAATACATTAGAACATCAGTTTCAGAAACAGGAAAAGACCATTACGCATAACAAGCCTGTCCTTTTTGATTGATCGACACCACTCCACCTGCCTTTTCACCATATTCATCGATCATTTCTTTCTCAAAATTATCTCTTTAACCTATTTATACTTCAGTGATCTTCATTGTACGTTTATTGCTCTTTGGGTGAAGAAATTTGCCTGACTCATCTTCTTACTTCTAATAGCCTAATATTTAACTTCTGTCCCCTCGTATTCGAAACCATCACCACAGTGAGCAATATGCTTGGAGTAGCTTTGTTAATTTCTCTCATAATTTTAAAAACATTAATTAGGTCAACTTATGGTCTCTTTTCCAAAGGAAACAAGGCCAACTTCCATAACCTTTTCTCATAACTTAGATTTCTGACACTTGGAATCTTCTTCATTGCTCGCCTGTTACAGAAATTACAGAAATAATATCCTTGTTATAATTAAGCATAGTGGTCAATGTATTACTGATATATGCTCATAGAGCTTTTTAGCAAGGCTATAGTATGAAATTCTATTTTTAAAATGTTTTAGTGCCATTAAGTCACAGAACAAGAAACTTAAACCATTTCATGATGAATCATTAACATTTCATCATCATCATAGATGGTCCCTCGAAACGAGGATGACTTGCTTCCACGCCAAAAAAGGATAAGTTCACAGGTGTTCCAATGAAGGACCTAAAATTCCAGGTCCTGAACTACATTCTGAAGGGTGGAAGATGCCTGAGCGTGGATTTGTTTTAACGCGTGGTGGCCGTTGCACACCAGCCACCACACAGACTTGACATAGCAAGGTCTTGGTCTAGTGGCAAGGGTTATCCAAGACGACTGGAGACCTGCTCTGCTGCATGGACCTAGTGCGCACACATATTGCAGTGTGTATTAACATTTATTGCATTGAGGACTCTACTTTTCTCTCATTTGTAAATGCAATTATTGCTTGCAGGATTTAGGGGTACAAATTCATCAGCACCGAGTATCGGGCGTGAAGATGGCCGCAATGAATGCCCAAACTGGGGCATCCGAGGCCAACCTAAAATTAGGCCTCAGGTCTCTTCTAAATAATCTGGGCCAGCTGCCAATGCCTGTCGTGCCTCCACAGGCAGCTCATCCTTGTGCAGAAATCAACATCGGGCTGCTTGTCTCCCCAGCGTAAGTGCCGGGAGGGGAGGAGAGTGGTGGGGTGGTAATCGTGGCCAGCAGCGGCCATCAGGAGTGCTGTGCAGTCAGGAGGAGCACTCCTGCTTCTCCTGGCTTGACATGAATTAAAAAAAATGTAAACTTATCTCTGCGGTGGCGGGCTGTACCTAGGCTGCATCCACGCCAGGAAAACCTGAGTGGAGCAGTCCCGGGACAAGTATTAGGCCCATCATTAGAATATGCAAGGGGCTCAATGCATGTGTTGGGCGGCTTCCCCGCCTAACCTGAAAATTGTCCGAGGCCAATATGGTGTTGGACCTTTTTCTGACATCCTTGGGCCGCTGGATGCAGGGCACAGCTCTGCCGAATTTGTCATTTTGGCCCTCCATGTTCTGGCCGAGAAATGGGTGCAATAACCAATTTCTTCCCCTCACCTCCTCTGGACAAAGGTGAAAGCCACTTTACATTTGAATTCAAGTCTTCCAGTTGAAAGCCAATGCACTTGTGATGTAGTAACAAAACACCTTTAGAAACAATCAAATTAATCTCTCATATCCCCTCAGTGAATCTAAAATAATTCTGCAAATTTTTTTTGCCATATTCTTGTGTCAATAATACTTTCATAGTTAAAGAGATAAAAGTTATTTTATATATACAGTATTAGTAACATAAAAATCAAAGCTTTGATTAATCAAAGTAATGTATCCTATCTCTGCTGGCTGTATGGGCCCTCTGTGAAATGGGAAGTCTCAAACTAGTTCCATTTGGGCATAAGCTCTCAGAAAAATGTTGCACCAGAATGTGCAGCTGAAGTGATGCCTTGAGCATTTTACTATTTCAGAAAAAAAATAAATTATAAACATTTACATAATTTGAAAAATTTGAAAAAGCATAACATAGGGACTTATCTGAAACATTAACCTGTCATTCTGTTTTACAGATTTTGACTGATCTGCTGTGTATTTCTAATTTGTTTCAAATTTCTAGCATTTGCAGTTTTTTTTAAGAAAACATATTATAAAATGTTAACCATTTGTACAGTTTGCATAATTGAAAATAATCCTAATGACATAATTAGTCATTGTACAGAACTGACGTGCCTCATTTTATTTCTGCTACACATTCTGTCCTCAATACTGTAATGATCTCCCCAGTCACAAAATGTACTTCTCAAGACTAATGATGGATATACTTAGTGTAATAAAGATCAGCATTTTCAATTTCTATGGATACAAGCTAGCTGTCTGGTAAAGTGATGGGATCAATACATTTTTACTACACTTCACACTATATTTGTAGAGTTATCAATCTCTATAATCCAACATATTCCACAAATGGGTCAAAATACCAAACGATAACGTTGAAAGAGATCTGGGCCGGGGGTATTAGTAGACTTAACACTCAATACATCTAATCACTATAGCAGAGTATCGACTTGAGCACATAATCTAGGCTGACACCAGTGCAGTACTGAGCGAGTGCTGCACAGTTGGAAGTGCCGTTTTTCAGATGAGATGTTAAACAGAGGTCCCACCTGCATTCTAAGGTGGATGTAAAAGATCCCATAGCACTATTTGAAGAAGGGGTGTTCAACAAAGTGTCCTGAACAATATTTATCCCTCAGCCAGGCATTAAGATTATCTGGTTATTATTTCATTGCTATTTGTGGAAGCTTGCTGTGCTCAAATAGGCTGCCATGTTTCCTACATTACAACTTAATTGGCTGTAAACCACTTTAGGATGTCCTGAGGTCGTAAAGGGCAAGTTCTTTCTTTTTTTAACTATAGCCTCTCATTCCTGGTACCATTTTAATGAATCTTCATTCTACTTTTTTCTTGGCTCTTTTGGGCCTGAATTTGCAGTCGGCGGCAAAGCTAAGGAGTACGCCGGCAACATCGCAAGTAAATCTGCACCTACCTCATGCAGAGTTCCATGCAGCGTACTCCCACATGGAGACCAGGAGCACACCGTTGTGCGTATGCGGACTTGAGATCACGTGGGGCAATGGTTCTGATTCAAATTCTTAGTCTATAAGTTATTCATTCAGGTCTCACCTGCTTTAATGGTCACATTTTGGAGCTTGAGCGGTGGCTGGAGTCACTGCGGTGCATCCGCGAGACTGAGAGCTATGTGGATAGCATGTTTCTAGAGGTGGTCACCCCGCAGCTTAAGAGCGTGCAAGCAGATAGGGATTGGGTGACCCCTGGACAGAAAAGGAGGACTAGGCAGATTGTGCAGGAGTCCCCTAAGTCCATCACACTCTCCAACCGGTACTCTGTTCTGAGTACTTGTGAGGGCGATGGTGGCTCTGGGGAGTGCAGTCAGAGCCAAATCCATGGCACCACAGGTGGTTCAGCTGCACGGTGGGGAGAAAGAAGAATAATGGAAGAACTATAGTGGTAGGGGATTCAATAGTCAAGGGAGTAGACAGGCGTTTCTGCGGCCGCAGACGTGACTCCAGGATGGTATGTTGCCTCCCTGGTGCCAGGGTCAAGGATGTTACTGAGCGGTTTCAGGGCTTTCCGGGGGGAGAGGGTGAACAGTCAGAGGTCGTGGTCTATATCGGGACCAATGACATAGGTAGAAAGAGGGATAAGGTCCTGTAGGCAGAGTTTAGGGAGCTAGGAGAGAGATTAAAAAGCAGGACCTCAAACGTAGTAATCTCCGGATTACTCCCGGTGCCACAAGCTAGTGAGTACAGAAATAGGCGGATAGAGCAGATGAATGCGTGGCTGTAGAGCAGGCAGGAGGGCTTTAGTTTCCTGAGGCATTGGGTCCACGTCTGGGGAGGTGGGACCTGTACAAGTCGGACAGGTTGCACCTCAACAGAGTCGGGACCAATATCCTCGTGGGGGCAGGGGGGGGTTTCTAGTGCTGTTGGGGTGGGTTAAACTAGTTTGGCAGCGGGCTGGGAACCTGAAAATAGACTCAGTAGGGAGGGGAGTAAAGCTGGAATTAGAAAGCAAAAATAAAGAAAGTAAGTTTGAAGAAGAGAGGAAACAAGCAGGAAAAAAGGGTTAAAAAAAACAAATTTAAAGGCACTTTGTCTAACTGCACGTAGCATTCATAACAAAATAGATGAGTTGACGGCACAAATAGAGATAAATGGGTATGATCTGATAGCCATTACAGAGACGTGGTTGCAAGGTGACCAGGACTGGGCATTAAATATTCAGGAGTATTTGACAATCTGAAAGGACAGACAGAAAGGAAAAGGAGGTGGGGTAGCTCTATTGATAAAGGATGGAATCACTGCAATAGTGAGAAACAATATTGGCTCAAATGATCAGGATGTTGAAACAGTTTGGGTGGAGATAAGGAATAATAAGGGGAAAAAGTCACTGGTGGGCGGGACGGGACAGGTTAGATGCGGGAAGAATGTTCCCGATGTTGGGGAAGTCCAGAACCAGGGGACACAGTCTTAGGATAAGAGGTAGGCCATTTAGGACTGAGATGAGGAGAAACTTCTTCACTCAGAGAGTTGTTAACCTGTGCAATTCCGTGCCGCAGAGAGTTGTTGATGCCAGTTCATTGGATGTATTCAAGAGGGAGTTAGATATGGCCCTTACAGCTAAAGGGATCAAGGGGTATGGAGAGAAAGCGGGAAAGGGGTACTGAGGTGAATGATCAGCCATGATCTTATTGAATGGTGGTGCAGGCTCGAAGGGCCGAATGGCCTACTCCTGCACCTATTTTCTTTCTTCTATGTTTCTAGCCTATAGGCCCCCTATCAGTAGCAACTCTGCTGGTTGGAGCATAAACCAGGAAATAGTGGGGGCTTGTAAAAAGGGAACAGCAATAATCATGGGTGATTTTAACCTCCATATTGATTGAACAAATCAAATTGCTCAGGGTAGCCTTGAGGAAGAATTCATAGAGTGCATGAGGGATGGGTTCCTTGAGCAGTATGTAACGGAACCAACCAGGGGGCAGGCTATCTTAGATCTGGTCCTGTGTAATGAGACAGGATTAATAAACAATCTCTTCGTAAAGGATCCCCTTGGAATGAGTGATTGTGATATAATCACAGAGCACAAGCACACACAGCTTCCAACATGGCAGGCAGCTCTCTCTCGGAAGCCTCCAGAATCTGCCTGGTTCTGTTTATTATTTACTCTTCAGTTGCAGTACACAATACGTCCACATCCACAATGTGGAGCTACAAACATTACAAGCTTAAAGACATTACACTTCTCCCTCCTTAATGAAGAGGTTATTATAACAAACATCATACATAACTTTCATATTTATACATAACACAGGATATAAACTTTTTTTTTCCATATTTACAAATTTAACTTTACCACTTGTTTTCTGTTTCGAAGAGGATACCTTCGCTCTCGAACAAAATCTTCCAACCTGGTGTTGATTTCACACTCATTCGAGGCTCATCCAGAGGAATGCTTTCCTCCATGGAATTTCCTTGATTTTCATTTGAACTCACTCTAACTTCAGGCTCTTTGTTTTCCTGACTCGGACTCAGACTTTCATTCTGATTCTCTCCTGGATTTGTTTCCAGTACATTGGATTTAAGATTTGCTACTGGTGTATCAAAACTATCTGATGAGTCAGAAATGATTGAATCATTCCCACCTTCAACTCCTTCCATGTCTGTAGGTAAAATATGATCAATATGAACAAACTTAACCTGTCCATTATCAAACATCTTTACCAAATATGTGCGATGACCGCATATCTTCACCACTCTTCCCAGTAACCACTTTACCCATTTATGGTGATGATTCTTCACTCTCACCTTCTGGTTTAATTTCACACTTTTCTCTTTTACTCTACCTCTATCTTGATTCTCTTTTTGTCTTAATTATATCTCTTCTACGGACTTTAACAACGAGAATCTGGTTCGTGGCTGTCGTTTGAGAAACAACTCTGCTGACGTTCTACCAGTAGTATTTCGATATGTAATCAAAAAATTAGCCAATTTGTGATCCAATGACAACTGTTTCCTTGGATATGGATCTAACATTTGTTTTATGAGGGCACGTTTTACAATTTGTATAGTGCGCTCTGCTGCACCATTTGAAGCAGGGTGGTATGGTGGAACCTTGGTATGTTTCACACCATTTTTGCTTGTGAATTGTGCAAATTCTTCTGAACGAAATTGTGGTCCATTATCCGAAACAATTTCTTCAGGGAGGCCAAATGAAGAAAATAATTTTCGTAAAATGTCCAATGTTTTACTTGTTGTTATTTTCCACATTGGAAATACCTCAACCCACTTCGAATGGCTATCAATCACAATGTACAATTGTTGTCCTTCTAACTCAGCAAAATCAATATGTAGCCTTTGCCACACCCTGCGATGCCATTTCCATTGCTGTAATGGTACTGGTGGTGGTTGCTTGCTTACCTATTGACATGTCGTACACTGACTCATGAGGTACTCTATATCTTTATCAAGACCTGGCCACCATAAATAACTGCGTGCAAAACTCTTGGTCAAGCACATTCCCAGGTGCTGGTCATGGAGGTCTCCTAATAATTTGGACGTGAATTTATTTGGTATAACCACCCTTGCACCCCACATGATACAATCTTTATCGACTGATAATTCATTCCTATGAATGAAGAATGGATGTGTATCTTTGTCTGTTACCTGGTTTGGCCATCCATTTGCAATATACTCATACACCTTTGACATCACTGGGTCATGTTTGGTTGCTCTACCAATCTCTTCAGCTGTGACTGGCAGTTCATCAATGTATGAAAAATAAAACACTTCTTCCCTATTGGGTGTAACTTGTGATGGGGAAGGCAATCTAGACATTGCATCAGCATTACTGTGATCAGCTGATCGTCTGTATTCAATATCATATGTATATGCTGACAAAATCAAAGCCCATCTCTGCATTCGGGCTGCAGCTAATGTTGGAACTGGGGACTTTGGATGGAGGATTGCTGTTAGGGGCTTATGGTCTGTAACGATGGTAAACTTACGACCATACAAGTATTTGTGAAACTTCTTGACCCCAAAAATTAATGCCAAAGCTTCCCTTTCAATTTGTGTATAATTATTCTCACTGGCACTGAGAGTGCGTGAAGCAAAAGCAATTGGTCTCTCCTCCCCACTACATGATACATGAGAGATCACTGCCCCAACTCCATATGGAGAGGCATCACATGCTAGTTTAATCTCCTTAGATATGTCATAGTGAACTAACATGGTGCTCTCTACCAATTTGCTTTTACACTCCTTGAATGCTGTATCGCATTCTTTTGACCACTTCCAATGGACCACTTTCAAAAGTTCATTCAGTGGATGTAATACTGTAGCCAAATTTGGTAGGAACTTCCCATAATAGTTCAAAAGACCCAAGAATGAACGAAGTTCAGTGACATTCCTGGGAGTGGGTGCATTTCTAATTGCATCCAATTTTTCCATGGTTGGATGTAAACCATCTTTGTCTACTCTGTACCCTAAGTACTCCACTGAGTTTTTAAATAACTCCACACTTACGAGCAGACACTCGTACTCTGCTTCTCTAGCCGTTTGAGGACTTCATTCAATTCATTCAATATGTTATTATGAATTTGCCTATTTGGTGCTGAAATTAGTATGTCATCCAAATAACATACTACCCCTTCAATACCTTGCAAAATCTGGTTCATCATCTCTTGGAATATGGCAGGGGCGGAAGACACTCCAAACGGTAGCCTATTAAATTGATATAGGCCTAGATGAGTATTTATAATCAAACATGACTTGGACTCATCTAGTTCAAGCTGTAAGTAGGCAGTCGTAAGATCCAGTTTTGAGAAGATCTGACCACCTGTCAATGTTGTGAACAAATCTTCTATATTCGGCAATGTATTGGGGACATTACCCTCTAGAACCTGGTTTACGGTTACTTTATAATCACCACACAATCTTATCTTATCATTGGACTTGGGTACAACAACAATGGGTGTAGCCCAATTACATCGATCTATCTTACAAATAATGTTCTCAGTCTCTAGTCTTTTGAGCTCTTGCTCAACTTTCTCCTTGAGTGCATATGGTACAGAACATGGCTTGTAGTAAACCGATCTAGCGTCCTTCTGTACCCTGACACTCGCCTTGAAGCCTTGGATCGGACTGCCCATTTCGCAGAACACCTTCGGATACTTCTTGATAACCTCATCCGTTGATGAAAATCTCGCTTCCACACAGAAAATCTTACTCCAATCCAGCTTCAGTGAGCTCAACCAATTTCTTCCCAGTAAGCCAGACTTGTCTCCTTTCACTACTATTAGAGGCAAGTTCTGAAATTGATCTTTATATTTCACCGGTACGGTGATACGACCTACCACAGGAATTTTCTCTCCCGAGTCGCCTCGCAGCTCTATCTTGGATTTCTCCAGTTGGAAATCACGCAATTTGTCGAGGTACAGCGACTCCGGTACTACACTTAAGGATGAACCCGTGTCAATTTCCATTGGTATCTTGAATCCCGCAACATCTATGTGGATTTTGATACTTTCCAAATCGCTGTCCGTTAACCTTGTGCTCCTGATGACGTGTAACTCTAACATCTCCTCATCCTGTTGTTGTTCTTCCATGCTATGTAGTCTCTTTAGATTTCTACTCATAGCTTTGAATGCTGGACTCATAGCTTTGGAAGCTGGTTTACCCTTCAGTCGGCATGCTTTCACAAGATGCCCAGTCTTTCTGCAGAACAAACACTCTGCCTTCACGTATGGAAAACTTTGAGCAATGTGTTGTCCCAGGCACCCATAGCACGACTTCGACGCTCTGTTAGAATTTCCAGTTTCTGAGACTTTGGACCCCCACCATCTTTTACTTTGAAGCTGCAGGTGATTTACCTCGGTTGACTGACGACCGTAATCATTATTTAATTCTCGGGAATATTGTTCGGCCATGCCCATCGACCTCGCTGTCTGACAAGCAATCTCATAAGTCAAGTCATCCGTTATCAATAACTTCCTTTTGATCGCATCATTTTTCACCCCACAAACAAAACGATCCCGTAATGCTCGGTTTTGAAAGTTTCCAAAATTATAGTGCATCGATAGCTTTTTTAATGCTACGATGTAATCACTGATACTTCCATCAGCCTTTTGATTCCGAATCCCGAAACGATAGCTTTCAGCAATTTCTAGCGGTTTGGGGTTATACTGCTGCTCCAGCTTCGTTAAAATCTCTTTAAGCATTGTGTCCTTTGGCTCGTCAGGCACAAGCAGATTTACAAGGACTTCGTACAATGCCAGACCCGCCTCTGATAAGAAGATCGCTTTCTTATGTTCCAACACAGCCCGGTTCTGGACTGCATTGTCTGGAACTTCGATTATGTTATTTGCAACGAAATACATTTCTAGCCGATCCACATATGCTTTAAAACATTCCCAGTCATGTCTATATTCCCTCAAATGTCCGATTACACCTGACATTTTAATCTCTAGCTGTTCACACCGTGTGCTGTATTTTACCTCGGATTTTGTAGCTTTTTCCAAAGACAGAAAATTCCAAAGTCTCTCTGTCGGCTGGCTGAATCCTTCATCAACAAAATTTAAGCTTTAAATCATCCGAAAAATCCCATCTCATCACCAAATGTGATATATTCTCAGAGCACAAGCACACACAGCTTCCAACATGGCAGGCAGCTCTCTCTCAGAAGCCTCCGGAATCTGCCTGGTTCTGTTTATTATTAACTCTACAGTTGCAGTACACAATACATCCACAAGGAAGCGCTGCAAAAAGGAGAGCGGTCCTCCTCACGGTCTGCGGGGCACTGACCTACAGCCTCATGAAGAATCTTCTGGCTCCAGTGAAATCCACAGATAAGTCGTATGAGGAGCTGTGTACACTGGTTCGGGAGTATCTTAACCCGAGGGAGAGTGTGCTAATGGCCAGGTATCGGTTCTACACGTGCCAGCGATCTGAAGGTCAGGAAGTGGCGAGCTACATCGCCGAGCTAAGGCGACTTGCAGGACAATGTGAGTTTGATGGCTACCTGGAGCAGATGCTCAGAGACTTTTTTGTACTGGGCATTGGCCACGAGACCATCCTACGAAAACTTTTGACTGTGGAGACACCGACCCTCAGTAAGGCCATTGCGATAGCACAGACGTTTATGTCCACCAGTGATAACACCAAACAAATCTCTCAGCACACAAGTGCTAGCAATGTTCATAAATTAACTGGAACTTTGTTTGCAAGCAGAAATGTACAGGGTAGAAACCACGAGTCTGCAACTGCCATCAGGCCTCAGGTGACCCAGATGACTCAGATTTCGCAACAAAGGATGAATGCAAGGCAATTCAGACCTTGTTGGCGTTGTGGTGGCTTCCATTCAGCGTATTCATGCTGCTTCAAATGGTATGTTTGCAAGAGCTGTGGAACAATGGGGCACCTTCAACTCAGCTTGCATACGAGCTGCAAGCTCTGCTAAACCTGCTAACCACCACGTGGCAGTGGAAGATCGGTCCATGGTGGATCAAAGCAATTTTGAGCCTCAGCATGCTCCAAATGCTGAAGTATACGGGGTGCACACATTTTCGATGAAATGTCCACCTATAATGCTAAATGTAAAATTGAATGGATTACCCGTAGCCATGGAACTGGACACTTGCGCTAGCCTATCCATCATGAGTAAAAAGATGTTTGAGAGACTGTGGTGCAACAAGGCACTCAGACCAGCCCTGAGCCCCATCCACACGAAACTGAGAACGTACACCAAAGAACTCATCACTGTCCTGGGCAGCGCCATGGTCAAGGTCACCTACGAGTGCACGGTGCACGAACTGCTACTCTGGATTGTCCTGGGCGATGGCCCCACACTGCTTGGAAGGAGCTGGCTGGGCAAAATCCGCTGGAACTGGGATGACATCCGAGCGCTATCACATGTCGATGAGGCCTCATGTATCCAGGTTCTTAACAAATTTCCTTCCCTTTTTGAGCCAGGCATTGGAAACTTTTCCGGGGCGAAGGTGCGATCCACTTGGTCCCAGAGGCACGACCCATTCACCACAAGGCACGAGCGGTACCTCACATGATGAGGGAGAGAGTGGAAATCGAGTTGGACAGGTTGCAACGCGAGGGCATCATCTCCCCAGTGGAATTCAGCGAGTGGGCCAGCCCGATTGTTCCAGTACTCAAAAGTGATGGCACGGTCAGGATTTGCGACAATTATAAAGTAACTATTAATCGTTTCTCGCTGCAGGGCCAATACCCACAACCTAAGGCAGATGACCTATTTGCGATGCTGGCAGGAGGCAAGACGTTCACCAAGCTCGACCTGACTTCGGCCTACATGACGCAGGAGCTGGAGGAATCTTCGAAGGGCCTCACCTGCATCAGCACGCACAAGGGACTGTTCATCTACAACAGATGCCCACTTGGAATTCAGTCGGCTGCAGCGATCTTCCAGAGAAACATGGAGAACCTACTCAAGTCGGTACAATGCACGGTCGTTTTTCAGGACGACATATTGGTCACGGTTCGGGACACCGTCGAGCAGCTACAAAACCTGGAGGAGGTCCTCCAGCGACTGGATTGCGTAGGGCTGCGGCTGAAGAGGTCAAAATGCGTCATCATGGCAACCGAAGTGGAGTTTTTGTGGAGAAAGATCGCGGCGGACGGCATTCGGCCCAGAGATGCCAAGACAGAGACTATCAGGAACGCGCCCAGGCCACAGAACATCACGGAGCTGCGGTCGTTCCTGGGACTCCTCAACTATTTTGGTAACTTCCTACCGGGGTTAAGCACCCTCTTAGAGCCCCTACATGTGTTATTGCATAAAGGTGAGAACTGGGTATGGGAAAAAAAAACACGTAATTGCTTTTGACAAAGCCAGAAACATTTTATGCTCCAACAAGCTGCTTTTATTGTATAACCCGTGTAAAAGACTTGTGCTAGCATGTGATGCGTCATCGTACGGAGTCGGGGTGTGTATTACAACAAGTTAACGTTGCGGGGAAGTTGCTACCTATCGCCTATGCCTCCAGGAGCTTGTCTAAGGCCGAGAGGGCCTACAGCATGATTGAGAAAGTGGCATTAGCGTGTGTGTTCGGGGTAAAGAAAATGCATCAGTACCTGTTTGGCCTCAAATTTGAGCTGGAAACCGATCACAAGCCCCTCACATCCCTGTTTGCTGAAAACAAGGGGATAAATACTAATGCCTCAGCTCGCATACAAAGGTGGGCACCCGCGCTATCAGCATATAACTATACCATCCGCCACAGGCCAGGCACCGAGAACTGTGCGGATGCTCTCAATCGGCTACCATTGCCCACCACGAGGGTGGAAATGGCGCAGCCTACAAACTTGTTGATGGTGGCGCAGCCCGCAGACTTGTTGATGGTCATGGAAGCGTTTGAAAATGATAAATCACCTGTCACGGCCCGCCAGATTAGGACTTGGACCAGCCAAGATCCTCTGCTGTCCCTAGTAAAAAACAGTGTACTGCATGGGAACTGGGCCAGCATCCCCGTTGAAATGCAAGAGCTAATCAAGCCGTTCCAGCAGCGAAAGGACGAGCTGTCCATTGAGGCAGACTGCCTGTTGTGGGGTAACCACGTAGTGCTACCCAAAAAGGGCAGGGAGACGTTCATCTCGGATCTCCACAGCACACACCCGGGTATAGTAATGATGAAAGCGATAGCCAGATTCCATGTGTGATGGCCTGGTATCGACTCTGATTTAGAGTCCTTTTTACGTGTTCAGTTGAGCAACATGCTCAGAGAGGCACCACTAAGTTTGTAGCCCTGGCCCTCCAGACCATGGTCGAGGATCCATGTCGACTATGCAGGCCCGTTTCTCTGCTTTTTCAAAATGGATTGAATGTGAAATAATGTCGGGAAGCATCGCCACCGCCACCATTGAAAGCCTGCGGGCCATGTTTGTCTCCCACGGCTTGCCTGACACACTGGTCAGTGACAACGGGCCATGTTTCACCAGTGCCGAATTTAAAGAATTCATGACCCGCAATGGGATCAAATATCTCACCTCGGCCCCATTTAAACTTGCCTCCAATGAGCAGGCAAAGCAGGCAGTACAAACAGAACCTTAAACGAGTCACAGAAGGCTCACTGCAAACCCGCCTGTCCCGAGTACTGCTCAGCTATCGCACAAGACCCCACTCGCTCACAGGGGTGCCCTCGGCTAAGCTACTCATGAAAAGGACACTTAAAACCAGATTCTCACTGGTTCACCCCAACCTGCATGATCAGGTAGAGAGCAGGCGGCAGCAACAAAATGTAAACGATAGTTGCGCCACTGTATCACGGGAAATTGATCTGAATGACCCTGTGTATATGCTAAACTATGGACATGGTCCCAAGTGGATCGCGGACATAGTAATAGCTAAAGAAGGGAGATGGGTGTTTGTAGTCAAACTAGACAATGGACAAATTTGCAGAAAGCACCTGGACCAAACGAGGCTGCAGTTCACAGACTGCCCTGAACAACCGACAGCAAACACCACCTTTTTCGAGCCCACAACACACACCCAAAGGATCAACGACACCACCCCGGACCAGGTTATGGAATCCATCACGCCCAGCAAGGCCAGGCTCACCCAGCAGCCCTGCAGGGCCAACAACACGCCAGCCTAGCGAGGGCACAGCCAACACATCAGAACAGACATTTGTACCAAGGCGGTCCACCAGTGAAAGAAAGGCTCCCGACCGCCTCACCTTGGAAATAGTTTTCACTTTGACTTTGCGGGGGAGTGATGTTGTGTATCTGTAAAGCATGCACTCCCATGTTCCACCACCAGGGAACGCATCCCCTGAAGTCCCAAGGGATCCCAGCACTGTATATAAGCCGGCCCCTAAGGCCTGTTCCTCACTCTGGAGTGTCTTAATAAAGACTGAGATCACTGTTACTTTAACCTCACTGTGTGCAGTCCGTTCTGTGTTAGGAGCACAATACATAGCATGATTGAATTTCAAATTCAGATGGAGGGTGAGAAAGTTGGATCTCAAACCAGCGTACTAAGCTTAAATAAAGGAGACTATGAAGGTATGAGGGCAGAGTTGGATAAAGTGGACTGGGAAAATAGATTAAAGTGTAGGACGGTTGATGAACAGTGGTGTACATTTAAGGAGATATTTCATAACTCTAAAGAAAAATATATTCCAGTGAGGAGGAAAAGGTGTAAGAGAAAAGATAGCCATCCATGGCTAACTAAAGAAATAAAGAACGATATCCAATTAAAAACAAGGACATACAAAGTGGCCAAAACTAGTGGGAGGACAGAAGTTTGGGAAGCTTTTAAAAGCCAGCAAAGAATGACTAAAAAAATGATTACGAAAGGGAAGATAGACTATGAAAGTAAACTAGCACAAAATATAAAAACAGATAGCAAGAGTTTCTATCGGTATATAAAAAAGTAAAAGGGTGGCTAAAGTAAATGTTGGTTCCTTAGAGGACAAGACCAGGGACTTAGTAATGGGGAACATGGAGATGGCAGAAACTCTGAACAAATATTTTGTATCAGTCTTTACGGTAGAGGACACTTTACAGTATGGGGGGAGGAGCTGAACACAATCACAATCAATAAGGAGGTGGTATTCAGTAAGATAATGGGACTAAAGACAGGTAAATCCCTTGGACCTGATGGCTTGCATCCTAGGGTCTTAAGAGAAGTAGCAGCAGGGATAGTGGATGCATTGGTTGTAATTTACCAACATTTCCTGGATTCTGGGGAGGTCTCAACAGATTGGAAAACTGCAAATGTAACGCCTCTATTTAAAAAAGAAGGCAGACAAAAGGCAGGAAACTATCAACCAGTTAACATAACATCTGTGGCTGTGAAAATGTTGGAGTGCATTATTAAAGAAGCACTAGCAGGACATTTGGAAAAGCAAAATTCAGTCAGGCAGAGTCAGCATGGATTTATGAAGGGGAAGTAATGTTTGACAAATTTGCTGGAATTCTTTGAGGATGTAACGAACAGGGTGGATAAAGGGGAACCAGTGGATGTGGTGTATTTGGACTTCCAGAAGGCATTTGACAAGGTGCCACATAAAAGATTACTGCACAAGATAAAAGTTCACGGGGTTGGGGTTAATATATTAGCAAGGATAGAGGATTGGCTAACTAACAGAAAACAGAGAGTTGGGATAAATGGTTCATTCTCGGGTTGGCAATCAGTAACTAGTGGGGTGCCGCAGGGCTCAGTGCTGGGACCCCAAATATTTACAATCTATATTACAATTACAATCTATATTACAATACAATTAAGACTTGGAAGAAGGGACCGAGTGCAACATAGCCAAGTTTGCTGACGATACAAAAAAGGGAGGAGAATGTGTGAGGAGGACACAAAAAATCTGCATAGACAGGTTAAGTGAGTGTTGTAAGATTTCTAAATCTCTGGCATTAAATTGACAGTGAGACTGATTCTTTTAAAACAATTCGGAATAGTTTATTAAAACACACACATATGCGCATTTATCAGCAATCGTCGGTTATCCTACGGATCTTACTTAGATACAACAGATAAAATGTTACAATAATGATTTATAAAAAGGTAAACGTCACTTTTCTCCGGCTGGCTGAACACACGACCTGCTGTTTTGGCTGGTCTTTGAGCGGGCATTTTGCCGTGTGCCCAGGAGAGAAGGAGAGTCTGTGCTTGGGTTTTTATATCCCTGAAGACCATTGTTCCTGCGAAAGCCTCAGGATTGCACCTTGGTTCCAGGGCAATTTCTTATTGGCTCTCCTCACTCATGTGTCTGCTGGACTGGCCCAATCATCTCTTGATTAAGTTAATGGCTTTCCAATTAAGACAATACACAAACACCATGCTGGAGGTCTGTGAGCTTCCATTTTGAATCTTTCAAAACTGTCTTTTCATATTGTCGACACTTTTTGCCATTGTGCAGCGTTTGTTCTTCTGGATTGTTTTTGAGAAAGTTCCATGCTACTTCAAGAAATTTTTAAATAAATAAATGAACTTCATTCCAAATAAAAAACCTTTATTTCGGTCCCCTTACTCTGTGCAATAGACTTCCCGCGCCTGCTTGCACATGACTTAAAAATCGAAAGTGTAATTATTTCGGGGTAGGTGGGCAATTAGCCCAATTTTTCTGCAGCATGTTGATTTATATCAGGAGGTGAAAACACAGCGAAGCCTCTATGTAGTTGTAACTTGACAGATGGAAATCCCAAACTTGTGGTCAGTTTCAAAGGTGGTATGATGCCGTCATACTGACCGCAAATTCAGGGCCAATATTTTTCCTATAATGGGATGCTAAGAGCTGCAAGTGATACTGCAACTGTGGTCTAACCAATGTCTTGAAGAAATTCAACGTCAATTCCCAGCTTTTGTATTCACTGTAACCCAATATAAAACACTGAATCCCATTTGCCCTTGTATCCCTTTCAATAAGGCAATAAATAAACATGCAATAAACATGCAATCCAAAGAAACAATGGAATAATGCCAAGAAATTAAAAACACCTTTAATGATTATATCTGCATCTTTAAATCCCTCTGAGGCAATATTCCACTCTCATGCACCAGTGTAGATTTAGGTGCAGAAGGAGCGGAAAATTGAGATGTTTTAATTGCTTCTGATTTGCGCTAACGAATTCAAATTAGCAAAAGGCAAATTAGAAGTGCTATCGAGAAGCCCTCCATATAAAGACGTGGAATGGACATCAGGGAAAGGTAATGCAGCAAAAACCTTGGAAATGTTTAAGAAACATCTGGATGCTGTGATGGGGTGCAATTGTAGTTTCATGATGATGTAATGTGGGCAGATGCACATTCCTCGTCCACATCTGTCTTGCTTAGAATTACATAGAATGTACAGCACAGAAACAGAACATTTGGTCCATGTCGGTGTTTATGTTCCACATGAGACTCTTCCTATCCCTCTTCATCTAACCATATCAGCATAACCTTCTATTCCGTTTTCCCTCATGTTTACCTAGCATCCCTTAAATGTACCTATGCTATTCACCTCAACTACTCCTTTGTGGTAGCGACTTCCATATTCTAACCACTCATTGGGTAAAGAAGTTTCTCCTGAATTCTCTATTGGATTTATTAGTGACCAGTTTATATTTATAGCCTCTAGTTTTGGTTGCCCACCCCCCCGTCCTCGGCCCCACAAGTGGAAACATCGTCTGGAATTTTCCTGGTGCCAAGTGTGCAGCTTGGGGGCGGGTCGGCAGTTAAATTCGCAGAAATTGACATCGCGTTGGGAACCCGCCGTCACCCTGATGACTTCCGTATTTAACTCAGGTACGATTCAAGGTGCGCCATGGACCCGCTCATGAGAGGTGGCTGACCTCATTCAAGTATTTAAATGCTTGTTGAGAGACCTTTAAGAGAATTTTTAACAGCAGCTTTTGGCTTCAACTTCTGGAGCATGAGATTCCAGCACCTCAGGAACCTCGCCTGTGAAAGGAAGGTGCAAGCTCAGTGGCCATTATGCAAGTGCATTAATTGAGAGTTGGAAAAAACACATAAATACTCCCAAATTTCCTGATTATTTGGCTAATGGAAAGGTTCTTGCTGACTCCATTTTGTGCAAGTATTTAACTGTCATCAGTTTGCAGGTCTTTTCTGCAACCTCAGAAGCCACTCTCTCCACATTGTTAGCCACTATCACAACATTGAGCGATTGGGCCTCTGTTCTCCACTTTACCTGCCATCTATTACATCAGCATGAGTGCCACTTATGGTGTCTCACCTTGGACCTCAGAATCAGACCAATATGAGGCCCAGCACCAACAACTCCAGCCACAACAGCAGCCTTCTCCTCACTGACCTGATGCTCCACAGAAGAGAGGGGATCAGCACAGGGATGTACCTCGCCAGAGGTGATGCCGTCAACACAGGGTATACAGGCAGAGGATGAGCTTCCTGGACATGACTGAGCAACTGTGCTTCAGGAGGCTCCGGCCATCACACCAGATCATCTCAGACATTTGTAGCTTGCTGGAACAAGACCCGCTGCCCAGAGGATCTGGTGGACATGCCTTACCAGTGGCTATCAAAGTCACCACTGCCCTCAATTTTTTTCCTTATTTATTTGTTCCTGGGATGTGGGTGTTGCTGGCAATGTCAGCATTTATTGCTTATCCCTAATTGCCCTTGAGAAGGTGTTGGTCAGCCACATTCTTGAACTGTTGCAGTCCATGTGGTAAAGGTACTCCCATAGTGCTGTTAGGGAGGGAGTTCCAGGATTTTGACCCAGCAACGATGAAGGAACGGCGATATATTTCCAAGTCAGGATGGTGTATGACTTGGAGGGGAACTTGAAGGTGATGGTGTTCCCATGCAGCTGCTACCCTTGTCCTTCTAGGTGGGAGAGGTCGCAGGTTTTGGAGGTGCTGTTGAAGAAGCCTTGGCGAGTTGCTGCAGTGCATCTTGTAGATGGTACATACTTCAATGCTGGGGATGTTGGCCTGGTCGAGGACACTAATGTCGGTGTGTCTGTCCTCCCAGGGGATTTGTAGGATCTTGCGGAGGCATCGTTGGTGGTATTTCTCCAGCGATTTGAGGTGTTTACTGTATATGGTCCATGTCTCTGAGCCATACAGGAGGGCGGGTATTGCTACAGCCCTGTAGACCTCCCTTGATCAGCTCCGTTGAGCAGGCCACATTGTCCGCATGCCAGACACGAGACTCCCAAAGCAAGCGCTCTACTCGAAACTCATTCATGGCAAACGAGCCAAAGGTGGACAGAGGAAACGTTACAAGGACACCCTCAAAGCCTCCCTGATAAAGTGCAACATCCCCACCGACACCTGGGAGTCCCTGGCCAAAGACCGCCCTAAGTGCAGGAAGTGCATCCGGGAGGGCACTGAGCGACTCGAGTCTCATCGCCGAGTGCATGCAGAAAACTAGCGCGGGCAACAGAAAGAACATGTGGCAAACCTGTACCACCCTCCCTTACCCTCAACGACTGTCTGTCCCACCTGTGGCAGGAACTGTGGCTCTCATATTGGACTGTTCAGCCACCTAAGGACTCATTCTAAGAGTGGAAGCAAGTTTTCCTCGATTCCGAGGGACTGCCTATGATTATTATGTCTGCAATTACCATTGAATAACTCCACGAGGCCTTGTACTGTGAGTAAGAGCTGTGTGACTTCAGTCCATTTAATAAGACTGCAAAGTGAGGGGCAGCATGGCTGGCTGCCTTTTTTATGCCCCTCACACCAGGGTAGGAAACCCCTGGGGCCTCCAACAGCATCGCCTCAGGTGTACATCGTACATAGTTACATAGTGAATACAAAGAATTTGCATGCATGACATCATTCCCCATCCAAAGTCTTTGATGCGAGTTGATTACAGGTTAAGGCGAACCGGAGCCCTGCACACCCTGGTTGACCGTCTGAGTGTCGCTGCTGGCCTGGGTGAATTGGTTGGGCCACTGCTGTCTTGCAGCGTGACTGGTTGGGTTGGACTGTTGGGGATGGTGGGATCATCCTCATGGTTGGCAGCGAGGTCTGTTGTCGATTGGGCGTGTGTCGGTGGGTCGCTGAAGATGAGGTCCTCTTCCGGTGGTTCCTGGTTATCTGTGAATCAAAATTTGGTTTGGTCCAAATGTTTTCTGCACATTTGACCGTTAAGCAGTTTGACAACAAACACTCTATTCTCCTCCTTGACTAATACAGTGCCGGCAACCCATTTGGGGCCCTGACTGTAATTCAGCACAAACTCAGGGTCATTTACAGTGATGTCGCGTGATACAGCTGCGCGATCATGGTACGTGTTTTGCTGATAACCCCTGGTTTCCACCTGATCAATGAGGTCAGGGTGTACTAAGGAGAGCCTGGTTTTGAGTGCTCGTTTCATTAGTAATTCTGCAGGGGGAACCCCAGTAAGTGAGTGGGGTTGTGTCCTGTAGCTGAGCAGTACCCGGGACAGGTGGGTTTGTAAGGAGCCTTCCGTGACACGTTTCAAGCTCTGCTTTATGGTTTGGACTGCTCGTTCCGCTTGGCCGTTGGATGCGGGCTTGAATGGGGTAGATCCAACATGCTTGATGCCATTACGGGTCATGAATTCATTGAATTCTGAGCTGGTGCAGCATGGACCATTGTCGCTGACAAGAATGTCGGGTAAGCCATGGGTGGCAAACATGGCCATGAGGCTTTCAATGGTGGCTGCGGACGTGCTGGATGCCATTATTGCACATTCAATCCATTTGGAGTAGGCGTCCACAACAACCAGGAACATCTTTCTCAGAAAGGGGCCCGCATAATCCACATGGATCCTAGACCATGGTTTTGAGGGCCAGGACCAAAGACTTAAGTGGAGCCTCCCTGGGAGCATTGCATTACACTGGTGCACGCACGACTCCAGGTCCAAGTCAATGCCGGGCCACCAGATGTGGGACCTGGCAATAGCCTTCATCACGACTATGCCTAAGTGGGTGCTGTGTAGGTCACATATGAAGGTTTCCCTGCCTTTCTTTGGCAAGATAACGCGATTGCCCCATAAGAGACAATCTGAATGGATCGACATTTCGTCTTTACGACGGCGCAACGGCTTGATCTCGTCTTGCATGTCTCTAGGAACCGTTGACCAGCTCCCATTGAGGATTTTTTACAATGGATAGCAGAGGATCCTGGCTGGTGCAGGTCTTAATTTGGCGGGCCGTTACGGGTGACCCTTTGCTATCAAAGGTATCCATGGCCAGTAGCAGGTCTGCGGGGGTGCGCCGTTTCCACCTCGGTGGTGGGCAACAGTAGTCAGTTGAGAGCATCGGCACAGTTTTCGGTGCCTGGCCTGTGGCGGATCACATAGTCGTAGGCAGACAGTGTTAGTGCCCATCTTTGGATTCGAGACGAAGCATTGGTGTTTATGCCTTTGCTTTCCGAAAACAGTGATATTAGGGGCTTGTGGTCCGTGTCTAACTTGAACCTGAGTCCAAACAAGTATTGGTGCATCTTTTTTACACCATAAACACAGGCTAAAGCCTCCTTTTCAACAATGCTGTAGCCTCTTTCGGCCTTTGATAGGTTTCTGGATGCATATGCAACCGGTTGGAATTTGCCCACTGCATTGGCTTGCTGCAAAACACACCCGACACCATACGACGACGCATCATCTGCTAAAACTAGACATTTACATGGGTCATATAATACCAGCAACTTATTCGAACACAGCAGGTTTCTGGCCTTCTCAAAGGCGGCCTCTTGATTTTTACCCCAAGCCCAGTCGTCTCCCTTGCGTAACAGCTTGTGCAATGGTTCCAGCAAGGTGCTCAACCCTGGAAGAAAGTTACTGAAATAGTTGAGGAGTCCCAGGAACGAGCGCAGCTCTGTTACATTTCGTGGTGTGGGTGCATTTTTGATGGCCTCTGTCTTCGAGTCCGTGGATCTGATGCCATCTGCCGCAATCTTCTTCCTCAGGAATTCTACCCCAGGCGCCAGGAAGACACATTTGGATCGTTTCAACCAGAGTCCAACTCTGTTTAGTCGACTTAAAACTTCTTCCAGGTTGTGCAGGTGTTCGGAGGTGTCGCGGCCAGTGATGAGGATGTCATCCTGAAATACAACGGTGCGTGGAACCGATTTCAACAGGTTCTCCATGTTTCTTTGGAATATGGCTGCAGCCGAACGAATCCCGAACGGGCACCTGTAGTACACGAACAGTCCTTTGTGCATGTTAATGCATCTTAATTTTTTCAACGACTCAACCAGCTCCTGGGACATGTAAGCGGAGGTTAGATCCAGCTTGGTGAACGCCTTTCCTCCTGCTAATGTCACGAAAAGGTCATCGGCTTTGGGTAGTAGGTACTGGATCTGTAACGAGACTCGGTTGATCGTTACTTTGTAGTCACTGCAGATTCTGACCGTGCAATCGCTCTTTCGTACCGGAACAATCTGGTTGGCCCACTCGTTGAACTCGACTGGTGATATGATTCCCTCGCGTTGAAGCTTGTCCAATTCGATCTCCACTTTCTCCCTCATCATGTAGGGGCCGCTCAAGCCTTGTGATGAACGGGCCGTCCCTCGGGGATCAAGTGGATCTGTACTTTGGCGCCTGTGAAGTTGCCGATGCCTGGTTCAAATAAAGATGGGAACTTGCTCAGCACTTGAGCACAGGAAGCATTGTCCACTGACGATAATACTTTGACGTCTTCCCAGTTCCACCGAATCTTCCCCATCCAGCTTCTGCCAAGCAGCGCTGGCCCATCGCCTGGTACAAACCACAGTGGCAGCTCGCGTGCCTCTCCATCATCGGATATTTTTACGTTCGCACTGCCAATAACTGGTTCCTTGGTGTAAGTGCGCAGCTTTATCTGAATCGGGCTCAGCTTGGGTCTTTGTGCTTTGCTGTTGCCCCACAGCCTTTCAAATGCCTTCTGGCTCATAATTGACTGACTCACCTCTGTGTCCAGCTCAATGGATACAGGAACACCATTTAATTTGACTTTTATCATCATGGGAGGACTTTTTGTGGAGAGGGTGTGCACTCCGCACACTGCTCTCTCGGGTTGAGTTGCCTCTTTAGCTTGTCCTTTGTGATCCACGCTGGATCGGGACTCTTCTGCCGACTCCTCTGCCACATGTGAATCACAGAACGTTTGCACATTCGCTAGAGTGGCCCCTTGTTCTGCAGCTTTTGCATGCATAGTCCTTAAATCGACATTGATGGGCCCCATGATTACTCCCGCAATGCCAGCATTGTGTTAATGATTTCGCATTTACACCCCTTGGCAGCCTAGAAGCAGCAGGCATGTAGGCTCTGCTCTGTACAGTTCTTCTTTGTTCAACAGTTCTGCAATCGGCATTATTTTACGTACAGTACTTACCAGTGAGCTCCAATTCTGGTAGGAAGTCATCTGTATGGTGTCATGCATTCAACTGTCATTGCAACCCATGTATAAACTGACCTAAGTTGTACACCATGAGAACACTGACCACTAGGTGGTGAACTTGTGGGAGACACTCCTAACCTAGACTTTCAGGTATAAAAGGGGAAGCTCCACCCACCTTCTTCACTTCAGTGCTGGCTAATAAAGGTTACTGGTCACAGAGTGACCTTCTCTCAAGTATGGGCCTCGTGTGCATTTATACTGTATAGTAAGGACATATTATTGGCGACGAGAAACTGGGATTTAAACCACGCGAGCATGGCCACAAGCAGCACAGACGAGAGGTACTGTGTTGGTGATGATTGGGACAATTTTATTGAGAGACTACAGCAAAGTTTCATCACTAAGGAATGGCTTGGATAGGATTCGGCCGACAAACGCAGGGCTCATCTCCTGACGGTTTGTGGATCCAGGACGTACTCCCTGATGAAGGACCTTCTAGCGCCAGAGAAGCTGGCGGACAAGACTTTTGAAGAGCTCAGTAAGTTGATCGGGGAACACTTTAAACCGGCGAGCAGCATGCACATGGCGAGACATCGGTTTTACACGCACTGGCCGCGAGAAGGGCAAAGCGTTCCAGACTTCGTGGCAGTCCTCCGGCGACTGGCGAGCCTATGTAAGTTCCCAGATGCATGCAGAACGGAGATGTGCGAGACTTTTTTATTGAGGGTATCAGGCACGCTGGGGTTTTCAGGAAACTGATTGAGATCAAAGACTTGACCCTGGAAACGGCGGCTTTGATGGCCTAGACATTTATCTCAGGGGAGGAAGAGACCAGAATGATGTTTGACAAAAATCTTGGTTTAAATGCAGCAAATGGACAGGGAGTCAACATTGTTAACGCGGCACACAGTTCTCCAAGCAGACAGGGACAATCGGACATGCCCGAGCATGTAGTCGAACCCAAAGGGGGAATTCAACAGAGACAATGTCTAGCTGAACAGTGATTAATGCCATCGCAAGGGACAATGCGGCCAGTAATGAGGCCATCAACACCTGTCAATGGTGCGCTTAAGGACAGTTACAGAGACAGTCAGAGACGATCAACTGGTAATGGACCTTTTGTTTCCAACAACGGCTCATGTTGGAAGTGTGGAGGCAAACACACAGCCAGAACTTGCAGGTATCAGCAATATACCTGCAGAAAGTGCAATGTCAGCGGTCACTTGGTGCGTATGTGCAGGAAGCCTGAAGCCAGGTTGATGTACGAGGAGGATGGGCCCGATGTAAGCCCTGCGAGGCCAAATGGACACTGGAGGAAATCGCTGGAAGCTGAAGTTCAACGAGTTCATGTGAAGCACATATAACAGTTCATACACCAGGATGCTACCGATAATGATGAAAGTGCTCCTCAATGGCATCCCAGTATCAATGGAGCTAGACAAGGGGGCCAGCCAATCCCTGATGAGTATCAAATAGTTCGACAAGTTGTGGGCGTCCAAGGCCAGGAGGCCAAAATTAGTGCCGATTGACGCACAGCTACGGACATATACAAAGGAGATCTTTCCAGTGCTAGGCAGTGCCACGGTAGTCGTGACCCACAAAGATTCGGCCAACAAGTTGCTACTCTGGATTGTCCCGGGGGACGGTCCTGCACTGCTGGGGAGGAGTTGGCTTGCTGTCATGAACTGGAAATGGGGCGATGTCAATGCAATTTCTTCTGTAGAGCGAATATCAAGCTCACAGGTCCTGGACAAATTTGACTCATTATTTCAAACCGGCATTGGCACTTCCATGGGGACCAAGGTAGTGATTCACATAAACCCGGAAGCCAGTCCAGTACACCACAAGGCCAGAGCGGTGCCGTACGTGATGCGGGAAAAGATAGAAGGCGAATTGGACCGCCTGCTGAGGGAAGGCATCATCTCGCCAGTCGAATTCAGTGACTGGGCGAACCCGATTGTACCGGTGCTCAAGGCGGATGGGTCGGTCAGGATATGTGGTGATTACAAGGCCACCATCAATCGGGTGTCACTCCAAGACCAGTACCCGCTACCGAGAGCGGAGGACCTCTTTGCGACGCTATCCGGTGGCAAACTTCTTTCAAAATTGGACCTGACCTCAGCTTACATGACCCAGGAGCTGGCGAGTGAGTCAAAGAAGCTGACCACCATCACGACACACAAGGGGTTGTTTGAGTACAACAGATGTCTGTTCGGGATTCGCTCGGCCGCCGTGATCTTTCAACGAAACATGGAAAGCCTTCTCAAGTCGATTCCAAGGACGGTGGCTTTTCAAGACGACATCCTCATCACGGGTTGCGATACTGAAGAACACCTCCACAACCTGGAGGAGGTGCTACGCAGACTGGACCGGGTAGGGCTGCGACTGAAAAAGGCCAAGTGCGTCTTCCTAGCTCCAGAAGTAGAATTCCTGGGGATGAGGGTAGCAGCAGACGGTATCAGACCTACTGCATCCAAAACGGAAGCGATCCAGAGAGCACCCAGATCCCGTAACACGATGCAGCTGCGTTTGTTCCTGGGGCTCCTGAACTATTTTGGTAACTTTCTTCCCAAATTGAGCACGCTGTTAGAGCCGCTACACGTGCTCCTATGCAAAGGTCGCGATTGGGTCTGGGGGGACAGCCAGGAAAGGGCTTTTGATAGAGCACGCAATTTGTTATGCTCCAACAATCTGTTAACGCTATATGATCCATGTAAGAAACTTGTTTTACATAGAGAAACATGGAAACATAGAAAATAGGTGCAGGAGTAGGCCATTCAGCCCTTCTAGCCTGCACCGCCATTCAATGAGTTCATGGCTGAACATGAAACTTCAGTACCCCCTTCCTGCTTTCTCGCCATACCCCTTGATCCCCCGAGTAGTAAGGACTTCATCTAACTCCTTTTTGAATATATTTAGTGAATTGGCCTCAACTACTTTCTGTGGTAGAGAATTCCACAGGTTCACCACTCTCTGGGTGAAGAAGTTTCTCCTCATCTCAGTCCTAAATGGCTTACCCCTTATCCTTAGACTGTGACCCCTGGTTCTGGACTTCCCCAACATTGGGAACATTCTTCCTGCATCTAACCTGTCCAAACCCGTCAGAATTTTAAACGTTTCTATGAGGTCCCCTCTCATTCTTCTGAACTCCAATGAATACAATCCCAGTTGATCCAGTCTTTCTTGATAGGTCAGTCCCACCATCCCGGGAATCAGTCTGGTGAATCTTCGCTGCACTCCCTCAATAGCAAGAATGTCCTTCCTCAAGTTAGGAGACCAAAACTGTACACAATACTCCAGGTGTGGCCTCACCAATGCCCTGTACAACTGTAGCAACACCTCCCTGCCCCTGTACTCAAATCCCCTCACTATGAAGGCCAACATGCCATTTGCTTTCTTAACCGCCTGCTGTACCTGCATGCCAACCTTCAATGACTGATGTACCATGACACCCAGGTCTCGTTGCACCTCCCCTTTTCCTATTCAGATAATAGTCTGTCTCTCTGTTTTTACCACCAAAGTGGATAACCTCACATTTATCCACATTATACTTCATCTGCCATGCATTTGCCCACTCACCTAACCTATGCAGCCTCATAGCATCCTCCTCGCAGCTCACACTGCCACCCAACTTAGTGTCATCCGCAAATTTGGAGATACTACATTTAATCCCCTCGTCTAAATCATTAATGTACAATGTAAACAGCTGGGGCCCCAGCACAGAATCTTGCGGTACCCCACTAGTCACTGCCTGCCATTCTGAAAAGTATCCATTTACTCCTACTCTTTGTTTCCTGTCTGACAACCAGTTCTCAATCCACGTCAGCACACTACCCCCAATCCCATGTGCTTTAACTTTGCACATTAATCTCTTGTGTGGGACCTTGTCGAAAGCCTTCTGAAAGTCCAAATATACCACATCAACTGGTTCTCCTTTGTCCACTCTACTGGAAACATCCTCAAAAAATTCCAGAAGATTTGTCAAGCATGATTTCCCTTTCACAAATCCATGCTGACTTGGACCTATCATGTCACCATTTTCCAAATGCGCTGCTATGACATCCTTAATAATTGATTCCATCATCTTACCCACTACCAATGTCAGGCTGACCGGTCTATAATTCCCTGTTTTCTCTCTCCCTCCTTTTTTAAAAAGTGGGGTTACATTGGCTACCCTCCACTCCATAGGAACTGATCCAGAGTCAATGGAATGTTGGAAAATGACTGTCAATGCATCCGCTATTTCCAAGGCCACCTCCTTAAGTACTCTGGGATGCAGTCCATCAGGCCCTGGGGATTTATCGGCCTTCAATCCCATCAATTTCCCTAACACAATTTCCCGACTAATAAAGATTTCCCTCAGTTCCTCCTCCTTACTAGACCCTCTGACCCCTTTTATATCCGGAAGGTTGTTTGTGGTCCTCCATAGTGAATACCGAACCAAAGTACTTGTTCAATTGGTCTGCCATTTCTTTGTTCCCCGTTATGACTTCCCCTGATTCTGACTGCAGGGGACCTACATTTGTCTTTACTAACCTTTTTCTCTTTACATACCTATAGAAACTTTTGCAATCCGCCTTAATGTTCCCTGCAAGCTTCTTCTCGTACTCCATTTTCCCTGCCCTAATCAAACCCTTTGTCCTCCTCTGCTGAGTTCTAAATTTCTCCCAGTCCCCGGGTTCGCTGCTATATCTGGCCAATTTGTATGCCACTTCCTTGGCTTTAATACTATCCCTGATTTCGCTAGATAGCCACGGTTGAGCCACCTTCCCTTTTTTATTTTTACGCCAGACAGGAATGTACAATTGTTGTAGTTCATCCATGCGGTCTCTAAATGTCTGCCATTGCCCATCCACAGTCAACCCCTTAAGTATCATTCGCCAATCTATCCTAGCCAATTCACGCCTCATACCTTCAAAGTTACCCTTCTTTAAGTTCTGGACCATGGTCTCTGAATTAACTGTTTCATTCTCCATCCTAATGCAGAATTCCACCATATTATGGTCACTCTTCCCCAAGGGGCCTCGCACAATGAGATTGCTAATTAATCCTCTCTCATTACATAACACCCAGTCTAAGATGGCCTCCCCCCTCGTTGGTTCCTCGACATATTGGTCTAGAAAACCATCCCTTATGCACTCCAGGAAATCCTCCTCCACCGTATTGCTTCCAGTTTGGCTAGCCCAATCTATGTGCATATTAAAGTCACCCATTATAACTGCTGCACCTTTATTGCATGCACCCCTAATTTCCTGTTTGATGCCCTCCCCAGCATCACTACTACTGTTTGGAGGTCTGTACACAACTCCCACTAACGTTTTTTGCCCTTTGGTGTTCTGCAGCTCTACCCATATAGATTCCACATCATCCAAGCTAATGTCTTTCCTAACTATTGCATTAATCTCCTCTTTAACCAGCAATGCTACCCCACCTCCTTTTCCTTTTATTCTATCCTTCCTGAATGTTGAATACCCCTGGATGTTGAGTTCCCAGCCCTGATCATCCTGGAGCCACGTCTCCGTAATCCCAATCACATCGTATTTGTTAACATCTATTTGCACAGTTAATTCATCCACCTTATTGCGGATACTCCTTGCATTAAGACACAAAGCCTTCAGGCTTGTTTTTTTAACACCCTTTGTCCTTTTAGAATTTTGCTGTACAGTGGCCCTTTTTGTTCTTTGCCTTGGGTTTCTCTGCCCTCCACTTTTCCTCATCTCCTTTCTGTCTTTTGCTTTTGCCTCCTTTTTGTCTCCCTCTGTCTCCCTGCATTGGTTCCCATCCCCCTGCCATATTAGTTTAACTCCTCCCCAACAGCACTAGCAAACACTCCCCCTAGGACATTGGTTCCGGTCCTGCCCAGGTGCAGACCGTCCGGTTTGTACTGGTCCCACATCCCCCAGAACCGGTTCCAATGCCCCAGGAATTTGAATCCCTCCCTACTGCACCACTGCTCAAGCCACGTATTCATCTGCGCTATCCTGCGATTCCTACTCTGACTAGCACGTGGCACTGGTAGCAATCCCGAGATTACTACTTTTGAGGTCCTACTTTTTAATTTAGCTCCTAGCTCCTTAAATTCGTTTCGTAGGACCTCATCCCTTTTTTTACCTATATCGTTGGTACCAATGTGCACCACGACAACTGGCTGATCTCCCTCCCTTTTTAGAATGTCCTGCACCCGCTCCGAGACATCCTTGACCCTTGCACCAGGGAGGCGACATACCATCCTGGAGTCTTGCTTGCTGCCACAGAAACGCCTATCTATTCCCCTCACCATTGAATCCCCTATCACTATCGCTCTCCCACTCTTTTTCCTGCCCTCCTGTGCAGCAGAGCCAGCCACGGTGCCATGAACTTGGCTGCTGCTGCCCTCCCCTGATGAGTCATCCCCCCCAACAGTACTCAAAGCGGTGTATCTGTTTTGCAGGGGGATGACCACAGGGGACCCCTGCACTACCTTCCTTGCACTGCTCTTCCTGCTGGTCTTCCATTCCCTATCTGGCTGTGGACCCTTCTCCTGCGGTAAGACCAACTTGCTACATGTGCTACTCACGTCATTCTCAGCATCGTGGATGCTCCAGAGTGAATCCACCCTCAGTTCCAACTCCGCAATGCGGACCGTCAGGAGCTCGAGGCGGATACACTTCCTGCACATGTAGTCGTCAGGGACACTGGAGTCGTCCCTGAGTTCCCACATGGTACAGGAGGAGCATAACACCCGACCGAGCTCTCCTGCCATGACTCAACCCTTAAATACACTTAAATTGGCAACAACAATGTTAAAAGTTACTGACTAATATAAAAAAGAAAAAGAAAAACTACTCACCAATCACCAGCCAATCACTTACCCTCTAGGCTATGACGTCACCTTTCTCTTTCTTTCTACTTCTTTTTTGCCTTCTCCCTGTAGCTGCACCGGCTAGCCTTTTATAGGCCTCCGACCCCGGACTCACGCCTCAGCGACCACGAACTCCCGCTGCCTCTCGCGGCCTTTTATAGGTCTCCGACCCCGGACTCACGCCTCAGCGACCACGAACTCCCGCTGCCTCTCGCGGCCTTTTATAGGCCTCTGACCCCGGACTCACGCCTCAGCGACCACGAACTCCCGCTGCCTCTCACGGCCTTTTATAGGCCTCCGACCCCGGACTCACGCCTCAGCGACCACGAACTCCCGCTGCCTCTCGCGGCCTTTTATAGTCCTCCGACCCCGGACTCACGCCTCAGCGACCACGAACTCCCGCTGCCTCTCGCAGCCTTTTATAGGCCTCCGACCCCGGACTCACGCCTCAGCGACCACGAACTCCCGCTGCCTCTCGCGGCCTTTTGTAGGCCTCTGCTGATCCCCAGACTCACGCCTCAGCGACCACGAACTCCCGCTGCCTCTCGCGGCCTTTTATAGGCCTCTGCTGATCCCCGGACTCACGCCTCAGTATGCGATGCGTCATCCTATGGGGTCGGGTGTGTGTTGCAGCATGTTAATGCCAAGGTTCTTTTACAGCCGGTAGCTTATGCCTCCAGAAGTCAGTCCCAGGCAGAAAGGGGTTACGGGATGGTAGAAAAGGAAGCGCTTGCATGTATATATCCAGTAAAAAAAATGCACCAGTACCTGTTTGGCAGGAAATTTGAGCTGGAGGCAGATCACAAACCCCTAACGTCCCTTTTGGCTGACAACAAGGCCATGAATGCAAATGCGTTGGCCCGCATACAGAGGTGGGCACTCACGTTAGCTGCCAATGACTATACAATTCGGCACAGACCGAACACTGAAAACTGCGCCGATGCACTCAGTAGGCTCCCACTAGTCACCACCGAGGGGGCAACTGAGCATGCTGCTGAAATGGTCATAGCTGTTGAAGCTTTTGAAGGTGAAGGCTCACCCATGACAGCCAGTCAGATCAAAGTCTGGACAAAAAGAGACCCGCTACTGTCTTTAGTCAAGAAATGTGTCCTGAATGGGGACTGGGCAGCACGTACGGGGCATGCCCTGAGGAATTTAAACCATTTCACAGGTGCAAGGATGAACTCTCGAATCAGGCCGATTGCCTACTATGGGGAAACCGAGTAGTCATGCCCCAGATGGGCAGAGAGGTGTTCATCTGAGAACTCCACCATGAGCACCCAAGCATTGTCGTGATGAAGGCAATTGCCAGGTCACACGTTTGGTGGCCAGAGATAGATGAAGACCTGGAATTTTGTGATCGCAGGTGCAACACGTGTGCCCAGCTGGGCAATGCGCCCAGGGAAGCCCCCCTTAGCCCCTGGTCCTTGCCCGCCAAGCCATGGCCATGCATCCATGTGGACTATGCAGGTCCTTTCATGGGAAAAATGTTTTTGGTTGTCATAGACGCCTACTCCAAATGTATCAAGTGTGACATTCTCAATTCAAGCACATCCCCTGCCACGGTAGAAAGTCTACGGACAATGTTCGCTGCCCATGGTCTACCGGACGTCTTGGTCAGCGACAATGGCCCGTGGTTTACAAGCATTGAATTCCAGGACTTCATGGCAGGAAATGGGATCAACCATATCAGAACGGCACCGTTCAAGCCGGCCTCAAACAACCAGGCGGAACGAGGAGTGCAGATAATCAAACAGGGGATGCTCAGAATCCAAGGGGTTTCCCTACAAAGCCGCTTATCACGCCTCCTGTTGGCCAATAGATCCCGACCACACTCGGTCACAGGGGTTCCACCCGCAGAGCTGCTAATGAAAAGGACGCTCAAAACCAGGTTATCCCTTATACACCTCACCATGAAAGAAAATGTTGAGAGCAGGCGCCGGTCACAATGTGACTACCATGACGGGAATGCGAGGGCTGATGTATTGATGTCAATAACCCTGTCTTTGTCCTCAACTACGCTGAGGGCCCAAATGGCTTGCAGGTACTGTGATTGCTAAGGAGGGGAATAGGATTCTGGTAGTTAAACTTACCAATGGACAAATCTGCCGCAAACACGTGGATCAAACAAAATGGAGGTTCAGCAACCCCATAGAAGAAGCAGAAGAAGAACACGATGTAGAGTTCACTCCACCACAGGTGACCGAACACCGGAACCAAGTGGAGGAGAGTCCAGTCACTGTGGGCAGTCCGGACAAGCCTGAGGCACCACAAACAGCAAACACTCAGGCCAGCGCCCAACAACCGAAGCCCCAACTCAGGCGCTCTACAAGGGAGCGTAAACCACCAGAGAGACTTAACCTGTGATCCCAATAAGACTTTGGTGGGGAGGTGATGTCATGTATTCAACTGTCATTGCAACCCATGTATAAACTGACCGAAGTTGTACACCATGAAAACACTGACCACTAGGTGGTGCACTTGTGGGAGACACTCCTAACCTGGACTTTCAGTTATAAAAGGGGAAGCTCCACCCAGCTTCTTCACTTCAGTGCTGGCTAATAAAGGTTACTGGTCACAGAGTGACCTTCTGTCAAGTATGGGCCTCGTGTGCATTTGTACTGTATAGTAAGGACATATTATATGGTATCGCAAATTAGTTCAGTCAGCTCATCGTTTGTTTTATCCTTGGCCTTCGTGGGTGCCAGCAAGTCCCTGACGAGGCGGTAGACCTCGGGCCCACAACTGGTCAGCAGTATAGCCTTGCGCTTCTCCACCAATGTGTCCGTCTCCCCAGCCAGGTCATTTGCCACGAAATATTGCTTGAGCCTTTCCGTGAAGGTATCCCAATCATCACCCTCTGCGAAGTCTTTTAGTGTGCCAAAGGTAGCCATAATCGTGTGAAAGTCCGTATTCTCGTTGCCAGTTATTATGTCTGCAATTACCATCGAATAACTCCATGAGGCCTTGTACTGTGAGTAAGAGCTGTGTGACTTCAGTCCATTTAATACGACTGCAAAGTGAGGGGCAGCATGGCTGGCCGCCTTTTTTATGCCCCTCACACCAGTGCAGGAAAACCCTGGGGCCTCCAACAGCAGCACCCTCAGGTGGTACATCGTACATAGTTACATAGTGAATACAAAGAGTTTGCATACATGGGAGAAATTTAGAACTCAGCAGAGGAGGACAAAGGGTTTGATTAGGTGGGGGAAAATGGAGTACGAGAAGAAGCTTGCAGGGAACATTAAGACGGATTGCAAAAGTTTCTATACATATGTAAAGAGAAAAAGGTTAGTAAAAACAAACGTAGGTCCCCTGCAGTCAGAATCAGGGGAAGTCATAACGGGGAACAAAGAAATGGCGGACCAATTAAACAAGTACTTTGGTTCGGTATTCACTAAGGAGGACACAAACAACCTTCCGGATATAAGAGGGGTCAGAGGGTCTAGTAAGGAGGAGGAACTGAGAGAAATCCTTATTAGTCGGGAAATTGTGTTGGGGAAATTAATGGGATTGAAGGCCAATAAATCCTCAAGGCCTGATGGACTGCATCCCAGAGTACTTAAGGAGGTGGCCTTGGAAATAGCGGATGCATTGACAGTCATTTTCCAACATTCCATTGACTCTGGATCAGTTCCTATCGAGTGGAGGGTAGCCAATGTAACACCACTTTTTAAAAAAGGAGGGAGAGAGAAAACAGGGAATTATAGACCGGTCAGCCTGACATCGGTAGTGGGTAAGATGATGGAATCAATTATTAAGGATGTCATAGCAGCGCATTTGGAAAGAGGTGACATGATAGGTCCAAGTCAGCATGGATTTGTGAAAGGGAAATCATGCTTGACAAATCTTCTGGAATTTTTTGAGGATGTTTCCAGTAGAGTGGAGAAGGGAGAACCAGTTGATGTGGTATATTTGGACTTTCAGAAGGCTTTCGACAAAGTCCCACACAAGAGATTAATGTACAAAGTCAAAGCACATGGGATTGGGGGTAGTGTGCTGACATGGATTGAGAACTGGTTATCAGACAGGAAGCAAAGAGTAGGAGTAAATGGATACTTTTCAGAATGGCAGGCGGTGACTAGTGGGGTACGCAAGGTTCTGTGCTGGGGCCCCAGCTGTTTACACTGTACATTAATGATTTAGACGAGGGGATTAAATGTAGTATCTCAAAATTTGCGGATGACACTAAGTTAGGTGGCAGTGTGAGCTGCGAAGAGGATGCTATGAGGCTGCAGAGCGACTTGGATAGGTTAGGTGAGTGGGCAAATGCATGGCAGATGAAGTATAATGTGGATAAATGTGAGGTTATCCACTTTGGTGGTAAAAACAGAGAGACAGACTATTATCTGAATGGTGACAGATTAGGAAAAGGGGACATGCAACGAGACCTGGGTGTCATGGTACATCAGTCATTGAAGGTTGGCATGCAGGTACAGCAGGTGGTTAAGAAAGCAAATGGCATGTTGGCCTTCATAGCGAGGGGATTTGAGTACAGGGGCAGGGAGGTGTTGCTACAGTTGTACAGGGCATTGGTGAGGCCACACCTGGAGTATTGTGTACAGTTTTGGTCTCCTAACCTGAGGAAGGACATTCTTGCTATTGAGGGAGTGCAGCGAAGGTTCACCAGACTGATTCCCGGGATGGCGGGACTGACCTATCAAGAAAGACTGGATCAACTGGGCTTGTATTCACTGGAGTTCAGAAGAATGAGAGGGGACCTCATAGAAACGTTTAAAATTCTGATGGGTTTAGACAGGTTAGATGCAGGAAGAATGTTCCCAATGTTGGGGAAGTCCAGAACCAGGGGTCACAGTTTAAGGATAAGGGGTAAGCCATTTAGGACCGAGATGAGGAGGAACTTCTTCACCCAGAGAGTGGTGAACCTGTGGAATTCTCTACCACAGAAAGTTGTTGAGGCCAATTCACTAAATATATTCAAAAAGGAGTTAGATGTAGTCCTTACTACTAAGGGGATCAAGGGGTATGGTGAGAAAGCAGGAATGGGGTACTGAAGTTGCATGTTCAGCCATGAACTCATTGAATGGCGGTGCAGGCTCGAAGGGCCGAGTGGCCTGCTCCTGCACCTATTTTCTATGTTTCTATGTTTCTATAATGATGATGATGGTTCGTACTACAGCCATGATGCACCGGTGGTGGAGGGAGTGAATGTTTAAGGTGGTGGATGGGGTGCCGATCAAGTGGGTTGTTTTGTTCTGGATGGTATCGAGCTTCTTGAGTGTTATTGGAGCTGCACTCATCCAGGCAAGTGGTGAGTACTCCATCACAGTTCTGACTTGCGGCTTGTAGATGGTGGAAAGGCTTTGGGGAATCAGAAAGTGAGACACTTGCCGCAGAATACCCAGCCTCTGATCTGCTCTTGTAGCCACAGTACTTAAGTGGCTGGCCCAGTTAAGTTTCTGGTCAATGGTGACCCCCAGGATGTTGATGATGGGGGATTTGGCGAATGTCAAATGGCGGTGGTTAGACTCTCGCTTGATGGAGATAATTATTGCCTAGCACTTGTGTGGCATGAATGGAACTTGCCACTTATCAGCCCAAGCCTGAATGTTGTCCAGGTCTTGCTTCATGCAGGCTTTATTATCTGGGGAGTTGCAAATGGAGCTGAACACTGTGTAATCATTAGCAAATATATCCACTGCTGACCTTATGCTGGAGGGAAGGTCATTGATGAAGCAGCTGAAGATGGTTGGGCCTAGGACACTGCCCTGAGGAACTCCTGCGGCGATGTCCTGGTGCTGGGGAGATGATTGATCTTCAACAACACAACCATCTTCCTTTGTGCCATGTATGACTCCAGCCACTGGAGAATTTTCCCCCTGATTCCCATTGACTTCAATTTTACTAGTGCTCATTGATGCCATACTCGATCAAAAGCTGCCTTGATGTCAATTGCAGTCACTCTCACCTCACCTCTGGAATTCAACTCTTTTGTCCATGTTTGGACCAAGGCTGTAATGCGGTCTGGAGCTGAGTGGTCCTGGTGGAACCCAAATTGAGCATTGGTGAGCAGGTTATTGGTGAGTAAGTGCCACTTGACAGCAGTGTCGCTGACACCTTCCATTACTTTGCTGATGATTGAGAGTAGACTGATGGGGCTGTAATTGGCTGGATTAGATTTGTCCTGCTTTTTGTGGACAAGACATACCTGGGCAGTATTCCATATTGTCGGGTGGACAGCTACAGTGTTGTAGCTGTACTGGAACAGCTTGGCTAGATGCACGGCTAGTTCTGGAGCACAAGTCTTCACACGACAGCCGGGATGTTTTCAGCGCCCATAGCCGTTGCTGTATCCAGTGCGATTCGAATTGACTGAAGACTGGTTTCCGTGATGGTGCTGCTGTCAGGAGAAGGCCAATAGGAATCATTCACTCGGCATTTCTGGCTGAAAATGGTTGTAAACGTTTCAGCCTTGTCTTTTTCACTCGCGTGCTGTGCTGTGCCATCATTGAGTATGGGGATATTCATGGAGCCTCCTCCTTGCGTCAGTTGTTTAATGGTCCACCACCAATTACGACTGGATGTGGCAGGACTGCAGAGCTTTGATCTGATCCGTTGATTGTGGGATCGCTTAGCTCGGTCTATAGCACGCTGCTTTTGCTGTTTAGCATGCATTTGGACCTGGGTTGCAGCTTCTCCAGGTTGACACGTCATTTGTAAGTATGCCTGGTGCTGCAAGTAATCAGGAAGGCAAATGAAATGTTGGCCTTTATTGCAAGGGAGATGGAGTATAAAAGCAGAGAGGTCCTGCTACAAATGTACAGGGTATTGGTGAGGCCACACCTAGAGTACTGCGTACAGTTTTGGTCTCCGTATTTAAGGAAGGATATACTTGCAGTGGAGGCTGTTCAGAGAAGATTCACTAGGTTGATTCCGGAGATGAGGGGGTTGACTTATGGAGATAGGTAGATTGGCTTATACTCATTGGAGTTCAGAAGAATGAGAGGTAATCTTGTCAAAACATATAAGATAATGAGGGGGCTTGACAAGGTGGATGCAGAGAGGATATTTCCACTCATAGGGAAAACGAAAACTAGGGGGCATAGTCTCAGAATAAGGGGGTGTTCATTTAAAACTGAGATGAGGAGAAATTTCTTCTCTGAGGGTTGTGGGTCAATGGAATTCTCAGCCCCAGAGAGCTGTGGAGGCTGGGTCATTGAATAGATTTAAGATGGAGATAGACATATTTTTGAGCGCTAAGAGAATAAAGGGTTAAGGGGAGCAGGCAGGGAAGTGGAGCTGAGTTCATGATCAGATCAGCCATGATCAGGCTCGAGGGGCCAAATGGCCTACTTCTGCTCCTAGTTCTTAAGTTCTTATGCTCCCGACTTGCTCTTCTGCACTTGTCATTGAATCAGGCTTGTTCTCCTGGCTTGATGGTAATGGTAGAGTGAGGGATTTACCAGGTCATGAGGTTACAGATTGTGGTGGAATACAATTTTGCTGCTGCTGATGGCCCACATCGCCTCATGGATGCCCAGTTTTGAGCTTCTAGATCTGTTCTGAATCTATCCCATTTAGCACGGTTATAGTGCTGCACAACAAGATGGAGGGTGTCCTCAGTGTGAAGACAGGACTTTGTCTTCGCAAGGACTGTGCAGTGATCACTACTATCAATGCTGTCATGGACAAATGCATCTGCGACAGGTAGATCAGTGAGGATGAGGTCAAATAGGTTTTTTCCTCATGCTAGTTCTCTCACCACTTGCTGCAGGCCCAGTCTGGCAGCAATGCCCTTCAGGGCTTGGTCAGTAGTGGTGCTACTGAGTCACTCTTGATGATGGCTATTGAAGTTCCCCACCCAGATTACATTTTGTGTCTTTGCTACCCTCAGTGATTTTCACCAAGTGGTGTTCAACATGGAGCAGTACTGATTGATCAGCTGAGGGAGGGCAGTAGCTGGTAATCAGCAGGAGGTTTCCTTGCCCATGCTTGATCTGAAGCCATGAGACTTCATGGGGTCTGGAGTCAACGTTAAGGACTCCCAGGGCCACTTCGTCCTGACTGTATATCACTGTACGGCCACCTTTGGTGGGTCTGTCCTGCCGGATGGACAGGACATACCCAGGAATGGTGATGGAGGAGTCTGAGACATTGGTCGAAAGGTATGATTCTGTGAGTACGACCATGTCAGGCTGTTGCTTGACTAGTCTGTGGGACCGCTCTCCCAATTTTGACACAAATCCCCAGATGTTAGTGAGGAATACTTTGCAGTGTTGACTGGGCTGGGTGTGACATTGTCGTGTCCGAAGTCGGTACCGAGATCGATGCCGGGTGGTCCGTCCGGTTTTATTCTTATTATTGTTTTCTGTATCGGTTTGTTATAACTGAGTGGCTTGCCGGCCATTTCAGAGGGCAGTTAAGGAGGAATAAAACACTTCTCAAAGATCACCCTCTTTTTTGACGACCCCGAGGCTCAGCATCTGCATGTAGCTCAGCAGAGTATGGAGCACCCTGCGCATTCTGGTGAGGAGTCTCCATTGCTGTCCCTGTCAACACCATCTGTTCTTGCTCACTGGTTATGTGAAAGACAACAGGTGACAACACAACTCTATGTCGTGTAGGACCTACTGAGGTGTGCGTATCTGCGCTGGTGCTGGGTGCGCATGTGTCTGGTGACGGTGTACCCTCAGAGAATAGAGCTTCCTCTGAGGAGTCACCATCCTCCTACGGCTGTACAATGGTGGGGGGACAGGCACTTGCTGCACCTGTGGGAAATTAAAGAAATGAATTAGAAGTGTTATATGTGTAACGTTTCTATTATACACATGATGACATTTCATTGGCTGCTGACATCAGTCGCCATATGGGTCATTGCTGTATACCATGTGGCTGCATGAGATGTAATTCTGTCACCAGGTTGCTGGGATGTCTCCCTCTCGCCGTCTCTCACCACCAGCACCTCTGCAACGCCAGAGATCTCCAGGGCCCCCTCCTCTGCTGGATCAATTGAACATAAGCAAATAAGAACATAAGAAATAGGAGCAGGAGTAGGCCATACGGTCCCTCGAGCCTGCTTCGCCATTTAATACGATCATGACTGATCTGATCATGGACTCAGCTCCACTTCCCCGCCCGCTCCCCATAACCCTGAATGCCCCTATCATTTAAGAAACTGTCTATTTCTGTCTTAAATGTATTCAATGTCCCAGCTTCCACAGCTCTCTGAGGCAGCGAATTCCACAGATTTACAACCCTCTGAGAGAAGAAATTTCTCCTCATCTCAATTTTAAATGGGTGGCCCCTTATTCTAAGATCTTGCCCTCTAGTTCTAGTCTCCCCCATCAGTGGAAACATCCTCTCTGCATCCACCTTGTCAAGCCCCCTCATAATCTTAAACGTTTCGATAAGATCACCTCTCATTCTTCTGAACTCCAATGAGTAGAGGCCCAACCTACTCAACCTTTCCTCATAAGTCAACCCCCTCATCTCTGGAAACAGCCTTGTGAACCTTCTCTGAACTACCTCCAAAGCAAGTATATCCTTTCGTAAATATGGAAACCAAAACTGCACGCAGTATTCCAGGTGTGACCTCACCAATACCCTGTATAACTGTAGCAAGACTTCCCTGCTTTTATACTTCATCCCCTTTGCAATAAAGGCCAAGATACCATTGGCTTTCCTGATCACTTGCTGTACCTGCATACTATCCTTTTGTGTTTCATGCACAAGTACCCCCAGGTTCCGCTGTACTGTGGCACTTTGCAATCTTTCTCCATTTAAATAATAACTTGCACTTTGATTTTTACTGCCAAAGTGCATGACCTCACACTTTCCAACATTATACACCATCTGCCAAATTTTTGCCCACTCACTTAGTCTGTCTATGTCCTTTTGCAGGTTTTTTGTGTACTCCTCACACATTGCTTTTCCTCCCATCTTTGTATCATCAGCAAACTTGGCTACATTACACTCAGTCCCTTCTTCCAAGTCGTTAATATAGATTGTAAATAGTTGGGGTCCCAGCACTGATCCCTGCGGCACCCCACTAGTTACTGGTTGCCAACCCGAGAATGAACCATCAACCAGAGAGTGAAGACTGGAGGGCCACCTCTGGTTCTCTATCTCTCCCTATTGTTGTGGGCCCTCTTCTCTTGCAAGGAGGGAAAGAAGAGAACTTTGAGTGAGAGTGATGAAATGAGTGTAAGGAATAGATGGGCTAAATCTGTAGACGTTGACTATGAGGGAGTGGTGTGACATTGCCAAATGGCCTCCTTCTGTGGTGTTACTTGGTATGATTGCATTAGGATGAGGGGGAGTGGCAGTGGTGGTTAACCAGATGGGGATGTGAGTATGTACATAGACAGAGAGGGATGGCTGGACCTGCAAGAAAGGTTAGTGTGAGGAGTGATATGCAGGAGTAGGCTTGGGAAGGCAGAGTGATGGGATTGTGGTGACAGGTCATCATCATCATCATAGGCAGTCCCTCGGAATCGAGGAAGATTTGCTTCCACTCTTAAAATGAGTCCTTAGGTGGCTGAACAGTCCAATACGAGAACCACAGTCCCTGTCACAGATGGGACAGATAGTCATTGAGGGAAAGCGTGGGTGGGACGGGTTTGCTGTACACTCTTTCCGCTGCCTGCGCTTGATTTCTGCATGCTCTCGGCAATGAGACTCCAGGTGCTCAGCGCCTTCCCGGATGCACTTCCTCCACTTAGGGCGGTCTTTGGCCAGGGATTCCCAGGTGTCAGTGGGGATGTTGCACTTTATCAGGGAGGCTTTGAGGGTGTCCTTGTAACGTTTCCTCCACCCACAGGTACATCAGGGTGTAGATGAGTGTGACATTACACTCACCTTTCCTGACCTCATGAGATCATTTAATCTCTTCCTGCACTGGATCCACATTCTCCTGATCATACCCCTGCTTCTGACCTCCTCTGCGATCTCCAACCAGACCCCTTTTGTGTCTTTGGGTGGTCTTTTGTACCTATTGCCAAGGAAGAGGACCTCCTTGCGTACTCTTACTGCTTGCACCAGAACATCAAGGGAGGAATCAATGAGTCTTGGTGCGGCCCTCTGCCTTTGCATCTCCATGATCCACACTTTTGTCAGTTTTATGATGCTACTCAGACCTCTGGATACCAACTTATTCACTCCTACAACAACCTTCAAATGAGATGTGTGCAAGTCTGTTTTAAATATCCATGCTGGAAATGAGTCATCGATGATGTCATCAGACCCACTCCATTTAATTGTGCTGGTAAATGTACATGACTGGTTTAATTGGGGTCATTAATTAAAAGTCGCATTGAAGAATGCGTTTTTCACATCCTCTGGTTCCCGACCCACTACACGGCCCGCACGCACACAACCCGACTCCAAGGTAAAGATTCCGGCCATCCTCTCTACGTCTACCCGATCAAACCCTTTCATAATCTTAAAGTCCTCTATCATGACATCCCTCAGTCTTCTCTTTTCTAAAGAAAAGAGCCCCAGCCTATTCAATCTTTCCTGATATATATAACCTTAGTTCTGGTATCATATTAGTAAATCTTTTTTGCACCTTCTCAAGTGCCTCTGTATCCTTTTTCAAGATGGAGTCCAGAACTATGCATAGTACTCTTAAGTGTGGTCTATTCAAGGTTTAACATAACTTTAACATAACTTCTCTGCTTTTCAATTCTATCCCTCTAGAAATGAACCCCTGTGCGGCTTGTGACATGTTGGAATGGCAATCCAACAATGTAGCTCATTACATAGAATTACGTAGAAATTACAACACAGAAACTGGCTGATCAGCCTGACCACTGTTGGGTGTTTATCCTCCACATCCTAATTCCATATGTCCACCATGTTCCCAAATTGCTTTAGTCCCCTATCCTTCAATCACCTATCGAACCTATTCTTAAATGTTGGCATGGGCACGGTCTCTGCTTTAATCACTAACTCCAGTTGTGCATTCCACAGCCTAACAGCCCTTTATATAAAAATTTTACTTCTAGTGTCTGTCCTAATTCTCTGACATTTAATAATTTATCTAAGTTCCCTTATTCTAGATCTCTGAATCACTGGAAACATTCTGATTTACGTCAGCGCAAACTGGGAAAAATCAGCCAAACCAGCGCAAAACATTGGGGAATTTTAAACCGAAGTGAATTACGCCCCAAACCACTTACATTCGCTCTCACGCTGGTTCGAGATTCAGTTTGCCCAGATCAGGCCCCGCCCACAAAATTAGAATGTTTAATTTACTAAGAAACTTATTAGTTGAGTACAGTTTTTGTAAAAGTAATTTTCAGTGATCTTAAATCAGGTTACTCATAGGGAGAGGACTGGACACCCTTATTAAGAATCCTTTTTATTTGTGATCAATCCATTTTCAGCTGTGTTAATAAAACTGCACCAGGTTACCACTCTTAAATACATCAAGAAATTGCTTTTTAACAGAAAGAAAAGAAAAATAAACTATTATGTCCTATTAGTCTGCCCGATTGTGTTGGTTCATGGAAGATTTTATGTTTGGAATTGCAAATGATTTTTAACGGAATCTTGAATTGTAATCTAACTAACATGAATTTCCTGATTGAGCCCATAGTGGAAACTCTATACCCCTACTTCTATTCTGTCCCACTCATTCATCATTTTAAACACCTCTAATAAATCACCCCATAAGAAGCTCTGTTCTAACTAAAAGAGACCAAGGAGGCACAATTGGACTCCTGTATGCCTGCCGTTAGCACATCTGCTAAATTGGGCGGGGGTTTTGCAGAGGTACTAGCAGGTAGCGCCCGGCTGGTGCCGGTAGAGCCCCGCTCCGCTGCGCCCGACGCCGATGACGTCATCGCCGTGCGCAGTGCCCCGTTACCGCCCAAGAACAGAAATTCAACCGCACCCCCTCACTTACCGCTGGCACCATCTTTCGAAACTATTTTTGTCGGCCATTACTCTTTACAGCTTGCTAACACATAGGCAGACTGGTTGTTGGATAGATTTGAGCGATTTTCATTTGAAGGAGTGTTCTGCCTCTTAACCATTCCTGTGTTTCATTGAGGGCAGATTTGAAACAACAACATTTAAATCATTTCATGGGGGCTGTGTTGGCACTTAACCTCCTGCTCCGAAGTCACCGTTGGAGTCTTCTTAGGCAGAGAGAAAGACAGGGAGCAAGGCAGGGAGCAAGGCAGCAAAATGTGGTCGGAGGGAGAAGGCCCAACAGAGCTGGCAACAGAAAACATTACCCTACCAGGGTATTCCGGCAGCAGTTCCCCGACATCAATTTCACTGAGGAACAGTATGTTCGAAGGTTGCACTTCAGCAAGGACATGGTCATGGACCTCTACCACCTCCTGCAACCAGACTTCAAGCCTCAGTCCAGGGTGAGGACGGCTCTCTCAGTGGCAGTCAAGGTCACCATCATGCTCAATTTCTATGCCAATGGATCCTTCCAGAGTGCAACAAGAGACATCTCCAACATCTGTCAGTTTGCTGTCCATCGCTCCATTTGCAAGGTCACAGATGCTCTGTACAGAAGAAGAAGGGACTAGAAGCCTGTCTCTGAACTGGTGCACTGTTTGACTCCTCCGCCACCTCCTTTTCCTCTTCTGAGTGTGCTGGGAAGGTGCTCAGGTACAGGCTGCATATTTGTTGGCTAGTTATCTGAAAGCATAAATGGCACATGACTCGCATTAAGGTGAGGACATGGGGCAGGAATGGAGCAAGGAAGGCAGACAGTATCAGGAGCTGGAAAGTGATAAAGCCTTCTGGTTTGATGGGGAAATGGGATGAGAAAAATGTCTCCGCCAGCCACGGCGTCCACCACCTGTGGGCCAATGAGCAGCAGGACTTCGTTCCTCAAGGTTAGTGCGCTTACGCAGTTGAGGTTCCCTCCCTCCAGCTCACCACTGTTCCCTCCTATCTTGTGCCATCTTGGCCTGCAACAGAAAGGAACTTGTGTGAGTAAGAGTCCAGCTATGTATGTGGAAGATATGCCTGCCGAAGTTGAATACCTGTGAATGTAGGCAAGGCATGAGATGAGGACGTGAGTGTAAGTAGCTGCAGATGGTGGTTGAGTGGTGGGGAAGTGGTGGTTTGCAGTGTGCACAGACAGAGGTTCAGAGGCTGGTATGTAGGAGGTGTGGAAGCATGTACTCACCTCGACCACCTGACTGAGGTCGTTGAATTTCTTGCGGCATTGTGTCAGGGTTCAGTCTACCACAGTGCTGGTCGACACCTCCTCGGCCACTTCTCGCCACATGGCCCTGAATATCTGTGGTGATGGCCTTCCAGATGCAGGGAACAGCGATTCCCTCCTTCTCTCCACTGCCCGCCCCAATGTCTCCAACGCCACATTATTGAAGCGCATGGCTCTCTCCCTTGCAGCAGAATTCGCACCAGCCATCGCACAAAGAACATAAGAACATAAGAAATAGGAGCAGGAGTAGGCCATACGGCCCCTCGAGCCTGCTCTGCCATTCAATACGATCATGGCTGATCCGATTATGGACTCAAACCCACCTCCAGGCCCGCTCTCCATAACGCCTTATTCCCTTATCGTTTAAGAAACTGTCTATTTCTGTCTTAAATTTATTCAATGTCCCAGCTCTCTGAGGCAGTGAGTTCCACGGTTCCACAACACTCTGAGAGAAGAAATTTCTCCTTATCTTAGTTTTAAATGGGCGGCCCCTTATTCTAAGATTTTGCACTCTAGTTCTAGTCTCCCTTATCAGTGGAAACTGCATCCACTGTTATATATGTAAACTTGTATTTACTCTGTACAGCCATCAGAGGATTATCCCTTGGGAGCACAGGTATTTAAGGAGGCCTCACAGATTGGAGAGGCACTCTGGAGACCTGCAATAAAAGACTAAGCTCACACTTTACTTTGAGCTCACAGTGTTCAGTCTGACTCTTTCTCCATACATAACAACTGGTGACGAGATACAGATAGAAAACCCAAAGATGTAGGGAACAGTGGGCATTCTGGAGAAATTCTTGGAGGGAGATAATTGGGAAACTTTTGTGGAGCGTCTTGACCAATACTTCGTAGCTAACGAGCTAGATGGAGAAGAGAATGCTGCCAAATGAAGGGCGATCCTCCTCACCGTCTGTGGGGCACCAACGTATGGCCTCATGAAGAATCTGCTAACTCCAGTGAAATCCACGAAGAAATCGTATGACGATTTGTGCACACTGGTCCAAGAGCATTTGAACCCGAAGGAAAGCGTTCTGATGGCGAGGTACCGGTTCTACACCTACAAAAGGTCTGAATGCCAGGAAGTGGCGAGTTATGTCGCCGAGCTAAGACGCCTTGCAGGACATTGCGAATTTGAAGGACATTTGGAGCACATGCTCAAGGACTTTTTCGTACTTGGCACTGGCCACAAAACCATACTTTGCAAACTTTTGACTGTAGAGACCTCAACCTTGATTAAGGCCATAGCGATAGCCCAGGCGTTCATTGCCACCAGTGACAATACTAAGCAACTCTCTCAGCACATGAGTGCTGCTACAAGTATGGTGAACAAAGTGATGTTGTTTTCAAATTGCAACGTACAGGGCAGGTCACACATGCCTGCAGCTGCACGTCCGCAGATGTCTCAGAGTCCACCATCAAGGGTGATGAATGCAAGGCCATTAACACCTTGTTGGCGCTGCGGGGGTGATCATCATTTCCATTCATGCTGATTCAAAGGGTATGTTTGCAAGGGCTGTGGAACAATGGGACACCTCCAACGTATGTGCAGGTGAGCTGCAAATTCTGTTAAACCTGCAAACCACCATGTTGCAGAGGAGGACAGGTCCACGGAGGATCATGACGAACCAGAGCCTCAGACCGAGGAGGCAGAGGTACATGGGGTGCACACATTCACCACAAATTGTCCCCTGATAATGCTGAATGTTCAACTAAATGGACTCCCGGTGTCAATGGAGCTGGACACGGACGTGAGCCAGTCCATCATGGGCAAAAAGACTTTTCAAAAATTGTGGTGAAGCAAGGTCTCAAGGCCTTAACTCCAATTCGCACGAAACTAAGAATTTACACAAAGGAACTGATTCCTGTAATCGGCAGTGCTACCGTAAAGCTCTCCTATGATGGAGCGGTGCACAAGCTACCACTCTGGGTGGTACTGGGCGATGGTCCCACGCTGCTCGGCAGGAGCTGGCTGGGAAAGATACGCTGGAACTGGGACGACGTCCGAGCGCTATCGCCTGTTGACGACACTTCGTGTGCCCAGGTCTTAAACAAGTTCCCTTCGCTGTTCGAACCAGGTATCGGGAAATTCCAAGAAGCAAAAGTGCAGATCCACCTAATTCTGGGGGCGCGACCCATCCATCACAAGGCGAGAGCAATACCGTACATGATGAGAGAAAGCGTAGAGATCGAGCTGAACCGGCTGCAAAGAGAGGGCATCATTTCACTGATTGAGTTCAACGATTGGGCTAGTCCTATTATCCCAGTCCTCAAGGGAGACAGCACCATCAGAATCTGTGGCGCTTACAAAGTAACTATCAATCGTTTCTCCCTGCAGGACCAATACCCACTACCAAAGTCCGACGACCTCTTTGCAACGCTGGCGGGAGGAAAGACATTCATGAAGCTGGATTTGACTTCAACCTACATGATGGAGGAACTGGAGGAATCATCGAAGGGCCTCACCTGCATCAACACGCACAAATGTCTTTTCATTTATAACAGATGCCCGTTTGGAATTCGATCAGCGGCGGCGATATTCCAGAGAAACATGGAAAGCTTCATGAAGTTGGTCCCGCGCACTGGGGTCTTCCAGGACGACATCTTGGTTACAGGTCGGGACACAATCGAGCATCTGCAGAACCTGGAGGAGGTTGTTAGTCGACTCAACCGCGTGGGGCTCAGGTTAAAACACTCGAAGTGCGTTTTCCTGGCACCTAAAGTGGAGTTCCTGGGGAGGAGGGTCGCGGCGGACGGCATCAGACTCACCGATTCGATGACGGAGGCAATCGAGAATGCACCAAGGCCACAGAATGTGATGGAGCTGCGGTCGTTTCAAGGACTCCTGAACTACTTCGGTAACTTCTTACTGGATCTCAGCACACTGTTAGAACCACTGCACATCTTACTGCATAAAGGGGACGAATGGGCATGGGGCAAAAGCCAAGAAAATGCCTTTGTAACAGCTAGAAAATTGTTATGCTCAAACAAATTGCTTGTGTTGTATGATCCATGTAAGCGTTTGGTACTAGCATGTGATGCGTTGTCATATGGCGTCGGGTGTGTATTGCAACAAGCTAATGATTTTGGGAAACTGCAACTGGTTGCTTATGCACTTAGGAGTCTGTCTAAGGCTGAGAGCCTACAGCATGATTGAAAAAGAAGCATTAGCTTGTGTCTATGGGGTAAAGAAAATGCATCAATATCTGTTTGGGCTAAAATTCCAATTAGAAACTGACCATAAGCCACTCATATCCGTGTTTTCCGAAAGTAAGGGGATAAATAGTAATGTATCGGCCCGCATCCAGAGATGGGTGCTCACGTTGTCCGCATGCAACTACGCCATCCGCCACAGGTCAGGCACAGAAATGCGCTGATGCTCTCAGTAGGCTGCCATTGCCCATCACGGGGGTAGAAATGGCGCAGCCCACAGATCTAGCCATGGTTATGGAAGCACTTGAGAGTAAGCAATCACCCGTCACTGCCCAGCAGATCAAAACCTGGATGAACCAGGACCCCTTATTATCCCTCATCAAAAACTGTGTGCTTCATGGGAGCTGGTCCAGTGTCCCAGTGGAAATGCAGGAAGAGATAAAGCTGTTTCAGCGGCGCAAAGATGAAATGTCTATACAGACAGACTGCCTTCTGTGGGGCAATCGAGTAGTGGTTCCCAAGAAGGGCAGAGATACCTTCATCAGTGACCTCCACAGTACCCACCCAGGCATCATAATGATGAAAGAGATAGCCAGATCCTACGTGTGGTGGCCCAGTATCAATGCGGACTTAGAATCCTGCATGCACAGATGTAATACATGCTCGCAGTTAAGCAATGCACCCAGGGAGGTGCCGCTAAGTTTATGGTCTTGGCCCTCCAAACCGTGGTCTCGGGTACATGTCGATTATGCAGGCCCGTTCTTGGGTAAAATGTTCCTTGTGGTTGTAGATGCGTACTCCAAATGGATTGAATGTGATATAATGTCGGCTAGCATGTCCGCTGCCACTACTGAAAGCCTGCGGGCTATGTTTGCCACACACGGCCTACCCGATGTCCTGTTGAGCAACAACGGGCCATGTTTTACCAGTGCTAAGTTCAAAGAATTCATGACCCGCAACAGGATCAAACATGTCACATCTGCCCCGTTTAAACCAGTGTCCAATGGTCAGGCAGAGAGAGCAGTGCAAACCATCAAGCAGGGCTTGAAAAGGGTAACGGAAGACTCACTGCAAGCTTGCCTATCCCGAGTCCTGCTCAGCTACCGCACGAGACCCCATTCGCTCACTGGGATCCCACCTGCTGAACTGCTCATGAAAAGAGCACTCAAGACAAGGCTCTCGTTAGTTCACTCTGATCTACATGAACAGGTAGAGAGCAGGCGGCTTCAACAAAGTACATACCATGATAGCGCAAATATGTCACGCGAGATTGAAATCAATGATCCTATATTTGTATTGAGTTATGGACAAGGTCCTAAGTGGCTTCCCGGCACTGTTGTGGCCAAAGAGGGGAGCAGGGTATTTCGGGTCAAACTCTCAAATGGACTCATTCACCGGAAATACTTGGACCAAATCAAACTCAGATTCATGGACTATACTGAGCAACCCACATTGGACCCTACCTTCTTTGACTGCCCAACATACACACCAGTTGCAACCGGCACTGCGGTTGGCCACGAAGCAGAACCCATCATCCACAGCAGCCCAGCAGGACCCACCACACCAGGCAACCCAGCAAGGCCAGCTACACAGCAGCCCAGCAAGGGCCCAACAGTTGATTCACCAATACCAGCTTTCACACCGAGACGATCAACCAGGACAAGAAGGGCCCCAGATCGACGCACCTTGTAAATAGTTACACTGTTGACTTTGCGGGGGGGAGTGTTGTTATGTATGTAAACTTGTATTTACTCTGTATAGCCACCAGCTTATCCCCTGGAGTCCCAAGGGATCCCATAATCCCTTGGGAGCACAGGTATTTAAGGAGGCCTCACAGGTTGGTGAGACACTCTGGAGACCTGCAATAAAAGACTACGGTCACACTTTACTTTGAGCACACAGTGTTCAGTCTGACTCTTTCTCCATACATAATATAACTTGTCAAGCCCCCACATAATCTTATACATTTTGATAAGATCACCTCTCATTCTTCTGAATTCCAATGAGTAGAGGCCCAACCTACTCAACCTTTCCTCGTAAGACAACCCCTCATCTCCGGAATCAACCTTGTGAACCTGCTCTGAACTGCCTCCAAAGCAAGTATATCCTTTCTTAAATATAGAAACCAAAACTGCACGCAGTATTCCAGGTGTGGCCTCACCAATACCCTGTACAACTGAAGCAAGACTTCCCTGCTTTTATACTCCTTCTGCTTTGCGACAAAGGCCAGGATTCCATTGACCGTCCTGATCACTTGCTGTACCTGCATACTAAACTTTTGTGTTTCTTACACAAGTACCCCAGGTCCCGCTGTACTGCAGCACTTTGCAATCTCTCACCATTTAAATAATAACCTGCTCTTTGATTTTTTTCTGCCAAAGTGCATAACCTCACACTATCCAACATTATACTCCATCTGCCAAATTTTTGCCCACTCACTTACTTAGCCTGTCTATGTCCTTTTGCAGATTTTTTGTGTCCTCCTCACACATTGCTTTTCCTCCCATCTTTGTATCATCAGCAAACTTGGCTACATTACACTCGGTCCCTTCTTCCAAGTCGTTAATATAGTTTATAAATCGTTGGAGTTCCAGCACTGATCCCTGCGGCACACCACTAGTTACTGATTGCCAACCCGAGAATGAACCATTTATCCCGACTCTCTGTTTTTTGTTTGTTAGCCAATCCTTTATCCATGCAACCCCGTGAACTTTTATCTCATGCAGTAACCTGTTATGTGGCATCTTGTCAAATGCCTTCTGGAAGTCCAAATACACCACATCCACTGGTTCCTCTTTATCCACCTTGCTCGTTACATCCTCAAAGAAATCCAGCAAATTTGTCAAACATGACTTCCCCTTCATAAATCCATGCTGACTGCCTGACCAAATTTTGTTTTTCCAAATGTCCTGCTACTGCTTCTTTAATAATGGACTCCAATATTTTCCCAACCACAGATGTTAGGCTAACTAATCTATAGTTTCCTGCTTTTTGTCTGCCTCCTTTTTTAAATAGGGGTGTTACATTTGCAGTTTTCCAATCTGCTGGGACCTCCCCAGAATCCAGGGAATTTTGGTAAATAACAACCAATGCATCCACTATCCCTGCCGCTACTTCTCTTAAGACCCGAGGATGCAAGCCATCAGGTCCTGGGGATTTATCTGCCTTTAGTCCCACTATCTTATTGAGTACCGCCTCCTTAGTGAATGTAATTGTGCCAAGTTCCTCCCCCCCCTATAGCCCCTTGACTATTCACTGTTGGAATATTGTTAGTGTCCTCTACCATAAAGACTGATACAAAATATTTGTTCAGAGTTTCTGCCATCTCCATGTTCCCCATTACTAATTCCCCGGTCTCGTCCTCTAAGCGACCAACATTTACTCTAGCCACCCTTTTACCTTTTTATATACCGACAGAAACTCTTGCTATCTGTTTTTATATTTCGTGCTAGTTTACTTTCATAGTCTATCTTCCCTTTCTTAATCATTTTTTTCATCATTCTTTGCTGGCTTTTAAACACCTCTCAATCTTCTGTCCTCCCACTAGTTTTGGCCACATTGTATGCCCTTGTTTTTATTTGGATACCGTCTTTTATTTCTTTAGTTAGCCATGGATGGCTTAGTTGCTGAGAAGTCTGACTCAAGTGCACTTTAATCAAGTGCCCCTTGGTTAAAGGGGGGCACACTTTAAACACTTTCAATCAAGTGCCCCTAGTTTTTTTTTTGAGGACACTAAAAACACAAATTATACAAGTGCCACTGGCTAAAAAGGGGTGGGGTGGGGGGGGGGCACTAAAACCGACAAACATAGACAAATTAAACTTTTAGACAGTAACAGATCAAATCAAAATTTGGTTTCCGGGGATGATGATGCACTCTAGTCCCTCCGACGCCCACCTTTCATGGAAGGCCGCTAGCATACCGGTGGACACCACGTGCTCCATCTCCAGGGACACCCTGGCTCGGATTTAACCGCGGAAGAGAGGCAGGCAGTCGGGCTGAACAACCCCCTCGACCGCCCGCTGCCTGGGCCGGCTGATGGCCCCCTTGTCCATGCCCAGGAGCAGTCCAACGAGGAGGCCCTCCGACCTGCCTGCTTCCCTCTGTACAGGGTGCCCAAAGATCAGGAGTGTGGGACTGAAGTGCAACCAGAATTTGAGGAGCAGCCCCTTCAAATATTAGAAGAGGAGCTGTAACCTTGCACATTCAATAAAAACATGGAACACGGACTCTTCCAGACCACAGAAATTACAGGCGGTCTGGGAGCCAGTGAACTGACTTAAAAACTTATTGCATGGGACTGCTCCGTGCAACACCCTCCAGGAAAGTCCCCAATAAATAAGGGGAGGACTCCCGCGTAGAGAGCACTCCATTGGGGACACCCGCCTCCCCCGGATGGCAAGATGGTGCGCCATGACGTGTTCCAATGGCAGACGAGGATGGCTGACTCAAGTGCAACAATACTGAAAATGAACAGCTGGAGCTTGAAATTACCTCCCCTTTAAGAGCTGGAATGAGCTAGAGTCAAGGATTGAAGGCTGATTGCTTACTGCAAGTCAGCTGAAATTGGGTAACTCTCTGACAATGGTGTCTCTGCAGTGCCCCACTAAGGCCATTAGCATGTAATTTATCGCCCCCTTCATTCCTGGGGGAAAACGCCCAAATTCTCACAATTTTGCAAGCCATTTCACTGGGTGCTAACTTTTCAAGAAGTTAAAAGTTAGCGCCCCAATTTTGTATTTGTATCTCCTCACACCAAAAAGCATCCTATTGAATTTGCATTGAGCACTCTCTATTTCCTCAACATCCTTCCTATGTTGTGGAGCCGCAAACGTATTTAGCCATAAAACTCAGTATTCCATTAGTATTTGTTTGGCCTAATTCACACTGTTATATATGCAGACTATAGATATACTCTCTGTGTAGTCACTGTATAGTTGCATAAGATGGAGACTTATTACCTGATGTACAATCAATAAGGTTTACACTGTGTATATACTATGCTGGTGTTGATTTCTGGATTCTTTTACCTCAATCTGGTTCAGCAAAATTACTGAAACGAATACCATTTGTGCTTTAAACAAAGCAAGCTTTTATTTAAAAAGCAAATCCCGATCGGGGACTTTATCAGTCAGAAGGAATGCAAGTCTGTTCGAACGCACCCACTTCCTACGGACAAAGTGACGTTACATTGTAAAGACACGATGGTTATACATTTTCGGCAAAAGATAACAAGATAGGGCTAGAGTGACATCCTAGTCCAGCCTATCCTCTTAGATCCCTCTTTCCCTTTGTCCACTCATAAGCCGACCTAAGTATGGTCTGATTTTAAACAAAGACCTTCTGTTAATGTTTCAGGTTAATAACATGATTTAATAAGACCTTGAGGTTTTTCTGCAAGCTGTGGGTTTTGTTTCAATATGTGTTAGTGTTGTTACATTTCGCAGTCTCGAGTCTGAGATGTCATGGCTATTCCTCCATGAATTCTTTGTTAGCTTATACTGTCCCTATACAATTCCCACGTTCTCAACTTCAATGTCTCTATACATTTTTAAACATTCACATTCCCCCCTTTTATCATTCCATGATAACACTTAGGATCATTCTAGGAGTATTGCATTCATCCGTTCACACTCTATTTCCTGAATCATATTGTTGTTAGTGTCGAGTAGTTCTTTAGTTCGTTGGATCATAACTTGGGAGCCCTTGACCACAAGAGGGTTTGCTAACCTTGCCATCATTACTTTACAACAAAGGTTAAGGCAACCCACAATTAGATAGGATCTCCAAATTTCCATCTGATAGCCAATCAAACCAGCTAGATCCTTCTGCTGGTGTGGATAACTTCTTCACCTTTCTTCTTATGTGATCAGCGAGATTGGTTATGTTTTCTGAACTATCAGGAATGTAAGTGCAACATTCAGATCCTATCAGAGCACACGTTCCCCCTTTCTCACCTAACAGGTAATTGAGGGCCATTCGGTTTTGTAATGCTACGGTCCTTATTGCTACCATTTCAGCTGTGATGCCCTCCAGAGCTTCAGCAGTATTGTATTGGCCCCCCTCCTCTCGTGATAGTTTGGCTCTGAATCCATCTGACAGTCTCAGTTAGGGTTAGTGGAACGGGGTGCAAAGGAATTCCCCCTTTGGAATGTATAGGGAATGTATAGGGAATGTGAACACACCCAACATCTAGAAAAGTTCCCATTTTGCGCATAAACATAAGATATGTACAAAAAGGTGTTTACATGGAGCTCTTGTTTCTGTCTCCCCTCCCATGCGCCGAAACTGTCATATATCAACACTATTAAACAGACTATGGCATACAGACAGTTTCATCTTATGGCTCAGGATTCAGATAAATAGTCCAATTATTTTGCTGATTAAAAGAGTTCAGTTTTCCCGTCTCTCTTCTCAGGTCACCGTCGGTGTAGCTGGCTGTCTATCACTACGGGTAAAAGTTCAAACTGGTCCACGTTCCAATTAGGATGCCAACGGCCTTGTTCAGCTATGGAGAAGAGGAAGTCTGGAACAGAAACAGGAGTTAGAATAACCAGTAAAATAGGTTCGTTAGAGGGTGGTGAGCTTGCAATGTTGCAGGTGAACCCAGGCACTTTTCCCCTCAACCTTGGCTGCAGTGGGGGTAATGAGTAACACCTGAAAAGGCCCCTCCCATTGTGGCTCTAATCCCTTCCGAATCCATACTTCCCTGGTGCCACGAGGGACAATTCGGGTAAAACTGGGAGGTCGAGGTGAGCATCTTGAACCTGGTTGTGAGCTAGTCGCAGAGCCTGAGTCAGAGAAAGAACATAGGTGGTCATCAGTCGAGCTGAGATACCATATCTAGGAACAATTTCCCTCATTAACACCTTAACAACAGTTTGAGCCTTATTGTCCAGGGTAGGGTAGGCTTCAATCCATCTGCTAAACACATCTACTATTACTAATACATATTTGTAACACTGAACTTTTTGCAACTCAAAGTAGTCCAACTGAAATGTCTCAAAGGGACCTTCGGGTAGGGGCGTTTTACCCCAATCACAGGGGACTCCCTTCCCTGGATTATGTTGCTGGCAAACCAGGCAACGACTACTGATGTTCTGGGTGAGCGCCTGGAGTCTAGGGTGCCACCAAGTAGCCAAAAGTGTGTCACTCGTGGTCCTTGCTCCACAATGAGTAGCAAAATGCATACATTCAATAACCCATAGAGTCAACTCGTCAGACATACAAGTCTGTTCCGCGGGAGTGGTCCAGAGTTTAGAAACATTGTCATAAGTACATCCATAATATTTCCACAACAGTTTATCTTTTTCAGGAGCGTCCTCCTGTGCTTTAATAACATCTTGGATGGTTGGCATTGGTTTTTCCGAGGCTAACTTATCCTTCGCAGGATTTTTAGTCTGACTCATCATTTTGGGCACTACCATCTGTTGGTGACAAGAGGCCTGTTTAGCCTCTTTGTCAGCACAGTGGTTCCCTATATCAACCGGGGATTTTCCGGTGGTGTGGGCGGTACATTTAACAACGGCAATGTGCTTGGGGAGCATGAGGGCTTGCAACAAATCAGATACTAGTTGCTTATGGGATATCTCATTCCCCTGTGAGGTTAGGAATCCCCTATTTTTCCATAATTGTCCGAAATCATGGGCCACCCCAAAGGCATACCTAGAGTCGGTATAGATATTGACTTTGAGATCTTTGGCCGAGATACAGGCTCGGGTGAGGGCGAATAGTTCAGCTTGTTGGGCAGAATAGGCAGTTTCAAAAGCGGCAGATTCCAAGACCTGATTCTCCTGGTTTACTATGGCGTATCCTGAGATTCGTGTACCTTCTGGATTAATTCCGTCAACATACATAATACAGTCAATTGGTACATCAACAAAATCTTCCCTGACTGATGTGGCCTCTTAAATTAAAGATAAACAATCATGACTGGGTTCTTCCTCATCTTGGGGTGGCTCAGTAAGAAAACAGGCCAGATTAATTGCAGTACAGTGCCGAAAGGTCAGTTTAGGATTGCCTGTGATTTCAGTGGGTTCTGTCGGATAGAGGGCCAGTCCACATTGCCCTGCACTGGGATCTCAATCGGATCAATGGGAGTATAACCCACTTGGGAGTGGTCCTCTGCCCACACATGAGGATCCACATAGTCAGGTATTTGCACATCCCAACTGGTAGGGTCAGCCTCGTCTATAGCCTGGCGCACCATAACTTCCAAATCTTTAGCGTGGTGGGGCTCTTTTTTCAACCACGCTGCCCCTCGCTGCAGCAGGAACGCCATCTTGCCTCTGTCCTCGAGGTCGACTGCCTTGATCCTTCTCTCCCGCGATTCTGCCACAACCGCTGGAAGGGTACCTATGAAATTGATCTTCTTCCCCAGGAGTCCTGCCACTGGAGCTGGGAAGGTATTTTTAGATCGTTCCAGTCTGACCATTGCCACGCAGTCGTGATGGATGGTCTGTGCCTCAGGTGCTGCACTGGTCTGTTCTCTGGTGCCTGGCCCAAGCAAAGGTGAGGTTTTGCTCTGCCTCTGAGCATGGGGGACATCGATTGCTGGAGTGAAGAGGTCTTCCCATTTCCACTGGGATCGTATGCTAGGGTCACGTGATAGGGTGCCTGCGGCAGGTCCAGAGACCACCACTGAGGGGTTCTAGTGGTATAATACTGCCGCTTAAGGGTTCCCTGTTTTACAATAATCCCATCATCTCCACACTCCAAATGCAACTGGAATTTGCAGAGGAGGTCTCTAGCCATCAAGTTACAGTCCAGATTGGTTGTGATAACAAATCGATGTTCCACCGATTCTTCCTGGTAACCCATTTTAACCGGTTCTGTCCCAGGAATCCTGAAAGTTCCTGTGTTTCAGTAGAGGCAGGGAGTTTAAGCTTTGATTGTACAGAAGACATGAAGGCTCCCGTGTCTATCAAAAAGGGTTGCCACTCATTCAGAATTGGTTCGTCGTCCGGGGAGGATCCCTGCACAATCAAGCTGCGTAGTCAATCGGGGGACAATTGACCAAAGGGGTTGTTCTGGGAGAAGTTAGTGTAAGATCCTCCTCTCCCCCCTTGCCCCCCTCCTCTTCCTCCTCTTCCTTTTCCATGCTGACGGTAGGGGCAATTTTTATTCCAATGTCCTTCCTGCCCACAATTAAAACAGTCAATTCCTCTTACCCAGTCCCGGCCTCTTCCCATACCATGCCGGGGACAATAGGGAGGTTTATTAGCAGGGCTCGGGCTGTTTGGTTGTTTAGTATAACCGTATCCTTGCTTATCCATCCAATCCTGTATGCAACACTACGGTTCTATTGGTCCTTCCTCCCGAGATGGCTCTTCCTTTCTAGTCACGTATTCAGTCTTGACCCGGGTTGGGGGCGCACCTCCCCCCTCCCCTTTCTTTTCCTGCCAATAATATCTAACCGCCCTTTTCATCTGGGCTTTACTGTTATCTGCCCAATTCATATTATTTGTCCGGATAGCGTGAGCAATCGAATAGGGCAGGCACTGAAGTAGGATAGCGCAGAATTGAGGAGAATCCTCTCCTGCCCTGAAGGCATTATCTCCTGATTGACTCCCGTATATTTCAATCGGCAGTTTCTTCACGCTTGGGTTTAGTTTCTAATACTGTGGCCATACTGATGGGCTTCTGAAGGGTCGTGGTGAGAGAATTGAAGATAGCGTTTAGGCGATCCTGGATATCGTTAGGGTGAGCAACCAACAATGCATCATGAGTAGCACGTCCTAGGTGAGTTAGAAATCGGGTGTGTTCAGTTGGGCTCAAGGTTTGCTTTACCAAGGCCCACAGGTCCCTTGATTCTGCATTATAAACTGAAATAGTTGTTCGAAGATCACATAGACATCTATAGTGGGGTGGTCTGCAGCTTGTTGTGCATCAGGGTTTGGCATTGGTCTGACAGGGAATTGGTGTCGGGACTTTGGGATCTTGGAAATCATTTCTAGGTCGGAGGATGTTTCGGAGCTGTCTGACTGCTTGACAGTTCTGCGTCTCGATCGGCGGGGGTGTTTGCTATGTCTTTCACAACTTGGACTGGTAGATTGACTGGAAGATTTACGGGACTGTCTGTGATATCGAGATATAGTTCTGCCCTTTCGAGTGTGAGATCTGGTCCTTTCGGCTATATTGCTTGTGAACTGGGGATCCGAATCGCTATCAGAGGATGAGGAGTCAGTTTGGGTTTGTTGCTTTGGTGGTATGGGGTTATTTTTAACTCCTCTCGCCGGAGTGTAAGGTGAAGGGTGTTGGGAAGAGGACTGGAGCAAGGGGCCAGGGGGTGCGGGAGGCGCTGTTGGGCGCTGAGTCAGTGACCACTCATCAATTTCATCATCGGCCTCGGTTAACACAAAGCCAGCCATTTGACTACGTAGTCGGTCAATACCTTTCTCAGAGGTCCCAGAGGATCTCTTAGTAAGTTTCTCGTGCGCACATTCTTTTTTTAAGACGTCTACAGTTTTAAAATGTGTTCCCTCTGTCAATGAGAGTCCTAATTTAATAGCATTTATTTGCCAACTTGACAGAAGTGATGCATCTTTTAATTTTTGACAATAGTGTCGTCATGTTGCAATTAAATTTTTGTCCCCTTTTCCTCGATCCCTTCTCCAAATTAATCCCTGTGCCTTTTTTTTCTATCTCTACGCTTCTAGTGCCACCTAGAGGCCACTGGTCATCTAATAATTTGTTCAGGGCTCCTGATAATTTTCCAAAGTCTTCAGCTCTTTCAGGGAATTCCTCACATAACTTTTGTAGCAGACTATCCGCATCCGTTGTTTTATCCAACTGATTACCCTTTTTCACGCTGCCCCTCGTATTACCGTGTCGTTACGCGTTCGTGTCGTCGTGCAATTTGAACAAACTTAAAATAAACACAGACTTTACTGAAACTAACACTGACTTTGAACAAACTCAAAATAAACACAGACTTTACTGAAACTTACACTGACTTTGAACAAACTCAAAATAAACACAGACTTTACTAAAGCTAACACTGACTTCCGCGTCGCCCCGCGGTTCACGTCGCCGCGCGATTTGAAACACTTAAAATAAACAGAGACTTTACTAAAGCTAACACTGATTTCCGCGTCGCCCTGCGGTTCGCGTCGCTGCGCGATTTAAAACACTTAAAATAAACACGGACTCCCGCGTCGACCCGCAGTTCACATCGCCGCGCAATTTAAAACACTTAAAATAAACAGAGACTTACTGAAACCAGCACTGACTTTGATATCACCCCGCGGTTCGCGTTGCTGCGCGTTCGCGTCGTCCCACGTTCACTCGGCCGCGCCGCTATGCGTTCCACGCTGCTGCGCGTCTGCGTCGGCCCACGTTCACTCGGCCGCACGCTCGCGCCGCCGCACGTCTCACGTCGCTATGCGTTTTACGCTGCTGCGCGTCTGCATCAGCCCTCCTTCACTCGGACGCACGCTCGCGCCGCCGCACGTCTCGCGTCGCTACGCGTTTTACGCTGCTGCGCGTCTGCATCAGCCCTCCTTCACTCGGCCACACGCTCGCGCCGCCGCACGTCTCACGTCGCTACGCGTTCGCGCCGCTGCACGTCCGCGTCGGCCCTACCTTTCGAGTTGCTGCGTGATTTAAATTCAATCAGTGCCTAGACGGGCCAAGTCGACGTCACACCTGACTTGAACACATATCCTCTATTTAATTCCCCATAAGCCTTACTTAATTCCCTGTGAGCCTAATTTTCTAAATTTGATTTCTTATGAGCCTTATTTAATTTCTTTTAGTCTCCAAATTTCCCTATCCTTTCGCGTCACTGCGCAGTTTAAATCCAATCAGTCAATGAAAGCCCTAATTTAATGGAGTTTTTCTGCCAACTGGACAGGAGTGATTTTTTTTTAGACTGCAGTGGAATTTTTCTCATAATTTAAAATCTCAGAACATTTTTTTTTTCTATCAGCACCTATTTAGTACTTTACTTTTTTTTTGTCCTTTCCATAACCAGAGAGAAGTCTGGCACGTAGGCTGTGGACTGCTTTTCGTTATCTCAATTGTTCCAGCCTCAAGGTCGTATTATTTAATATAATTTTTTTTTTTTGTGTCCCAAAATTGATCCTTTTTGCCCCCATTTTTCATCCAGACCAATTTTTCCCCATTTGCTTCCTCCTTTCTAACCAATTTTTGTTGCCCTCTCTCAATTCCATGCCCCTTAATCTTCTCGAATAATTATTTGTATGGTCCCTTGTTAAAGGTGGGCAGAGGAAACATTTCAAGGACACCTTCAAAGCCTCCTTGATAAAAGGCAACATCCCCACTGACACCTGGGGATCCCTGGCCAAAGACTGCCCTAAGTGGAGGAAGTGCATCCAGGTGGGCGCTGAGCACCTCGAGTCTCATCGCCGAGAGCATGCAGAAACCAAGCGCAGGCAGCAGAAGGAGCGTGCGGCAAACCAGTCCCAACCACCCTTTCCCTCAACGACCCATCTGTGACAGAGACTGTAATTCTCGTATTGGACTGTTCAGTCACCTAAGAACTCACTTTGAAAGTGACTTCCTATGATGATGAAGTTACCTCATCCACCATATCTGTCACCTCCTCAGAGAATTTTATAATTTGCTGCCCTGAAGCACTTGATTAAGGCCAAGCTTTCTTGATATGGAGGGGTTTTCAATCTCGGTTGACGAGAGTCTGAAGATGAGGACTGGATGTCTTCTCTCAGGGACAAAAGGAACTTAGAAGGGCAGGTTACTCCAGCCTGGTCTCAGGCACCTTCGAGCAGTCAATGCAGAGGGATATCTGTAAAGGCCTGGGACACACATTTTCTGACTTTCCCCTTGACCGGGGAGTGCTGCATGCAAGACTCAAAAAGGATTATTATAAATATTTTAGAAATGGTGAAAAAAAACAATGAATATGCAACCAGCATTGAAACAGTCTGATAACTGTTGACAGAGATAAAATTTGTTTTAACTGCATTAGTAATGAATTTAAGCATATCAGAAAAATATTATAAATCTTTGTGGTTAGTGAATAGCCACTGCCTCAATTTTTCTCAATATATAACGCTGAATTCCAGAGGGGTTTGCAGCAAGTTCAGTTAGATAAGTCAGATCCAGCAAACTTGCTTGAACATACAAACATGACCTTTAATCACAATTCATAATAAAACAAACTATGTGATGATTGAGTATTGTAATAAAGGAAACATAGAAAAATAGAAAATAGGTGCAGGAGTAGGCCATTCGGCACTTCGAGCCTACACCACCATTCAATAAGATCATGGCTGATCATTCACCTCAGTACCCCTTTCCTGCTTTCTCTCCATACCCCTTGATCCCTTTAGCTATAAGGGCCATATCTAACGCCCTCTTGAATATATCAACAGCTCTCTGCGGTAAGGAATTCCATAGGTTAACAACTCTCTGAGTGCAGAAGTTTCTCCTCATCTCAGTCCTAAATGGCTTACCCCTTATCCTTAGACTATGTCCTCCAAGTTCTGGACTTCCCCAACATCGGGAACATTTTTCCTGCATCTAACCTGTCCAGTCCCGGCAGAATTATACATGTTTCTATGAGATCCCCTCTCATCCTTCTAAACTCCAGTGAATACAGGCCCAGTCGATCCAGTCTCTCCTCATATGTCAGTCCTGCCATCCCGGGAATCAATCTGGTGAACCTTCGCTGCACTCCCTCAATAGCAAGAACGTCCTTCCTCAGATTAAGAGACCAAAACTGAACACAGTATTCCAGGTGAGGCCTCACTAAGGCCCTGTACAACTGCAGTAAGACCTCCCTGCTCCTATACTCAAATCCCCTAGCTATGAAGATCAACATACCATTTGCCTTCTTCACCACCTGCTGTACCTGCATGCCAACTTTCAATGACTGATGTACCATGACACCCAGGTCTCGTTGCACCTCCCCTTTTCCTAATCTGGCGCCATTCAGATAATATTCTGCCTTCGTGTTTTTGCCACCAAAGTGGATAACCTCACATTTATCCAGATTATACTGCATCTGCCACGCGTTTGCCCACTCACCTAACCTGTCCAAGTAACCCTGCGATCTTTTAGCATCCTCCTCACAGCTCACACCGCCACCCAGCTTAGTGTCATCTGCAAACTTAGAGATATTACACTCAATTCCTTCATCTAAATCATTAATGTATATTGTAAATAGCTGGGGTCCCAGCACTGAGCCCTGCGGCACTCCACTAGTCACTGCCTGCCATTCTGAAAAGGACCCGTTTATCCCGACTCTCTGCTTCCTGTCTGCCAACCAGTTCTCTATCCACGTCAGTACCATGTGCTTTAAATGCACACCAATCTCTTGTGTGGGGCATTGTCAAAACCTTTTGAAAGTCCAAATACACCACATCCACTGATTCTCCTTTGTCCACTCTACTAGTTACATCCTCAAAAAATTCTAGAAGATTTGTCAAGCAGGATTTCCCTTTCATAAATCCATGCTGACTTGTACCGATCCCGTCACTGCTTTCCAAATGTGCTGCTATTTCATCTTTAATAATTGATTCCAACATTTTCCCTACTACTGATGAGAGACTAACTGGTCTATAATTACCCATTTTCTCTCTCCTTCCTTTCTTAAAAAGTGGTGTTACATTAGCTACCCACCAGTCCATAGGAACTGATCCAGAGTCGATAGACTGTTGGAAAATGATCGCCAATGCATCCACTATTTCTATGCCTACTTCCTTAAGTACTCTGTGATGCAGACTATCAGGCCTTGCCGATTTATGGGCCTTCAATCCCATCAATTTCCCTAACACAATTTCCCACCTAATAAGGATTTCCTTCAGTTCCTCCTTCTCACTCGACCCTCAGTCCCCTAGTATTTCCGGAAGGTTATTTGTGTCTTCCTTCGTGAAGACAGAACCAAAGTATTTGTTTAACTGGTCCGCCATTTCTTTGTTCCCCATTATAAATTCACCTGAATCTGACTGCAAGGGACCTACGTTTGTTTTCACTAACCCTTTTCTCTTCACATATCTATAGAAGCTTTAGCAGTCAGTTCTTATGTTCCCAGCAAGCTTCCTCTCATACTCTATTTTCCCCCTCCTAATTAAACCCTTTGTCCTCCTCTGCTGTATTATAAAATTCTTCCAGTCCTCAGATTTGCTGCTTTTTCTGGCCAATTTATATGCCTCTTCCTGGCATTTAACACTATCCTTAATTTCCCTTGTTAGCCACGGTTGAGCCACCTTCCCCGTTTTATTTTTACTCCAGACAGGGATGTACAATTGTTGAAGTTCATCCATGTTGTCATGTATGTAACCTGTATGTAACAACACTGCAATACTGTATATACGTAAGAAATGCACACCTTCACCACAGAGGGTGAACTTGTGGGAGTCACTCCTCACCTGGTCATCCAGGTATATAAAGGGAGGTCCCATGCAGGGTCATCACTTCTTGGTCCTGTGAATAAAGGTTCAGGTCATGGAGTGACCTTGTCCATAGAATGTGCCTCATGTGGATTTGTGGTATTGTGTAAGGACATTACATTGGCGACGAGAAACGGGAATCAACAACCCACGAGAATGGCCACCGGCAGCACAGATGAACGGTACTGTGTTGGTGAGGACTGGGACTATTTCATTGAGAGGCTCCAGCAGAGTTTTGTCACGAAGGACTGGCTGGGAGACGCAGCGGCCGACAAGCGAAGGGCTCATCTGCTGACCAGCTGTGGACCTAAGACTTACGCGCTCATGAAAGACCTGCTAGCACCCGAGAAGCCGGCGGACAAAACCTTTGAAGGGCTCAGCAAACTAATCAGTGAACACCTCAAACCGGCGAGCAGCGTACACATGGCCCAACACAGATTCTATACCCACCGACGTCGGGAAGGACAGAACATACCGGATTTTGTTGCGGGCCTCCGGCGCTTGGCCAGCCTCTGTAAGTTCTCAGATGCCTGCAGGGGGGAGATGCTAAAGGATTTATTTATTGAGGGCATCGGTCATGCCGGGATTTTCAGAAACCTAATTGAGACCAAGGACTTGACCTTGGGAGTGGCGGCGTTGATGGCTCAGACTTTTATGGTGGGGGAGGAGGAAACCAAGATAATATACGCGCGCAATTCTGCCTCCAACATGGCAATGGATCAGGGAGTCAATATCATAAATGCGACACAGAGCCCCACAGGCAGGCAAGGGCAGTTCGACACACCCCAGGTAGCAATAGACCCAAGAGTAAGTCTCCAACAGAGACAATGGCAGGCTGAACAGACATTTACGCCCCCCCCAGCGGACAATGCGGCCCGGGATGGGGCCATTGACACCCACTAACAGGGTGCTCAAGAGCAGTCAAAGGGACAATCAGCGAGGAATGCCTTGTACCAGCTCTTTTGTTCACAACAATGGAAATCTCAGTTCATGCTGGAGGTGTGGGGGCAGACATGCTGCCAGGACTTGCAGGTTTCAACAGTTCGTCTGCAGAAATTGTAACCTCAATGGCCATTTAGCCAGAATGCACAGAAAGCCTGTAACCAGGCTAATATAGGAGGTGGATGAACCAGATGGACCAGAAGAGGGGTCTGCGAAGCAGGATGACGCTTGGGGCAAATCAATGGACGCTGAAGTTCAGCGAGTTCATGTGGCAAACATTCAGAGCTCATATACCAAAATGCCACCGATGATGATGAAAGTCCTATGAAGTGGCATCCCTGTATGCATAGAGCTGGACACGGGGGCCAGCCAGTCACTCATGAGCGTTCAACAATTCGAAAAGCTGTGGCCACTCAAAGCCAGCAGACCCAAACTAGAACGCATTGAGACGCAAATCATTCCAGTGCGAGGCAGTGCAATGTTGGCAGTCACACACAATGCATCGGTGAACCGGCTGCCGCTCTGGATTGTCCCAGGTAATGGTCCCGCACTGTTGGGGAGGAGTTGGTTAGCTGAGATGAACTGGAAATGGAGGGATGTGCACGCCATGTCATCTGTGGAGCGAAGTTCATGCTCACAGGTCCTACAGCAATTTGAGTCACTATTTCAAACTGGCATCGGGACGTTCAAAGGTACCAAAGTAGTGATACGCATCACCCCGGACGCCAGACCAATGCACCACAAAGCCAGAGCTGTGCCGTATGTGATGCGGGAGAAAATTGAGAGCGAGCTGAGAGAGGGCATCATCTCGCCCGTTGAATGCAGCGACAGGGCGAGCCCCATCCTCCCCGTCCTGAAAGCGGATGTCTCGGTCAGGATCTGTGGCGACTGTAAGGCCACTATCAACCGGGTGTCCCTACAAGACCAATACCCGCTCGCGAGAGCGGAGGACATTTTTGCCATGCTGGCAGGCGGCAAGCTGTTCACCAAGTTGGAGCTCACTTCAGCCTATATGACCCAAGAACTGGCCGACAAACCTAAACTACTGAACACCATCACCACGCACAAGGGACTGTTTGTTTACAACAGGTGTCCATTTGGCATCCGGTCAGCGGCTGCAATTTTTCAAAGGAACATGGAAAGCCTGCACAAATCCATTCCGGGAACAATCGTATTTCAGGACGACATCCTCATCACGGGTTGTGACACTGAGGAACACCTCCATAACCTGGAGGAGGTGCTATGCCAACTGGACCGGGTAGGCCTGCGACTCAAGAAGTCTAAGTGTGTGTTTTTGGCTCCCGAGGTCGAGTTTCTGGGCAGGAGGGTTGCTGCAGATGGGATTCGGCCTACAGAATCCAAAACGGAGGCGAATCGACGAGCGCCCAAGCCCTGCAACACATCGGAGTTGCGTTCATTTCTGGAACTCTTGAACTATTTTGGGAACTTTCTGCCGAACTTAAGCACATTGTTGGAGCCGCTACATGTGCTCCCACGTAAGGGTTGCGATTGTTTTTTGGGGGCCTGTCAGGAACGGGCTTTCAATCGGGCGTGGAACCTACTTTGTTCAAATAAGTTGTTGCCCCTGTACGGCCCCCGTAAGAAATTGGTTCTGACATGTGATGCATCGTCTTATGGGGTTGGGTGCGTGTTGCAGCAGGGTAACACAAGAACATAAGAACATAAGAATTAGGAACAGGAGTAGGCCATCTAGCCCCATGAGCCTGCTCCGCCATTCAACAAGATCATGGCTGACCTGGCCATGGACTCAGCTCCACTTACCCGCCTGCTCCCCAAAACCCTTAATTCCTTTATTGGTTAAAAATCTATCTATCTGTGATTTGAATACATTCAATGAGCTAGCCTCAACTGCTTCCTTGGGCAGAGAATTCCACAGATTCACAACCCTCTGGGAGAAGAAAAGATTTCTCAACTCGGTTTTAAATTGGCTCCCCCCCGTATTTTGAGGCTGTGTCCCCTAGTTCTAGTCTCCCCGACCAGTGGAAACAACCTCTCTGCCTCTATCTTGTCTATCCCTTTCATGATTTTAAATGTTTCTATAAGATCACCTCTCATCCTTCTGAACTCCAACGAGTAAAGACCCAGTCTATTCAATCTATCATCATAAGGTAATCCCCTCATCTCCAGAATCAGCCGAGTGAATCGTCTCTGCACCCCCTCAAAAGCTAGTATATCCTTCCTTAAGTAAGGTGACCAAAACTTCATGCAGTACTCCAGGTGCGGCCTCACTAATACCCTATTCAGTTGCAGCAGGACCTCCCTGCTTTTGTGTTCCATCTCTCCCGCAATGAAGGCCAACATTCCATTCGCTTTCCTGATTACCTGCTGCACCTGCAAACTAACTTTTTGGGATTCATGCACAAGGACCCCCAGGTCCTCTGCACCTCAGCATGTTGTAATTTCTCCCCATTCAAATAATATTCCCTTTTACTGTTTTTTTTCCCAAGGTGGATGACCTCACACTTTCCGACATTGTATTCCATCTGCCAAACCTTAGCCCATTCGCTTAACCTATCTAAATCTCTTTGCAGCCTCTCTGTGTCCTCTACACAACCCGCTTTCCCATTGATCTTTGTGTCATCTGCAAATTTTGTTACACTACACTCTGTCCCCTCTTCCAGGTCATCTATATATATTGTAAACAGTTGTGGTCCCAGCACCGATCCCTGTGGCACACCACTAACCACCAATTTCCAACCCAAAAAGGACCCATTTATCCCGACGCTCTGCTTTCTGTTAGCCAGCCAATTCTCTATCCATGCTAATACATTTCCTCTGACTCCGCGTACCTTTATCTTCTGCAATAACCTTTTGTGTGTCACCTTATCGAATGCCTTTTGGAAATCTAAATACACCACATCCATCGGTACACCTCTATCCACCATGCTCGTTATATCCTCAAAGAATTCCAGTAAGTTAGTTAAACATGATTTCCCTTTCATGAATCCATGCTGCGTCTGCTTGATTGCACTATTCCTATCCAGATGTCCCGCTATTTCTTCCTTAATGATAGCTTCAAGCATTTTCCCCACTACAGATGTTAAACTAACCGGCCTATAGTTTCCTGCCTTTTGTCTGCCCCCTTTTTTAAACAGAGGCATTACATTAGCTGCTTTCCAATCCGCTGGTACCTCCCCAGAGTCCAGAAAATTTTGGTAGATTATAACGAATGCATCTGCTATAACTTCTGCCATCTCTTTTAATACCCTACGATGCATTTCATCAGGACCAGGGGACTTGTCTACCTTGAGTCCCATTAGCCTGTCCAGCACTACACCCCTAGTGATAGTGATTATCTCAAGGTCCTCCCTTCCCACATTCCCGTGACCAGCAATTTTTGGCATGGTTTTTGTGTCTTCCACTATGAAGACCGAAGCAAAATAATTGTTTAAGGTCTCAGCCATTTCCACATTTCCCATTATTAAATCCCCCTTCTCATCTTCTAAGGGACCAACATTTACTTTAGTCACTCTTTTCCATTTTATATATCTGTAAAAGCTTTTACTATCTGTTTTTATGTTTTGCGCAAATTTACTTTCGTAATCTATCTTTCCTTTCTTTATTGCTTTCTTAGTCATTCTTTGCTGTCGTTTAAAATTTTCCCAATCTTCTAGTTTCCCACTAACCATGGCCACCTTATACGCATTGGTTTTTAATTTGATACTCTCCTTTATTTCCTTGGTTATCCACGGCTGGTTATCCCTTCTCTTACCACCCTTCTTTTTCACTGGAATATATTTTTGTTGAGCATTATGAAAGAGCTCCTTAAAAGTCCTCCACTGTTCCTCAATTGTGCCACCGCTTAGTCTGTGTTTCCAGTCTACTTTAGCCAACTCTGCCCTCATCCCACTGTAGTCCCCTTTGTTTAAGCATAGTATGCTTGTTTGAGACACTACTTCCTCACCCTCAATCTGTATTACAAATTCAACCATACTGTGATCACTCATTCCGAGAGGATCTTTTACTAGGAAATCGTTTATTATTCCTGTCTCATTACACAGGATCAGATCTAAGATCGCTTGCTCCCTTGTAGGTTCTGCAACATACTGTTCTAAGAAACAATCCCGTATGCATTCTATGAATTCCTCCTCCAGGCTACCCCGTGCGATTTGATTTGACCAATCGATATGTAGGTTAAAATCCCCCATGATCACTACAGTTCCTTTTTCACATGCCTCCATTATTCCCTTGATTATTGCCTGCCCCACCATGAAGTTATTATCTGGGGGCCTATAAACTACGCCCACCAGTGACTTTTTCCCCTTACTATCTCTAATCTCCAGCCACAATGATTCAACATTTTGTTCATTAGAGCCAATATCGTTTCTCACAACTGCCGTGATATCTTCCTTTATTAACAGAGCTACCCCACCTCCTTTCCCTTCTTGTCTATCTTTCCGAATTGTCAGATACCGCTGTATGTTTAATTCCCAGTCTTGGCCACCCTGCAACCACGTTTCTGTAATGGTCACCAAATCATACCCATTTATAATGATTTGTGCCGTCAACTCATTTACTTTATTTCGAATGCTGCGTGCGTTTAAGTAGAGTGTTTTATCACTAGTTTTTAAACCATGATTTTTAGTTTTGACCCCTCCTGCAGCCCCTTTATATTCATACATATTGTCCCTTCCTATCACCTTGTGGTTTACACTTACTCAAGTGCGACTCTGCTCTGTTGCCTCTTGCCTTTTGCATTCTTTTTTGGGGTCCTGTTCATCTGAACTTTCACCCACTCTAACTAGCTCAGAGCCCTCTCCTGGGTTCCGAACACTCCTTGCATTGAGGCACCGAGCTTTCATGCTTGCCTTTTTATTACACTTTGACCCTTCAGAATTTTGCTATACAGTGGCCCTTTTTGTTTTTTGCCTTGGGTTTCTCTGCCCTCCACTTTTACTCATCTCCTTTCTGTCTTTTGCTTTTGCCTCCATTTTATTTCCCTCTGTCTCCCTGCATTGGTTCCCATCCCCCTGCCATATTAGTTTAACTCCTCCCCAACAGCACTAGCAAACACTCCCCCTAGGACATTGGTTCCGGTCCTGCCCAGGTGCAGACCGTCCGGTTTGTACTGGTCCCACCTCCCCCAGAACCGGTTCCAATGCCCCAGGAATTTGAATCCCTCCCTACTGCACCACTGCTCAAGCCACGTATTCATCTGAACTATCCTGCGATTCCCACTCTGACTAGCACGTGGCACTGGTAGCAATCCCGAGATTACTACTTTTGAGGTCCTACGTTTTAATTTAGCTCCTAGCTCCTTAAATTCGTCTCGTAGGACCTCATCCCTTTTTTTACCTATATCGTTGGTACCAATGTGCATCACGACAACTGGCTGTTCACCCTCCCTTTTCAGAATGTCCTGCACCCGCTCCGAGACATCCTTGACCCTTGCACCAGGGAGGCAACATACCATCCTGGAGTCTCGGTTGCGGCCGCAGAAACGCTTATCTATTCCCCTTACAATTGAATCCCCTATCACTATCGCACTCCCACTCTTTCCTGCCCTCCTGTGCAGCAGAGCCAGCTACAGTGCCATGAACTTGGCTGCTGCTGCCCTCCCCTGATGAGTCATCCCGCTCAACAGTACTCAAAGCAGTGTATCTGTTTTGCAGGGGGATGACCGCAGGGGACCCCTGCACTACCTTCCTTGCCCTGCTCTTCCTGCTGGTCTTCCATTCCCTAACTGGCTGTGGACCCTTCACCTGCGGTAAGACCAACTCGCTACACGTGCTACTCACGTCATTCTCAGCATCGTGGATGCTCCAAAGTAAATCCATCCTCAGCTCCAATTCCGCAACGCGGACCGTCAGGAGCTGGAGGTGGATACACTTCCCGCACACGTCGTCATCAGGGACACCGGAGGCATCCCTGATTTCCCACATAGCATAACACTTGTCCGAGCTCGCCTGCCATGACTTAACCCTTAGATTAATTTAAATTGGCAACAACAGTGCTAAAACGCTGAGGGCCAACCACAACCTGTGGCTTATGCCTCCAGGTTGCTCTCTCAAGCTGAACCGGGATATGGGATGGTTGAGAAGGAAGTACTCGCATGTGTCTATGGGGTGAAAAAGATGCATCAGTACCTTTTTGGCAGGAGGTTCGAATTAGAAACGGACCATAAGCCGTTAACATCCCTGCTGTCAGACAGCAAGGCTGTTAATGCCAATGTGTCAGCTCGCATACAGCGATGGACTCTCACACTCGCTGCGTATGACGACACCATCTGGCACCGGCCTGGCACCGAAAACTGCGCTGATCCGCTCAGCAGGCTTCCACTGGCCACCACTAAGGGGGCAGCGGAGCAAAGCGCTGAGATGGTCATGGCTGTCGATGCCTTTGACAGTGCAGGCTCCCCCATCACAGCCCGCCAGATCAAAATCTGGACCAACAGAGATCCCCTCCTATCCTTGATTAAGAAATGTGTCCTGACTGGGAATTGGGCGTCCGCACACAGAGCATGCCCTGAGGAGGTCAGACCATTTCACCGATGGATGGATGAGCTCTCCATCCAAGCCGACTGCCTACTATGGGAAAGCATTCATCAGGGGACTCCACAGCGAGCACCCAGGCATCGTGCTGATGAAGGCCATTGCCCGGTCACATGTGTGGTGGCCGGGAATTGATTCAGACCTGGAACACTGTGTTCGCAGGTGCACGACGTGTGCCCAGCTAGGTAATGCCCCACCAGGCCATGGTCACGTATTCACATTGACTACGCGGGCCCGTTCATGGGAGAAATGTTTCTCATTGTGGTTGATGCGTACTCGAAATGGATCGAGTGCATCATTTTGAATTCATGCACGACATCCATCACTGTGGAGAGTCTACGCGCGGTCTTTGCCTGACATCCTTGTTTGCGATAATGGCCCATGTTTCACAAGCTACGAATTCCGGGAGTTCATGTCGGGTAATGGCATTAACCATATCAGGACAGCACTGTTCAAGCCAGCCTCCAATGGCCAGGTGGAACGTGCGGTCCAAATCATAAAACAAGGCATGCTCCGGATTCAAGGACCCTCCCTTCAATGCCGCCTATCGCGCCTCCTGCTGGCCTATAGGTCCCAACCGCACTCGCTCACGGGGGTCCCGCCCGCGGAGCTCCTTATGAAACGAACACTCGAAACTCGGCTGTCCCTCATTCATCCAGTCCTGTCCGACATTGTTGAAGGCAAGCGCCAGTCCCAAAACGAGTACCATGATCGAAATTCAAGGGGGAGATGTTTAGAAATTGATGACCTCGTATTTGTTCTCAATCACACTTTGGGGCCCAAATGGCTTGAGGGTACTGTAATAGACAAAGAGGGGAATAGGGTCATCGTGGTTAAACTCAACAATGGGCAGATATGCCACAAGCATCTGGACCAAGTAAAAAAAAGGTTCAGCATGGACACTGAGGAACCTGAGGAAGATCATGAGATGGTATTCACACCACCGCCAAGGAACGAGCAACAAGAACATTCAGCAGCATGCACAGTCCCTGCGGTCAGCCCGGACAGGCCGGAATCACCACAGGGGACAGACACGCATACCAAGGCTCAACAACCAGAGCCCCAACTGTGGCACTCCACGTGAGAGCGCAGACCACCTGAGAGACTTAACCTATGATACCAATAAGATGTTGTGGGGAGATGATGTCATGTATGTAATCTGTATGTAACAACACTGCAATACTGTATATACGTAAGAAATGCACACCTTGACCACAGGGGGTGAACTTGTGGGAGCCACTCCTCACCTGGTCATCCTGGTATATAAAGGGAAGTCCCACGCAAGGTCATCACTTCTTGGTCCTGTGAATAAAGGTTCAGGTCATGGAGTGACCTTGTCCATAGAATGTGTCTCGTGTGAATTTGTGGTATTGTGTAAGGACATTACACATGTGATCTTTAAATGTTTGCTATTGCCTATCCACCGTCAACCCTTTAAATATCACTCGCCAGTTTCTAGCTAATTCACGTCTCATACCATCGAAGTTACCTTTCCTTAATGTAAGGTTCTGCAAAACCAACCACGGAGACATGTGGCAGGGTGACTGGGAAGATGCCATGTTTAAAATGACCAACTGCAGCCAACAGCCTGTAAACCGCGGAGGATGATGGGACTCTGGCCACCCTGTACAGTAACAGACAGTGTTGCAGGGGAACGGAACCGGACGGGGATGAGCCAGCTACCGTAAGGGGGAAGAGTGTACATTCGGTTCTTCCAGGAAAATGGATACAAGGCAACTTTATATTTTAAAAGGACATTTCTCCAGCTTTTCGTGTAAAACCCTCACAGAAGAGGCAACATGTCCAGGCAAAATCTCTCCAGTAATACACAAGGCAACACAAAGGGTGTCAGTTTGAATAATTAAACAAAGGCCCACAGACCTGATGCAATCATTTTGGCCAGCCCAGACAGAGTGGCACCTCTGTCGAGATAGTGAACAATCATCTTCATTCACCCTATCAGCGAGCGACAGGATACAGGAGGTGTGGCTAATCTCCCATTCCAGACAGATCGATACACATCGAACTGCCATTCATACCCCATTTTATTCAAGGAAGACCCAAGACAATGGCATGCAGTTTTGGCGCGAAGATGAACGGCCTATAAGAAAAAGCTACAAAAACACACAAGGGTGTTGATGGTTGGAGGTTGGAGGTCTTGGAGGTTGGGAGTTGGAGGTTGGAGGTTGGAGTCAGCTTTTTGCATTGAGTTGTAGAGTTGAGTTAAGAAGGTGGGAGTCAGTTTTCGTTGTGGTTGAGTTGAGTTAAAGGGGAGTTGAGTCAGCTCTACACAGGGCCCTTGTTCTGGGGAAGGTGTGCTTTTTGCTTAGGAGCCGAGAGGCAAATAGAAGAAACCGAGGCAACATCGAGGAGGAAAACCGAACCGACCAACAACGTAAAACCCACCCCAGAGGGACCTTGAGCTGAAATAAATGCCCCCAGAACCCCGGAGTTGATAGGATTGTGAATATAGCCCAAACCCCCTCAGACTCAATTTAGGATAGGAATTGGTAAGAAGGGTGGAAGTGGGAGGTGGGGTTGTGTGTGGGTGGAATGTTTCAACCTCTTATCTTCCCCTTCCCTGTTGCGAGAATTTTTCATGTTGTTGAGTGAGATTGTGCAATTACTGCTATTTACGACCTCTTCCTATGCCCTCTATCTTTGTGTTTACTATTCTAAATAAACAACCTTAGCCATTTTGCACTCTTACCCACTGTGTCTGGTGCCTTGTTACTCACCCATCTTCATAAATTGCACATACAGAACCCAAGGGGAGTGTGGATTCGAACCCACATCCCAAGCTCCCCTTACAATGGCGACCACGAAAGGACGTGCGTTGAGTGAGGGTGAAGAAACAGTCAGTCTTAGTGGAGAGGAGCATAAAATGGAGGGTAGGATTGCTAGGTATGTAACAGCAAGGATAAACTGCACAAGGAAGTGAGTGCAGGCGCTGCTGAAGGCTGAATGGCTTGAGGACGCAGCAGCCAGATGGACCCAAAGTCAAGATCATAAAAGATCAGTGGAAAAGGCAGTGTGGCTGATTTGCTTTCGGAAGCAAATACAGTTCTTGGACAGGTAGGTAGACGTCCTGCAGACAAAGTTAGCTGAGCAGAGAGAGGAGCTAGTAAAGACCAGCAAAGAAAGGGAAAAGCTGGATCAGGATTTAAAGTGGGAGAGGCAGGAACGAGAGAGGGATGGAGAAAGCTATCACAACCACAGGAGTACCTTCAGTTCCAGGTAACTGAGGGAAAAAATTACGTCAGGGGACTGCAGGAGGAACTTGCCCAGGCTCAGAACCAGGGAAGGTTCGGGGAGGGTAAGAGTCTCCAGCTACAGGCTGCGCTTCAGGCGTGCCACAGCAGGGTAGAGGCGGATCATCATTCCTTTCAGGAACAAATCGATCGGCTCACCCTGGCTCTGGCTGAAGCCAAAGCAGCCCTTGTTCTAGCCGGAGCAAAAGCTCTGGAAGTGCCCGAGACTCGAATCCCCACCCAGCCTGACACCAAAGCTCTGGCCCTAGCTGTGGCAAAAGCCCTTGGCTGGGCTGAAAGCAAGGCACCCAGTACAGGAGTGGTGTGCCTTATCAGCCCAGCCGAGGTGCGGAAGGGGGAGCATAGTGAAACAGGCTGTGGGGAGGAGGATAGGGAGGAAGAATCCTACAGGCCCTCTCCCACAGCCCCATTGCCGATCCCGGAGGAGAGGCAGGGTGAAATGCTGGAATCTAAACCTCCGGGACCAGCCCCAATGTGCCCATCCGGCAAAGTAGATTCGGACCACCCGCAGTGGGTCAGGCTGAGGGTCCCCGACAGAACCAATACATGCTTCCCCACAGTGCGACCCAGCTGTGGCAGATGGTGGCCCATGTGAATAAACTTACCCGAAAAGGAGACCCCTCTGTCCACTTTATGGAAGTAGAGCAGGTAGGAGACATAAATGACTGCGATGAGGCCGAATGAAGCAAACTGCTCCTGTTCTCACTGGACCCAGCCCTGTGTCAGGCTCTCTCTGCTGAGAGCAAGAGGGGTCAGTGAACAGTGGCCGCTTTCCAGGAGGATATCCTGGAGGTCAAGGGGTTGAATGACAGCTGTCCGTTCGACCGGGTACAGGCCACTGTCCAGAGACCCGGGGAAACCCTCCCCAGGCGTTCGCTGATCAACTGTGGCCAGTATATGAGGAAGCCAGTGGGGGGAATTTGGATCGAACCCAGCTGGATGCACACCGACATGGTCGCTGGCTGCGTGCACTGGTGGCAAACAGCCTACCGGAGTTGCACGCCCAGGTCAGCCTGTGGTTTGATTTCAGAGACCCCCAAACCACAGAGGAGATGGTGCTGAGGCAGCTGACCCTCTCTTTTCACAAAGGCAGAATCGGCGGGGGGGAGAAACCCACCAAGGGGAAAGTGTGTGAGATCCGCCCCGGCTCTGATAAGAGGGAGTGGAGGCAAGAAGGGAATTGGCAGGCAGGCAGAGAGGTGGTTTGCTACGGGTGCGGGGAGACAGGGCACATGAGGAGGGAATGCCGGGCTCCGAGGCAGGAAAAGAGAGGTCAACAGGGCCCAACCTCAGCCCCAGTCCCCACGGCCGCAAGCCCTCCCAGACCAGCTGTGCCCAGCCCTGCTGCCCCACTCAAGGGTCTCCTCGCGGCTCTGCAGGCACTCCTTACCCAGACTGGGAAGGTCGCAGCGGTGACCGGGGGAGAAGTCCCGCAGGCCCAGACCAACACCCCTCCATGACTAGACCCCAAGGAACCCATGTACCTCTGCCCGGTCACCTATGATGCGTGGAGCAGACCACGTGTCATGATGGGGGTTAAGGGAGTCCTGGGGGAGTATCTGCCGGACACAGAGGCCTCGTGCACCCTGGTTCATGTAGACGACCCGACCACCTCACTCCTATCCAGTGGGATCCCCTACTGCCTAACCAGCTTCACTGGAGAAGAAAGCGAGGGCTTCTTCTCCAAACCACTGCAGATACACATAGGCACCCTCCACACCATGTGGAAGTGTGTCCTTCTGTCATGGGAGGGAGTGTGTAAAGGCATCCTAGGGGCAGCTTTCCTCAGCGGCCAGAAAATTCTGGTCGACCTGAGGAACCACTGTCTGTGGGTCACAGCTGACACCGGGGAGGGGGAAGGTACAGCAGTCATCCAGGGGAAGCAGGGGAAGGGTTCCCTCTGCGCTGTAAAGCTGAAGGAGGGATATGACCTCGGCGCTCTGGTAGACGGCACCCCGATGATCTATCAGGCTTTTGTGCGGGCCAACCTGGCGGCATTTGCCAGGCATAAGCACGACTGTGGACAGGTAAATGGGGTCGAGGTCAGAGTAGATGGGGACCCCATGTCTAAGCCCCAGAAGCAGTTTAATTTTCCCAGGGAGGCTGAGGCAGACCTAGAGGTCGCATTGGGATCTCTAGTCAGACAGGGAGTGTTGAGACCAATAGCCACACATGTGAACTCTCCACTTTGGCCGGTTAGGAAAACGGACAATTCTTGGAGGGCCACGATAGACTGTCGAGTCCTCAATAAAAATATCCCTGCCTGTGCGCCCACAGTGGCAGCCATAGCCGACCATCCTCGTGTCCGCAGCCGTCTTTACGGTGCTGGACATCTCAAATGAGTTCTGGTCCATCCCGCTGCGGCGGGAGGACCAGTACAAATTCGCCTTTACATTCAAAGGACAGCAGTATACCTGGAACTGTCTTCCCCAGGGCTTCCACAACTGCCCAAGCATTTTTCATCAGTGTATGGCCAACTGCCTGAAAGAGTTCAGCAGACCCAGACAGCTAGTCCAGTATGTGGTCGACCTGCTGCTATTCTCCGATTCGGAGGAAGAGCACGGTCCCTTGCTGGCAGAGCTGTTGGGACTGCTGCACGAGGAGGATTTTAAAGTAAACCCTAAGAAAGCACAGATCGGCCAGACAGTGGTATAATTCCTGGGGCTGACTGTGCGGGCAGGGGAGAGAACCATTGATGAGGCTAAGAGGAGGGCAGCTCAGGAGTTACTGGTTCTGACTACAGTTACAGAGGTGAGGTCGTTCCTGGGTCTGACCGGTTGCTGCAGGGACTTCATTGAGGATTACGCAGCCATTGCAGCCCCCCTACTCCGGCTCCTCTGCAAAGGCGTGGAGTGGGAGTGGGATAAGGACTGTGATGCAGCATTTACCCGCCTCAAGGGAGACCTGCAGAAAGCTCCGGCCCTGGGAGCGGTAGATGAGGGCAAGGAATTTTTCCTGGAGGTAGCAGCCAGCGGGGATAGCTTAAGTGCTGTGCTGATGCAACAGCGGCACAGCCAGCTGAGGCCGGTGGTCTACTCCTCCAGGGTCCTCACTGAGGTTGAGAGGGGTTACTCAAACTGTGAAAGGCATCTGCTGGCCACCCACTGGGCTGTGAAGCGGTCGCAGGTGTTTACAGGAGTGTCCCCAATCACCCTCTTCACTCATCACACCCCCACTCAGATGCTGCTGGATGGGAGAATTAAGGATGGGACAGTGAGCAGCGCACGCATTGTTCGCTGGACCCTCCTGCTCTCACAGATGGATTTGAGAGTAAAAGGGATGTGTGAGCCCCGACTGGCAACCAACATGCTGTACCCCGGGAAATCCCACCGTTGCTCCATTGAGGGGGTCTGGGACGTGGACATAGGGCTCCGGACAGGGATCCATCCCCACGGCTGGGAGATCTATGTTGACGGGTCCAGCACGGTGGTGGCGGGGGAAAGGCTCACAGGATGCGGGATTTATGATCCCCAGACAGGCATTGCCAGGACCATAAAGCTGCCAACCACCATGAGCGCCCAGCATGCTGAACTGTCGGCAGTCATGTATGTAGTCACCCACCCCGACGAATTCCCACGGCCCTATACTATCTGTTCAGATAGTATGTTCACCTGCAATGCCTGTACGGAGTACCTAGCCATCTGATCCTGTCGCGGGTATACATCTGCAGACGGTAAGTCCCTGGCCATAAAACCCCTACTGCAGCACATCATGCAGGCAGTAGGGACCGGGGCAGACATTTGCATTCACAAAGTAAAGGCCCATTACAAACATGAGCCCAGGGCTGCGTGGAACCAAAAGGCAGATCAACTGGCCAAAGAGGGAGCCCAAACGGGAACCAAGTGGAACCCGCTTGAGGCAGGCCCCAACGCAGCTATCCGGGGCGGATAGGGGACACAAGGGGGCGCAGGGGTGGCTTGGGCCCCGGACCTCCAGCAGGTACAGGCGCGAGGTCCCGTCCTCAAGTCCGTCATGGACAAGCTGACTGCGGGAGAAAAGGTCGAAGGACCGTACGGAGGCACAGGCATCCATGTTAGGGAGAAGATGTTGTTTAAAGGAGAGCAGTGGATAGTGCCCCAGCAACACCAGAGGGAGTTCCTTCAGCTGGCCCACGCAAGCCCTGGAGCTGGACACCCCGGACCGGAGGTCACCTAGCAACAGGTGGAACAGGTCGGGTGGTGGCCCCCAGCTCCAGTAAGACACTCGTGAATTTTGCGCGAACTGTCTTGTCTCCCCAGAAAAGAAAGGTGTCTCTAGGACACGCAAGGAGGGTAGAGGGACCATGGCAATCGATACAAATAGATTACATACTACCAGTGGCTAAGGGAGGGTACCTGTACTGCATGGTTTTGGTGGACACTTTCACAAAGTGGGTTGAAGCCTTCCCTTGCTGAACAGCCACAGCAGTGGGGACCGCCAGGATATTGGTTAGGGAGGTGTTCTCCAGGTGGGGACTTCCACAGTACGTGGAGTCAGACCGGGGGAGCCACTTCACGGGACAGGTCATGCAGGCAACCCTTAAGGTGCTGGGGATTGAGGGGAAGTGGCACGTCGCCTACAATCCCCAGTCCTCGGGGCTAGTGGAGCATATGAATAGGACCTTGAAAGAAAAACTCAGGAAGGAGACTGGGGATTCCCCGCAGAGGTGGGTGGAGAGGTTGCCCCTGGTTTTGATGGGGATCCGGGCCAGCCAGTCGAAAAGCACGGGGTATGCCCCATACGAGCTCATGACTGGAAGAGCCATGCGAACCCCCACCCATGTACTTGCCCCGGTCCTGACGGAAGCTCAGGTAATCGAGGTGAATAGGGACCGCTTTACCAAGAGTCTGTTGGAGCACCTCAAGCAGATTCACTGGCAGGCGGCCACTAACATGAGGAAGCAGCATCAGACCAACCGATTGCTGCTAGAACCGAGTAAACACCACGAGTGGCGGGTGGGGAACCAAGTCATGGTCCGCAACTTTGCCAGGGTGGAAGTCTTTGAGCCACTATACATGGGGCATTACAGCATTGTCAACAAGGCAAGCCCCATGGTATACGCGGTCAAGATGCCCTGCCGGGTTAAATGGTTTCACATTAACCAATGTAAACTGTTTAACCCCAACAAGGCAAAACTTCGTGGGAAAGGGCAGCACGGAGGGATAATCCCGACGGGAAGCCCATGCCCCCAGCCCACCACTGCAGCCCCACCAATCCCACCTCAAGGAGCAGTGCGTTACTTCACAGATACAAACTACCCGCAGATTTGGTACCCACAGGAAGGGGGATTCCCACCTTACATATGGGACGAGGACTCACCTCCACCCTTTAGGATATCCGCTCAGACTCCGCAGCCAAGGATACCACCATCCCTAGCAGCCTGTTTTACTTTCCTGAGAGGTACTAGGGGAAAAGGGCCGCGCAGGGTAGGCAGCCAGTCACTGGACGTGACCCCGCAGCCAGGGTCTCCTGACGGGGAAGGGGTTGTACCGGAGACAGAGGCCGCCGACAGTGAGGAGCCTGTCGGGGCTAGCCTAGCCTTCGGTGCAGACAGCCCAGAGCCTGCAAGCGAGATAGTGGCAGCGGGTCCCAGCAGTGAGTTGTCCCTGGAAGAACGAGAGTCTCCTGACAGGGAAGGGGTTGTACCGGAGGAAGGGACCGCCGACAGTGAGAAGCCTGTCGGGGATAGCCCAGCTTTTGGTGCAGACAGACCAGAGCCTGCAGGAGAGAGGGTGGCGGCGGGTCCCAGTAGTGAGTGGTCCCTAGAAGAACTGAGGAAACGCTGTGAGAGTATCAGCTGTGAGTGGTTTCGGGTGGAACCCTTGTACAACCCAAAGCCCCCAGAGGATACGGGAGTCCCCGGCAGTGAGGAGCCTGCCGGGGTAATTTTCGTTGCTCCCGAGGGCAGTGAACCATCCCTGGAGTGGGTGAGGGGCTGTACCAGACAAGTAAGCACTACCTGGGGGACACCTTGGCATGGGAGACAGAGGGGCCGCGGAGGTCGGTCCGGCCCAAGAGGCGAAAGGAGAGGTGGTCCCCGCCCTACATTCCCCCGCATAAAAGGAAAACCAAGGAGCGTCCCAGGGATTAGCACAGCCACCCGGGAAGGGTGGCAAGCAGGTTAAAAAGGAGAGCAGTAGGTGTGTACAGATCTATGTAAAGATTTCTCTAGTGTAGTGGGGCTCAGGTGGCCTCTGCAATATAGGGAGTATAACAGTGAGGCTTTTCGAGCCAATAGGATAGGGAGCCTGGACTTCTTTTTTTCTCTCACTTCCCCTTTTGTGTAAGGTTTGTTTGTTGTTTCAAGTGTTTATTAGTTGAAACCCCTTGACTTCCACAGTAAAATTGTGGTTTGTGGTCAGGCCGATAGGCACACACAGTGGTACTGTGAGGTGTAGACAGAGTGGAAAATGGGGGAGGGATGAGCCAGGGGGCTCAGGGTTTTTGATCCAAATGAGGTTTTGTCTTTCAGAAGAAGAACCAGAGATGAGGAAAATCCTGCTCCTGTGTACCTACATCAGAATGTGCATTGGCTACCGGGGAGAGACTGAAGAAGCCATTATTTTTGGATGCTCAGGGGGGGCAGGCACCGACTGTCACCACAAGAGAAGGGACACCAGGGGTAGAGGGGACCGCAATATATACCCACAGGGGAAGGTGGCCAGGGTGGTTGGGGTCCAATTCCACTAGATACTCCAACCACCCTGGGGTCACGTATGGGGAAGCATCAGTCTCCTGCCCCAGCATTGAGGTGACCACATCCCGGGTTAGGGTAGTGGTTGGGAAGAGAGATGGCCTGACCTGTAAGGGGCACATCCCGGTGGGAAGGTGGTGGTGGCTCAGGAAGCTGAGCAAGGACATGGAAAACCCGACAGCAGATTGGGAGAGACTGGACAACAGCACCTCTTGAACCATCACGGACACCCGGGGGGAGTGAGTGTGTGTTAGGATAAATGGTGGAAGGCGGAGTTAGGAGTGTGTGTGTGCATGTTGGGATCAGAGAAGATATGCCCGGCAGGCATCTCCATAGCGTTCAGTGGTGGGATGAAGGGGAGGGGATGGGATGGGACCGGAGCATGGTCGCATGCATAGTAAGTCACCCCAGCTCCATCCACTCCACCGAGTTAAGCGCACACCCCAGACAGCCCCTGCCCACAGCCCTGACCGAACCAACTGACACGGACAGATGCCCTACCACCACCAGAAAACGGTTTGGTTTTGGTTCCAAAGGATAAGCTACTATACTAGGGGGTCCACTACGCCGTGGCCTCCGTCATCCTAAACCTTACCAAGGTGCACCTACCTGAGTGGTGCCCAAAAGGGACAGAACGCCTCTACCAAGCTCTCCTTCGAGAAATGTTCAGGCCATTCTATGAGCTCGATTTTGGCTATTTGAATAAGACTTTGCTGTATCATCTACAACCCAAAGACAACGTCAAACCGAAAAGACACAGAAGAGGGATCTGGAATGATGTTTTTACCGGTTTCAACACCGGGGCATCAATTAACAGCATGGACAATTATGTAGCACATTTCGGATACCACATTCCATTTCTACCAGAGTACCTGACAGATCTGTTCAAAGCAACACAAAAATCCCAGAAACATTATTTCACCCGACAAAAAAACCCAGTAAAATTGGGATCCCAGATAGCTGACTTAAATTCAAGGCCCTGGTGGGATTGGGGGTTGGACATAGAGGTCCCGGCCTGGGACCGCATCCTCTCTCATGTCCTGGTAGTGGCACAGCTGATCATTGTAGCCGATTTGCTGGCAATCTGCTGCCAGCTTAGGAGAAAGGGCCATCGTTTAAAAATTGAGAAAGCTATGCGGGAGGCCAAGTCAAAGGCCAAACGAAAAGGGAGGGCTAGCAAAGTCTATGCAGTATGACGGTACTGATTGTACGAGCCGAATGTATTGCACTGTAAAGAAAAGACAGTACCTTGTAAAAGGTCCGTACCTCCCTATCTGTAATACTATGATGTGTGATACTATGTACTATTATGATTTTGGTGAAGGGTATTGATTGAGAAGCATTTTTACATTTTCAGTATTGTATTGATTCCAAATGTATGAATACCATTGTTGTATTTTAATGTTTTATTGTGGGTTTAGGTAAGATTTGGGGAAGATTGGCTCTGTGAGAGGGAAAAAATTTTGCTTCACATTTTGAAAACACCCTGAGACAGAGCGTTTTAACGGGGGACTGTAAGGTTCTGCAAAACCAACCACGGAGACATGTGGCAGGGAGAATGGGAAGATGCCATGTTTAAAATGACCAACTGCAGCCAACAACCTGTAAACCGCGGAGGATGATGGGACTCTGGCCACCCTGTACAGTAACAGACAGTGTTGCAGGGGCACGGAACCGCACGGGAGATGAGCCAGCTACCGTAAAGGGGAAGAGTGTGCATTCAGTTCTTCCAGGAAAATGGATACAAGGCAACTTTATATTTTAAAAGGACATTTCTCCAGCTTTTCGTGTAAAACCCTCACAGAAGAGGCAACATATCCAGGCAAAATCTCCCCAGTAATACACAAGGCAACACAAAGGGTGTCAGTTTGAATAATTAAACAAAGGCCCACCGACCTGATGCAATCATTTTGGCCAGCCCAGACAGAGTGGCACCTCTGTCGAGATAGTGAACAATCATCTTCATTCACCCTATCAGCGGGCGACAGGATACAGAAGGTGTGGCTAATCTCCCATTCCAGACAGATCGATACACATCGAACTGCCATTCACACCCCATTTTATTCAAGGAAGACCCAAGACAATGGCATGCAGTTTTGGCACGAAGATGAACGGACTATAAGAAAAAGCTGCAAAAACACACAAGGGTGTTGAGGGTTGGAGGTTGGAGGTCTTGGAGGTTGGGAGTTGGAGGTTGGAGGTTGGAGTCAGCTTTTTGCATTGAGTTGTAGAGTTGAGTTAAGAAGGTGGGAGTCAGTTTTCGTTGTGGTTGAGTTGAGTTAAAGGGGAGTTGAGTCAGCTCTTCACAGGGCCCTCGCTCTGGGGAAGGTGTGCTTAACTCCAGCAGCTTTTTGCTTAGGAGCCAACCAAGAGACAAATAGAAGAAACCGACGCAACATCGAGGAGGAAAACCGAACCGACCAACAACGTAAAACCCACCCCAGAGGGACCTCGAGCTGAAATAAATGCCCCCAGAACCCCGAAGTTGATAGGATTGTGAGTACAGCCCAACTGGAAGGTTGGCCCAGATTTTAAAATTAATTTCCATGTGGGACGTGTAAGGGTTGTCAGTCAATTCTTCATGTTCTCTAATGCTGATTTCCATTTGAATAAATCAGCAACAATAACTTATGAAGGGAATGAGTCTTTGTGATCACTTGTACAGAACCAGTGAAGTATTTTTTTTTTAGTACTGTACAGTTTTCCAAGCAGAGCTTTTAAAAAAGGCTCCCAGAAGATGATGAAATCTGTTCATGAAGATTATAATTTATAATAATGATAAAGTTGGAGAGAAAGCCATTGTAATATCTACTGGATCGTGAAGATTGCCAAGATAATACTCTGTAAAAATTTATAAAACCTGTGAATAACAAGATGTCTGTAGCAAGCACTGAGAGGACACCAAGGTTCTCTCTGATGCTGCCCTGATGCAGGCAGTGGACAGGAAGAGGGAGATCCTCTTCCCCTCAGGGATCAGAAATCCATCCAGATAAGAACTCAACCACCAATGGGAAGATGTCACTGAAGGAGTCAATGCCAGGAGCTTAGCTCTGACCTCACTAGAATTGTCAAGGTAAGAATACTTGCTCCTTCCTCGCACTTCCAGCTTCACTACTCACAATACTCCATGAGTTGCTGGGCGGGTTTAGCACATGGTACGTCAGGCGCTGGGGCATACCAAAATCGGAAAAGTGTCCTACAAGGAGCGCAGGACCCTAATTTGAATATGTTAATCATTACTTTAAATAATTTTGTCATGTGTTCCTGGCACCAATGGAGAAGCCCGATCCAATATGGCAGGGAGCACACTTCCAGCTGGAATGAGCGCGCACTTCCTACCCGCCATATTGGAGGCTTTGGCACCCATTTAATGGGGCCGAAAAACAGGCACAGTGCCATCTACTATTAGACGTAGAGCAGCGGAGTTCTACTGGTGATCTGGCCAACACTCAACCCTCAACTAACATCACTAAAGCAAACGGGGTGAAATTTGTGTGGTTTGCGCCACGTGTTAGTTCCACGAGATGGCGTTAAAATGCCGTTGAGAACTCTAATGACACCTGATGCCAGTTTAAATGCACACGCCATATCGGTCTTGCCGGTAGCGCTGCCACTGAACTGGATTGCCGAGGTACCTCGCCATCACGGAGATCGTAATGTCAGCAAGTGTGCAACGCTCACTTGATGCCTGATCTTCCAACTTCATTAAAGCCCATATGAGTGCACAGGCTGGAGAGAACAACAACAAGTTGAGGTGGCAGCAGTAACAGGACACCGGCTCCAACGATGTTATTTAAAGGGATCATCCCCAATCACTCGCACCGGACAAATTTGTGAAGTTTGAGTGGCTGTGTGCTACTTCCTGCTACTGCAAGTGTTTCCTTTAGTAATTTCAAGGTTCTTTAGTATCAGAGAGTGTTTTGGCAACTAAAAAACTCCATAATTATTTCTGAAAAGTGTCATGGGGGCTGTACAGGCAGTTGACCTCGCCCTCCAGGATCTGCGGCGGAGGGAGCGGAGGCAGTGACAAAGACTTTACATGTGCACAAAGTGAGGAGGAGGGCCATCAGGGCTCTCAAATTGAAGGCATTACCCTCCAAGGGTATTCCGACATCACTTCTCCTACCTTCAATAAAGCGAGGAGCAGTCTATTAGGAAGCTCCACTTCACCAAGGAGGTGGTCACAGAACTCTGACACCTCCTGCAACCAGACCTCCAGCCTCAGACCAGGGTGACCACAGCTCTCCCAGTAGTGTCAAGGTCACTGTGGCCTTCAATTTCTTCGCCAGCGGATCTTCTAGTCTGCAGCAGGAGACATGTCCAACATCTCACAGTTAGCCGTCCATCGCTGCATTCAGGAGGTCACTGAGGCTTTCTACAGCAGGGGAAGGGACTACATTGGCTTCCAGATCACGAGAGAGAAGCAGGACGAGCATGCATGTTGCTTTGCCAGGATATCAGGCTTCCCGATGATGCTGGGATCCATTGACTGCACCCACATTGCTTTGCGGGCACCACATAACAATCCTGAGATCTTCCGTAACTACAAAGGCTATCACTCACTTAATGTGCAGTTGGTGTGCAACCACACATAGTGAATCCTCAATGTCAATGCTCGCTATCTGGCAGCAGCCCTGCTGCCTTCATCCTGCACCAGACCGGTGTGCCAGCACTCTTCCTGCCACCACGTCAAGTTCGCGGGTGGCTGCTCAGAGACAAAGGGTACCTGTTCTCCACTTGGCTCATGATGCCCTTCCGTAACCCCAACACTCATGCCCAGCACTTATATAATGAGAGCCATGCTGCCACCAGGAACATCATCAAGCAGACTATCGCCCTACTGAAGCAATGGTTCTGCTGCCTTGAACACTTGGGAGGAGCCCACCACTACTCGCCAGAACGGGTGTCCCATTTCGTGGTGGCCTGCTGCATGCCCTGCAACTTGGCTATTGCCAGCAGGGATTGCGGGATCACCTCAGGAGGACGATGATGCAGAGGAGGATAAGGAGGAGGAGGATAATGAGGAATAGGAATAGGAGGGAGGGCGGAGGCAGCAAGACAATCGGCCTTCCGGATGGGCTGTCCATGCTGCCACCATCAGATTCTGATTCATATGAATGAAACCCCAGATCCCTGTAGCTCACCACATACCCATCATAAGAACATAAGAAATAGGACCAGAATTAGGCCATCTGGCCCCTCGAGCCTGCTTCGCCAATTAATAAGATCATGGCTGATCATACAGTCCCTGTCTCATGCCATAACAGTGTCCTCCTGGGCACAAAGGTGAAATGAGAGAGACCACAAAATATTCCAAACACAATTAATAAATTAATCTATAAACATATCACATGAATTCTAATAACTAATGACCCTTGTGCCTGCCATAGTTGAATAGCTGTCATTGTGTGCAAGGTGTGAGTCGGGATAAATGGTTCATTCTTGGGTTGACAATTAGTAACTAGTGGTGTGCCGCAGGGATCAGTGCTGGGACACCAACTATTTACAATCTATATTAACGACTTGGAAGAAGGGACATAGCCAAGTTGTAACATAGCCAAGTTTGCTGATGATACAAAGAGGGGAGGAAAAGCAATTTGTGAGGAGGACACAAAAAAATCGACAAAAGGACATAGACAGGCTAAGTGAGTGGGCAAAAATTTGGCAGATGGAGTATAATAATGGAAAGTGTGAGGTCATGAAAAAATCAAAGAGCAGGTTATTATTTAAATGGAGAGAGATTGCAAAGTGCTGCAGTACAGCGGGACCTGGGGGTACTTATGCAAGAAATACAAAAGGTTAGTATGCAGGTACAGCAAGTGATCAGGAAGGCCTTTATCGCAAAAGGGATGTACAGGATATTGGTGAGGCCACACTTGGAATACTGCGTATAGTTTTGGTTTCCATATTTACGAAAGGATATACTTGCTTTGGAGGCAGTTCAGAGAAGGTTCACAAGGTTGATTCCAGAGATGAGGGGGTTGTCTTATGAAGAAAGGTTGAGCAGGTTGGGTCTCTATTCATTGGAATTCAGAAGAATGAGAGGTGACCTTATCGAAACATATAAGATTATGAGGGGGCTTGACAAGGTGGATGCAGAGAGGATGTTCCCACTGATGGGGAAGACTAGAACTAGAGGGCATGATCTTAGAATAAGGGGCCGCCCATTTAAAACAGAAATGAGGAGAAATTTCTTCTCTCAGAGGGTTGTAAATCTGTGGAATTCGCTGCCTCAGAGAGCTGTGGAAGCTGGGACATTGAATAAATTTAAGACAGAAATTGACAGTTTCTTAAACGATAAGGGAATAAGGGGTTATGGAGAGCGGGCAGGGAGGTGGACCTGAGTCCATGATCGGATCAGCCATGATCGTATTGAATGACGGAGCAGGCTCGAGGGGCTGTATGGCCTACTCCTGCTCCTATTTCTTATGTTCTTATATGGGTATGGGTATTGCTAGGTAGAGATTGTTAGTGCATGAGTGCTGGGGTGTGGTGCATTGAGCTGTGTGTGAAACTTGTAGTACAGATGGTGGTGTGTAGCATTTGTTGAAGCCTTCACTCACCTTGACCACCCATATGAGGTCATTAAACTTCTTCCTACATTGTGTGTGGGTCCTGGGGACCACAGTGCGGCCCGTGACGTGGTGTGCCACCTCCCTTCACATAGTCCGGCAGACTTGTGGTGAGGGCCTCCTACCAGTTGGTGGAACAGGACTGACCGCCTTCTCTCCACCGCTAAAACCAGTGCCTCCAAAGTTACATTGGAAAACCTCTGGGCTCTTTCCCTGGGATGGCGATCTGCCATCAGGATTGTAATTAAGTGCTACTTCTCCTTGTCCTTCTTCTTATGGTTGTTGAGGCAGCTACACACCCAACAATGCTGAGAATGAGGTGCTGCAGCATCAATGAATTGCCCCTTTAGACTGCCTTCAATATTGGTCCAGCTTTTCAGAGTAACACTTGAGTTTTTCGACGAGAATCATTCATTTTAATGAGGACTGAGGACAAATTTTGTATGCATCCTAGATGATTTTCAGGTGGCGCTACTCATGGCTGCAATGAATTTCTAGCCCTAGTATGCATGTTGTGAAAAATCTAATTGCAGTTCAATTTTGCAAGGTCGTATTTTATTGAGGAAAGACTGGCTATACATCTATATAAATTACCTGCACTTGGGTATAGGGAGTATAATTTTTTAATTGAAACAGTTATTGGTTATATTTTCATATTCTGATTATAGTTTGAAGTTTGTGGATGATACAAAACTCAGCAATGTAGTAAATAATGAGGAGGAAAGTAGCAGACTTCAGGAAGACAGACAGACTGGTGAAATGCACAGACACATGACAGATACAATTAATGTGGATATGTGTAAAGTGATGCACTTTAAGAGAAACAACATCGAGAGGCAGTATAATCTAAATGGTACTATTTTGAGGGGGGGGTGCAAAAGCAGAGGGACCTAGGGGTGCATATTCACAAATTTTTGAAGGTGACAGGGCAAGTTGATAAGGCACTTAAGAAAGCATATGGGATACTTGGCTTTGTAAATAGGGGCATTCAATACAAAAACAAGGATATCATGCTAAACCTTTGCAAATCTCTGGCTAAGCCTAAGTATTGTGTATAATTCTGGGCACCACACTTTAGAAAGGATGTCAAGGCCTGGCGAGGGTACAGAGGAGGTTTACCAGGATGATACCAGGGATAAAGGACTTCAGTTATGTGGCGAGATTGGTAAAGCTGGGATAAAAACAGAAAATGCTGGAAATACTCAGCAGGTCAGGCAGCGTTAACGTTTCAGGTCGATAACCTTTTGACGGATGATCATCAACCTGAAACGTTAACTGTTTCTCTCTCCTGACTTGCTGAGTATTTCCAGCATTTTCAGTTTTTATTTCAGATTTCCAGCATCCGCAGTATTTTGCTTTTGTATTGGAAAAGCTGGGATTGTTCTCCTTAGAGCAGGCAAGGTTAAGAGGAGACCTAATAGAGGTATTCAAAATTATGAAGGGTTTTGATAGAGCAACTGTTTCCTCTGGCAAGTGGGTTGGTAATCAGAGGTCATAGATTTAAAATAATTGGCAAAAGAACCAAAGAGGAAATAGATTTTTAACCAATAAGGGAATTAAGGGTTACGCGGAGCGGGCGCGAAAGTGGAGCTGAGTCCACGGTCAGATCAGCCATGATCTTGTTGAATGGCGGAGCAGGCTCGAGGGGCTAGATGGCCTACTCCTGTTCCTAATTCTTATGTTCTTATGTTCTTATGAGGAGAAATTCCTTCACACAGAGGGTTGTTAAAATCTGCAACAAACTACCTGAAAGGGTGGTGGAATCTGATTCCACAGGAACTTTCAAAAGCCAATTGGACTTGTACTTGAAGAGAACTAATTTGCATGATTATAAGGAAAAAGCTGGGGTGTGGGACCAAATAAGACAGCCTTTTCAAAGAGTTGGCACAGGTGTGACAGGCCGAATGGCCTCCATTTGTGTTGTAAGGTTCTATGATTCCACATACTGCCCAGGTCTTTTGAAAGCTTACTTTTTTCAGAGAAATCTGAAATTTAATTCCATTTTATTTCAGTTAATATTGATTTATAGGAAATAGCTGATAGTACTGTGTGGAATTAAAATTTCTGTCAAATAAAAAAGACAAAACAATAAAGAAATAAAAAGGTGAGAAATCTGCTTCTGGCAACTACAGTGACATTCGACTAGCATCAATAATGGAAAGTAATAAAGAAAGAACATGCACCTTTCACAATTTCAGAATGTCCCAAAGCACTTTACAGCCAATTAAGTATTTTGGAAGTGTAATGTAGGAAACGTGGCAACCAATTTGAAAACAGCAAGCTCCTACAAGCAGGAATGTGATAATGACCAGATAATCTGTTTTAGTGATGTTGGTTGAGGGATAAATATTGGTCAGGACACCAGGAACAACTCCCCTACTCTTCTTCAAATTGGCCGTTGGTATTTGTAAGACTCAGAGAGCAGACAGTTTAACTCCCTCAGCACTACACTGGGGTGTCAGCCTAGATTTTGTGCTCAAGTCTCTAGGGTGTGACCTGAACTCAAAACCTTCTGATTCAGAGGCGAGAGTGTTACCACTAAACCACAGCTGACACTTAAGTATTCTAAAGGGTAGTGTCATGTATTCAACCAGCATTGTAACCCATGTATAATCTGACCTAAGTTGTACACTGTGAGAACACTGACCACGAGGTGGGAGACACTCCTAACCTGGACCTTCAGGTATAAAAGGGGAAGCTCCACCCACCTTCATCACTTGAGTGCTAAGGAATAAAGGACAGGTCACAGACTGACCTTCTCTCAAGCATGGGCCTCGTGTGCATTTAGACTATATAGTAAGGACGTATCAATGGCGACGAGAAACTGGGATTTAAACCACGCGAGCATGGCCACTAGCAGAACAGACGAGAGGTACTGTGTTAAGGAATGGTTGGGACAGAGATTCAACATTGTTAAAGCAGCACACAGTTCTCCAGGCAGACAAGGGCAGTCGGGCATGCCCCAACATGTAGTCGAACCCAGAGGGGGAGTTCGACAGAGACAATGGCAAGTTGAGCGGCGATTCACGCCATTGCAAGGGACAATGCGGCCAGTAATGGGGCCAACAACACCTGTTAATGGCGCACTCAAGGACAGTCACGGGGCAGTCAGGGACAATCGACTAGCAAGGGACCTTTTGTTTCCAACAGCAGCTCATGTTGGAGGCATGGAGGCACACACTCAGCCGGAGTTTGCAGAGATGAGCAAAATACCTGCAGAAATTGCAGAAATGAACGCTGGGGGAAATCGTTGGAAGCTGAAGTTCAGCGAGTTCATATGGAGCACGTATACAGTTCATACACCAGGACGCCACCGATAATGATGAAAGTGCTCCTCAATGGCATCCCAGTATCAATGAAGCTAGACACGGGGGCCAGCCAGTCCCTGATGGGTATCAAACAGTTCGAAAAGTTGTGGGCGTCCAAGGCCAGGAGGCCAAAATTATCGCCGATTGATGCACAGCTACGGACATACACAAAGCAGATCATTCCAGTGCTTGGCAGCGCCACGGTAGTCGTGACCCACAAAGATTCGGAGAACATGCTGCCTCTCTGGATTGTCCCAGGGGATGGTCCCGCACTACTGGGGAGGAGTTGGCTTGCTGTCATGAACTGGAAATGGGGCGATGTCAATGCAATTTACTCTGTGGAGCGAGTATCATGCTCACAGATCCTGGACAAATTTGACTCATTATTTCAACCCGGCATCGGCATTTTCATGGGGGCCAAGGTAGTGATTCACATAAACCCGGCCGCCAGGCCAGTACACCACAAGGCCAGAGCGGTGCCGTACATGATGCGGGAAAAGATAGAAGGCGAATTGGACCGCCTGCTGAGGGAAGGCATCATCTCGCCAGTTAAATTCAGTGACTGGGCGAGCCCGATCATGCCGGTGCTCAAGGCGGATGGGTCGGTCAGGATATGTGGTGATTACAAGGCCACCATCAATCGGGTGTCACTCCAAGATCAGTACCCGCTACCGAGAGCGGAGGATCTCTTTGCGACGCTATCCGGTGGCAAACTTTTTTCAAAATTGGACCTGACCTCAGCTTACATGACCCAGGAGCTGGCGAGTGAGTCGAAGAAGCTGACCACCATCACGACACACAAGGGGTTGTTTGAGTATAACAGATGTCCGTTCGGGATTCGTTCAGCCGCCGCGATCTTTCAGCGAACTATGGGAAGCCTCCTCAAGTCGATTCCAAGGACGGTGGTTTTTGAAGACGACATCCTCATCACAGGTTACGATACTGAAGAACACCTCCACAACCTGGAGGAGGTGCTATGCAGACTAGACCAGGTAGGGCTGCGACTGAAAAAGGCGAAGTGCGTCTTCCTAGCTCCAGAGATAGAATTCCTGGGGAGGAGGATAGCAGCAGACGGGATCAACCCTACTGCATCCAAGACGGAAGCGATCCAGAGAGCACCCAGACCCTGTAACACGACGGAGCTGCGTTCGTTCCTGGGGCTCCTGAACTATTTTGGTAACTTTCTTCCCAAATTGAGCACGCTGCTAGAGCCGCTACATGTGCTCCTACGCAAAGGTCGCGAATGGGTCTGGGGGGACAGCCAAGAAAGGGCTTTTAATAGAGCACGCAATTTGTTATGTTCCAACACTCTGTTAACACTATACGACCCATGTAAGAAACTTGTGTTAACGTGCGATGCGTCGTCCTATGGTGTCGGGTGTGTGTTGCAGCATGTCAATGTCAAGGGTCAGTTACAGCCGGTAGCTTATGCCTCCAGGAGTCTGTCCCAGGCAGAAAGGGGTTACAGGATGGTAGAAAAGGAGGCGCTCACATGTGTATATGCGGTAAAGAAAATGCACCAGTACCTGTTTGGCAGGAAATTTGAGCTGGAGACAGATCACAAACCCCTAACGTCCCTTTTGGCCGACAACAAGGCCATAAATGCAACGCATCGGCCCGCATACAGAGGTGGGCACTCACGTTAGCCGCCTATGACTATACAATTCGGCACAGACCGGGCACTGAAAACTGCGCCGATGCACTCAGCAGGCTCCCACTAGCCACCACTGAGGGGGCTACCGAGCATGCTGCTGAGATGGTCGTGGCTGTTGAAGCTTTCGGAAGTGAAGGCTCACCCGTGACAGCCCGTCAGATTAAAGTCTGGACAAATAGAGACCCGCTATTGTCTCTAGTCAAGAAATGTGTCCTGAATGGGGACTGGGCAGCCACGTACAAGGCATGCCCTGAGGAATTTAAACCATTTCACAGGCGCAGGGATGAACTCTCGATTCAGGCCGATTGCCTACTGTGAGGAAACCGCGTAGTCATGCCCCAGATGGACAGAGAGGTGTTCATCAGAGAACTCCACAATGAGCACCCGGGCATTGTCATGATGAAGGCAATTGCCAGGTCACACGTTTGGTGGCCAGGGATAGACGCAGATCTGGAACTTTGTGTTCGCAGGTGCAATACGTGTGCCCAGCTGGGCAATGCGCCCAGGGAAGCCCCCCTTAGCCCCTGGCCATGGCCCGCCAAGCCTTGGTCACGCATCCATATGGACTACGCAGGTCCTTTCATGGGAAAAATGTTTTTGGTTGTAGTAGACACCTACTCCAAATGGATCGAGTGTGACATTTTAAATTCAAGCACATCCTCTGCCACGGTAGAAAGTCTACGGGCAATGTTCGCCGCCCACAGTCTACCGGACGTCTTGGTCAGCGACAATGGCCCGTGCTTCACAAGCACTGAATTCCAGGACTTCATGGCAGGCAATGGAATTAACCATGTCAGAACGGCACCGTTGAAGCCAGCCTCAAACGGCCAGGCAGAACGAGCAGTGCAGATAATCAAACAGGGGATGCTCAGAATCCAAGGGGGTTCCCTACAAAGGCGCTTATCACGCCTCCTGTTGGCCTATAGATCCCGACCACACTCGCTCACAGGGGTTCCACCCGCAGAGCTGCTAATGAAAAGGATGCTCAAAACCCGGCTATCACCCCACCATGAAATAAATTGTCGAGAGCAGGCGCCAGCCACAATATGACTACCATGACAAGAATGCGAGGGCGCGATGTATTGATGTAAATGATCCTGTTTTTGTCCTCAACTACGCTGCAGGGCCCAAATGGCTCACAGGCACTGTGATTGCCAAAGAGGGAAATAGGATTCTGGTAGTTAAACTTACCAATGGACAAATCTGCTGCAAACACGTGGATCAAACAAAAAGGAGGTTCAGCAATCTCATAGAAGAAGCAGAGGAAGAACACGATGTAGAGTTCACTCCACCACAGGTGACCGAACACCGAAACCAAAGGGAGGAGAGCCCAGTCACTGTGGGCAGTCTGGATAGGCCTGAGGCACCGCAAACAGCAGACACTCAGGTCAGCGCCCAACAACCGGAGCCCCAAATCAGGCGCTCTGCAAGAGAACGTAAACCACCAGAGAGACTCAACCTGTGATCCCAATATGACTTTGGGGGGGAGGTGATGTCATGTATTCAACCAGCATTGTAACCCATGTATAAACTGACCTAAGTTGTACACTGTGAGAACACTGACCACTAGGTGGGAGACACTCCTAACCTGGACCTTCAGGTATAAAAGGGGAAGCTCCACCCACCTTCATCACTTGAGTGCTAAGGAATAAAGGACAGGTCACAGACTGACCTTCTCTCAAGCATGGGCCTCATGTGCATTTATACTGTGTAGTAAGGACATATCAGGTAGTCTATAGGAGTACTTGTGTAATAATAACTTAATAAAAAACAGTCAGCATGGATTTAGAAGAGAAGATTCTACTTGACCGCCTCCTTCACTTCTTTGTTGATTACAGACAACGGGGCCGAAATGCAGGTACACCAGAAAGTTGCCGTACCTATGAGTTTTTACCTGGTTTTATCGCTGGGATCCATGAGGCGGTCCAATGATCGATTTTCAGGACTTTGAAATTTTTTCAAAGTCCCACCAGAGGTCGTTCACAGTGGAGGCATGAGCTCGCCAGGAAGGCAGGCTGAGGGGTTGAATTTGGGTCGGGATCGGGACTCCGCCACTGTCAATCAGAGGTGGAGTGGTGGTGATGTCACAGCGCGTGTGCATCACCACGCTCTCCTCCGTTAAAGAGGAGAAAATCAGTAATTTTTTATCTTTGGCCACTGGGCCACCAGGGAGGGTTTCAGCCAGGCCAATGGCCTGGCACCTAAGAGCGGGTGCCAGGCTGCCCGGCTGAACCTGTGGGCACTATCTTGCCTGCCGATTGGGAAGTCAATCGGCAAAAATAAATACATGGCAGCTGCAGCAAGGGCCCACCCCCTGAAGGGCTGCTGCGCAGCCGGGCTGCACACACTCCGGATAAGCTGTTGGGGGCACCGCACGGTGGGGCATCGCTTTTTTTAGATGAATTACGCTCGGTTTATTGTTCAGGTGAGGGAGAGCAGCGGTGCATGTTCTAATGACACGCTTGCGGCGGGTGGAATCGGAACCAGGCCAAAAAATCCCCAACCTGAATTTGGGTCGGGGCGGCCATTTGATCACAAATCGTCGGCCACGGGATTCCGCTACATGGCCGCCACAAACAGGCAGTAACGAGTCTTTCTGCAACCCTGAATTTCGGCCCCAATGTAGATGGTGGAATTCTTTATGGTATAACTTATTTGGACTTTCAGAAAGTAATTAATGAAATTCCACATTCCAATTAAAATAAAAGCCAAAGGGGCAGATTTTCCGGTCCTTTGCACTCCATTTTTTGCCCCGGAATGGTGGCAATAGTGGCAGTGAAGTCTTCTGAGTGGACGGTCAGCCTCCAGTGCCCTGCGGGGGTTTTCGGGGCCAATTTTGTAGTGGCCGGAACAGCACTGCCTGGAAGAGCTGTGTTGATGTGCAACACCACTGCTTGTGACACTGGCGCGCTTTTTGACTCTCGCCCGATCCGTACGCTCCACAGCGCACCCCGCTGTGACCGCCTGTAAATACGGGCGGTCCAACCTATACCAACTTCAGAGAGGTAAGTAATGCCATCTTAAGGTAAGTGTGATTGTTTTATTCTTTTAATTTTTTTTGCGATTTATGTTGTGGTGTCGTGGACTATGTATTGGGAATGTTTTTGTGGATTTTTTAATCAGGTTTTTTTTTCTCTCCAGGCATCTCATGGAGCGCTCCGGGTCCTGCTCTTTAGCTCGGGATTTTCCCATCCTAATGCCCTAAGAGAGGTATGCAACGCCTTCCTTAGCGCTGCATCCCAGACTCAGGGCCCAGCTGCCCAATTTTGATGACTGAGGGGCAAACTGTTCCCGGGCGCAAACTGATGACATCATTTGATGACGCGTCATCAGCCGGTTTCCTTAAAGGGGCCATGTCCAAATTTACTTTAACAGTTGTGCTGTCTGTGTTCTACAGCATTGAGCTACTGCAAACACTGACAAGCACTGCACAAAGGTACACGGCTGCACCCAGGCACTCCCATGGCTACCTCCATATGCTTATGGAGGGAGTCAGAGCACGCAGGGAGGTTCTCTTCCCTTCCAATGGGTGGAAGAGACATCCCCAGGAGACCAACATAGCATGGTTGCACATTGCACAGGAGGGCACAAGCAGGGATGTCGTCAGGAGGACCAGGCTGCAGTGACGCAAACCTTTCAGTAGATCACGAAACGTTACTACAAAGCCACACTCAACCTCATCCTGCTGTGCCACTCATCATATCCCCATCACTCTGCCTTTATTACCCTACTCCTACATATCCTTACTCATACCAACTTACCTTGCATCCCCACCCATCCCTCTCTCTCTATCTACATTATCACTGCCCCATCTCATTAGCCACCCCTCGCAGTCACCCTCATCCTAACACAAACTAACAACACACAAGGGTGGGCAACTTGGATGTTTTCGCCAATGTTCATTAAAGTTTCTGTTAATGTGGTGTCAAACATTAAAATCTTCATTTTCAACACTGCGTTTTTGGACAGATTTGTGTGCAACTTTGTAAGTGGCTTAGTGAGTTGCAGTGAATGGTGAGACATGATGATACCTCCCGCAATGCTGATGCGTGTGAAAGGAATGGCCTCCTTACTTGACATGATCCCCGAGCAGCGGGAAGCCGTTGGTGGGCTCTAAAAAACTAAAGGTGAGCTTAAAATAGTTTTTAAGTGCTTGTTAATAAACTCTTAATAATTTAAATTGCCTCCCCCGCTGCTTGGTGTCGGGTCTGTTCAGCAATGACAGAGCGATACCTGGGAGACTAGCGTGGAGTCGGGTTGACGCTGGGCTCCCGCCCCGTTGTCAACCTTTTCAACTTTGACAGCTGACCTGCCTCTGATCCTGCCCTCTCAGCGCCGGTCAAATTCCGGCCAAGGTGTTTTTACACTGCAGTAATGATGTTAACTTCCAGTGCAATAGTCCCACTCAGTTGATGGCGCAATTAAAGATAAATTTACCACTCTTCCCATGTCAGTATTCCTAATCTGCTGCCAGTTTCTGGAGCTTTGTGGAAGGCTCAGTATCGACTGTAATTCCTAGGATGTTACAGATATTTTAATGGGGCAGAATTTGCGGTCGGTATGCCGTTATATCGCCTTTGAAATTGACCTAAAGTTCATGCGCTAAATCCCGAACTTGCGATCGGCTGATTTATTAATTAAAATAAATGGGATGAGTGAGAGACTGATTTATTTATTAATATAATTGGGGTGAGTAAGACTAAAAAATCATGGGTCAAAAATTCCAACCTCACTAGGAGCATACAAAGTGCGCATAGACCCGGTGAGGCCTCGCAAAAGCTGGTTTTCGGGGCGAGATGCGCATGCTTCGGAAACCAGCTTTTTTGATCTGTCAAGATTTCTCTTGCCCAGCGAATGTCTTTCAAACTTTTATGCCTGGTAAAAGCAGGCGTATAGCTTATTTTTACCAGCGTAAGAGTTTTAAAACATAAAAAATACATTTAAACATTCATTTTTATATTAAAAACCCTGTCCATTAAGGTAAGTTTATTGTTAACACTATTAAAACACATAAAAAAAAATCCCCCAAATATTTTTTTTTCTAAAACATTTAATGACATTTCATTTCAATTAATTTTAAATATGTAAGGTGTTTTATTTATTGTGCTGTGTTTCGGTATTTTAGGGGGTTATTCTCATTGATAGTAATGGGAACTCGCACAAACGGAGTTCCCATTTTTATCAATGAGAATACTGCATAGAGATTGGTGATCCAGGCCCTGTGACTCCAGCTTGTACGTATGTACCTGAAAGACATCTTCCCATGCGCTGTGCAGCAAATCTAGGCTTCCGACCGGAATTGTAGATTGTTCTGGGACCACCGGGTATTTTTGCAGATTTTTTTCGGGTCGGAGGCGTTCGTACGAAGGAAGCCTCCAACCACAATTTTCCCCCCCATGACTGGGCATCAAAGATTTCTGTTTCCTGATTGGAGCGCCACCCCATGTGATCCCAGGTACATTTACGTACACGGTGCACCCCCTGGGATCCGTGGGCCATTATGCTGTGCTCAACTCCACAGTGAAACAATGCAAGTTTTCGAAGGGGGCCTAGCACCAGGTAAGTACGGATTACTTTCGGAGGGCGGCAGTATACTCGTTAGCTACACTGTCGACTGCAATTTAAGGGCCATTATCAGTCATTGGTATGTGTGCATTCATCGAAATAGCACAGGTTGGTCATGTGTGTGTGGGGCTAAAGAGTTATCAATTCAGGAGCCAAGACTGCAAGAATAGCACCTTCATTTTGGTGCATAAAACAGGCGCATGCCCTGGGAAAACCATGCACACTTCTTGTTCTCCTTGGCTTGGACCTGATGAATACCAGAATATAAAAGTGCCTATAGTTCTTCACTAAAAGTAAGCACTTTAAGGCATCAGCTAGAAACTTTAGGAAGTTCACTTTGTACTGAGTGGTTATGCCAGTATGAAACCGAAGTGATGTCCAACTATCTCTTCAAGCTTTTGATAAATCAAATCGCTGCTGAGATTGGTTGTCATGGCCTAATGTTATATGTTGAATTATGTGCTGCTGTGTAAACTGCATCAAATTGATGATAAATTCCAGTGTAACTGCTGATTTGGGTAGCTCTAAGCAGCCTGTTCCTACTTAAGTCATTAATGGCAACTGTTGGAAAGTTAACAGTGCCATCTAGCTGCAGTCGGAGAATCTTTTACAAAAATAAGTTAAATAGCAAGCTATTTGAGCAATAGTTTCTCAGGGGCTTGGACCAACAGGTTCTTTATAATAATAGGAGGATCAAACAAGATCAAAGTCTAAGGGGGTAAAATTGCCCATTTTTATTGCCCTAATAGCGCCTCTGGGGGAGAGGGGGGGGCTACTGCCTTCCTGGAAATTGCCCAGGAGATTTCGGAGGCGAAGACCTGTCAGCACCGCACCCCATGGTTAGCGCTCCAGGCCAACGTATAACTGGTGATGACGTCATCCTCGTGCGCGGCGACCCCTCACCGCCCCGCGCCGACCCCATAACGCCCCACAGGGGAAATTGCCCCCTGGGCTGCGAGGCTGGTATAGGCAGATGTCTGCGCCAGCTTTGCGGGTTGCGAAGCAGGAGGACATCCGCTCTCGGGATGTTGTTTAAAGGGGAGGCCTGCAGCACCCCAGGCCGCCATCTTTGTTTGTCGGCCAACTCTTGGGTCGGCTCCATCATGGTGGCCGTGGCCCGGTCTCACCCTGCCCTGATGGCCCAATGGCGGCCATCAAAGGGTAGTGCAGAGTGCGGTCCTGCCGTTTAATCCAAGGGGAGAGGCGTTGTAGCGCATAAGCATTACGTGGAGATCCACATAGCTCTGCACTCAGCGGCGTTTAACAGCTCCGGGACCCGCCGTCAAAGGAAGCGAAGCACTGGAGAAATTAGAGGTGCATGTAACAAGAGTAACACAGTAATCATGGCGCACTTTAATCTACATTTAGACTAGGCAAACCAACTAGAGAACAGGCTATTTTAGATCTAGTATTGTGCAATGAGAAAGGGTTAATAAATTACCTTGTAGTAAAGGGGTCCTTAAGGAAGAGTGGCCATAATATGATAGAATTTTGTATTAAGTTTGAAAGTGATTTGGTTAAATCCAACACTAGGGTCTTAAATCAAACTACGTAGGTATGAGGGGCGAGTTGGCATGGGTAGATTGGGAAACTACATTAAAAGGTATGATGGTAGACACACAATGGCTAGCATGTAAAGAATTAATACATAATTTGCAACAAATATACATTTCTTTAAAGCACAAAAACCCCCACAGGAAAGGTGGTCCAACCATGGCTAACAAGAAAAGTGAAATATAGTATTAGATTGTAAGATTCCAAAATTCGTGGAACCCCCCAGTGTTTGGACTCACTGAAAAGGAAATTCGATTTGGGCCTATTAAACAGAAAGTTTGGGATCCTAAAATGCATATGGAAGAAATCTACGAATCTTAACCAAGTTTTGGATTTATAAAGGCATGATTGGGCCTGTGGGGAAAAGCTGCAGAAACAGAGGAGTGGGATCAACCTTTACCTTTAGAATTTGGATATTATAGCTAATCAGTTTGTCTGGGGGAGCTGTTTAACCATAGTCAGGCTCCCAGAAAACATTAGCATTTAAACAATTGAGCACGGAAGAAACATTATCCATCCCACCCACAGGACCCAAATATTCCAACACCTTTTCGACATGCATAGAAATATCTGGCTCAACCCAGACTTGCCAAAGCCAAAGCAGTGCTATTACAATGGACCAGAGCTCTTCAGCTCATAAATAAGGAGTACCGTGATCCCAAAGTCTATCAACGCCAGATTAAAACATTTAATCAAGTTTCAGTTAGCTAGTCCGTGAAAACTTAAGCAAAGAAGACCACTTAAAATCAATGGGTAGCAAAACTTAAACAAAAGAAACGTTAGATTTGGCGCGAAGATTAAGCAGCCTCTCAGAGTATAACTGAGGGCCTATCATACCAAAACGGGGGGCGGGGGGAACTATCTAATCATCACTTCGGAACAACAAGATCGAGATCGAGAGCACATGGCGAGAAAACACAGGAAGAAACATCGCGACATCGGCGAAAAGAACTTAAAAAAAAAAACAATCAGTGGAACATCAAAGACTTGGTAACAGCCATCAACCGGACCACCGCGACCGACAAAACCAACCAAGAAAATCAACCACCAAGAAAACCGGGGTCCGCGCAAGTTTACCACTCTACAATTTGTGCCTAGACTATCCAGCGGGTAAAAATTACTTAAAGAACTTAAAACCCTATTGATAACAAAGAAAATTGGATACTTACCAGCGATAAATCCAAAATGCATCTAACCGCATCAGCAGACTCACCCCAACTGGCTTCAATACGCAGCAGAGGTCTTCTACCACATCTGGGGTTCGGCAAGGCAAACCGGCTATAACCAAGGAACCTCGAAACCGCGAAACAGCCCTAGCTGTCAAAGGAAGGATCTGGTCAGCATAAATCCCTAGAGTCCTAGAGTTTGACCTAGAGAGTAAGTGGGAGGTATTTCTGTTGTGTTTATTAAGTATTCCCCATTGTTTAGAACCTTTCTGTAAGATTTTACAATTTTATTGGTGTGTATTTGTGTTATTTGCTTTCTTGAATAAAACCCAAATCTTCTTTATACAAAACAGTTGTCTGCTGTACTTTATCAAACCCTGTTTAATAAATCCAAGGTCGAGAACCAGGGAGTGGGAGCGACTCGAAACCGCTCTGGTCAGGAAGGCAAGCTGACAGACCCACCACCCCCTACAGGATCAAAGGAAGAGGCTTACAATGTTGCCAAAAAAAGCAGTAAGCCTGAGGATTGGGAGGATTTTAGAATTCATCAAGGAGGACCAAGAAATTGATAAAGAAAGGGAAAATAGAGTATGAGAGTAAACTAGCAAGAGGCATAAAAGCAGACTGTAAAATCATCTATAGATATGTAAAAAGGAAAAGATTAGCAAAAATAAATGTGGGTCCCTTACATGTTGAGACAGGAGAAATTATAATGGGGAATAAGGAAATAGCAGAGAAATTAAACAAATACTTTGGCCCGGAAGGCTTCCTTTGGATGAACGCCACCGACCTGAGAATTTTTTATGAAAGTACCTGGTGGTTCCGGAGGCACCTCAGATTTCAGTGGGAGGCCTGCACTTTGGAGCGCGCACTGGTCCTCCAGGTTCGCACGAAGAAGGTGGAGTCATATGTGACTGGACAACCAGTCACGGTACAGTATTCTCATTGATAGCGATGAGAACTCCGTATCTCCGAGTTCTTATTGCTATCAATGAGAAAAACCCTCAAAACACATTAAACGTAACAACAAATAAAAAAAACGCCTCACATATTTAAAATTAAAGTTAATTATTTGTTTTAGAAAAAATATATATTTTTGGGGATTTTTAAAAAGTGTTTTAATAGGCTTTAAAATAAACTTACCTTAGTGGACAGGCTTTGTAATGTAAAAATGTGTATTTAAATTTTATTTTTATAAGTTTTAAAACTCTTACATTGGTAAAAGTAGGCTATGCGCCTGCAACGGAGCCGCCCCGGGAAGGAAATTCACCTGCAAAAATCTTCCGGCTGCTGCTCGGTGCCCTCGACAGATTTTTCTGTCAGTGTACTTCTTGTTGGGCCTTGTTGTTGGGGGCGCGGCCACCCTTAAAGGGGAGGTGGTGCTGCCGGCGACGCCATTTTATTTCTTTTGTCTGCCGACTGCCAGGTTGGGCCAACAATTATGCCCCCGGGTTCGGCCGGGCCGCCAACAGGCAGCCTGACACCCCCTCTTCAGTGCAAGGCTGCTGGCCTAGCCGAAACCCTCCCTGGTGGCCCAGTGAACCTAACTGCAAAAGATGCCGAGCTCGCAATGGCTCTCTTCTTTAACTGAAGGGGAGAGTCATTTTGATGCGCCAGCGTGATGACGTAATCGGCGCGGTGCTGATTACTGACAGTGGCAGAGACTTTGTCCCGCCCCCATTTCCGCCCCGCTAGTGATGCCCACTCTGCCCCACCCCCACTTCCGCCCCCATGATGAGGGCAGTTCCGCCCCGCTTGAAAAAAGTTTGAGGAGCTGAATTTCTCCGGATAGGCTGCCGCATCCATCGCAGTGGCCAGAAGACTTTGAAAACGGTAGGTACGCGCCGTTTTATGCGGAGGTGAATTTCGGCTCCAAGATGTCTTACTGCAATTGTTGTATATGCATGCCTGTTTACTGTGTGATGTCTGTAACACTGTTATGCAACACTGAATGTACCCTTGCACTGTACACACCTTACCTGTACAGCAGAGGGTGCTGCTGCTGGAGACCTAAGGGTTAACTGCACATTGCAGGTAACCCAGTATAAAAAGGAGCTCACAGCTTGGTGTCCTCACTCGAGAAGCTGCAAATAAAAGACTACAGGTCTGCACAGTTTAAGTATCATACCCTGACTCGTGGAGTCATTTGCTAAAGGTATCTACATACACTACAACTGGTGATGAGGATACGAGGTCACGAACTACACGCTCAACATGTTTAACCTCAGCAACTTTCAGCAATTTACAGAGGGGGAAGATTGGGACGCTTTTGTGGAAAGATTGGACCATTTCTTTATAGCCAACGACCTGGACGGGGACACACCGGCCACACGACCGAACAAGCGCAGGGCCATCCTGCTAAGCAGTTGTGAGCCCTCCATTCATTGTCTCATCAGGGACTTGCTAGCCCCAGCGAAGATAACCACCAAAAGCTATGAGGAACTTGTAACACTCATACAGGAACAACTAAAACTGAAAGAAAGCATCCTCACAGCCAGGCACCGGTTCTACACATACTGGCGAACTGAGGGCCAAGAAATTGCTAAGTATGCTGCACACCTAAGAAAACTAGCTGCTCCGTGTAATTTTGAAAACCACCTAATGAAGCCCTAAGGGACATATTTCTCATTGGAATCAGCCACGAGGCTCTCCTGCACAAGTTGCTCTCTGCTGACATCACGGTCACCCTGCAGAAAGCAATGCAAGTGAGCCAGGCCTACATGGTTTCGGCTGGCGACTCCAAGCGAATACTGACCCAGGACTCTAAACCGGCAAGCGCAGTGCACCACATGGATACTTCGAAAGGCAGGAAGGCTGCCCCGAGTCCAGCAACCCTGAGTCCGCCACATTAGGCAAACCGGATGGCCCCATGCTGGCGCTGTGGAGGAAACCACAGGTGCCGCTACAAAAACTATGCATGCAAAGGCTGCAAAGAGAAAGGGCACCTCCAAAGAATGTGCAGAAAAAGTGTCATATATGTAACCATCATGCAACGGTAACCTTCATGAAATTGCAACCTTCATGCAACTCCTGTACACTGTACTTATACCCTAGAAATGCACACCCTGACCACAGGGGGTGAACTTGTGGGAGACACTCCTCACCTGGGTTTCTGGGTATAAAAGGGGAGGTCCCACCCAGGGTCAGCACTCCTTGGTCCTGGGGAAAAAAGGTCGAGGTCAGGTAGTGACTGTGTCTGCAGTACATGCCTCGTGTGAGTTTGTAGTAAGGTGCAGGGACACCACAAAAAGCTGTACTCACCGCGTCTCTGATGAGGTGGCTGATCACATGGGCTCCAACACATATGATGGTGAAGTTGCTCAAACTCTGGAAGAAGAGTATGGAATCTCCATGGATGATGGAAGTGGACATCGACGGGGTCCCAGTCTCCATGGAAATCGACATAGGGGCAAGCCAGTCTGTGATGAGTCAAACGACCTTTGAAAAACTTAGGATAAATCCTGCCAATCGACTGAAACTGTCTCCTGTCCAGGCACAGCTCCTCACCTGCAACAAAGGTAAAATCCAAATCATTGACAGCGCGGACGTCCAGGTTTCCCAGTGCAGCATGTTGAACAAACTCCCCCAATAGATTGCGGCCGGCGATGGTCCCATGCTGCTGGGCAGGAATTGGATGAACCCGGTCCACATCAGGCAAAGTGGCGACGGCTTCTGGTCCCCGGCAATCGACCTCGAACATGGATCCATCGCTGCATGCGGAGGATCCACTGTCCAGCTCGACGGCGCGGCGACGACTCCACAACACCATGGCGAAATCTCCAAGTCCGAGGATCCAAACTCCACTTTCCGGGCCGGGGCAGGACTCCAAGAAGTGAACAGCATCGAAAGAAAGGGACTCCCGATGTCCAGGGTCGAACCTGTGGAAGAAAGGAGCACCACAGCCTACCTGAGGGAGAGCCAGAAGATGGTTGCTGCAACACGAGGCGCAGAACCTGTAATCAAAATGGCCGCGGCCAAAACCACGAGGGGCAGCGTTGGAGGAGTGACATGTGGCACCAAAGCAGCCAATTGGATTGGGAGGCTTCCTTAAAGGAGACCGGTAACCAAAGAAACTTAAAGGGACAGTTTCAACTATTTGAGTACAAGGACTTTAAAGCTAAAGATGCAATTAAAGGGTGCAAGTATGAAAATGTATGCAACGTCACCATGAATTGTGATGCTGGTTTAACTAATGTGACTAATGAGATGAATGCAGGTGTCAGTAAGGTTAAGGACAAGTTTATTATGATTAACAATAATGATAGAGAATGTGAAATGCCTAATGTAACCATGTCTATTGAAACTAGGACACCCAAAAGTGATGCAAATGCTAGAATGTACAATGCAGGCTCGACTATGTGTGATCAGAACCAAGGTGTCATGTACACTGGTAGAACACTGCCAAAGGACATTGGGTCCGACAGGGACCATGCTGATGCCAATGGAATCCCCCTGTGGGAGACCCCCCAGGTCCAGCAGGCTACCTGACCATGTTGCCTGGACCTTTGGAACGAATGTGATGCCCCTTGCAGGACACACACACACCCAGTGAGAGCAGACTCACTACAGGGACAGTGGTCAATGGGCAGCCCAGCCACCACCAATTGCAACCTGCACCAGACCAGCCCTGCAACCCCTGGCCGCCAGGGCCAACACCAGAAGCATGAGGCCAATACCCTCCAGCTTCCCTGGCAAACCCTGGGATGATCTGACCCTCATTCCAATTGGTGGACAAGGAGCCCACACAGTCTTGTGGCCCTGCCCACTACCCCACAACTACCCACATCACAGTGTATACACACCACTCACTGCTGCCATGGCTACCCCCCTGAGGGATCCCACAACAGTGACCACCACTTGGTCTGTGTGTGAGGGAGGGGAAACGTATGAGACCAGCCTCAAGCACAGGGGTCACACCTGGCAACCACACAACCCTCACCACAACCTCCGATAGCCCACCACTGATCACCCCCCCGGCCATGACAATAAGGATATGAAAAATGCTCAGGGGGGAATGTTGTTGTATATGCATGCCTGTTTACTGTGTGATGTCTGTAACACTGTTATGCAACACTGAATGTACCCTTATACTGTACACACCTTACCTGTACACCAGAGGGTGCTGCTGCTGGAGACCTAAGGGTTACCTGCACACTGCAGGTAACCCAGTATAAAAAGGAGCTCACAGCTTGGTGTCCTCACTCGAGGAGCTGCAAATAAAGGACTCCAGGTCTGCACACTTTCAGTATCATACCCTGCCTCGTGGAGTCATTTGCTAAAGGTATCTACATACAGTACAGCAGTTATATAGGGCCCTGCTGAGACCACACCTGAAGTATTGTTTACAGTTTTGGTTTCCTTACCTAAGGAAGGAGATACTTGCCATAGAGGGTGTGCAACAAAGGTTCACCAAACTGATTCCTGGAATGGATGGGATTGTCCTATGAGAAGAGATTGAGTAGACTAGATCTATATTCTCTTGAGTTTAGAAGAATGAGGTGATCTCATTGAAACATACAAAATTCTTACAGGGCTTGACAGGGTAGATGCAGAGAGGATGTTTCCCCTGGCTGGGTAGTCTAGAACCAGGGGTCACAGTCTCAGAATAGGACTGAGATGAGGAGGAATTTCTTCACTCAGAGGGTGGTGAATTTTCTACTCTAGAGGGCTGTGGAAGCTCAGTTGTTGAGTATATTCAAGACAGAGATCGATAGACTTTTGGATATTAAGGGAATCAAAGGATATAGGGATAGTGCAGGAAAGTGGAGTTGAGGTAGAAGATCAGCCATGATCTTAATGAATGGCAGAGCAGGCTCGAGGGGCCTATTCCTGGTCCTATTTCTTATGTTCTCATATAATATAAGAGCAGGGAGGTTATGCTTGAACTGTATAACACACTAGTTAGGCCACAGCTAGAGTACTGCGTACAGTTCTGGTCACCACATTAAGGAAAGATGTAATTGCACTAGAAAGGGTACACAGGAGATGTACAAGGATGTTACATAGAAACATAGAAAATAGGTGCAGGAGCAGGCCATTCAGCCCTTTGAGTCTGCATCGCCATTCAATATGATCATGGCTAATCATGCAACCTCAGTACCCACCCCTGCCTTCTCTCCATACCCCCTGATCCCTTTAGCCGTAAGGGCCACATCTAACTTCCTTTTGAATATGTCCAACAAACTGGACTGTTGCCAAGACTGGAGAATTTTAGCTAAGAGGAAAGATTGGAGAGGCTGGGGTTGTTTTCTTTCTCAGGAGGCTGAGGGGAGACTTAATTGAGATGTATAAAATTATGAAGGGCTTAAATAGAGTGGATAGGAAGGATCTATTTCCCTTGGCAGATAAATCAATAATCATGGGGCATATATTTAAAGTAATTCGTAGAAGGATTAGAGGGGAGTTGAGAAGAATTTTTTTCACCCAGAGGGTAATGGGGGTCTGGAACTCATTGCCTGAGAGGATGGTAGAGGCAGAAACCCTCAACACATTTAAAAAGTACTTGGATATGCACTTCCGAAATATCAAAACCTACAAGGCTATGGACCAAGAGCGTGGAAGTGGGATTAAGCTGGATAACTCTTTTTCGGCTGACACAGACATGATGGGCCGAATGGTCTCCTGATCCGTAAATGTATGATTCTTTCAATAAGGTAGCTGTAGATGAAAGGATGGGCTTCCATGGTAGTTGAAATAGTGAGAAGAACCACGTTTGTGTTTTGATTGACTGCCTAATGCACTTATGGACAGGATGATTAGTCGAATAGGCATTTCTGTTCATTTGTCGTGTATGAGGGCCTGGTTTCTTTTAGCTGCAAAGAGGTTTCAGCAGCTGGACCTTTGTCAGTGCTCTGTTCTGGTCTTGCCTGTAGGTGGCCCTCCTCATCCATGGTGCAGTCTATTTGGATACAAGTTGTGGAGCATGTAGCAGACAATGATGATCTTATGCACCCTAACATGGCTGTACTTATTTTTAAAGGCATCTAAAGTGACGCTATTATCAGTCTCATTGTATTTGTGTTCATTTTCTCGCAAGGTGTCAATAGCCAGGGTTACAGAGTGTCCCAGTCTGCCTTCTCCTTCAAATAAATCAGACACAGAAGATTAAATTAAAAGTAAGACAATCATGCCTCCTGCCGGGAATTGCGATTTTAACCTGAGCAGAGTCATAGGGGTAGATCTTGACTTTGTGTGATAGTATAAAATGGATGATAGCGAATTGGCAGCCTATTTTACATCTCCCCCGATTTTTATTTCCATTGAAGTCAATTGGACGATGAGCAAAGTTCATGCTGGCAATGTATACTTGGAAAATTGTCCTTAACTTGTCTGGCACCACAGCTTTGGTGTATTTGTTATGGAGCTTGCTGCTTGTTGTTCATTAATGTTACTGGGACAGATTGTCCTCTGCTTTGTGTCCTATTTCCCAGGTGTAAAGAGGAATAAAACGGGTAACAGACCTGTTATGTAGGGTCTCTGACTCATTTTTACTTCATTCGCATTTCTGGGGTATCACTATCCGTGAATGGACAGCTTCCACCTGAAACAGACTGGAAAATTGAAATTAAATATAATGAACGTAAGAGTGATGTCAAAATGTTTCTTATGTCACTTTTCTGGATCTCCGCCTAGCAGAGGCCCAAGAGTGAAAGTGGGTCTCAGTGTTAAGTTAATCTAAGGGTTAAGTCATGACAGGAGAGTTCAGACACGTGTTGTGCTCCTACTGTAATATGTGGGAAGTCAGGGACACTTCCAGTGTCCCTGACGACTACGTATGCGGGAAGCGCATCCGCCTGCAGCACCTGACAGACCACATTGTGGCACTGGAGCTGCGAGTGGATTTACTCTGGAGTATCCACGATGCTGGGGATGACGTGAATAGCACGTTTAGCGAGTTGGTCTTACCGCAGGTAAAGGGTACACAGACAGATAGGGAATGGGTGAGCAACAGGAAGAGTAGTGCAAGGAAGGTAGTGCAGGTGTCCCCTGCGGTCATCCCCCTGCAAAACAGATACACCGCTTTGGGTACTGTTGAGGGGGATGACTCATCAGGGGAGAGCAGCAGCAGCCAAGTTTATGGCACCGTGGGTGGCTCTGCTGCACAGGAGGGCAAGAAAAAGAGTGGGAGAGCTATAGTGATAGGGGATTCGATTGTAAGGGGAATAGATAGGCATTTCTGTGGCCGCAACCGAGACTCCAGGATGGTATGTTGCCTCCCTGGTGCAAGGGTCAAGGATGTCTCGGAGCAGGTGCAGGACATTCTGAAAAGGGAGGGTGAATAGCCAGTTGTCATGGTACATATAGGTACCAACGATATAGGTAAAAAACGAGATGAGGTCCTACGAGACGAATTTAGGGAGCTAGGAGCTAAATTAAAAAGTAGGACCTCAAAAGTAGTAATCTCAGGATTGCTACCAGTGCCATGTGCTAGTCAGAGTAGGAATCGCAGGATAGTTCAGATGAATACGTGGTTTGAGGACTGGTGCAGAAGGGAGGGATTCAAATTCCTGGGACATTGGAACCGGTTCTGGGGGAAGTGGGACCAGTACAAACCGGACGGTCTGTACCTGGGCAGGACCGGAACCAATGTCCTCGGGGGAGTGTTTGCTAGTGCTGCTGGGGAGGAGTTAAACTAACATGGCAGGGGGATGGGACCCTATGCAGGGAGACAGAGGGAAATAAAATGGAGGCAGAAGCAAAAGATAGAAAGGAGAATAGTAAAAGTGGAGGGCAGAGAAACCCAAGGCTTAAAACAAAAAGGGCCACATTACAGCAAAATTCTAATGGGGCAAAGTGTGTTAAAAAGACAAGCCTGAAGGCTCTGTGCCTCAATGCGAGGAGTATTCGGAATAAGGTGGACGAATTAACTGTGCAGATAGCAGTTAACGGATATGATGTAATTGGCATTACGGAGATATGGCTCCAGGTTGACCAAGGCTGGGAACTCAAAATCCAGGGGTATTCAACATTTAGGAAGGGTATACAGAAAGGAAAAGGAGGCGGGGTGGTGTTGCTAGTTGAAGAGGAAATTAATGCAATGGTAAGGAGGGACATTAACTTGGATGATGTAGAATCGGTATGGGTGGAGTTGCAGAATATCAAAGGGCAGAAAACGCTGGTGGGAGTTGTGTACAGACCACCAAACAGTAGTAGTGAGGTTGGGGACAGCATCAAACAAGAAATAAGGGATGTGTGCATTAAAGGTACAGCAGTTATCATGGGCGACTTTAATCTACATATTGATTGGGCTAACCAAACTGATAGCAATGCGGTTGAGGAGGATTTCCTGGAGTGCATTAGGGATGGTTTTCTAAACAATATGTCGAGGAACCAACTAGAGAACTGGCCATCCTAGACCGGATAATGTGTAATGAGAAGGGACTAATTAGCAATCTTGTTGTGCGAGGCCCCTTGGGGAAGAGTGACCATAATATGGTAGAATTCTTTATTAAGGTGGAGAGTGACACAGTTAATTCAGAAACTAGGGTCCTGAACTTAAGGAAAGGTAACTTCGACGGTATGAGGTGTGAATTGTCTAGTATAGACTGGCAAATGATACTTAAAGGGTTGACGGTGGATAGGCAAGGGCAAACATTTAAAGATCACATGGATGAACTTCAACAATTCTACATCCCTGTCTGGAGCAAAAATAAAACAGGGAAGGTGGCTCAACCGTGGCTAACAAGGGAAATTAAGGATAGTGTTAAATCCAAGGACGAGGCATATAAATTGGCCAGAAAAAGCAGCAAACCTGAGGACTGGGAGAAATTTAGAATTCAGCAAAGGAGGACTAAGGCTTTAATTAAAAGGGGGAAAATACAGTACGAGGGGAAGCTTGCCGGGAACATAAAAACTGACTGCAAAAGCTTCTATAGATATGTGAAGAGAAAAAGATTAGTGAAGACAAATGTAGGTCCCTTGCAGTCGGATTCAGGTGAATTTATAATGGGGAATAAAGAATTGGCAGACTAATTGAACAAATACTTTGGTTCTGTCTTCACAAAGGAAGACACAAATAACCATCCGAATGTACTAGGGGACAGTGGGTCTAATGAGAAGGAGGAACTGAAGAATATCCTTATTCGGCGGGAAATTGTGTTGGGGAAATTGATGGGATTGAAGGCCGATAAATCCCCGGGGCCTGATAGTCTGCATCCCAGAGTATTTAAGGAAGCGGCCCTAGAAATAGTGGATGTATTGGTGATCATTTTCCAACAGTCTATCGACTCTGGATCAGTTCCTATGGACTGGAGGGTAGCTAATGTAAAACCACTTTTTAAAAAAGGAGGGAGAGAGAAAACGGGTAATTATAGACCGGTTAGCCTGACCTCAGTAGTGGGGAAATGTTGGAATCAATCATTAAGGATGAAATAGCAGCGCATTTGGAAAGCAGTGACAGGATCGGTCCAAGTCAGCATGGATTTGTGAAACATGGAAACATAGAAAATAGGTGCAGGAGTAGGCCATTCGGACTTCGAGCCTGCACCACCATTCAATAAGATCATGACCGATCTCTCACCTCAGTACCCCTTTCCTGTTTTCTCTCCATACCCATTGATCCCTTTAGCCATAAGAGCCACATCTAACTCCCTCTTGAATATATCCAACGAACTGGCATCAACAACTCTCTGCGTAGGGTATTCCAAAGGTTAACAACTCTCTGAGTGAAGAAGTTTCTCCTCATTTCAGTCCTAAATGGCTTACCCATTATCCATAGACTATGTACCCTGGTTCTGGACTTCCCCAACATCGGGAACATTCTTCCTGCATCTAACCTGTCCAATCCCGTCAGAATTTTATATGTTTCTATGAGATCCCCACTCATCCTTCTAAACTCCAGTGAATAAAGGCCCAGTCGATCCAGTCTCTCCTCATATGTCAGACCAGCCATCCCTGGAATCAGTCTGGTGAACCTTCGCTGCACTCCTTCAATAGCAAGAACGTCCTTCCTCAGATTAGGAGACCAAAACTGAACACAATATTCCAGGTGAGTCTTCACCAAGACCCTATACAAGTGCAGTAAGAGCTCCCTGCTCCTATACTCAAAACCCCTAGCTATGAAGGCCAACATACCATTTGCCTTCTTCACCGCCTGCTGTACCTGCATGCCAACTTTCAATGACTGATGTACCATGACACCCAGGTCTCGTTGCACCTCCCCTTTTCCTAATCTGCCGCCATTCAGATAATATTCTGCCTTCGTGTTTTTGCCTCCAAAGTGGATAACCTCACATTTATCCACATTATACTGCATCTGCCATGCATTATCCCACTCACCTAACCTGTCCAAGTTACTCTGCAGCCTCTTAGCATCCTCCTCGCAGCTCACAACGCCATCCAGTTTAGTGCCATCTGCGAACTTGGAGATATTACACTCAATTCCTTCATCTAAATCATTAATATATATTGTAAAGAACTGGGGTCCCAGCACTGAGTCCTGCAGTACCCCACTAGTCACTGCCTGCCATTCTGAAAAGGACCCATTTATTCTGACTCTCTGCTTCCTATCTGCCAACCAGTTCTCTATCCACGTCAGTACATTACCCCCAATACAATGTGCTTTAATTTTGCACACCAATCTCTTGTGTGGGACCTTGTCAAAAACCTTTTGAAAGTCCAAATACATCACATCCACTGGTTCTCCTTTGTTCACTCTACTAGTTACATCCTCAAAAAATTCCATATTTGTCAAGCATGATTTCCCTTTCATAAATCCATGTTGACTTGGACCGATCCTGTCACTGCTTTCCAAATGCGCTGCTATTTCATCTTTAAAATTGATTCCAACATTTTCCCCACTACTGATGTCAGGCTAACCGGTCTATAATTATCCGTTATCATGCTTGACGAATCTTCTGGAGTTTTTTGAGGATGTAACTAGCAGAGTGGGAGAACCAGTGGATGTGGTGTATTTGGACTTTCAAAAGGCTTTTGACAAGGTCCCACACAAGAGATTGGTGTGCAAAATCAAAGCACATGGTATTGGGGGTAATGTACTGACGTGGATAGAGAACAGGTTGGCAGAGAGGAAGCAGAGAGGCGGGATAAATGGGTCCTTTTCAGAATGACAGGCAGTGACTAGTGGAGTGCCGCAGGGCTCAGTGCTGGGACCCCAGCTCTTTACAATATACATTAATGTTTTAGATGAAGGAATTGAGTGTAATATCTCCAAGTTTGCAGATGACACTAAAGTGGGTGGCAGTGTGAGCTGTGAGGAGGACGCTAAGAGGCTGCAGGGTGACTTGGACAAGTTAGGGGAGTGGACAAATGCATGGCAGATGCAGCATAATGTGGATAAATGTGAGGTTATCCACTTTGGGGGCAAAACAGGAAGGCAGAATATTATCTGAATGGCGGCAGATTAGGAAAAGGGGAGATGCAACGAGACTTGGGTGTCATGGTTTATCAGTCATTGAAAGTTGGCATGCAGGTACAGCAGGCGATGAAGAAGGCAAATGGGATGTTGGCTTTCATAGCTAGGAGATTTGAGTATTGGAGCAGGGAGGTCTTACTGCAGTTGTACAGGACATTGGTGAGACCTCACCTGGAATATTGTGTTCAGTTTTGGTCTCCTAATCTGAGGAAGGACATTCTTGCTATTGAAGGAGTGCAGCGAAGGTTCACCAGACTGATTCCTGGGATGGCTGGACAGACATATGAGGAGAGACTGGATCAACTGGGCCTTTATACACTGGAGTTTAGAAGGATGAGAGGGGATCTCATAGAAACATATAAAATTCTGACTGGACTGGACAGGTTAGATGCAGGAAGAATGTTCCCGATGTTGGGAAGTCCAGGACCAGGGGACACAGGATAAGGAGTAGGCCATTTAGGACTTAGATGAGGAGAAACTTCTTCATTCAGAGAGTTGTTTACCTGTGGAATTCCCTGCCGCAGAGAGTTGTTGATGCCAGTTCATTAGATATATTCGAGAGGGAGTTTGATATGGCCGATACGGCTAAAAGGATCAAGGGGTATGGAGTGAAAGCGGGAAAGGGGTACTGAGGTGAATGATCAGCCATGATCTTATTGAATGATGGTGCAGGCTCGAAGGGCCGAATGGCCTACTCCTGCACCTATTTTGTATGTTTCTATGTTTCTATGTTTGTGCCTTACCTCCCTTAGTTTGGAAGATCTATGGGGGGACTGCCAGAAACTTTCTCCCACCTCCAGGGGGCAGCAATAAAGATCAGCAGGGTCTGGGGCCAGCTGGCTGCTGCTTTCGGACTTCAGCTGGAAGGATCTAAAGCCAGAAGGAAAAGCAGCCATTTTTTCTCCCTCGATTTTGGGCACATGATCAGTCCCGTGCAGGGAACATCCAGAACATGATAATGACTTAATCCTGGAAATATGGGTAGGTTCAGATATGTTTGGTGAAGAGCATTTACACAACGCAATTCCCCTGTTGCACTCAGGTGGAGGGAGGGGAAGAAAGTTTCCACCTCTACCTCACAGATTGGCCTCCAACACTTTTGGAATCATTTTCCAATTTCGCACTCCGCTGAGAAGTCTCACTTGCCTGGAGCGGAAATTTGGGTTTGTGCAACACATAATTTTCCAATCATCTATAATGATCCAGAGACATGAGTTCAAATCCCACCGTGGCAGCTGGGGAATTTAAATTCAGTTCAATGATAAATCTGGAATAAAAAGCTGGTATCAATAATCGAGACCATGAAACTATCTGATTGTCGTAAAAACCCATCTGATTCACTAATGTCCTTTAGGAATGGAAATCTGCCATGCTTACCCGGTCTGGCCAGGTCTGTGACACCAGACCCACACCAGTCCAGTTGACTCTTAACTGCCCTCTGAAATGGCCTAGCAAGTCACTCAGTTGTACAGAAGTATACAAAGAATAAAATCGGACAGATCACCTGGAATTCCCTCCCTAACAGCATCATCATTATAGTCAGTCCCTCGAAGTGAGGATGACTTGCTTCCACGCCAAAAAGGGATGAGTTCACAGGTGTTTCAATGAAGGACCTAATATTCCAGATCCTGAGCTACATCGTGAAGGGTGGAAGATGCCTGAGCTTGGATTTTTTTAACGTGTGGTGACCGTTGCACGCCAGCCACCACATGGGCTTGACAGAGCTAGGCCTTGGTCCAGTGTCAAGGATTACCCAAGACTAACTGGCGACAAGCTCTGCTGCACAGACCGAGCACGCACACATATCGCAGTGTGGACTGGCCCGTGCTGCCCCTGGGCACTCGCCTCTTCTGGGCCCCAGATTCATGCCTCTCCTGGGCCCCGGTCACTTCCCTTTACAGACTCTTGCCATTCCTTCGCCCCTCCTGCTGTGCCTGCCCACACTGCAATCAGCGACCTGGCTTCGCAGCCGTCGCCCTCCTGCAGCACCACGCGCTGCTCCCTGCAGTGGTCTGCCACGACACACTGCTCCCTCCAATGGCCCCGGCCTGATGTGCGTCGAGGCGCCCGATAGCGTGGTGTTAAATCCAAAACCAAACATAGACCGGGTCACAAGCGGCGACGTAACTGTTTCTCGGAGCGCATGCGCGGCTAAGCGCAGGGGCCAGCAGGCTGCTGATGCATGTATAGGGGACGCACGGACAGCACCACACGGACTGTAGCAGTTCAAGAAGGCAGTACACCACCACTTTCTCAAGGGCAATAAATGCTGGCCTTGCCAGCATCGCCCATATCCCATGAACGAATAAAAAAAAAGGATTCTTATCTGTGAAAAATCTGCTTTGCAGTTTAGAAGTGTGATGAAAATGTTCAGCATCTCTAATATTGATCACCTGAAGTGACGTGGACATATTGGGGAAATTCAGAGATGATAAATGGGTCTACTGTTCATCCCAGACTTCGCACAAGGCCGCATTCAGTTCTTTGAAGGTGCAGGTTTACATAGGGAAGTTGATTTTTGTGTTGGACATAGGATATCTGGAGAAGCCCAAATTGTGAGGCCTGATATTGTGTCTTGGAACATTGATGCTCCCTGGACTTTGGAGAATCGTGTCATGCAACAGAATTGTAGTGCCCTGAAATTCCAATGTTATTTTTCCATCAGGAATTTGATGAATATGTGTGCTCTGGTAAGCAAAGCATCAGTAACTTGTATTGCAGATGGTCCCTATGGTAACTTGCAATGAGCCGAGGCATAAAAGTTGAGAACAGTGGTGACCAATGTTCCCTCTAAGTTGCGTGCATGCATGGGCGTGCAGCAATCTTGAACGTACTGCACAGGCTGCTCACAAGATCCCAACTACCACACGTGCATGGCTGTTAAAATTTAAACGTACTGCACATTGAAAAAAACAGCCGTGCACAACAACAACATATAGAGGAAACATTGGTGTTGAACTTGGCTGCCATTGGCTGTGCCTATCCTGTGATCACGATAGTCTGCATATCAAATTACAGCAAATGGCACAATGTCGTCATAACCTCCCTTGTGAACCGGAGCCTGCAAAAAAAGTTCTCCTTGGAAATTTCTTGGTTGCTGTGATTAGGTCTATAAACAGGGCTCTTTGGCCCCCGAAATTGCATTCCGCCCTGTTTGGGGGTGGTAACAGCTGTGAGGCAGGTGTTCCTGCGCCAGGCGCGGAAGTCCCACCCCATGACCTATATTCAGCTTACCGCCCCCAAGAGCAAGTGGAGCGCAAAATATCATGCTCCACTTGCTCAGTGGGACAGGAGTGGGACGGAAAGACTCTGCAAAAGGCACATTGATATGCGTCGTGCTGTTGCGTATATAGGCCCCTCGCCTTTCATTAAAGGGGATGGCCAAGCTGCTGACTCTGCGGGTGGGAAATGGGGCCATCCCTGGACCACCAGGGAGTGTTGTGCCATGGCAGCAGCTTGGCACACAAGCGGAGTGCCAGGCTGCAAGATCGCAGCACGGACCCCGCGATGCAAAGTGAAGAAGGCTGCGTCGGCCATTTTTTTTTTACTTTCCCCACCTTCCCTTTAATTATTGCCCCGCGACAGCTTCAGGGGGCACCACCAAATTTTCACTCCGGGATGAAAGAGGGTTTCTGCGTTACCGGTAGGAGTGGGATGGTACCAGTTACTGCCGCCACTAAACTTCCACGTAATTTTGCGGGAGTCGGTAGCAGCGCCGCACCCAGGCGAAAAGTCGTTAGCACCCCATTAACGCCCTCCAGGGGCGATAACGGGAGGCACAAACACCCCGACTTTCTCTCCCCATGAATATTGATGCTATAAAATTTCCTTTGCATCCCTTCCTTCATTCTCCTTGTCCAGCTTCAAAAAGCTTCTGGAGAGAGAAGCATTCAATGCTGCAAACATTTTAGAAAATGTAATTTGCAACAAAACTATAGCTGCTTACCTTTAAGGAATGACTTCCTCAAAGTTTAGACCATGACTAGCCTTTAAATGCCCATTATATATAGTTGGGGCAGAGTGCATTGCAGGATACCGTTGTTAGGCTGGTTTTCCTGAATGCAGCCAGCAGCAGGGGCCTCAAACAGGAGTGAGACTCCTTATTTGTAATATGCTAGGAGCTTAACATCTATTTTAAGCATGAGCACTGGACGCCTATTGTTTTGTCTATGGCAGGCGGTGCATCTCCGGTTTGTAATTAAGATGCGCTTCCTGCGTGTCATATTGGCGGCTTAGGTACCCATTTATTGTCCAAAAAACGAACACTATGCTGTCAAATTTCTAGGCCATCACCTTTTGTGCACATATCATTCCAGAATCACAGGGACAGTTAATGTGTGAATTTCTAAAGAGGAAAATGGAAGCAGTGAGTGCAAGAGGAAGAAAGAGCTGCACATAACCTAACAACCTCATGCAATGATTCAAAATCAAGAAAATGAATTAAATTGTAGAACAGGCTTGAGATGATTGGATGATCATCATTAAAGCTGCCAACTTCTGGAGAATGTAATTTGAAAAGAACCTCGTGGCATTGAGATCAGATACAAAGAAAGCACACAGCCTTATAACACACATCCTTTTTTAATATGATCAACACTGAAGCACTAATTTCTCAAGTATAACCCAAATCTGACAATTCACGTTATTATCCTTTTGAGAACATGTCACATAGTACTAATTTAAAACAAAAGTAGACTTCTTAGGATGTGAGATTTTATTGGGATTTAGTACCAATCATTATCAATAATATATTACTTTTATAAAGTATCTCCGAATTAAGAAACCATCCACTAATTTGACTTTCTGGTGATATGTAGGTCACAGTTGACAGTTTGATATTTTACTACTGATCACACTATAAAGAACTGATTGTCAGTTAATTATCTTATCTCGGTGCTGTCAGGCTATTTGAGTAAATATTCTGAAAAGACTGACATAGGTACATAATCCCACTCTACAATATCCTCTTTGTTGTGCTGATGTTATCGAAGCAGCGCACTTTTTCTGAGAAATGCTAACAGGTCTTGATGGGTTTTTGCAAACTTACTTGAAAAACTCAAAGAGCCTTCACTGTCATGGTCAACATTTGAGAGCAACCATTAGAATTGACGAATGCTAAGGGTATGGAATTGCTGTAGTGTGAAACTTCCTTCTCGAGACAGAGGAGATAAAATATTGCTCACTCAGCATCTACTTCATTTGCTTTATTGCTATTTTTGACTGATCCGTTTCAATGACATCAATGGTTGTGAGCAATTTGCACCCTATGCCCCTTTTTTCCAGTAATTTGTAATAAATATGAGGCCTGAAATTGGTGGCCTTACCGCCCACTGCCTTTGGCTGCCGGCGAGTTTTTTGGGTGGACTCCCCTCGGTGACAGATTCCTCCAGCTCTGCAGCCGGCGGGAGGGAAGTACCACTGGGAACTGCCCTCTGGCAGCCAAGTCACGTAAGTGTCCTCCTGCCTGCCGAGCTGGCAGATTCCTCCAGGCGGGAGTCGGTGGCAGCAGGGGGAAGGACCGCTGCGTGGAGGCAGGTCTAACCCCAACAGTAAGTAAGAAGACCTGCAAAAAAAGGTTCGTGAACATCTTTTAACTTTTTTTCCCCAGCGATTTATCTGTGTGGGGTCCCCGGAAGGTTTTTTTAAATTTAAATTTTTATTTTTAAGTCGTCCCCCCCTCACTGGGCCCGACTCAATCCTCGGTGGCACTTTGGCGAGGATTGCATTTGCCGGCAAGATTGGGAGCTCCCGTCCGCTGCTGCCCAGATTGACGGCATAAGCCATTATTCTGCCGCCGGGCAGTACTGCCATCTCTTTCAGAGGGATCTTCCAGGCAAAGTACTGCTAGGTCTCTCACTGGCCATCGGGGATCCTTTGGGTGGCACTTGGGCGGGCTGGCTTTGACTAAGTTCGGGCCCATGGAATTAAACTACACTTCACTGGTGTAATGGTTTTCCTCAAAGTTGTCTATTGCTCTGTCTTACTAAAGGTTATTTCGTTTTAGACAAGAGCCAGATTATCTATGTTGCCTATGAATTTTATCAAAGAATCATTGAATGTTGCAGCACCAAAACATTTGGCTCCTTTCAAAGTGATTTATGGAGTCTGCTTCAGGAATGGTTTATGGAAGAGAATTCCATATTCTAATCACCCTTTGTGTAAAGAAGTTTATTTAACCTCCCCTTTAACTCTTGACTAGTCCGTGCTGGTATATATTCTCCATGCATGTAGTAGTTCTAAGCTCATATGCCTGTCATGTTCCCATATCCCTTTATCACTCTTTCTTCAACCATCTATCTAACTTCCTAAAGTTGATATAGTCTCGGCTTCAACCACTAAGTCTGGCAGGGCATTCCACAGCCTCATATCCCTCTGTACAAAAGTTTCTCCTGTTCTTTTGTCCTAAATCTCTTGTGCTTAACCTTATATCTATATGCCCTATTTCTAGAGTCCTCAATCACTAGAAATAGTTTAGTCAGAATTTTGTGCATGTGGCGGGTCGGGTACAGTTGTTGGTTAGCGTGGTGGGTCGCTTCCATCCCGCTACAGAAATCGACTTTGCGATAATGGGGCTTATTAAGCCCGTCCTGCGTGTTACCCGGCCCTATTAAATGGTGCGGGTCTGATGACATCATCCGTGACACATTTTCAGGCAGTTTATTTAAAGGAGCCATGGCCACATTGTGTTTTAAGGTTCATCTAGGATAGTGCAGGCAGCACACTGGGGATTTTCATTGCTCCAAACAGTTGGAGAGATGGCTGCACAGAAGCAGAAGGCTGCACCCAGGTTCTCTGATGACTCCTTCCATATCCTTGTGGAGGGAGTCAGAGCAGGCAGGGAGGTCCACTTCCCTTCCAATGGGCAGTAGAGACCTTCCCAGGAGAAAAATAGAGCCTGACTGCAAATTGCAGAGGAGGTCAACATTAGAGATGTGTTCAGGAGGACCTGGATGCAGTGTTGCAAATGTTTCAATGCTCTCATTAGATTAAGAAACGTTAGTACAAAACCACACTCAACTTCATCCTGCTGTGCCTCTCATCACATCCCCATAACTCTGCCTTCCCAACCCTACTCCTGCACATACTTCCTCACACCAACATATCTTTCGTGTCCACCCATCCTCTCTCTCTATCTATATTATCACATCCTCATCTTGCTAGCCACCCCTCACACTCAGTCTCATCCTAATGCAATCATACCAACAAACAACATGCAAGGAGGCCACTGGACATTGCCACCCCAATCCATCATAGTCTCCCTCTAAAGATGTAACCCATCCATTCCTTGCACTCATTCCATCACTCTCACTCAACCTTCTCTTCTTTCCCTTCTTGCAGGAGAAAACAGCGCACAAAAAGAGGGAGAGGAAGAGAACTGGAGGTGGGCTGCCATCATTTTCGACCCTCATAACAGCAGAGGAGGCTGCGTTGGAAGTCTCGTGAGTGGCTGAGCAGCAGGAGGTGGGAGACGGAGAGAGATGGACATCTCAGCAACCTGGTGACAGAATTACATATCATACAGCTACATGGCATACATCAGTCACTCATATGGGTCTGATGTTGTCAGCCACTGAATGATTATCATGTGCATAATGATATGTATACCCAATCTTCATCTGGAATATCTATCTCTCCCACTGGCCATCAAGAGTCTAGGGGGAAGAGCAAGACGACTCCTTAGAGGAGCCTCCAGCCTCTGAGGGCACAGCATCACCAGACATGAGTGCACCCAGCACCAGCGCAGAGACCCACACCTCGGTGGGTCCAACGTGAGATAGAGTAGTGTTGTCACCGGGTCTGTCACAAGTGAGCAACAGCAGATGGTGGAGACAGGGACAGCAGTGGAAACTCTTCGCCAGCAGGACGCTTCCAACTCTGCTCAGCTGCATGCAGATGACTGAGCCTCGAGGGCCATCCAGAAAGAGGGAGATCCTGGAGGTGCAAGAAGAAGTGCAGGAGGTTCTGACAGGTTTTGCGAACGCGATGTCTGCAAATGTTCAGAGAATGGAGGAGTCTATCTCCAACATGAGCATCACCGTGTCACAGGTGCTGGTGACTGCAGGTTCTTCCATAGATAGAATGGCCACCTGCATGGAGCAGATAATGCACCACTCACAGGAGCACATGGTCTCTATGGAGAATAGATGGCTGTCTATAGAGAATAGATTACTATCTATGGAGCATTGATGGCAGAGGCTCTTAGACCTCCTGTTTAGAAGGCATGTAAGTGTAGATGTGGGTCCTCATGGCCCCACTGATGTACAGTAAGGTGCTCTCCAGCTCTTTGCAAGCAGGGAAGTACGGAAGGCCCATGAGAGGGATGGCAATGGGAGGGGAGAGGGAAACATGGGCTCCTCTCAAAGCGCTTCCACTTCTTTCCCTTTGCAACCCCCTGTGTCAGAGCCCCAGATGGCTCCTCGGATCATGGTGGCTGAGTTTACCCCTGCACAGTCGCAGGAGGAGCAGACTTGGTGGGGCCATCACAGGCTCCAAGGCCCAGAGGACAACCTCCTAGAGTGTCTAAGGAGGGAAGTGAGCAGGCTGCCTCTACCTCTGCTGAAGTCATAGGGGTAGCACTTCATAGAAGCACATGGAAGAGAAAGTTGCCACACAAGTAGATTCACAAGGGTGTTTTAGTCAATGTTAATGGCAAATTTCCATTATTGTCAACCATTAAAATCTTTATTTTCACCACTTTCATGTCTTGGACACATTTGTGTGCACCTTTGGAAGTGGCTTAGTGAGTTGGAGTGAATGGTGAGACATAACAGAATCTACAGCAATGGTGGTCAGTGTGAAAGGAATGGCTTGGTTATTGTAGGGATCTTTTATGTTATTGCTGTGGGGCGATGCCAATCTAGCGCAGTATGTGGCAGCCATATGGGTGTACTGTCTAAGGGTGAATAAATCTGGACATGATGAGGTCATCCCTGGCCTCCCGGGCAGCAATGTGCTCGGGTGCTGATGCCCTCTGTCCTGTGCTGCTGGTGTTGGGGCTTATCGTGGTCAGATTCTGAGGACCAAGATGGGACAGTATAAACAGCATCTATGCTGATGGAATAGATGGCATGTCAAGTAGAGTTGACAGAAGCAATCTGTCAATGGTGAGAGAGGTTCTTACAATGAGGTGACACTGGAAGGAGACTTTGCTGAAAGTTAAATCTGTGTTGGCAATGTAGTCAGCAATAGCTTCTGCCTGAGGAAAGTGATCAGCTGTCAGGTAAGAGCTTTTATAGTACATTTGATGCTATCAAGTAATCAACTGGATCAATGACCACTCTACTGCCGTCTCAGGCTGTCAGATGTGGTTCCTGAGCTGCGCGAATCCTGTGGCCATGCAGGGAAATTTAAGAGGTGGGAGAAAAAGGCTCTTAAGCGTCTGACAAGCTGATAATGATTTCAATTAGTTTGTCCGCCTCTGCTGGTCACGTCTCTGTCGCACCAGGAAACGCACCCGAGGGAAAGGCACATGGGGTGGGATGATGGCGGGTTTCCGACCGGCTCCAACATTTTTCAAATTTCTGACCCGAGCGCGTGCGCACAGACCCCAGAAAATTCCAGCCTTTGTTTCTATCTATCCTGGCCTATTACTTTATAATTTAAACACTTCTACTAAATAAAATAACAATAACTTTTATTTATATAGCACCTTTAACGTAGTAAAACATCCCAAGGCACTTCACAACAGTGTTACGAGACAAAACAAATACATTTGACACAGAGCCACAAAAGAAGAAATTAAGGCAGATGACCAAAAGCTTGTTTAAAAAGGTAGGTTTTAAGGAGTGTCTTAAAGGAGGAAAGAGAGGTAGAGAGACGGAGAGGTTTAGAGAGGGAGTTCTAGAGCTGAAAACACGTCCACCGATGGTTGAGCAGTTATAATGAGGGATGTTCAAGAGGCCAGAATTTGAGGAGCGCAGACATCTTGTGGGGTTGTGAGGCTGAAAAAGATTACAGAGATAGGGAGGGGCAAGGCCATGGAGTGATTTGTAAACAAGGATGAGAATTTTGAAATCGAGGCATTGTTTAACTGGGAGCCAAGGTAGGTCAGAAAGCACGGAGGTGATGGGTGATCTTGACTTGGTGCGAGTTAGTACATGGGCTGCTGAGTTTTGGATGACCTCAAGTTTACGTAGTGTAGAATGTGGGAGGCTGGCCAGGAGTGAGTTGGAGTAGTCAAGTCTAGAGGTAACAAAGGGATGAATGAGAGTTTCAGCAGCAGAAGAGCTGAGGCAGTGGCGGAGGCGGGCAATGTTATGGAGGTGGAAAAAGGCGGTTTTAGTTATGTGGCTGGAAACTCATTTCAGGGTCAAATATGACAACCAGGTTGTGAACAGTCTTGTTCACTCTCAGATTGATGCTAGGGAGAGGGATGGAGTCAGTGGTTAGGGAACGCAGTTTGTGGCGAGGAATATAAAATCCTCACTTCTACACATTCTCTCACCACCCATTAATGTATCTAATCTGCTTCTTCCTGACCAGTCCAGTGTGTGGCATCGGGAATAATCCTTAAATTTCTATCCACCAGATTTTACATTTTAATCCAGAAGTGAACTTCTCAAACTTCCTCTGCCATTCATATGCCATTCATTCTAACGTGAACCATAACTTCTGGGTGTTTTCTCTCTGTTTCTGGAAGTTTTTGCACCTGTTCCTTTACATTCCTTAGTCTGGTATGTGGGAGGCAGGCTATCATTCAGGACCTCTTTTTAACAGTTGTACTGTATTTGCTTTGTGGGTTCTTTGCTTAAGAATTCATAGCAACACATTGCAATTAAGAACTAGTTGGTTTATTAGCAAAGGTTTAACAATCACACTACACATTACCAGTTCCTCCACCAGGCTCACAACCATCTGCCTCATCGTGGAGCCCCTGAACCCAACTGGCTGGAGTTTTAATGAGTCTTGTGAACATCATGTGACTGGCTAAGCCACTCACAACTCAACAACTCCATAACTATTTTGTCGTTGATCTGTAATTTAAGTGCCCCCTGATTAAAGGGGGGCACTAAAACCGACACATTAAACAAATTAAACTTTGGACAGTAAACTTAAATCAAATTAAAATTTGGTTGCCGTGGGTGATGATGCATTCCAGTACCTCTGGTGCCCACCTCTCGCAGAAGGCCGCGAGCGTACCGGTGGACACTGCATCAAATAAATTCATTTGAAGGAATAGTGCTCCATCTCCAGGGACACCCTGGCTCGGATGTAATCGCGGAAGAGAGGCAGGCAGTCGGGCTGAACGACCTCCTCGACCGCCTGCTGCTTGGATCGGTTGATGGCCACCTTGGCCATGCCCAGAAGCAGTCCTATGAGGACCAACAACTCTATAACTATTTTGTTGCATCTGTAAGACAATAAATCATTAAATCACATGCTCCTGATTAAAGGGGGGCACTTAAACCGACAAACTTAAACAAATTAAGACATTGAACGGTCAAATTAAAATTTGGTTGCCGGGGGTGATGATGCACTCCAGTCCCTCCGGCGCCCACCTCTCGCGGAAGGCTGCAAGCATACCAGTGGACACCGCGTGCTCCATCTCCAGGGACACCCTGGACCGGATGTAATCGCGGAAGAGAGGAGGGCAGTCGGGCTGAACAACCCCCTCGACCACCGGCTGCCTGGACCGGTTGATGGCCACCTTGGCCATGCCCACGAGCAGCCCTACGAGGAGCAACAGCTCTATAAACCTGTGAGCATACTCACAGGTGCATACATTACAGCAGTTACTGGTTAGACTTGAACATTAGCAATGGTCGCTGGGTGTGAGATACAAGAAGGATTGGACAAAATTGAAAACAATGAAAATAATTTTTGCACAGACTTGACATGGTATCATCTGTGGCGGCTATAAGTCTGAATTTTTAGAGGAGGCTATGCCAAGAACTAAGCTGCCTAAAAAAGCACTATTCCTTCAAATGAATTTATTTGATATTTGATACAATGTAAAGTACATGGATTGTCTTTCAAAAAGGCAAGTCAATTTTGAAAGTTATGAAAGCTGGAGTTAACAGTAATTCCAAAAGCCCCATTTGACCAGCTCAGAGATCAGTATTAGATTCCAAGTATATCTTTAGGCATTGTGCTCAAAATATATTGTGTTTCTAAGGACATATTAAAAGGAGTTCTTGTTACCTCATTCTTTCTACTTATCATTGACGTATGCTCTACTGAAGCAACAGGGCTACGTTTGGATTTTTTGTCTTCTGTTTCAATGTAATCACTCAACTTTTCAATAAAGACCAGAAAGATCACAAAGAAAAGTACAAATGAGGGAGGCCATTTGGCACATCTAGCTCATTCTTCTATCAAAGTTTATCTTGCTTCTTTCACAGCACCCAACTACTTCGAGATCGATTCCCGAGTTTTTGCTTCCATTACCCTATACATAACACCATTCCATGTATTAATCACTATTAATGGGGTGATAATGGGCTCAAAATGGCATTGAGAGCATTATGGCCCAAAAAATACAGCCGGGGCCATTTCGCTGGGTGCCAGAAATGTCTGTCTGTATCAGTGTCAATATGCAAATTGGATCCTGAACTTCAATTGATATTTTTGGTTGGAAATGGCTAGAGTATAAGCAGCAGTGCTTCTCTGGGGCCTGCAAAAATAATCTGAGCTGCTGCCACCCAGGGACTCCCCTCTCGACAGTACCAACCCCCACCACTCCACATTTAATTTTGTGCCAGCCTAGGTGACCCGATGTTGGTGGGCCTCAATGTGGTGAGTCGCATCAGGATACCCAGTTTGGTGCCCCATAGTTCGCCAGCCTGATGTTAACGAGGCCGTGGCTCAAAATCACTGCTGCTTTGAGTGCTGGTAAGTGGCCAGTAAACTAAATGCAATCTCTTTTTAATAGGTGCATTCCTACTTTAAATAAGCCACTGGAGGCCTGCCAAAAATATGACCCAGAAAATGGGGCTTCCCATTCCCAACATGATACGGTGGGAAATCCACCTGTCAAATTTAAATTAGGCCTGGGAGATAAAATAGCCTGAACTTAAAAAAAGTGTTTTGAACATTAAGGTTTCTATTTACTGTAATGTTTTAAGTATAGCATATTATTCCTAGTTATTTTTGTTCGATGTAAATTCAATGGGTGGAGTACTACTTTTAGGAACATAAGAACAGGAGTAGGCCATTTAGCCCCTCGAGCCTGTTCTGCCATCCATTGAGATAATGACTGATCTGTGACCTAATTCCATTTATCTGCTGTTGCCCCATATCATTTAATACCTTTGGTCAACAAAAATCTATCAATCTTAGATTTAAAATTAGCTATAGACCTAGCATCAACTGCTGCTTGCAGAAGAGAATTCCAAACTTCAACCACCCTTTAGCGTGTAAAAGAGTTTGTTAAATTCATTCCTGGAAGATCTGGCTCGAACTTTTAGGATATGGGCTGGATTTTGGGCATTTTGGATTTCGAGACGTTAATCGCGGCGGGGCATTAAAGTTACTGCATGAAAATAGTTTGCGACTCCGACTGCAAGTTTCGTTAAAACGTAAGTTGGAGGAATGTTGGGGTTAAGTCATGGGTTACACCATGGACTTTGTGCGCCCGAGCCGAAACTTGCGGCGGTAAAGAAGTTTCATTGCTGTTTAGTGCCCTGCAACATAATGTTGTATATTGTATGGTTTTATTTTGGTGGGGGGTGTTTTTGTGACTTTGTTGCAGTAAAATTTATGACTCATCATTTGCCATTGGTGTCTTGTGCATCATGCGAACATCCACTGGAGATGTGCCTTTATGGGGGCACATAGTGTATCCAGTCTTAGCTCCATCCCTCAATTTCCTCCATTTAGGAGAGCCAGTCCATTACGAGCTGGCGACATGCGAGTGTTGGTTCGGCAGCATCTCCACGTGGCTCTCCAATGGGGGTCTCGCCAGGCTCCTCTTCGTCATCCTCCTCCTCCTGAGGTGGGCATGCAATCCCCATTGGCAATGCCTGGCCCCTCATGATAGCCAAGCTGTGCAATATGCAGCACAGCAAAATTAATTTGGATTCCTGTTGAGGGGAGTATTGAAGACTGCCTCCAGCACGGTGCAGGCATCAGTCTGCCTGCAGGAGATGGTATATCACACTCACAATCACTAAGGAGGTGGTACTCAGTAAGATAATGGGACTAAAGGCAGATAAATCCCCTGGACCTGATGGCTTGCATCCTAGGGCCTTAAGAGAAGTAACGGCAGGGATTGTGGATGCATTGGTTGGAATTTACCAAAATTCCCTGGATTCTGGGGAGGTTCCAGCAGATTGGAAAACTGCAAATGTAACACCCCTATTTAAAAAAGGAGGCAGACAAAAAGCAGGAAACTATAGACCAGTTAACCTAACATCTACGGTTGGGAAAATGTTGGAATCCATTATTAAAGAAGCAGTAGCAGGACATTTGGAAAAGCAAAATTCGGTTAGGCAGAGTCAACATGGATTTATGAAGGGGAAGTCATGTTTGACAAATTTGCTGGAGTTCTTTGAGGATGTAACGAACAGGGTGGATAAAGGGGAACCAGTGGATGTGGTGTATTTGGACTTCCAGAAGGCATTTGACAAGGTGCCACATAAAAGGTTACTGCACAAGATAAAAGTTCACGGGGTTGGGGGTAATATATTGGCATGGATAGAGGATTGACTAACAGAGAGTCGGGTTCATTCTCGGGTTGGCAACCAGTAACTAGTGGGGTGTCACAGGGATTAGTGCTGGGACCCCAACTATTTACAATCTATATTAACGACTTGGAAGAAGGGACTGAGTGTAATGTAGCCAAGTTTGCTGATGATTACAAAGGTGGGAGGAAAAGCAATGTGTGAGGAGGACACAACAAATCTGCAAAAGGACATAGACAGGCTAGGTGAGTGGGTAAAATTTGGCAGTTGGAATATAATGTTGGAAAGTGTGAGGTTATGCACTTTGGCAGAAAAAAAATCAAAGAGCAAGTTATTATTTAAATGGAGAAAGATTGCAAAGTGCCACAATACAGCAGGACCTAGGGGTACTTGTGCATGAAACACAAAAGGATAGTATGCAGGTACAGCAAGTGATCAGGAAGGTCAATGGTATCTTGGCCTTTATTGCAAAGGGGATGGAGTATAAAAAGGTAGTAGGACCTCAAAGGTAGTAATCTCAGGATTGCTACCAGTGCCACGTGCTAGTCAGAGTAGAAATATCAGGATAGTTAAGATGAATACTGGCTTGAGGAATGGTGCAAGAGGGAGGGATTCAAATTCCTGGGACATTGGAACCGGTTCTGGGGGGAGGTGGGACCAATACAAAGGGGACGGTCTGCACCTGGGTAGGACTGGAACCGATGTCCTAGGGGGAGTATTTGCTAGTCCTTTTGGGGAGGGTTTAAACTAATATGGCAGGGGGATGGGAATCTATGCAGGGAGACAGAGGGAAGTAAAATGGGGGCAGAAGCAAAAGCTAGAAAGGAGATAAGGAAAAGTGGAGGGCAGAGAAATCAAAGGCAAAAATCTAAAAGGGCCACAGTACAACATAATTCTAAAAGGACAAAGAGTGTTAAAAAAATCAAGCCTGAAGGCTCTGTATCTCAATGCGAGAAGCATTTGTAATAAGGTGGATGAATTAACTGCACAGATAGCTGTTAACGGATTACGGAGACATGGCTCCAGGGTGACCAAGGCTGGGAACTCAACATCCAGGGTATTCAATATTCAGGAAGGATAGACAGAAAGGGAAAGGAGATGGGGTAGCGTTGCTGGTTATTAACGCAATAGTATGGAGATTAACGCAATAGTATGGAAGGACATTAGCGTGGATGAGGTGGAATCTGCATGGGTACAGCTGCGGAACACCAAAGAGCAGAAAACGCTAGTGGGAGTTGTGTACAGACCACCAAAAAGCAGTAGTGAGGTTGGGGATGGCATCAAATAGGAAACAATAAAGGTACAGCAGTTATCATGGGTTAACCAAACTGGTAACAATACGGTGGAGGAGGATTTCCTGGAGTGTATAAGGGATGGTTTTCTTGACCAATATGTCGAGGAACCAACGAGAGAGCTGGCCATCCTAAACTGGGTGATGTGCAATGAGAGAGGATTAATTAGCAATCTTGTTGTGCGAGGCCCCTTGGGGAAGAGTGACCATAATATGGTAGAATTCTTCATTAAGATGGAGAGTGACACAGTTAATTCAGAGACAAGGGTCCTGAACTTAAAGAAAGGTAACTTCGATGGTATGAGATGTGAATTGGTTAGGATAGACTGGCGAATGATACTGAAAGGGTTGTCAGTGGATAGGCAATGGCAGACATTTAAAGATCACATGGATGAACTTTAACAACTGTACATCCCTGTCTGGCGTAAAAATAAAACGGGGAAGGTGGCTCAACTGTGGCTAACAAGGTAAATTAGGGATAGTGTTAAATCCAAGGAAGAGGCATATAAATTGGCCAGAAAAAGCAGCAAACCTATGAGAATCTGCATCAAGGTAGATACCAACTTTATATGTATTATCCGTACTAATTTCAAATGTATTAACTCTTTCTAAAATGGCCGCTCATGGTTATTGCTGACTCTTTAGATCTCACTGTAGGGGAAAACAATAAGTGACTTGTCTTTGTGAAATAACCTTGAGGGACCATATATGTGAATGTAGCAACAGATGTAGGAATAGTCAGAGAAGCAGAACTATGCGTGCCTTCCTTGTCTGCAAAACAAGGATAAACTGGAGATGACTTAATCTTCTCTCATGATTAGGGACATTGCTTAATTAACTGTGTAAATGACTAATTTAGCTTGTATCTATGCCACGGTAGCTGATGTGATAGGACAATGAAAAGGGGTTGTACCAATCATGAACTGTATAAATGTATTGATTTTGTAATGATTTTTGCTTGCTCTGATGGATTCGACAGACTCATGAAGTCGGTGCCCCTTTATCAGAGCAAGACCTCATCGATGAATAAAGTTAGTCTGAACTATACTTTAAAGAGTTCGAGTCAGTGTATTCGCTGAAACAGATTGAGGGAAAAGAATCCGTATCGATATTTGGTGTCAGAAGTGGGATCTCAATGGACGACCGCCAGTAACTTGCGAACTAAGAGCCGAACTAGCCTCGGACGAGACGGGAGGAAAATGGCCACCGGAGTGAGTATTCTTTAAATACCACCTCGGTTTCCTCCAGTCCAAAAGTCTGAAGAAAGTTTTGCCGCTCGCTAGTTCTCAGGTAGCGTCTGAACGAGATCCAGGTCAATCTGTCGAATACCTTTTAAACTTAGAAAATAAGTGTCCAAGTCAGGTACGGCGTCGACCTTGTATATCACTTGGCCCGTCTAGGCGCTGATTGGACTTAAACAGACTAACCGGGATACGATTACCGCGGGGCGACGCGAGGGGGATTGTGTAAATTTGACTTGTACTTATGCCAGGTACGATGTTGACCTTGTATATCACTTGGCCCGCCTAGGCTCTGGATAAGATAAACTACCTTTACCGCGGGGCGACGCGAGAGGGATTGTATAAAGTTAACTTGTACTTATGCCAGGTACGGTATCGACCTTGTATATCATTTGGCCCGCCGAGGCTCTGGATTAGATAAACTACCTTTTTACCATGGGGCGACGCGAGAATGGGCAATCACTTAGACAGTACTACGGATGCGGGCAGCCCACTACAGAAGTTATGTGAAGAATTCCCCGAGAAGACTGAACAATTTAGACAGCTGTCTGGAGCCTTGAACAAATTATTAGGAGATGATCAATAGCCCCTAGGGGTCACCAAGAGTGTAGAGGTGGCAAAAAGGGCACAAGTACTAATTTGGAAAAAGGGACGAGGAAAAAGGGATAAAAGCTTAATTGCCACATGGAGACAATATTGTCAAAAACTAAAAGATGAATCACTTCTGTCAAGTTGGCAGGAAAATGCCACTAAGTTAGGATTCTCATTAATGGAAGGAGGACATGTTAAACCCCTAGATGTATTAAAGAAAGAGTGCGTGCACGAAAAACATACCAAGAGCTCCACTCAGACCTCTGAAAAGGGTATTGATAGACGAAGTAGTCAGATGGTTGGCCTTGCATTGACTGAGGCGGGCGATGAGATAGAAGAGTGGCCGCTCACGCGACATCCCACTGCTCCGGTGCCCCACGGTCCCATTGAACCTCCATCATATAATCGAATATACCCAGCCATTCCGACGGCTACAGGCAATGTTCCACCAGCCGTAAATCCCCAAGCCTTAGATCACGTTCTGCCCTCAGCTCTACCACCACCCTTGCCGCCACCAGTGCCCGTTGATACACCATCAAACGTAACACCAGTGGGTCCCCAGATGGTCCCTACAGCCTTCCCTCTGCCAGCTACACACCCTGTATTAGTATCAGTCTCGACTACCTCGCCCGGACTTGTCCCTGTCCCCCAACAACCCTTTACGCTGGCAGTTCTCCAACCTAGCGTTTCGACTCCCTCCTCGACCTTTGTTAATTTAGATCCAACCTTGCAGTCAGATCCTACCTGGACCCCTCCGACTTTTGTGGACCCATTCGCTACTCGGACCAGGTCACAAATGAAACAGAAGGATAAGAAGTCCCTCACTCCGGCCGCTAGGGAGACGCCGAAACATGGAGCTAGACGAAATCCATCGCTACAGTCCCGCGCCTTCCAGGGCTCAACCCGTCACCCCGATTCTGAGAGCTCAAGTGACTCCTACTTGGGCTCCCCTTCCCTATCAGACTCGGAATCTGAGTCTGACACTGATTGTGCCAACCAGCAAAAAAGGTCCCTAGGACAGTTCCCGGTAAGAGACATGCCGAACCCTGATCCTGCCGCGGCTGTCGCTAACCCAATGATTCAAGTATACATGCCTTGGAAGCCCAACGAGATTATGGCCATATTGACCGGAATGCCGGACCAGAAAAGGGAACCTGTCAAGTTCGTGGACTTTCTCCGCACCACGATAGCTGTCTATAACGCCGATTCTAGGGATCTATGGTCCCTTGTCCGTCAAACCTTGAGCCCGATTGAGCACGCCCGGTTCCTGACTCATTTAAATGTTGCCGACCATGCAGCCTTACAAGCGCAGCATAACAATGATGGAGCCCGTCAAGGGGCCATTTTTGTTGCGCTGGATACTACCCTTCAGAAGCCTATTAGCATGGCAAATATTTTAGAGACAAAGCCTAAGCGAGATGAGAATGCAGATGAATTCCTGGAAAGATTCGTTGAAATTTATGGAGGCCAGTCAGGAGATAATGCCTTCCGGGCAGGATGAAATTCACCTCAATTCTGTGCTATTCTGCTCCAGTGCTTGCCTCATTCGATTGCTCATGCCATCCGGACCAATAACATGAATTGGGCAGATAATAGTAAGGCCCAGATGGAGAGAGCCGTGAAATATTACTGGCAGGAAAGAAAGGGAGAAGGAGGAAATGCGCCCTTAACCCGGGTTAAGACTGAATATGTAACTAAGAAGGAGGAACCCCCTCGGGCTGCAGGACCGAAACCCTACCCAACTGGGTATCAGATGGAGCCTCAGTATTGTGTGCCAGGTTGGGTGGATAATCAAGGATGCGCCTTATCATGTGACCTTGGCATACGACCCTACTAACCAAAAGCCCTGCAAATTATAGACCGCCCTATTGTCCCCGACCAGGCATGGCAAAGGGAGGCAGACTGAATCAGGGAGCATGCTTTAACTGTGGACAAGAGGGACACTGGAGCAGAGAGTGCCCCTCCCGCCAACCAGGAAGAGGACAACAGGGAGGGAGAGGAGGATGGCGAGGGGGAAGAGGACGGGGATCCTACACTAACTTCTCCCAGACAAACCCCTTCGCCCAACCGCAATCCCAACATCAGTATTGACTACGTAGCTTGATTGTACAGGGACCCTCATCGGACGAGGAGCCGATGATATCATTAAAGATTCAAAATGAATGGCAATCCCTTTTAATAGATACAGGAGCCTACATGTCCTCTGTACAATCGAAGCTTAAACTCCCTACCTCTAGCGAGACTCAGGGACTGTCGGGGTTCCTGGGACAAGTCTCTACAGTCCCTGTGTCAGAACCAGTTAAAGAAGTTTACAAGGAAGAATCTGTGGATCATCGATTTGTCATTACAACCAATCTGGACTGTAACTTGATGGCTAGGGACCTTCTCTGTAAATTCCAGCTCCATCTAGAATGCGGAGACAAAGATATTATTGTAAGACCCGGGACTTTCAAACGGCAATGTTACACCACTCGGACCCCTCAATGGTGGTCCCTAGACTTGCCTCAAGCGCCTTATCATGTGACCTTGGCATACGACCCTACTAACCAGAAACTCCGAGACTTTTATCGGGATCACGAGGGGGAGAAATGGGAGATCCAGCTGCGAGCCACAGTGACCGGTCCGGAGGGCAAAGCAGATTTCGTTGAGATGTGTATGACCCTGTGGAGACAGCCTCCGACCGTGGCACCGCATGTCACTCGTGAAGTATTACCTCCCCAACATGCTAAAGATTTAGGAATCATGGTACGTCAAGCCATAGACGAGGCCGACCCTACTAGTCCAGACTTGCAGATTGTGGGACATGGCCGGACGGTCCAGTTTCACAGGGATCCCAAGAAGATCCTGACAACACTACACCACCACACCAGCGCCAACGTACCTGACTATGTGAACCCCCACGTGTGGGCGGAAAACTCCACCCAAGTGGGTTATACTCCAATCGACCCAATCGAGATCCTAGTACAAGGTGATGTGGATTTGCCCTCCATTCATCAGTACCCACTGAAACGACAGGCAATACCGAGTATTCATAAATTGATCAAGGGCCTCGTGGAACAGGGGATTTTGGTTCAATGTCACTCCCCGTGTAATACATCGATATTGGCAGTCCCTAAGCCAGGCAAACCAAACCAGTTCCGCTTGGTCCAGGACCTTCGAGCCATTAATGCCATCGTCCAGCCCCTCCATGCCTTGGTCCCCAACCCAGCGCAGATATTGTCGTTGATCCTGGCAAACACCAAGGTCTTCGCAATGGTGGACCTTCAACATGCCTTCTTCGCCTTGCCATTGGCCCAGACGAGTCAGTATCTCTTTGCCTTTACCTACCAAGGACAGCAGTACACATGGACCAGGCTACCTCAAGGATTCATTCATTCTCCAACACTATTTTCAAGATATCTGCAGGAGCAACTACAGTCTCTGACTCTGACTAAAGGATCCACCTTGATCCAATATGTGGACGATTTATTGGTAGCTAGCGCAGACGAACCAAGCAATCGCGAGGATTCCAACCAGTTGCTGAATCACTTGTCCTCCCTGGGATACATAGTCTACCCATCAAAGGTCAAGATTGGCCAGTCCCAAGTTAAATTTCTTGGGATTATTCTGTCAGGGACCCATCAAGCCCTGGAAGCTAGCCGAGTTGAACCCATCTGCCAATTTCCGGTCCCGAGTACCGCCAAACAGATGCGACAATGGTTGGGAATGATTAATTACTGTCGATCCTGGATCCTAACGTTGCCCTGATGACCAAGCACCTCACCCCCTACACCACTAAGGAAGGCATATTTGAAATAGAAGCCGCGGACATCCAAGCCTTTAAGGAATTAAAGACGGCTCTACTACAGGCCCCAGCCTTGGGCCGACCTTTATATGACCGGCCATTCCAGCTGTATTGTACAATCCTGAAAGACTGTGCTACCGCTATCCTAACTCAGAAACATGGGGATAAGCATCGGCCTGTTGCCTACTATTCTTCCAAAATAGACCCTGTTGCTTTGGGACACCCTGTGTGTACCCAAATTTTGACTGCTATATATAATAGTCTCCAATCCGCTGACAACCTGACCCTCCAGCAAGATATTGTTGTGTATACCTCTCACTCTGTGGCCGCACTTCTGGGCCAACTACAGACCCAGCATCTTACTATGGCCAGACAAAGTCGATATGAGATTTACCTACTAAATAATCCTAAGTTGACATTTAGGCACTGCACGGCTATTAATCCAGCCTGTTTCCTTACCGAACCACCCCAAGATGAAGAGCAACCAAGTCACAACTGTTTATCCTTAATCCAAGAGAGCACCTCTGTTAGGGCGGATTTAGTTGACGCACCAATGGCGGACCCTGACTGTGTTATGTATGTGGATGGGAGCTTCTCCATTGACCCAGAGGGTGGGCGAATTTCGCGATACGCCATAGTAAACCAGGAAAATCGGGTCCTGGAATCTGCCGCCTTTGAGACTGCCTATTCCTCCCAACAGGCTGAACTGATCGCCCTCACTCGAGCCTGTATTCTAGCAAAGGACCTCAAGGTCAATATCTATACCGACTCTAGGTATGCCTTTGGGGTAGCCCATGACTTTGGGCAACTGTGGAAAAATAGGGGATTCCTGACCTCAAACGGAAACGAGATATCCCATAGGCAACTAGTATCAGACTTGTTGCAGGCCCTCATGCTCCCCAAGCGTATTGCCATCGTTAAATGCACTGCCCACACTACCGGAAAGTCCCCGGTTGTCATAGGGAACCGCTGTGCTGACAGAAGCCAAACAGGCCTCTCGCGGACAACAGATGGTGGTGCCTAGAATGATGAGTCAGACTAAAAACCCTGCAAAGGATAAGTCAGCCTCGGAAAAACCAATGCCAACCATCCAAGATGTCATTAAAGCACAGGAGGACGCTCCTGAAAAAGATAAACTGTTGTGGAAAGATTATGGATGTACTTATGACAATGTTTCTAAACTCTGGACCACTCCCGCGGAACAGACTTGCATGTCTGACGAGTTGGCCCTATGGGTTATTGAATGCTACTCATTGTGGAGCAAGGACAACAAGTGACACGCTTTTGGCCACTTGGTGGCACCCTAGACTCCAGGCGCTGGCCCAGAACATCAGTAGTCACTGCCTTGTTTGCCAACAGCATAATCCGGGGAAAGGAGTCCCCTGTGATTGGGGTAAGACGCCCCTACCAGAAGGTCCCTTTGAGACCTTGCAGTTGGACTACATTGAGTTGCAAAGAGTTCAGTGTGACAAATATGTGTTAGTAATAGTAGATGTGTTTAGCAAATGGATCAAGGCTTACCCTACCCTGGACAATAAGGCTCAAACTGTTGTTAAGGTGTTAATGAGGGAAATCGTTCCTAGATATGGTATCCCAGCTCGACTGAGTTCCGATAATGGCCCTCACTTTATTGGCCAAGTTAACAAGGAATTCTGTTCCCAGATGCGCATTAACCAGCAGCTGCATTGTGCCTACCGACCCCAAGCTGCGGGACTAGTTGAACGTGCTAATCAAACTCTTAAAACCAAGCTTGCGAAACTGGAAGCATCAACCGGACTCAATTGGCTCAAACTCCTTCCCATAGCCCTATTCCAGATCCGAACTACCCCCGCCGGTAAGGCTAGACTGACCCCCGCTGAGGTCATTTATGGTAGGCCCCTTAGGACCCCATGGAATCAGAATGTCCCCTCCAGAATGTCCAATTCCACCATATGACTGAGGAAATGACGACCTATGTTCTTGCCTTGACTCAGGCTCTGCAAATAGCCCACAACCAAGTCCGAGATGCTCACCTCGACCTCCCAGTCTTACCTGAATCGTCTCTCGTGGCACCAGGAAACTATGTCCTGATTAAGAAATGGATTCGGAAGGGATTGGAGCCTCGATGGGAGGGGCCTTTCCAGGTGTTGCTTACCACCCCCACCGCCGCCAAGGTTGAAGGGAGGAGCACCTGGGTTCACCTGCACCACTGTAAACTTATCACCCTATAATGAACCCATTTTACTGGCTTTCCTAACCCTTATTTCTATTCCAGACTTCCTCTTCTCCATAGCTGAATAAGGACCGAGGCATTCCGATTGGCAAAGTGAATCCCGAGGAAGACAGTTTGGATCCCCGCCTGGCATGATAGACGAGCATTTGTACCAACAATAGACGAAAGAGAAAAAAAAAAATCGAACTCTTAAACTCGGCAAAATGTTCGGACTAATTATCCTTGTGGGTCTGACCCTACCCGTCTGCAATATGGAGCTACATGTGAATACGTTCTTGTACATGGCATATAGTCACGCCAAGGAAGCTAACATCTCTAACTGTTGGATATGTGCGCATGTACCCACTCACTCAAAAGGGGGAATTCCCTTAAGACCGGTTCCTCTCAGTGATTCCGAATTGACAGAGTGGTTCTTCTGCCAGAACTGTACAACCAAGGATAGGACCAATAGTCTAGGGGAGGACATCAGCTCCCCAAAGGCTGAATGGCACTCGGCAGGGTATGGGTTAAACACCTTTCTGGAGTGGTACCAGCCCCCGTATAATCAGACCTTGAATCCCCATTCCTGGTCCTTACTAACACTTCGGGGGCAGGAAGGCCCCAGGGATCAGTGTGCTTAATCAAAAATCAGACCGGAGGGCAGGGAATGGGAAATAGTATGTGTAACCAAAACGTAAATATGACCAAAGGAAGCGTGCAGAGCTTTCTGAAATTCGCGAACAAAACCAATCCGGGCCAGAACTTCAACCAGGGATGGGTAACGATAGGGGGTGACCACCATTCCCCGTACAATGGTACCTATTTTATATGTGGCCATAAAGCCTACCCCTGGCTCCCACAGAATTGGGTGGGATCCTGCTACTTGGGATATGTGGTACCATATATCCATCACTTGCCCTCGCTAGCAGACCATCACCATTACTGACCCAAATGAGCGATAACGGAAACCGAGCGATTCTTTGCTATCCTATTCCCTGGGTATGGCACAGCTAGGGCAATCAAGGAAATAAGACTAGTCGCCTCCATTCTGGAAAAAGTGGCCAATGACACCGCTGAGGCCATGAGTGAACTTAACGCTGAAATGGTAGCCATCCGTACAGTGGCCTTGCAAAATAGAATGGCCCAAGACTATTTGTTAGCTGAAAAAGGGGGGACATGTGCCCTGATAGGATCTGAGTGCTGCACCTATATCCCTGACAACTCTGAGGAAATAAATGACTTGGTAGGGCACATCCGAAAGGAAGTTGAGAAATGAAAGAAAACGGATTATTGGAGCCAATGGGGTTTTGGTGGCTGGTACGATTGGGGGATCAACATGGCAATGTACCTAGGCATTGGAATCCTTTGTATCTTTATATGTTTAACCCTTATAAAATGTCTCCTCGCCAAAATGGGAGACTCCCTTAATAACATAGGCACCCCGCGGATGATGCTTCTGACCAAGGGGAATGGAGACTGTACTGGAAATAAGGATTATGATCATGTGGAGCAAGAATGTGAAAGATTAAATGCAATACTCCTGGATTAGCCACCAGAGTTATTATGAAATGATAAAAGGGGGGAATGAGAATCTGTATCAATGTAGCTACCAACTTTATATGTATTATCTGTACTAATTTCAAATGTATTAACTCTTTCTAAAATGGCCGCTCATGGTTATTGCTGACTCTTTAGATCTCACTGTAGGGAAAAACAATGAGTGACTTGTCTTTGTGAAATAACTTTGAGGGACCGTATATGTGAATGTAGCAACAGATGTAGGAATAGTCAGAGAAGCAGAACTATGCGTGCCTTCCTTGTCTGCAAAACAAGGATAAACTGGAGATGACTTAATCTTCTCTCATGATTAGGGACATTGCTTAATTAACTGTGTAAATGACTAATTTAGCTTGTATCTATGCCACGGTAGCTGATGTGATAGGACAAAAAAAAGGGGTTGTACCAATCATGAACTGTATAAATGTATTGATTTTGTAATGATTTTTGCTTGCTCTGATGGATTCGACAGACTTATGAAGTCGGTGCCCCTTTATCAGAGCAAGACCTCATCGATGAATAAAGTTAGTCTGAACTATACTTTAAAGAGTTCGAGTCAGTGTATTCGCTGAAACCGATTGAGGGAAAATAATCCATATCAACACCTGAGGACTGGGAAAAATTTAGAATTCAGCAGAGGAGGACAAAGGGTTTAATTAGGAGGGGGAAAATTGAGTATGAGAGGAAGCTTGCAGGGAACATAAAAACTGATTGCAAAAGCTTCTATAGATATGTGAACAGAAAAAGATTAGTGAAGACAAAAATAGGTCCCTTGCAGTCAGAATCAGGTGAATTTATAATGGGGAACAAAGAAATGGCAGACCAATTGAACAAATACTTTGATTCTGTCTTCACTAAGAAAGACACAAATAACTTTCCGGAAATACTAGGGGACCGAGGGTCTAACGAGAAGGAGGAACTGAAGGAAATCCTTATTAGTCAGGAAATTGTGTTGGGGAATTGATGGCATTGAAGGCCGATAAATCCCCAGGGCCTGATAGTCTGCATCCCAGAGTACTTAAGGAAGTGGCCCTAGAAATAGTGGATGCATTGGTGATCATTTTCCAACATTCTATAGACTCTGGATCAGTTCCTATGGATTGGAGGGTAGCTAATGTAACCTCACTTTTTAAAAAAGGAGGGAAAGAAAAAACAGGGAATTATAGACCGGTTAGCCTGACATCGGTAGTGGGGAAAATGTTGGAATCAATAATTAAATATGTAATAGTAGCGCATTTGGAAAGCAGTGACAGGATCAGTCCAAGTTAGCATGGATTTATGAAAGGGAAATCATGCTTGACAAATCTTCTGGAATTTTTTGAGGATGTAACTGGTAGAGTGGACAAGGGAGAACCAGTGGATGTGGTGTATTTGGACTTTCAAAAATGCTTTTGACAAGGTCCCACACAAGAGATTGATGTGCAAAATTAAAGCACATGGTATTGGGGGTAATGTATTGACGTGGATAGAGAACTGGTTGGCAGACAGGAAGCAGAGAGTAGGAATAAATGGGTCCTTTTCAGAATGGCAGGCAGTGGCTAGTGGGGTGCCTCAAGGCTCAGTGCTGGGACCCCAGCTATTTACAATATACATCAATGATTTAGCTGAAGGAATTGAGTGTAATATCTCCAAATTTTCAGATGACACTAAGCTGGGTGGCAGTGTGAGCTGTGAGGAGGATGCTAAGATGCTGCAGGGTGACTTGGACAGGTTAGGTGAGTGGGCAAATGCATAGCAGATGCAGTATAATGTAGATAAATGTGAGGTTATCCACTTTGGTGGCAAAAACATGAAGACAGAAAATTATCTGAATGGCGGCAGATTAGGAAAAGGGGAAGTGCAACGAGACCTGAGTGTCATGGTACATCAATTATTGAAGGTTGGCATGCAGGTACAGCAGGTGATGAAAAAAACAAATGGCATGTTAGCCTTCATAGCTAGGGGATTTGAGTATCGGAGCAGGGAGGTCTTATTGCAGTTGTACAGGACCTTGGTGAGGCCACACCTCCGTTGTATTGTCTACAGTTTTGGACTCCTAATCTGAGGAAGAACATTTTTGCTATTGAGGGAGTGCAGCGAAGGTTCACCAGACTGATTCCAGGGATGGCAGGACTGACATATGAAGAAAGACTGGATCGTCTAGGCTTATATTCACTGGAATTTAGAAAAATGAGAGGGGCTCTCATCGAAACATATAAAATTCTGATGGGATTGGACAGATTAGATGCAGGAAGAATGTTGCTGATGTTGGGGATGTCCAGAATCAGGGATCTCAGTCTAAGGATAAGGGGTAAGCCATTTTGGACCGAGATGAGGAGAAACTGCTTCACTCAGAGAATTGTGAACCTGTGGAATTCTCTGCCACAGAAAGTTGTTGAGGCCAGTTCGTTAGATATATTCAAAGGGGAGTTAGATGTGGCCCTTACGGCTAAAGGGCTAAAGGGTAATGGAAAGAAAGCAGGAATGGGGTACTGAAGTTGCATGATCAGCCATGATCATATTGAATAGTGGTGCAGGCTCGAAGGGCCGAATGGCCTACTCCTGCACCTATTTTCTATGTTTCTATGTTTCTAAAAGCAGGGAGTCTTACTACAGCTATATAAGGTATTGGTAAGGCCACACCTGGAATACTGCGTGCAGTTTTGGTTTCCATATTTACGAAAGGATATACTTGCTTTGGAGGCAGTTCAGGGAAAGTTCACTCGGTTGATTCCGAGGTTGAGGAGGTTGACTTATGAGGAAAGATTGAGTAGGTTGGGCCTCTACTCATTGGAATTCAGAAGAATGAGAGGTGATCTTATCGAAAAGTATAAGATTATGAGGGGGCTTGACAAGGTGGATGCAGAGAGGATGTTTTCACTGATGGGGGAGATTGAAACTAGAGGGCGCGATCTTAGAATAAGGGGCTGTCCATTTAAAACAGAGAAGAGGAGAAATTTCTTCTCTTAAAGGCTTGTAAATCTGTGGAATTCGCTGCCTCAGAAAGCCATGGAAGCTGGGACATTGAATAAATTTAAGACAGAAATAGACAGTTTCTTAAATGATAAGGGGATAAGGGGTTATGGGGAGTAGGCGGGGAAGTGGAGCTGAGTCCATGATCAGATCAGCCATGATCTTATTGAATGGCGGAGCAGGCTCGAGGGGCTGTATGGCCTACTCCTGTTCCTATTTCTTATGTTCTTATTTTCTTATGTTATTATCTCTGTCAGCACTTCCTTTCAGAAGCGCAGCCTTCACACACAGTGCTTGTCAGAGAGCTGGACGTCTGAGCATTGGTGCCTGTAAACCCATGGGGGTAAGCCCTCCTACCCAGGTGTCTTAGAAACATAGGGATAGAACCTGCACTTTTTTTTGCATGCTTAACGCTCACTTTACGCCCATTTTACCGCTGAAATGACATATAACGCCCATATGTCGCCCATTTTGGCACAAAATGGAAACTGTCGGGCATTTTTAGGAAACTTATTGTCAAGCATTACTTTCCCTTGGTGCTTAACGCCGGGAAATAATATTATCGCCTGCCCACTTTTTTGGGGCCGTATCATCAGAATGGGCGAAATCAACACCCATAATATCGCCCAGCGTTACTTTCCGCACTGATTTAACGCCGAGATTCATAAGAACATAAGAACATAACAACATAAGAATTAGGAACAGGAGTTGGCCATCTAGCCCCTCGAGCCTGCTCCGCCATTCAACAAGATCATGGCTGATCTGGCCGTGGACTCAGCTCCACTTACCCGCCCGCACCCCGTAACCCTTAATTCCTTTATTGGTTAAAAATCTATCTATCTGATTTGAATACATTCAATGAGCTAGCCTCAACTGCTTCCTTGGGCAGAGAATTCCACAGATTCACAACCCTCTGGGAGAAGAAATTCCTTCTCAACTCGGTTTTAAATTGGCTCCCCGTATTTTGAGGCTGTGCCCCCTAGTTCTACTCTCCCCAACCATTGGAAACAACCTCTCTGCCTCTATCTTGTCTATCCCTTTCATTATTTTAAATGTTTCTATAAGATCCCCCCTCATCCTTCTGAACTCCAACGAGTAAAGACCCAGTCTACTCAATCTATCATCATAAGGTAACCCCCTCATCTCCGGAATCAACCTAGTGAATCGTCTCTGTACCCCCTCCAAAGCCAGTATATCCTTCCTTAGGTAAGGTGACCAAAACTGCACGCAGTACTCCAGGTGCGGCCTCACCAATACCCTATACAGTTGCAGAAGGACCTCCCTGCTTTTGTACTCCATCCCTCTCGCAATGAAGGCCAACATTCCATTCGCCTTCCTGATTACCTGCTGCACCTGCAAACTAACTTTTTGGGATTCATGCACAAGGACCCCCAGGTCCCTCTGCACCTCAGCATGTTGTAATTTCTCCCCATTCAAATAATATTCCCTTTTACTGTTTTTTTTCCCAAGGTGGATGACCTCACACTTTCCGACATTGTATTCCATCTGCCAAACCTTAGCCCATTCGCTTAACCTATCTAAATCTCTTTGCAGCCTCTCTGTGTCCTCTACACAACCCGCTTTCCCACTAATCTTTGTGTCATCTGCAAATTTTGTTACACTACACTCTGTCCCCTCTTCTAGGTCATCTATGTATATTGTAAACAGTTGTGGTCCCAGCACCGATCCCTGTGGCACACCACTAACCACCGATTTCCAACCCAAAAAGGACCCATTTATCCCGACTCTCTGCTTTCTGTTCGCCAGCCAATTCTCTATCCATGCTAATACATTTCCTCTGACTCCGCGTACCTTTATCTTCTGCAGTAACCTTTTGTGTGGTACCTTATCGAATGCCTTTTGGAAATCTAAATACACCACATCCATCGGTACACCTCTATCCACCATGCTCATTATATCCTCAAAGAATTCCAGTAAATTAGTGAAACTTGATTTCCCCTTCATGAATCCATGCTGCGTCTGCTTGATTGCACTATTCCTATCTAGATGTCCCGCTATTTCTTCCTTAATGATAGTTTCAAGCATTTTCCCCACTACAGATGTTAAACTAATCGGCCTATAGTTACCTGCCTTTTGTCTGCCCCCTTTTTTAAACAGAGGTGTTACATTAGCTGCTTTCCAATCCGCAGGTACCTCCCCAGAGTCCAGAGAATTTTGGTAGATTATAATGAATGCATCTGCTATAACTTCCGCCATCTCTTTTAATACCCTGGGATGCATTTCATCAGGACCAGGGGACTTGTCTACCTTGAGTCCCATTTGCCTGTCCAGCACTACCTCCCTAGTGATAGTGATTGTCTCAAGGTCCTCTCTTCCCACATTCCTGTGACCAGCAATTTTTGGCATGGTTTTTGTGTCTTCTACTGTGAAGACCGAAGCAAAATAATTGTTTAAGGTCTCAGCCATTTCCACATTTCCCATTATTAAATCCCCCTTCTCATCTTCTAAGGGACCAATATTTACTTTAGTCACTCTTTTCCATTTTATATATCTGTAAAAGCTTTTACTATCTGTTTTTATGTTTTGCGCAAGTTTACCTTCGTAATCTACCTTTCCTTTCTTTATTGCTTTCTTAGTCATTCTTTGCTGATGTTTAAAATTTTCCCAATCTTCTTGTTTCCCACTAACCTTGGCCACCTTATACGCATTGGTTTTTAATTTGATACTCTCCTTTATTTCGTTGGTTATCCACGGCTGGTTATCCCTTCTCTTACCGCCCTTCTTTTTCACTGGAATATATTTTTGTTGAGCACTATGAAAGAGCTCCTTAAAAGTCCTCCACTGTTCCTCAATTGTGCCACCGTTTAGTCTGTGTTTCCAGTCTACTTTAGCCAACTCTGCCCTCATCCCACTGCAGTCCCCTTTGTTTAAGCATAGTACGCTCGTTTGAGACACTACTTCCTCACCCTCAATCTGTATTACAAATTCAACCATACTGTGATCATTCATTCCGAGAGGATCTTTTACTAGGAGATCATTTATTATTCCTGTCTCATTACACAGGACCAGATCTAAGATAGCTGGCTCCCTTGTAGGTTCTGTAACATACTTTTCTAAGAAACAATCCCGTATGCATTCTATGAATTCCTCCTCAGGCTACCCTGTGCGATTTGATTTGACCAATCGATATGTAGGTTAAAATCCCCCATGAATTCTGCCGTTCCTTTTTCACATGCCTCCATTATTCCCTTGATTATTCAATAATACCAGCCATCCACTTTTTTTTGTCATAAGAAGCATATTTACCGAAACTAGGGGCCATGAGATCGCCCATCGTCAATTTCACCACCTCGCACACATATCGGCCACAATATCGCTCGCCCAAAAAAGCCAGAAAAGGTGGAACTAACTGGGACGAATCACAGCGTTATGGACGCCATGTTCTAGATCATATGTCGCATCCTTTAAAAGGCTGCTGTGCTTCAACCTCGGCAGAGTTTGGATGTACTCTGAAGCTCGTTGGAGTTGATGTGAACATCTCTAAAAACATCTTGACCATACTGTGAGCAATTGGAATTGAATAGGTGCCTTCGTCAGGACATTTCTTGTTTGTGACCAATCGGTGGAAAACAGAGAGCTACTGCAATGGAGCCTGTCCTTTCTCACCCTCTCTTGGTGACCAATCAGACTCGAGATCACCGAAGGAACACTGCACTGCATTATGTGCCCAATGAACGAAGTGACAGACAGTTGAGGAGGACCAGAAGTTACACCCCATGCAAGTACAAGGAGAAGCATTCTTACCTCGATTTACCTGACACCACCTGCCTTCGGAGACTGCGCTTACACAAAGAGGTTATCACTGAAGTATGCCAGCTGATAAGGGCAGATCTGCAGTCTACCAGCACCATCAGTACTGCACTGTCCGTCGAGGTCAAAGTCACTGCGGCGCTGTCGTTCTATGCTTCGGGTTCTTTTCAGGTCAGAGCTGGAGACATTTGTGGACTTTCTCAGCATGCCACAAATTGCTGCATGAGACAGGTCACTGAAGCCCTGTACGCATGCAGGAGGGACTTGATCAGCTTCCCTATAACCAGGGAGGCACAGAGTGAGAGGGCTCTAGGATTCTCCAGAATTGCAAATTTCCCCAAGGTGCAGGGAGCAATAGACTGTATGCACATCGCGATGCGGGCATCTTTTCAGGATGCAGAGGTTTTCAGGATCCGCAAGGGAGTCCACTCCCCGAATGTCCAACTGGTTGTCGACCACCAGCAAATTATACTGGCAGTGAATGCTCAATTTTATATGTTTCTTTGAGATCCCCCCTCATTCTTCTAAATTCCGGTGAATATAAGACTAGTCGATCCATGACATTTTCTTTTGATGTAGTCAAAATATGGTGCATAAAGGATCATGGTTTTCAACAGTATCTCGGAGTGTACTCAAAGGTACCGAAACCGAAAAAGTCACTCTCTGTATGCAGTTAAGACTGATCACTTTTACTGTGTATCAATATAGTCTGATCCTTATACTCCACTACAAAGTCTTGTGCTTACTCGAAACATGTTCTTGTGAACCAGAGGAGAAAGAAGGTTGACTGCTTAATGGTGATTCAATAAATTTGCCATTACTGTAATTTGTCAAGCTCACTCACAGTAAGGTTGGCTGATGTGAAACTTCAGACTAGTGTGATAAGGGCTATTCTTGGAGTTAAGTCACATAGTTGGGATCTTTATTCTGCATATGTTTAATGCTGTATCTGATGTGCCATTGTTAGAGGCTGACACTGGGTGCTCAAAATAGGAATATATTCCAGTGCTGCCACTCCTCACTTCGATCAACACAAAAGGGTCACTTTTAACTTGCCCATCCTGGTGGAAAATCAGGACTTTAGCTTTTCCCATTTCTTCCCATTTTATATTTGATATTATTAAAACTATGGCCATAGCCGGGGTTGCCCCCGCACTTCCAGCTGTAGAAGCAGCCCCGAGGAATTTCCTTCCTTTTAAGTTGGCAAAAATGTCTTTCATGCCAAGTATTTGGTAACATTTGAAAATCTGGTGTATACAAGGGCAGTAAGAAAACACTTTGATTCCTCTGTTGTAAAGTGGGACACACTAATTTGGATTTTAAAATCCATGAATATATCAGCCAAAATTTTCCTCTAAAAAACCGGATGGGTTTGGAGTGTTGGGGCAGTTAAATTGTTCAAAATAAGATTCCTGGTCTGGTCCCGCCTCCAACCTGCCCACTTCTGGTTTTGCCGGAAGCGGGATGGGGGCGGGCAGCCCACCCTCTGCCAGGGGGCATTACCTTAATTTAAATAGTGTAATGAGGCTGAAAGCCTCTTTTTTCCCCTCCATTTTGAATTTAACTGCCAGTGGGCAGGTTTTACACAATTCGTGAAACCCAGCAATTAAACCGAGGTGGGGAATGTTGCATCCAGGAGATAAGTGGTTTTATACCTAATCCTGGATCCAGGGTCCCACCCCCTGCGATTGGAGACCGCCCTCACAAGGCCTCCGATCGCCTTCCCAGACCTCCGATCCAAACCATGATGCCTCCTCCCTCCACCCCACCAATAATGTTGGGGCTGGCCACAATCCTCTCACCTCCCTGCCATTGCCGGCCGACCCCTCCCCCACCCCCGGCCAATTTACGATCCCTTCCGATCCCCAGTCGACCACCCTACTGCCGATCCCTGGTCGACCATCACCTGACCATCCTCAATCGACCACCTCCCTGCGCATCTCCGATCCCCAGTCTACCATCCCCTGCCCATCCCCAATCCCCGGTCGACCATAACCTGCCCATCCCAATCCCCGGTCGACCACCCCACTGCCCATCTCCGATCCCTGGCCGATCATCCCCTGCCGATCCCCGGCCGACCACCTCCCTGCCGATCCCTGGCTGACCATCCCCTGCCGATCCACAATGCCCCTGATCCCCAGCAGATCCTCCCCTTCCAATCCCCAATCCCGGGCCGACCCCTCTCCTGCCGATTCCCCTGATCCCGCGCCGACCCCCCCCCCCCCCCACTGCCGACCCCCCCCACTGCCCCCCCCACACCGACCCCCCTGATCCCAGGCCAATCTCCCCCTGCTGATCCCGGGCCAATTCCTCCCCCGTCGATCCCCCTGATCCCGGGCCGACCACCCCGCTGCCGACCCCCCTGATCCCGAGCCGATTCCCCCCCTGCCGATTCCCCTGATCATGGGCCGATCCCCCTAATTCTGAGCCACCACCGCCCCCTGTCGATCCCCGGCCGACCACAACAACATGTATTTATATAGCACCTTTAATGTAGTAAAATGTCCTAAGGCGGTTGAGCAATTATAATCAGTGATGCTCAAGAGGCCAGAATTTGAGGAGCGCAGACATCTCGGGTGGTTGTGGGGCTGGAGTAGATTACAGAGATAGGGAGGGGTGAGGCCATGGATGGATTTGTAAACAAGGATGAGAATTTTGAAATCGATGCGTTGCTTAACCGGGAGCCAATGTAGGTCAGCGAGCACAGGTGCGAGTTAGGACATGGGCCGCCGAATTTTGGATAACCCACTGCTGATCCCTCCCGAATCCCCCACCACCTCCCCCCCACCATCCTCGGCCAACCACCCCCCTGCCGATCCCCGGCCAACACACCCCCTCCCCCCACCCCACCATGATCCCCGACCTCGCAATCCCTCCCCCATTTCAACCCATCGCATCTGTGGCCTACTTGCCCGCAGTCAGCCAGCCTCTCAATCTGGCTGGCTGCGGGTGGGAATCCGAGGTTTCACATTCAAATTAGGCCCTTCCATTAACATTCACAGGGCCTGCTGGAAACCTGATCTCTCGGGATTCCCGCCTGCCTCAGAGGCATCCTGCCCCCAACCTGCCTCCCTTGAGAAAATTCCGGTCAACATCTTTTCGGTGGATCAGATCAAACAAAATCTCTCTTGTATAGTGTGTGTGATGTCATGCTAGACCTATTTAAGTAACAGAGCAGATCCAATCTTGGCTAAAAATAAATAAATAAGTACACTGTATAAATGTCTAGGCTTTTTTGTACATTAAAAATACATTTCAGAATTGACCTCAATCTACATTCATTAACAAATTTATTCAATAGACTTCACATTTACATACACACACAAAACTTTCAATAATGTCAAAGATGTTTATTATAAATGTGCAGATCACAACATAATCATTAATCTTTAATTTGGAACACTGTCACTAATTGCAACTACCATGACATTCTTCGTCAATTCCTTTCTCTTATGCCCAGCTGCTTTCAGTGTGTTTGCTGTGGAATGTTCACAAAAAACAAAAACAGCCAGATGTGGAAGAATGAAGAAAGAGGTACAAAAACTGTCTGTTGATCAGCAAGCTTAAAGAAAGGGTTATGGCCGTAGACAGCAAGGTACTGGAACATATGCTGGCAGAAAAAAGTGATTTTTTTTTAAAAGATTGAATTGTATTAGACTTAGTAAGTGAGCTATCACAAGCCAGTAAAATGGTCAGGCTAATATTGGACTTTGCGAATGAACCATTAGGGAGTGGAGCTGCAGAGCAGTATAACTAGACATGGGATTGCCATGATTTGGAGACAAGTCCAAGGGAAGCCATGGAAATGGAAATACTGGATAGTATAAGGTTGGGAAAAGTAGCAAAAAAGGTAAGAAAGCTTGAAAAGCCTCCCATGAAATTACATTAATGAACAGATTTCAAACACTGTCCAATATTGTAGAAGGAAACAAGAGTCTCAGAGTAAAAGCAATTAGAATACCAGAAAGGGCAGTTTGGACAAAGATACAGTTTGCAGGTCAAAGAGGGACTGTGATTGTAGCAGCTTACTTGCTCAGGCAAGTGGATAGCCAAATAATTGTAAATGGTTAGAAAAGATATTGAAGAGGATAAAATTAGACCATGTGGTGGTATTCCACAAAGGGAAGAACAACATAGGGAGATAAAACATCAGGGCCATAAATGGCACATAAGAATTAGGAACAGGAGTAGGCCATCTAGCCCCTCGAGCCTGCTCCGCCATTCAACAAGATCATGACTGATCTGGCCGTGGACTCAGCTCCACTTACCCGCCCGCTCCCCATAATCCTTAATTCCCTTATTGGTTAAAAATCTATCTATCTGTGACTTGAATACATTCAATGAGCTAGCCTCAACTGCTTCCTTGGGCAGATAATTCCACAGATTCACAACCCTCTGGGAGAAGAAATTCCTTCTCAACTCGGTTTTAAATTGGCTCCCCGTATTTTGAGGCTGTGCCCCCTAGTTCTAGTCTCCCCGACCAGTGGAAACAACCTCTCTGCCTCTATCTTGTCTATCCTTTTCATTATTTTAAATGTTTCTATAAGATCACCCCTCATCCTTCTGAACTCCAATGAGTAAAGACCCAATCTACTCAATCTATCATCATAAGGTAACCCCCTCATCTCCGGAATCAACCTAGTGAATCGTCTCTGTACCCCATCCAAAGCCAATATATCCTTCCTTAGGTAAGGTGACCAAAACTGCACGCAGTACTCCAGGTGCGGCCTCACCAATACCCTATACAGTTGTAGAAGGACCTCCCTGCTTTTGTACTCCATCCCTCTCGCAATGAAGGCCAACATTCCATTCGCCTTCTTGATTACCTGCTGCACCTGCAAACTAACTTTTTGGGATTCATGCACAAGGACCCCCAGGTCCCTCTGCACCTCAGCATGTTGTAATTTCTCCCCATTCAAATAATATTCCCTTTTACTGTTTTTTTTCCCAAGGTGGATGACCTCACACTTTCCGACATTGTATTCCATCTGCCAAACCTTAGCCCATTCGCTTAACCTATCTAAATCTCTTTGCAGCCTCTCTGTGTCCTCTACACAACCCGCTTTCCCACTAATCTTTGTGTCATCTGCAAATTTTGTTACACTTCACTCTGTCCCCTTTTCCAGGTCATCTATGTATATTGTAAACAGTTGTGGTCCCAGCACCGATCCCTGTGGCACACCACTAACCACCGATTTCCAAACCAAAAAGGACCCATTTATCCCGACTCTCTGCTTTCTGTTAGCCAGCCAATTCTCTATCCATGCTAATACATTTCCTCTGACTCTGCGTACCTTTATCTTCTGCAGTAACCTTTTGTGTGGCACCTTATCGAATGCCTTTTGGAAATCTAAATACACCACATCCATCAGTGCACCTCTATCCACCATGCTCGTTATATCCTCAAAGAATTCCAGTAAATTAATTAAACATGATTTCCCCTTCATAAATCCATGCTGCGTCTGCTTGATTGCACTATTCCTATCTAGATGTCCCGCTATTTCTTCCTTAATGATAGTTTCAAGCATTTTCCCCACTACAGATGTTAAACTAACCGGCCTATAGTTACCTGCCTTTTGTCTGCCCCCTTTTTTAAACAGAGGCGTTACATTAACTGCTTTCAAATCTGCTGGTACCTCCCCAGAGTCCAGAGAATTTTGGTCGATTATAACGAATGCATCTGCTATAACTTCCGCCATCTCTTTTAATACCCTGGGATGCATTTCATCAGGACCAGGGGACTTGTCTACCTTGAGTCCCATTAGCCTGTCCAGCACTATCCCCCTAGTGATAGTGATTGTGTCAAGGTCCTCCCTTCCCACATTCCTGTGACCAGCAATTTTTGGCATGGTTTTTGTGTCTTCCACTGTGAAGACCGAAGCAAAATAATTGTTTAAGGTCTCAGCCATTTCCACATTTCCCATTATTAAATCCCCCTCTCATCTTCTAAGGGACCAACATTTACTTTAGTCACTCTTTTCCGTTTTATATATCTGTAAAAGCTTTTACTATCTGTTTTTATGTTTTGCGCAAGTTTACCTTTGTAATCTATCTTTCCTTTCTTTATTGCTTTTTGAGTCATTCTTTGCTGTCGTTTAAAATTTTCCCAATCTTCTATTTTCCCACTAACCTTGGCCACCTTATACGCATTGGTTTTTAATTTGATACTCTCCTTTATTTCCTTGGTTATCCACGGCTGGTTATCCCTTCTCTTACCGCCCTTCTTTTTCACTAGAATATATTTTTGTTGAGCACTATGAAAGAGCTCCTTAAAAGTCCTTCACTGTTCCTCAATTATGCCACCGTTTAGTCTGCGTTTCCAGTCTACTTTAGCCAACTCTGCCCTCATCCCACTGTAGTCCCCTTTGTTTAAGCATAGTACGCTCGTTTGAGACACTACTTCCTCACCCTCAATACATGAGGATTGCCTTATAATTTAAAATTTGGAGATGCAAAGTAGTGTTCTCTGATATACTTCTGTTTTTTAGTAAAGCAGAAGCGTTCACTAAAAAAATTGGGTGTGTAAATGACTGGCAGCAATCTCAGAACAACAATGCCACCTTCATATATAACTCGGGACATTTTCAGAATAAAAAATAATGTTATAGAAAAGACTCCTTAATTAAATAGAAACAAAGAGATTTGTGAGGAACATTGAAGCAGCAATTGAAAATCATTTAAATGAGATAGGTTGTGGGAGATGCAGGAGGTAACCAGATCCCAAACAGAACAGATTGTAGGGTTGAAAGTAGTCCAACAGACGGGCGTTGACATAAAATCTAAGAGAAACATATATGGAGACCAGGAAAAAGAAGGCAAGGGAGACATGAAAGGAAGCAAATTTACAATAAGCTGTTTGTTCATGAATGTAGAAGTTAAGATGCCAGAACTGGATCTTGTTGTGGTAGGGAAATGCTATGTGGTGGGAATATCAGAAACATGGCTAAGCCCATCTATGACATTCAATGATGCTATGGCAACTGACACTGTTGGAAGTTTGGATGAGGTCCACAGGAGTCTTTTTTAATATTTGCAGGAGGTCCCCCACACAGAAAAAAATGAAAATGATTGCTCTAATTGTCTAAACATTCCTGTTAATAGGTTGTATTCCATCCCACGGTGTAAATAAATGTACATTAACAAATTACGTACAACGTCAATTTAAAAGCGCTTAAATTATTACATTTCTTCAATATTTGTTCTTCACATGAAGTATACTATTCAAGTTTCTTCAGTTGCGTCTGTATGTTGTATTTTATATATATAAAGGTAGATGATGTACATTATAGACAAGAGTTTCGACCGGACAATCAACAGCCTTAAAAGCTTTTCCTTGAGGTACACATCCATTTGATGTTGAAGCAATGCTGTAAATACAGTAGGAAAACAGCTTGCTGTTATAATTTGATAAATTAGCAGATGATATAAAATGCATTAGAGCATTACATGTCATTAAATTTCTTTGAGAATTGCATGTTATTGAACATACTCGATAATTGTGTGCTATTAAATGTTTATTTAAGAATTGTGCATTATTGAACATGTTTGGAAACTGAATTGAATCACTTTGAGAATTGAATGGTGTTTGATAATTGCTTGGTATTGCTGGTTTATGTTTGAGTATTAGATGTTACTGAATATATTTGAGAATTGCACATTACTGAATAAGTTTGAAAATTAGGCATTGCACATGTTCGTGAAATGTGCGCTATTATAGGTTTTTGTTTAAGAATTGTGTGTTACATAGAAACATGGAAACATAGAAAATAGGTGCAGGAGTAGGCCATTCGGCCCTTCGAGCCTGTACCACCATTCAATAAGATTATGGCTGATCATTCACCTCAGTATGCCTTTCCTGCTTTCTCTCCATACCCCTTGATCCCATTAGCCGTCAGGGCCATATCTAACTCCCTCTTGAATATATCTAATGAACTGGCATCAACAACTCTCTGCGGTAGAGAATTTCACAGGTTAGAAGTGAAGAGTGAAGAAGTTTCTCCTCATCTCGGTCCTAAATGGCTTACCCCTTATCCTTAGACTGTGACCTCTGGTTCTGGACTTCCCCAACATCGGAAACATTCTTCCTGCATCTAACCTGTCCAGTCCCGTCAGAATTTTATATGTTTCTAAGAGATCCCCTCTCATCCTTCTAAACTCCAGTGAATACAGGCCCAGTTGATCCAGTCTCTCCTCATATGTCAGCCTTGCCATCCCAGGAATCAGTCTGGTGAACCTTCGTTGCACTCCCTCAATGGAAAGAACGTCCTTCCTCAGATTAGGAGACCAAAACTGTACACAATATTCCAGGTGAGGCCTCAGCAAAGCTCTGTAAAACCTCATTAAGACCGCCCTGCTCCGATACTCAAATCCCCTAGCTATGAAGACCAACATGCCATTTGCCTTCTTCACTACCTGCTGTACCGGCATGCCAACTTTCAATGACTGATTTACCATAACACCCAGGTCTCGTTGCACCTCCCCTTTTCCTAATCTGCCGCCATTCAGATAATATTCTGCCTTCATGTTTTTGCCACCAAAGTGGATAACCTCACATTTATCCATATTATACTGCATCTGCCATGCATTTGCCCACTCATCTAACCTGTCCAAGTCACCCTGCAGCCTCTTAGCATCCTCCTCATAGCTCACACTGCCACCCAGTTTAGTGTCATCTGCAAACTTGGAGATATTACACTCAATTCCTTCATCTAAATCATTGATGTATATTGTAAATAGCTGGGGTCTCAGCACTGAGCCCTGCGGCACCCCACTAGTCACTGCCTGCCATTCTGAGAAGGACCCATTTACTCCTACTCTCTTTCTGTCTGCCAACCAGTTCTCTATCCACATCAATACATTACCCCCTATACCATGTGCTTTAATTTTGCACACCAATCTCTTGTGTGGGACCTTGTCAAAAGTCTTTTGTAAGTCCAAATACACCACATCCACTGGTTCTCCCCTGAGCACTCTACCAGTTATATCCTCAAAAATTTCTAGAAGATTTGTCAAGCATGATTTCCCTTTCATAAATCCATGCTGACTTGGACCGATCCTGTCACTGCTTTCCAAATGCGCTGCTATTTCATCTTTAATAATTTATTCCAACATTATAGACCAGCTTACCGGTCTATAATTCCCCGTTTTCTCTCTCCCTCCTTTTTAAAAAAGTGATGTTACATTAGCTACCCTCCAGTCCATAGGAACTGATCCAGAGTCGATAGGCTGTTGGAAAATGATCACCAATGCATCCATTATTTCTTGGGCCACTTCCTTAAGTACTCTGGGATGCAGACTATCAGGCCCTGGGGATTTATCGGCCTTCAATCTCATCAATTTCCCTGAATATATTTGAAAATTGTGTGATGTTACTGTGTGAAAATTGTATGTTATTGTATTTTCTTGAACGTTGCATGTTATTGCACATATTTGAGAATTGGGCATTATTGAATGATTTTGACAACTGTGTGTTACTGAATGTGTTTGCTTCAGAATTCTGCATTATGATCAGCCATGATTATATTGAATGGTGGTACTGGCTCGAAGGGCCGAATGGCCTACTCCTGCACCTATTTTCTATGTTTTCTGTGCATGTGTTTTAAGAATTGTGCAATATTGAATGTCTTTAAATTTGTAGATTGTTAAAGGTGTCTTCAACACCATTGACCATTCCATCCTTCTCCAATGTCTCCTCTCAAGAGTCCATGGGCTAGAACCTCCACTTGTTTTGCCTGCCCATTTTACCGCTGAAATGACATATAATGCCCATATATCTCCCATTTTGGCATAAAATGGAAACTGGTGGGTATTTTTCGGAAACCTATTGCCGAGCGTTACTTTCCCCATGTGGTAACGCCGAAAAAAAATATTACCGCCTGCCCACTTTTTTGGGGCGGAATCAGCAGGATGGGTGAATTCAGTGCCCATAATATAACCCAGCGCTACTTTCCGCAAGGAATTAACACCAAGATTCAATATTAACGCCCGCCGACTGTTTTTTGTCGTAAAGAGCATATTTACCCAAACTAGCAGCCAAGGAGATCGGCCATCGTCAATTTCACCACCTCGCACACATTTCGGCCACAATATTGCTCGCTCAAAAAACCGCCCACAAAAAGTGGAACTAACCGGGACGAATCACAGCGTTATGGACGCCATGTTGTAGATCACATATCGCGTCCTTTAAAAAGCTGCTGTGCTTCAACCTCGGCAGAGTTCGGGTGTACTCTGCAGGTCGTTGGAGTTGATGTGAACATCTCTAATAACATCTTGACCACACTGTGACCGATTGGAATTGAAGAGGTATGTTCGTCGGGACATTCCTTGTTTGTGTGCAATCGGTGGAAAGCAGAGAGCTACTGCAATGGGGCCTGTCCTTTCTCACCCTCTCTTGGTGACCAAATACATGCAGCAGACTCGACACCGCCGAAGGGACACTGCACTGCATTATGTGCCCAATGAACGAAGTGACAGACAGTTGAGGAGGACCAGAAGTTACACCCCATGCAAGTACAAGGAGAAGCATTCTTACCTCGACTTGCCTGACACCACTTGCCTTCGGAGACTGTGCTTCCACAAAGAGGTTATCACTGAGGTATGTCAGCTGATAAGGGCAGATCTGCAGCATGCCAGCACCATCAGAACTGCACTGTCCGTAGAGGTCAAAGTCACCGTGGCACTGTCGTTCTATGCCTCGGGTTATTTTCAGGCCACAGCTGGTGACATTTGTGGACTTTCTCAGCATGCCACACATCGCTGTGTTAGACAGGTCACTGAAGCCCTGTATGCACGCAGGAGGGACTCGATCAGCTTCCCTATGACCAGGGAGGCACAGAGTGAGAAGGCTCTAGGTTTCTCCAGAATTGCAAACTTCCCCAAGGTGCAGGGAGCAATAGACTGTACGCACATCGTATTCACTGGAGTTTAGAAGGATGAGAGGGGATCTCATACAAACATATAAAATTCTGACGGGACTGGACAGGTTAGATGCAGGGGAAGTCCAGAACCAGGGGACATAGTCTTAGGATAAGGGGTAAGTCATTTAGGACTGAGATAAGGAGAAACTTCTTTACTCAGAGAGTTGTTAACCTGTGGAATTCCCTGCCGCAGAGAATTGTTGATGCCAGTTCATTGGATATATTCAAGAGGGAGTTAGATATGGCCCCTGACTGCTAAAGGGATCAAGGGGTATGGAGAGAAAGCAGGAAAGGGGTACTGAGGTGAATGATCAGCCATGATCTTATTGAATGGTGGTGCAGGCTCGAAGGCCGAATGGCCTACTCCTGCACCTATTTTCTATGTTTCTATGTGGGCACCTTTTCAGGATGCTGAGGTTTTCAGAAACTGCAAGGGATTCCACTCCCTGAATGTTCAGCTGGTTGTTGACCACCAGCAAATTATAATGGCTGTGAATGCTCAATTTTCGGGCAGCATCTGTGATGCGCACATCCTGCGTGAGAGCCCTGTTACTGACTTATTTAACAATGAGCCACAAAGTCAATGCTGGATGCTTGGGGACAAAGGATGTGGCCTCACCACCTGGCTGATGACCCCCCTGCGTGACACCCACACCAGGGTCGAGAGGCAATACAACGAGAGCCATAGAACAACTCGCAATATCGTGGAGAAAACCATTGGAGTGCTGAAGCAGCGCTTCAGATGCCTGGACCATTCAAGAAGCAAGCTCCAATATCACCCAGAGCAGGTAGTTCAATTTGTGGTGGTCTGCTCCATGCTACACAACTTGGCTATCAGGAGGGGACAAGAATTGCCTGATGAGCCTGACAGTCCACCTCACCAGAGAGAGGAAGAGGAGGACGAGGAGATGGACGCTGACATTGACCCAGACAATCAGGCTGACACTGAAGCCATGCCCCCGCCTCCCTGTAGACCGCATGAAAGGGCCCACGGTGGCACAATAGCTGCAAGAGCCTTACGTCAGGAGCTCATCAATGATCGCTTTGCTTGAAAGAACGTTGGTGTTATTTACAAGGCTGACACACTGCTGGGTGTGCAGGTGATACATCAATGTTGGGCATCACCTTGGTGACAGTTAAAGTTTAAGTTGATTGAAGTTAAGTGTGATTATACCCTTTGATGTTAAGTAATCACCAACATGTAATGGTGTAGCTATTTGAGCCAATGTGCTACAAGGTTTTGTTAATTAAAAAACATTTAAACCGAAAATTTGTCTGAAATCATCAGTATTTCTGTGCAAACCAACCCGACCATCTCCCCCCCTCCCCCCCAATCGCTTCTCCTCCTCACCTCTACCCATTCCCCTCACTCTCCGGTCGTCTGGCAATGCTTCAAGGTGGGGGGCAGTGACGGCCAAAGCACTGCTGGATGGATACGGGAGAGGACTGTCCCAAGATGGGAGCGTGCTCTGAGCTATAAACAAAATGTTGTTGCTGGCTCTCATGTGTAATTGGCAATGGGGTGCGGCACCTTGGGGTGCAGTGCGGCACTCCGGGACCACTGGGAGCCCTCTGCCACCGGTGTTCCTGGCTACCAGCTCCAGGGCTTCCTCCATCCTTTCTATTTTAAATGGTATTTATTGGACAAAAACTCGGTGCCAACTATGTTCTGGGTGCTTAGTGGGCTTTTTGATGCTGGTGAATCTCCGTCGTTCCTCCCACAACAGCCAAACAAGCACACACCACAGCCACACACCCTTTCAGTGCCTCTGAGCTCCCTCTCTCTCTGTTTCCTCTTCTGCGCATGTCATGGTGACCTTTGACCTCCAGAAACGCGGGACTTGAGCGTTGCCATGCTGTTGCTAAGGACGGCCACACTTTGCGGCAGGTGGTCAGAAAAATTTTACGCAACCGCTCATGTGATATCGCTCGCAGTAACGCCCGTTTCCAAAAATGTAAACTAGATTATTTGTATCTTCCTTAGTGAAGACAGGACCAAAGTATTTGTTCAATTGGTCTGCCATTTCTTTGTTCCCCATCATAAATTCACCTGATTCTGACTGCATGGGACCTACATTTGTCTTCACTAATTTTTTTCTCTTCACATATCTATAGAAGCTTTTGCAGTCAGTTTTTATGTTCCCTGCAAGCTTACGCTCATACTCTATTTTTCCCCTCCTAATTAAACCCTTTGTCCACCTCTGCTAAATTCTAAATTTCTCCAAGTCCTCAGGTTTGCTGCTTTTTCTGGCCAATTTATATGCCTCTTCCTTGGATGTAACACTATCCCTAATTTCCCTTGTTAGCCACAGTTGAGCCACCTTCCCCATTTTATTTTTATGCCAGACAGGGATGTACAATTGTTGAAATTCGTCCATGTGATCTTTAAATGTCTGCCATTGCCTATCCACCGTCAACCCTTTAAGTATCATTCGCCAGTCTATCCTAGCCAATTCACGTCTCATACCATCAAAGTTACCTTCCTTTAAGTTCTGGACCCTAGTCTCTGAATTAACTGTGTCACTCTCCATTTTAATGAAGAATTCTACCATATTATGGTCACTCTTCCCCAAGGGGCCTCGCACAACAAGATTGCTAATTAATCCTCTCTCATTACACAACACCCAGTCTAGGATGGCCAGCTCTCTCGTTGGTTCCTCGACATATTGGTCAAGAAAACCATTCCTAATACACTCCAGGAAATCCTCCTCCACAGTATTGCTACCAGTTTGGTTAGCTCAATCTATCTGTAGATTAAATCCACCCATGATAACTGCTGTACCTTTACTGCACACATCCCTAATTTCCTGTTTGATGCCATCCCCAACCTCACGACTACTGTTTGGTGGTCTGTATATAAATCCCACTAGCGTTTTTTGCTGGATATAGAACTGGCTGGCAGGACGCAGGCAAAGAGTAATTACAGATGGATTTGGATCTGTTTGGAGACCAGTCATCAGTGGTGTCCCGCAGGGATCAGTGTTGGGACCGTTGCTTTTTACTATTTTTATTAATGATCTGGATTCAGGGGTTGGCGGCACTATTTGCAAATTTGCAGATGATACCAAGATCTGTGCGAGTGCTAGAACAGTAGAAGAGGCTCGTCTGATTCAGGCAGATTTTAATGTGTTGGGAGACTGGGCTCATGACTGGAAAATTATATATAAGTTAGATAAGTGCAGTATAGTGCATGTGGTTAGAGCAAATGCTCAACATTCATACACCCTCCAGGGAAAGGCATTCAAGATGGTGGAGATGGAAAGAGATTTAGGCATTCTAGTACATACATCCTTGCAATGCCGGGTGTTGGGGTCTATCCATAGGACAATTGAGTATAAGACAAAGCACACTGTTTTGTGCTTGTACAAGACCTTAGTCAGGCTGTACTTGGAATACAGTGACCTGTTTTGGTCCCCTCACATGGTGGGTGATATTGAGGCTCTGGAAAGGGTGCCAAATAGGGCCACTAGACTAATTCCAAATCTAAAGCATCTTAGTTAGCAAGATAGGTTAAAAGAGTTGGGACTCTTTGCCTTAGAGCAGCGTAGACTTAGGGGGGATATAATTGAGGTTTATAAGATAACGAATAGAATAGACAGTGTTCCAGCTGACCGTTTATTTCAATTAAATAGGTTAGGCAGGACCAGGGGGCACAAATTTAAGTTGTATAAGACTAGATCTAGGTTAGATGTCAGGAAACGATTCTTTTCCCAGAGAATAGTAGACCTCTGGAACAAGCTGCCCTCTCATGTGGTGGATACAGACTCACTGAATTTCTTCAAGCAAAAGCTGGATTTGTTTCTGGCTGCGGTGGAGATTAACTCTTACAGAAGGTAGGTACTGCAGGGAATTTAATGGCCAGAGTGATCTCCTGGATTAGTTTCGATCACCTTGATGGGTCGGAGAGGAATTTCCCAGATTTTTTTCCCCAAATTGTCCTGGGTTGTTTATCTGTTTTCTTGTCTCTCCCAGGAGATCACATGGTTTCGGGTGGGGTGGAGTGTATATGTTGTGATACAAAAGATATCGCAATGGTATGGGACAGGCTCGATGGACCAGATGGTCTTTACCTGTCTGTCATTGTTCGTAAGGTGACTAAATATGAGATGCACCAGAGGCACCGAAGGGAACCAAAGAGGATGTGCTTAGTTTTCGTAACATTCGTCTGAAAGAAGTTTTAGCTCATCCAGGTTTGGCATCAAATAGGCAACTTGGAACTGTGGTAACAACATTTAGGTCAATGGGAGGAGGTACAAGGGTAGAGCTGGATGTCATCTGCATGCATGTGGAAGTTGATCCTGTGCTTCTAAAAATGTTACCAAGGAGCAGCATGTAGATAGTGAATAGGAGAGGAGGAGAAGGCATTATCAACAATGCAGTGCCTATGTTGAGTCAAATAAGCACAGAACCAAGATAGAGTAGCGTCTCAGACATGGGGCTAGAACTTCCACTTTTGAGCTTATCGCCCAAAAATGGGCGTTATTTCTGGCCAGGGCATTAAAAAAGGATTTTCAGATTGCCGGCTTCTCGCCCATTCTCAAGAGTAGGAAGAGTAGGAATAAACGGGTCCTTTTCAGAATGGCAGGCAGTGACTAGTGGGATATCGCAAAGTTCAGTGCTGGGACGCCAGTTATTTACAATATACATTAATGATTTAGATGAAGGAATTGAATGTAATATCTCCAAGTTTACAGATGACACTTAGCTGGGTGGCAGTGTGAGCTGTGAGGAGGATGCCAAGAGGCTGCAGGGTGACTTGGACAGGTTAGGTGAGTGGGCAAATGCATAGCAGATGCAGTATAATGTAGATAAATGTGAGGTTATCCACTTTGGTGGCAAAAACAGGAAGGCAGAATATTATCTGAATGGTGACAGATTAGGAAAAGAGGAGGTGCAACGAGACCTGGGTGTCATGGTACATCAGTCATTGAAAGTTGGCATGCAGGTATAGCAGGCGGTGAAGAAGGCAAATGGCATGTTGGCCTTCATAGCGAGAGGATTTGAGTATAGGAGCAGGGAGGTCGTACTGCAGTTGTATAGGGCCTTGGTGAGGCCTCACTTGGAATATTGTGTTCAGTTTTGGTCTCCTAATCTGAGGAAGGACGTTCTTGCTATTGAGGGAGTGCAGCGAAGGTTCACCAGACTGATTCCGGGATGGCAGGACTGACATATGAAGACTGGATCGACTAGGCTTATATTCACTGGAATTTAGAAGAATGAGAGGGGATCTCATAGAAACATATAAAATTCTGACGGGATTGGACAGGTTAGATGCAGGAAGAATGTTCCCGATGTTGGGGAAGTCCAGAACCAGGGGTCACAGTCTAAGGATAAGGGGTAAGCCATTTAGGACCGAGATGAGGAGAAACTTCTTCACTCAAGAGAGTTGTTAACCTGTGGAATTCTCAACCATAGAAAGTTGATGAGGCCAGTTCATTAGATATATTCAAAAGGGAGTTAGATGTGGCCCTTATGGCTAAAGGGGTCAAGGGGTATGGAGAGAAAGCAGGAATGGGGTACTGAAGCCATGATCATATTGAATGGTGGTGCAGACTAGAAGGGCCGAATGGCCTCCGCCTACACCTATTTTCTATGCTTCTATGTAATATATTTCCACTAATATCAGAGGCTCCGATCTTATACCTTGTACCTTGTCAAAAGCTTTTTGGAAATCTAAGTAGACAATGTCTACTGGGCTTCCCTCATCCACCAATTTTGTAACTTCTTCAAAAAATACAATTAGATTTGTGAGCCATGACCTCTTTTTTATGAAGCCATGTTGGGTGTCCCTAATATGTCCCTCCCTATCCAAGTATTCACATATTGCATCCCTTCTGATTCTTTCAAGCATCTTTCCTATTACTGATGTTAAACTGATGGGCCTATAGATACCCGGGTCTGCCTTGTCATCTTTTTTAAAAATGGGGACTACATTAGCCTCTTTCCAATCTATAGGAATTATTCCAGAGTGCAGTGAGCTAAAGTATTAAAAATATAGGCCAGGAGCTCGCACAGCACATGTCTCATCTCCCGGAGGACCCTCGGGTGGATATCATTCGGCCCTGCTGCTCTATCTATTTTAAGTTCTTAATTCTGTCTCAAACAATATGCTTATCTACGTTCATGTTACTAGTAGTAAAACTAGTATTATTAAATTCTAATGTTTGAGCGTCATCTTCAAGGGTGAATACTGATGCAAAGTACTTATTTAATATTTCTGCCATAGTGAGTCGTTTGTAACCTGTCCTGAACTACCTTCAGTGGCCCAATACAATCTTTGATAGTTCTCTGACTCATCACATAACTAAAAAAGCTCTTCCCATTATTGCCACAGTTGTCTACAATCCTTTTTTCCATTAGTCTTTTTGCTGATCTAATAGCAGCCTTAAGTTTTATTTAGTTGTTCTTTGTATTCAACCCTATTTGAGTGTTAAATTTATTTAATTTATAGAAACTTATTTGTCTTTGTATATACCTTGTCAGCCACCTTGGCTTTTTCTTACTACATTTCTTTCTTTTGATTTTGGATACATGTTTTTTTCCCACATTTTTAATCTTATTCTTAAAAACTTTCCTTTTGTATTCGTGCCTAGAAATTCCATTGCGTGAAAACCGGTGCACAGGAAGAGCACACGACTGTTCACGTGGGCACAGGGACAACATGAAATTAGTGCTGCCAGCTCAGTATCATGGGTCAAACATGCAGATAGCATTACGTATAAGTTACGGATTTATTTGTTACCATTTATTTTGCAGATGACATTAGTAATTTAAGGTACCTAAAAGTTTCAGATTAAATAAGCAGGGGTGAAAATGGACCTCACTTAGCCCATTTCTCGGGCGCAAAACAGGGACAAAAAGGTCTAATTTCTGGGGCTATGTCCCGCAACCCAAGAACACCTGGAATACATCGAACACCAAATTGGATATTCAGGCAAGCCTGGTGGGCCCCTTACATATATTAATGTTGGGCCTAATGCCTATTTACAGACCCTTCTCCAAAATTGGTCAGAAACTGAGCAGAACATTGACGTAACTGGTGGGGGTGGGAGTGATGGAGCTATGATAGTTTTGCACAGCTTCGATGGTGGTATTGGTGAAGTTACAAAAGTCCCAGGAAATTATGGCGTGGTGTAAATAATGAAGTAACTTATTTACGCCATAATTTCCTGAGACTTTTGTGGTGTAAAACAAACCCAACGCCATAGATGCATTATTCCGCTGCTGCAAGTCTCCAGGAAATTCTGGCCATCCTTTGATTTTATCCTAACCTGACATCCACATGTGCAGTCTCCAGCAGGGATAACTGTATTGCATTCACCAATGTCTTTTTATTCCTTTCCCTAGTCCAATGGCACTGAAGTAAACGTTAATGTCAATATCACTGGTGAGAACAGTTAACTCAGCACAGACCAGAGATCAGAGCTGGAATCTTCCTGGTCTGTATGTTTCACATTGTCCAGCAAATATATCTGCCCAGTATGGAAAGCAACTGATTAGGCAGTTAGCTTAAACACGTAGCTTTGTGTCTTAAGCTCACTATACTTACTCTGCTTTTACTCTCCTTCTAATGCAACAGTAGAAAATTGGTAAAGCAAGCAGAAGTAGCAGTAATGGGATTCCTATTCCCAACACCAGGCCGATCAGCAGTCTGTTTTGGTTGCTGTACTTTGGACCAACATTAACTGTAACATTGTCTGATTTAGAATCTGCATAAAAGAGAAGTGAGAATTATACATCAGAAATATTTTATCAACTAATATTTTTATGAATACATTGAGAAAATTATAAAACTTCTAGGATTTTTACAGCTAGAATGTAAAAAAGAATTCATGTAAAAGTTCATACCTCACTTATTTATTTCCAATGTTCACTTAAACTGACCTATGCGCTTTCCAAAGTATATTAAAACCTATTATATAACATGGTGGCATATGTTACTGGACTATAATCCAGAGAACAGGAGTTCAAATCCTACCAGGCAGTTTAAAAATCTGGATATAAAATGCTGGTACAAGTAAAGGTGACTATGAAGCTGTTGGATAGTCGTAAAAACCAAACTGGCTCACTAATGTCCTTTCGGCAAGGAAACCTGCCGGCCTTGCCTATATGTGACTCCAGTCCCACACCAAAGTGGTTGACATTTAACTGCCCTTTGAAGTAGCCTAGCAAGTCACTCAGTTGTATCACAAACCGCACCACTTTCTTAAGGACAATTAAGGATGAGCAATAAATACCGGCCTTGCTCCCTGAGAATAAATCAAAAAATATTAACATAAAGATTTGTATTATAGAACAGGTGGAGATGACATCGAATGATGAGATTAGTAACTGCATTTAAAATAAAACAAGGACATATACTAAATAAACTAATGAAAACAAAGAGGATAAAACGCCGAGGGCTGGATTTCCCAGTCTTGTCTGCCTTTGTTTTTGCCCCGGAGGGGCGGCAATGGCAACGGTGAGCTCTTCAGGGCAGGCGGTCAGCTTCCAGCGCCCCGCCGGGGTTTTCGGGGCAGGGCGCGGAGCATTACCACCCGGAAGAAACAAACCGGTGTTCAGTGCCCCTGGTTGCAACACTGACTTGATTTTTGAGTTCCACCCGACCTGCGTAGCACCCTGTTGGGACCTATGTGAAACGGGCGGTCCGACCTATACCAGCTGCAATGATGCAAGTAATGTCCACCTCAGTGGAGTGTGATTGTTTTTGCTTTTCTTTTTTTTGTGATTTATGTTGTGGTGGTGTGAGCTATGTATTGGGAGTGTTCTTGGTGATTTTTTTCAGGTTTTATTTTTTCTCCCCAGGCCTCTCTGAGAGCACTCCTAAACCAGCTGTTTAGCTTGGGATTTTCACATGCTCATCCAGCCGAGCGGCCTAAGAGACATGTGCAACACCTCCCTTCGCGCTCTGCCCCACACTCAGGGCCTCGCTGCCCAATTTTGCTGACTGAGGCGCAAACAATTCACGGGCGCAAACTTTACCGCCTCGCCGCCATTACCGCCCCGAAATGAGCAAAGCCGAAAATCTAGCCCCAGTGGTCCGGATGGATTTGTGTTATAGAACAGATGGGGATTGTTATATATGTATACTTGTATTTACTCTGTACAGCCACCAGAGGGCTCATCCCTTGGAGTCCCAAGGGATCCCATAATCCCATGGGAGCACAGGTATTTAAGGAAGCTTCACAGGTTGCAGAGGCACTCTGGAAGCATGAAATAAAAGACTAAGGTCACACTTTACTTTGAGCTCACAATGTTCAGTCTGACTCTTTCTCCATACACAACAACTGGCGACGAAATACAGATAGCGAAACCAAAGCTGCAGAGAACAGTGGGCATCCTGGAGAAATTCTTGGAGGGAGATGATTGGGAAACTTTTGTGGAGCAACTCGACCAATACTTTGTGGCCAACGAGCTAGATGGAGAAGAGAGCACGGCCAAAGGAAGGGCGATCCTCCTCACATTCTGTGGGACACCAACGTATAGCCTCATGAAGAATCTGCTCACTCCAGCGAAATCCACGGAGAAATCGCACGACGATTTGTGCACACTGGTCCGAGAGCATTTGAACCCAAAGGAAAGCGTTCTGATGGTGAGGTACCGGTTCTACACCTACAAAAATTCTGAAGGCCAGGAAGTGGCGAGTTATGTCGCCGAGCTAAGACGCCTTGCAGGGCATTGCGAATTTGAAGGACATTTGGAGTACATGCTCAGAGACTTTTTCATACTTGGCATTGGCCACGAAACCACACTTAGCAAACGTTTGACTGTAGAGGCCCCAACCTTGAGTAAGGCCATAGCGATAGCCCAGGCGTTTATTGCCACCAGTGACAATATGAAGTAAATCTCTCAGCACACAAGTGCTGCTACAAGTACTGTGAACAAAGTGATGTTGTTTTCGAATCGTAACATACAGGTCAGGTCACAAATACCTGCAGCTACACGTCCGCAGATGTCTCAGAGTCCACCATCAAGGGTGATGAATGCAAGGCCATTAACACCTTGTTGGCGCTGCGGGGGTGATCATCGTTTCCATTCATGCCGATTCAAAGAGTATGTTTGCAAGGGCTGTAGAACAATGGGACACCTCCAACTAGTGTGCAGGCGAGCTGCAAAGCCTGTTAAACCTGCAAACCACCATGTTGCAGAGGAGAACAGATCCACAGAGGATCACAACGAACCAGAGCCTCAGAGCGAGGAGGCAGAGGTACATGGGGTCCACACATTCACCACAAATTGTCCCCCGATAATGCTGAATGTTGAACTAAATGGACTCCCAGTGTCAATGGAGCTGGACATGGGCGCGAGCCAGTCCATCATCGGCAAAAAGACTTTCGAAAGGTTGTGGTGCAACAAGGTCTCAAGGCCAGTCATAACTCCAGTTCGCACGAAACTAAGAACTTAAACGAAAGAACTGATTCCTGTAATCAGCAGTGCTACCATAAAGGTCTCCTACGATGGAGCGAGTGTACAAGCTACCACTTTGGGTGGTACCGGGTGATGGTCCCACGCTGCTCGGCAGGAGCTGGCTGGGAAAGATACACTGGAACTGGGACGACGTGCGAGCGCTATCGCCCGCTGACGACACTTCATGTGCCCAGGCCTTCGCTGTTTGAACCAGGCATCGGGAAATTCCAAGGAGCAAAAGTGCAGATCCACCTAATTCCGGGGGCGCAACCCATCCATCATAAGGCGAGAGCAGTACCGAACATGATGAAAGTGTAGAGATCGAGCTAGACTGGCTGCAAAGAGAGGGCATTATTTCCCCGATCGAGTTCAATGAGCGGGCCAGACCTATCGTCCCAGCCCTCAAGGGAGATGGCACCGTCAGAATCTGTGGCGATTTCAAAGTAACTATCAATCGTTTCTCCCTGCAGGACCAATACCCACTACCAAAGGCCGACGGCCTCTTTGCAATGCTGGCGGGAGGAAAGACGTTCACGAAGCTGGATCTGATTTCAGCCTACATGACGCAGGGATTGGAGGAATCATTGAAGGCCCTCACCTGCATCAACACGCACAAAGGTCTTTTTGCTTATAACAGATGCCTGTTTGGAATCTGATCAGTGGCGGCGATATTCCAGAGAAACATGGAAAACTTACTAAAGTTGGTCCCGCAAACCGTGGTTTTCCAGGACAACATCTTGGTCACAGGGCAGAACACAGTCGAGCACCTGCAGAACCTGGAGGAGGTTCTTAGTCGACTCAAACGTGTGGGGCTCAGGTTAAAATGCTTGAAGTGCATTTTCCTGGCGCCTGAAGTGGAGTTCCTGGGAAGGAAGATTGCAGCGGATGGCATCAGGCCCACCAACGCGAAGATGGTGGCAATCGAGAATGCACTGAGGCCACAGAACGTGACGGAGCTGCGGTCGTTTCTGGGACTCCTGAACTACTTTGGTACCTTCTTACCGGGTCTCAGCACACTGTTAGAACCACTGCATGTCTTACTATGAAAAGAGGACGAATAGATTTGGGGCAAAAGCCAAGAAAATGCCTTTGTAAAAGTGAGAAAATTGTTATGCTTGAACAAATTGCTTATGTTGTATGATCCATGTCAGCATTTGGTACTAGCATGTGATGCGTCGTCATATGGCGTCTGGTGTGTATTGCAACAAACTAATGATTTCGGGAAATTGCAACTGGTTGCTTATGCATCCAGGAGTCTGTCTAAGGCTGAGAGAGCCTACAAGCGTTAACGTGTGTCTATAGGGTAAAGAAAATGCATCAATAACTGTTTGGGCTAAAATTCAAATTGGAAACTGACCATTAACCACTTATATCCCTGTTCTCCGAGAGTAAAGGGATAAATACCAACGCATCGCTCCACATCCAGAGATGGGCGCTCACATTGTCCGCATACAACTACGCCATCCGCCACAGGCCAGGCACAGAAAACTGCGCCGATGCTCTCAGTAGGCTGCCATTGCCCACGGGGGTGGAAATGGCACAGCCCGCAGATCTATCCATGGTTATGGAAGCATTTGTGAGTGAGCAATCACCCGTCACTGCCAGGCAGGTCAAAACCTGGACAAACCAGGACCCCTTATTGGGCCCAAGTTTCGGCCTCAGTTGCTCCTGATTTTTTGGAGCAACTGGTGTAGAACGGAGTATCTTAGAAATTCAAATTCTTGGCATTTAGTTTGCTCCAGTTCTAGTCAGTTAGAACAGTTTCACTTTGGAACAGAATTTTATTTTCAAAAGGGGGCGTGTCCGGCCACTTACGCCTGTTTTCAAAGTTTCGGCAGTGAAAACTTACTCCAAACTAACTTAGAATGGAGTAAGTGAAGATTTTCGTACGCTGGAAAAAACCTTGTCTACACTTTAGAAAATCAGGCGTAGGTTACAAATCAGGTGTAGGGAATGGGGGGGGGTTTAAAGGGAAGTTTACAAACATTAAACACTTCAGTTTTACAAATAAAGAGCCATCATCAATAATAAATGATAAAAACATCAATAAATCAACCAATAAATCAATCAAAAAAAATTAATAAGAAATAATTTTTTTTAAAAATCAATAAATAAAACATTTTCTACTGACCGACTGCAGCACCGGGAGCCCTCCAACAGCATGCTAGGATGCCCCACCCCCCCCCCCCTCAGTGTGTCTCTGTCAGTGTCTCTATCTTTCTGTCTGTCTGTGTCTCTCACTGTCTGTGTTTCTGACAGCGAGGGGAGGGGGAGGAAGGGGGTAGAGGGAGAGGGGGGGGCAGGGGGAGGGAGGGAAGGGGTAGAAGGGGGAGGGAAGGGGGAGGGGGGAGAGGAGGGGGGAGGAGAAGGGGAAGGAGGAGAGGAGAAGGGGAAAGGGGAAAGGGGGGGAGAGGAGAAGGGGAAAGGGGGAGAGGAGAAGGGGAAAGGGGGGGAGAGGAGAAGGGGAAAGAGCGGGGAGAGGAGAAGGGGAAAGGAGAAGGGGAAAGGGGGTAAAGGAGAAGGGGAAAGGGGGGGAAGAGGAGGGGGGTAAAGGAGAAGGGGGGGAAAGGAGTGGGGGGGAAGGAGAAGGGGGGAAGGAGAAGGGGGTAAAGGAGAAGGGAGGGAAAGGAGTGGGGGGGAAGGAGAAGGGGGGGCGAAGGAGAAGGGGGGGGAGGCTGAACGGCGGGGCCCGGCCGGGCCCAAGACTTCGGGCAGGGCCCGTCCCCAGCACCAGATTTACAGGTAGGTGGCATTGGGTCGGGTCGGGTCTGGGGTCGGGAGCGCGGGTCGGGGTCGGGAGCGCGGGTCGGGGTCGGGAGGGTGGGAAAGGGAGGTCAGGTCGGGTGGGGGGAGGGGGAGCGCGGGTCGGGTCCAGTCCGGGGGGTCGTGTCGGGTCGGGTCGGGTCCGGGGGCGGGGGAAGCGGGAGTCGGGTCGGGGTCGGGTCCGGTCGGGGGGGGGGGCGGGGGGGGGAGTCGAGTCGGGTCGGGAGGAAGCAGGAGCTGGGCATGGGAGGCAGCCTTATCGACGCAGCCCCAGTGAGCCCATTTGGTCAGGGCTAGGGGTTGCGTGCTTCGGGCCCCTCCCACACAGTTTTGGGCGCCTGGAGCTACTGCACATGCGTGCCCACTGTAGCGTGCATGTGCAGAGGTCCCCACACTGTTTTCAGCACAGGGATTTGGCTCCGCCCCCAACTGCACGTGCTACGCCGCGCCCGTCTCAAGAGCACCAGCAGGGAGCCGGAGAATCTGGAAGTTTTTTTTAGGCGCACTTTGTGGTGCGAAAAACGGGTGTCCAGGTCGGGGCTGCGCCGTTCTAGGCGCGGCCGGAAACTTGGGCCCATTATCTCCAGTCAAAAGCTGTGTGCTTCACGGGAGCTGGTCCAGTGTCCCAGTCGAAATGCAGGAAGAGATAAAGCCGTTCCAGCGGCGCAAAGATGAAATGTCTATACAGGCAGTCTGCCTTCTGTGGGTCAGTTAAGTAGTGGTCCCCAAGAAGGGCAGAGACACCTTCATCAATGACCTCCACAGTACCCACCCAGGCATCGTAATGATGAAAGCGATAGCCAGATCCCACATGTGGTAGCCCAGTATCGATGCGGACTTAGAGTCCTGCGTTCACAGATGTAATACATGCTCACAGTTAAGCAATGTATCCAGGGAGGCGCCGCTAAGTTTATGATCTTGGCCCTCCAAACCGTGGTCTAGGGTACACGTCGACTATGCAGGCCCGCTTTTGGGTAAAATGTTCCTTGTGGTTGTAGACACGTACTCCAAGTGGATTGAATGTGCGATAATGTCGGCTAGCACGTCCGTTGCCACCACTGAAAGCCTGCGGGCCATGTTTGCCACTCACGGTCTACCCGATGTCCTGGTGAGCGACAACGGGCCATGTTTTACCAGTGCTGAGTTCAAAGAATTCATGACCCGTAACAGGATCAAATATGTTACATCTGCCCCGTTTAAACCAGCATCCAATGGTCAGGCAGAGAGAGCAGTGCAAACCATCAAGCAAGGCTTGAAGAGGGTAACTGAAGGCTCACTGCAGACTAGCCTATCCCGAGTCCTGCTTAGCTACCACACGAGACCCCACTCACTCACTGGGATCCCACCTGCTGAACTACTCAAAAAGGGGAACAGAGTGTTTCAGGTCAAACTTTAAAATGGACTCATTCACCGGAAACACTTGGACTAAATCAAACCCAGATTCACGGACTACCCTGAGCAACCCACCTTGGACCCTACCTTTTTTGATCCCCCAACATACACACCAGTGGCAACCGGCACCATGGTTGGCCATGAAGCAGAACCCATCATCCACAGCAGCCCAGCAGGGCCCAACACACCAGGCAGCCCAGCAAGGCCAGCTGCACAACAGCCCAACAAATGATTCAACAACACCAGCTTTCACACCGAGACAATCAACCAGGGCAAGAAGGGCCCCAGATCGACTCACATTGTAAATAGTTACACTATTGACTTAGGGGGGAGTGTTGTTATATATGTATACTTGTATTTATTCTGTACCGCCACCAGAGGGCTCATCCCCTGGTGTCCCAAGCGATCCCATAATCCCTTGGGAGCACAGGTATTTAAGGAGGCTTCCCAGGTTGGAGAGGTATTCTGGAGACCTGCAATAAATGACTCAGGTCACACTTTACTTTGAGCTCACAGGGTTCAGTCTGACTCTTTCTCCAGACACAACAGAGATGACATTTTAAAAGAATCTCGGGAAGAAATAGCAGAGGCTTTACTACACATATTTAGTATTTCTTTCGAAAAAGGTATAGTGCCAGAGGACTGGCGGATTGCTAATGTAATACGTATCTTTAAGAAGGGAGATAGAATGTGTCCAGGGAACTATAGGCCAGTCAGCTTAACGTCCGTGGTAGGAAAAATAATGGAATCCCTACTAAAGCAGAAAATAGAAGAACATCAAGAAACAGAGGGGTCGAAAATCGGTGACGTCGTTTTTGATGCGGTGTCGCTGTCTGAATGGAGATTTTAATGCCAGGCGGCAATTGCCGCCTCCAACTGCGAAATTAAGTTCTGCCACCTGAAAAGGGGATTACAGCATTAAATCAGGCATTGCACTATACTCTGGAGGCAGTAAACGGCAGTAAGTGGGGCGGCAAATGAGGCTGCAACATCCAGGTGGCAATCATCATTTGTAAATGCGCCACAGACATACTGCCGCCACTTGAATTCAATTGAGGCGCTGATTGGGCGCGGCACCTCCTCATGCATATATTCGCTTCCTACACACTCACTCACAGGATGCAGATGCAGATGCAACAGCAGCTCGCCAGCGTGCTCACCGCTTCTCTGACACCACTCTCAATGCACTGCTTGATGCCCTGGAGAGACGTCAAGAGCTATTGAGGACGGAGGCTGTAAGGAGGCCACAACCCCAGACTTTTCGAAGGCTCTGGTGGGAAGTCACTGAAATAGTATCAGCAACTGACAGGGTGCCCAGGACAGCGACCCAATGTTGGCAGAAGTGGATGGACATGACTCTGTTGCTGACGATGAGTACATTTTACATTAACCTGTGCATGCCATGCTCTGAGTTCAATGTGCAATCTCTCCTCAATGTTAATTGGGCCTGAAATTCCGGTTGGAGGCTTCTTTCGGATGAACGCCACCGACCCGATAATTTTTACGAATTTACCTGGTGGTTCAGGAAGCGCCTGCGATTCTGGTGGGGAGGTCTTCTGTTCCCACATTTCGTAGCGCGCTCCAGTCATCGACGTTCGGACGCAGAAGGTGCACGTGTGACTGTACAACCAATCAGATACAGTATTCTCATTAATAACAATGAGAATTCCATATCTACAGGTTCTTATTGCTATTAAGGAGAAAAAACAAACCCAAACACACTAAACACAACATAAAAAATAAAAAACACATCTCACATATTTAACATTAATTTAAATTAAAGTTAATAAATGCGTTAGAAAAAATATATATTTTTCTGATTTTTAAAAAGTTTTGTCATTAAGGTTTAAAATAAACTTACCTTGGTGGGCAGGATTTTTAACATAAAAATGTGTTTTCAAATTTTATTTTTATATGTTTTTTATATCTTTTAAAACACCTATGTTGGTAAAAGTCGGTTATGCGCCTGCTTTTACCAGGCGCAAGAGTTTTAAGGACATTCGCTGGGCAAGAGATGGGCAAATAGCACAATCTTGCCCATGCAAATGTCCTTGCTGCCAAGATGTGTTGGATCTGTCAAACCAGAACTTGACAGATCGGAAAAGCTGTTTTTTTGCAATGCTTTCCTGGATCCGTACACACTCCATACGGACCTGGGGAGGCCGGAAATTCAAATCCAATGTGTCTGACCACATGCTATATGTGTGTGAGGCCAGATGCAAGACTCGCATTTGCAGACTCATCCACTCCAAGAGCTTGCATGTGCTGTTAACCTTCTTACTCGATTGTGGAGACCCACCTCTCATCTTATTACCTCCTTAGTCTTCATATGTGTCTGGAAGACACTATCTTCACAGTAACTGTTAGGTCCTCGCCCCCTCATTCAAGCATTGCCACACTAAGTACTCGCAGTTAATGGAAGTTACATCGACCTTTAAGGACTCTCATACATTAGCATGTTCTGAACTATGTAAGGCACTTTGGACAGACAGATAGAAGGGTATTAACTCTGACGTTCTCTTTAATCTTGCAGACCAAGCTCACACAAATCAGAACACACCAGATTCAGAGCAGAGGATGCGGTGGTGGTGAATCAGGCCAAGCCCCCTTTGGGCAGTGATGGTAAGTTGAGTTCCTTTGCAGCTCTAGAAGACCACTTAGCCCTGACACCACAATCTTTCACCACTCTCCATGAGACTGGCATTTGCGAATGTCTTTCCCAGTCCTGGCCCCCTCCTCTGCAGGTAACCACTCTTCGCTGGCTTTGTGCTTTCAGTCGATGACTCAGACAGCCAGAGGCCTGCACATCAGCCTTCCACTGCGGGTGATGGTAAAGAGGACAAGGAGGCGGAGGACACCTCTCTGGACGTGACAGAGGATCCAGCGTCCTCAGAGAACGGGCCAGCAATTTTTGTGTGGTTGGGGAGATGGGGGTTGGTATCTGCCTGCAGCAACGCCACGGGGGCAGATACCAACAGATGTTGGATGCTTCAAAGCGATCATGGGATCCCAGACATGGTGGCATGGGCTATGGCTGATGTGGCAGTGACCACTGAGCAGCAGGCCGACGCTATGGTAAGCCTCCATACTCTCATGTCATTAGTACGTGGTGGCATCAATCAGCTCTGTGGTGTGCTGCAGTCGTAGTCTGCCCTGATGCAGAGCCAATTTGAATCCACGCAAGCACTGACCACTGTCATCGTGTCTGGGACCCCATCAGTTGCACAGGGAACTAACATTGGCGAAGCACGACAGCAATCTGTGCTCAGCCAGATAGCTCCAGATGCTGAGGCTCTGCCCGGGAGAGTAGCAGCGGGTCGGGCCTGTTGGAACGTGATGGTCTCTCTCAGGATGACATCATTCTACCCTTGCCCTTGCTGCTCTCTGCAATCCACTCACCATAGAGTGCTGCCGCTCATGCTGAGGTGATGTAGTCTGCAGCCGGGCCTTCCAGGGCCCAAGCTGGTGTGGAACATCCTGCTAGGCCATCAGCTGCAGCAGCGGCGCCAACACAGCAACCTTCTACCAGCCTTGCTGCAGGCACTGAGACCCCATTGAGGAGGAGCAGTAGGCCTGGGAGAAGGGAAGGGGTGGGAAAGCATTGATAAAGAGCCGCTAAATATGTATGTGTCAATGGCCAGAAATGGTGACCTTGCTCAAATATGAACTCATGTACATAGTTGTACTTGGATGAGCCAATAAAGAATTGTCTGATAGTGGCCAGAGATGGTGAACTTGTTCGAATCTGAACTCATGTCAATAGTTCCACTTGCATGAGCCATTAGAGAATTGTGTAATGCTGTCTTTGTTCCATTACGAACTAATGTGAATAGTTGCATGTGGATGTGGGTGATAATGTTTCAAGGGATCTGGTTTCAATTATTGTTTGCTGTGAATGATAGCATCCTTTAGTGCTTCTTTACAGCACACTATGGTTTTTGTTGAAAATAAAAATTCATTCAATTTGTCACAATCTTGCTTTGCCATTTATATGCACGGAGACTTGGAGGATGGGGCGCGATGTCTTCACCGGATGACCAGATGAATAGTCTGGCGAGGTGAGGTGGGGCCCGCAATGCCACATGCGTACAATCAATGGGCCCCTGAACCATGGGGAAGCCTGCTATCCTGGCGAAGCCATTGGAGAGCTCATCCTGGTTCTCGCTGGTCATGCTGAACTTTATGTAGTCCATGAGTCGGCTGTAGAGAGCGTCGGTCACCTGGCAAATGCAGCAATGTACTGCAAACTGCGAGATGTTGCATATATCACCTACAGGAGACTGGAGGGACCCAGTAGCATCGAAGTTGAGGGCAACTGTCATTTTCACTGCCACTGACAGCAAGGTCCTGGTGCCGATTTCAGCTTCGAGGTCTGTGTGCAAGAGGTGGCAGAGCTCGGTGAGTACCCCCTTGCGGAGCCTTCTTATGCACTGCTCCTCGGAAATATCAAGGAAAGAATAATGTGCATGGTAAACCCTGCATCTGTACGGCCTCCTGCCCTGAGGTCTGGGGCATCTCCTCTGGCATGGACCCACATGCCCTGCCATTCATGCTCCGTTGCCGCCTCACTCAGGCGGTCTCAGCTGGCGGTAGCAACCGAATTTCGACCCCAAAAAATATAATAATAGTCAGCATGGATATTCAAAAGGGAAAGTCTTGCTTGATCAACCTAATTGAATTTTTGAAAAGGTGACAGAGAAAGTAGACAAGGCTAATGCAGTAGATGTAATTTATCTAGATTTTCAAAAGGCCTTTGAAAAGGTACCACATAATAGACTAATGAATAAGGTCACGGAATGCAGAATCAGGGGACGAGTAGCAGGATGGATAGCTAGCTGGCTTCAAGGATCAGCGCTGGGACCACTGTTGTTCACGATTTATATTAACGATTTAGACATTGGAATCAAAAACACAATTTCTAAATTTGCGGACAACACCAAATTGTGGGGGGGAGATAGCCAATACTGAGGAGGACTGCAACAAATGACAAGAAGACATTAATAAACATGCAGAATGGGCATATAATTGGCAAATGAATTCAACACAAATAAATGTGTGGTATTACATTTTGCTAAGAAAAATAGGGAGGCCACATATTACTTGGAAAATAAGAATCTAAATGGGGTGGAGGAGCAAAAGGATCTCGGAGTATAAATACAAAAATCACTAAAAGTATCAACACAGGTTAACAAGTCCATAAACCATAACAAGTCCACCAAGCACTAGGGTATATTTCTAGAGGGATAGAATTGAAAAATAGTGAAGTTATGCTAAACTTGTATCGAACCTTCGTTAGAGTACATTTGGAGAAGTGAATGGAGGGTTATGCTGATCGGGTTAGATGAGGAAAGACAAGAGTAGCCTCGAGTGGCACATAAATGGACAACCCATGGACAGTTGGGCTGAATGGCCTGTTTCTGTGCTGTATATCCTACATAATCCTATGTAATATTTTAATTAGTATCTCTTAATAATTAGAAGAGTGATCTACATGTTATTAGTCTGAAATTTCAGAAATTTAGACACAATTGCAACATGAACATTTAAAGGAGAATATGGAATGAGTGCTTTATAACCGCATTATAAACTATAGTGATGACAACAGACTATATGTAGACATGTGTAATCATATTCAAATGGAGAGGATGAGCTAAGGAAAACAGAGTCAATGTAATATGAATAAATGTAATGCCATGTAAATTGGTACACAATGGACTCGTATTTATCGGCAGAAGTGGACAAGGTATGGGATTTCACCTGGTTTTGTGAAGTAACTTCACCAAGGTGCTCGATACAAATAAATATAAATCTAAACAAAGCAAACTACGTAGGTATAAGGGACGAGTTGGCTAAGGTAGATTCCAAAAGGTATGACAGTAGACAAGCAATGGGTAGCATTTAAAGAATTAATACATAATTTACAACAAACATACATTCATTTAAGGCACAAAAACCCCACAGGGAAAGTGGTCCAACTGTGGCTAACAAGAGAAGCTAAAGATAGTATTAGATCAAAGGAAGAGGCTTATAATGTTGCCAAACAGAGCAGTAAATCTGAGATTGGGAGAATTTTAGAATTCAGCAAAAGTGGATGCAAAAACCCTCACCACTTTTAAGAGATGGTTGAATGGGCACTTAAAGTGCAGCAACCTGCAGGGTTACGGACCTAGAGCTGGTAATTGGGATTAGACTGGATGACCTTTTGTTGGACAGCGCAGATATAATGGTAAGTTCTGCAGGGAATAGAATACAGGCAAGGTGATCTCCTGGACTAGTTTCGATTGCCTGGATGGGTCGGAAAGGAATTTTCCCAGATTTTTTTTCCCAAAATTGGCCTGGGTTTTTATCTGGTATTTGCCTCTCCCAGGAGATCACATGGCTCCGGTTGGGGTGGAGTGTAGAATGTTTCAGTATAAGGGGTGTTGCAGTTGTGTGAGGCGGACTGGTTGGGCTGGGTGCTCTTTGCCTTTCCGTCATTGTTCATAGGTTTATATGTAACCTTTAGGGCTGCTGACCAAGGGCCGTGCAGCTCTTTGTCGGCCGGCGTGGACACGATGGGCCGAAATGGCCTCCTTCTGCGCTGTAAATTTCTATGTTTTTAAACAGGTAATTTTTGGGTTGCCAGGCTGGAGCTAGTAGAGTACCGCAAAGATCAGTGCTTGGGCTCCAGCTATTCAAAATATATCAATGATTTGGATGAGAGGACCAAATGTAATATATCTAAGTTTGCTGATGATACAAAGCTAGGTGGGGATGTAAGTCGTGAGGAGGATGCAAAAAGGCTTCAAGGGGAAAAATAGAAAAGTAAAGTATTGTTGAAATGGTGAGTGTTGTGCATCTGTAAAGCATGCACTCCCAAGTTCCGCCACCAGGGAGTTCATCCCCTGAAGTCCCAAGGGATCCCAGCATCCCTTGAGAACACTGTATATAAGCTGGCCCCTAAGGCCTGTTCCTCACTCTGGAGTGTCTTATTAAAGACTGAGGTCACTGTTACTTTAACCTCCCTGTGTGCAGCCTCATCTGTGTTAGAAACACAATAACTGGTGACGAGAATACGAATCCAACGCAAAGATGCAGCAAACTGTGGGCATCCTGGAGAAGTTCTCGGAGGGTGAAGACTGGGAAGCCTATGTCGAATGGCTAGACCAGTACTTTGTAGCCAATGAGCTGGACGGAGAAGGAAGCGCTGCAAGGAGAGTGGTCCTCCTCACAGTCTGCGGGGCACCGACATACAGCCTCATGAAGAATCTTCTGGCTCCAGTGAAACCCACAGATAAGTCGTATGAGGAGCTGCGTACACTGGTTCGGGAGCATCTTACCCCGAGGGAGAGCATGCTGATGGCGAGGTATCGATTCTACACGTGCAGCAATCTGAAGGTCAGGAAGTGGTGAGCTACGTCGCCGAGCTAAGGCGACTTGCAGGACAATGTGAGTTTGATGGCTACCTGGAGCAAATGCTCAGAGACTTTTTTGTACTGGGCATTGGCCACGAGACCATCCTACGAAAACTTTTGACTGTAGAGACACCGACCCTCAGTAAGGCCATTCTGATAGCACAGGCGTTTATGTCCACCAGTGATAACACCAAACAAATCTCTCAGCACACAAGTGCTAGCAATGTTCATAAATTAACTGGAACTGTGTTTGCGAGCAGAAATGTACAGGGCAGAACCCACGAGTCTGCAACTGCCAGCAGGCCTCAGGTGACCCAGATGACTCAGTCTCCAACAAAGGATGAATGCAAAGTAATTCACACCTTGTTGGCGTTGTGGTGGCTTCCATTCAGCCTATTCATGCTGCTTCAAAGGGTATGTTTGCAAGAGCTGTGGAACAATGGGGCACCTCCAACGAGCTTGTAAATGAGCTGCAAGCTCTGCAAAACCTGCTAACCACCAAGTGGCAGAGGAAGATCGGTCCATGGTGAATCAAAGCAATTTCGAGCCTCAGAGAGAGGAGGCAGATGCTGAAGTACATGGGGTGCACACATTTTCGACGAAATGTTCACCTATAATGCTAAACATAAAATTGAATGGCTTACCCGTAGCCATGGAACTGGACACTGTTGCTAGCCAATCCATCATGAGTAAAAAGATGTTTGAGAGACTGTGGTGCAACAAGGCATTCAGACCAGCCCTAAGCCCCATCCACACGACACTGAGAACGTATACCAAAGAGCTTATCACTGTCCTGGGCAGCGCTATGGTCAAGGTCACCTACGAGGGCACGGTGCACAAACTGTCACTCTGGATTGTCCCAGGCGATGGCCCCACACTGCTTGGAAGGAGCTGGCTGGGCAAAATCCGCTGGAACTGGGATGACATCCGAGCACTATCACATGTCGATGAGGCCTCATGTACCCAGGTTCTTAACAAATTTCCTTCCCTTTTTGAGCCAGGCATTGGAAACTTTTCCGGGGTGAAGGTCCCAGAGGCACGACCCATTCACCACAATGCGCGAGTGATACCTCACATGATGAGGGAGAGACTGGAAATCGAGCTGGACAGGCTGCAACGCGAGGGCATCATCTCCCCAGTGGAATTCAGCGAGTGGGCCAGCCCGATTGTTCCAGTACTCAAAAGTGATGGCACGGTCAGGATTTACGGCGATTATAAAGTAACTATTAATCGTTTCTCGCTACAGGACCAATACCCGCTACCTAAGGCAGACAACCTATTTACGACGCTGGCAGGAGGCAAGACGTTCACCAAGCTCGACCTGACTTTGGCCTACATGACGCAGGAGCTGGAGGAGTCTTCGAAGGGCCTCACCTGCATCAACACGCACAAGGGACTGTTCATCTACAACAGATGCCCGTTTGGAATTCGGTCGGCTGCAGCGATCTTCCAGAGAAACATGGAGAACCTACTCAAGTCAGTACCACACACGGTGGTCTTTCAGGATGACATATTGGTCACGGGTCGGGACACCGCCGAACACCTACAAAACCTGGAGGAGGTCCTCCAGCGACTGGATCGCATAGGACTGCGGCTGAAGAGGTTGAAATGCGTCTTCATGGCAACAGAAGTGGAGTTTTTGGGGCGAAATGCAGCGGACGGCATTCGGCCCACAGACGCCAAGGCCGAGGCTATCAGGAACGCGCCCAGGCCACAGCACGTCACGGAGCTGCAGTCGTTCCTGGGACTCCTCAACTATTTTGGTAACTTCCTACTGGGGTTAAGCACCCTCTTAGAGCCCCTACATGTGTTATTGTGCAAAGGTGAGAACTGGTTATGGGGAAAAAAATCAAGTAATTGCTTTTGAGAAAGCCAGAAACATTTTATGCTCCAACAAGCTGCTTGTATTGTATAACCCGTGTAAAAGACTTGTGCTAGCATGTGACGCGTCGACGTACGGAGTCGGGTGTGTATTACAACAAGCTAACGTTGTGGGAAAGTTGCAACCTGTCGCCTATGCTTCCAGGAGCTTGTCTAAGGCCGAGAGGGCCTACAGCATGATTGAGAAAGAGGCATTAGCATGTGTGTTCGGGGTAAAGAAAATGCATCAGTACCTGTTTGACCTCAAATTTGAGCTAGAAACCGATCACAAGCCCCTCACATCTCTGTTTGCTGAAAACAAGGGGATAAATACTAATGCCTCAGCCCGCATACAAAGGTGGACACTCGCGCTATCAGCGTATAACTATACCATCCACCACAGGCCAGGCACCGAGAACTGTGCAGATGCTCTCAGTCGGCTACCATTACCCATCATGGGGGTGGAAATGGCGCAGCCTGCAAACTTGTTGATGGTGGCGCAGCCCGCAGACTTGTTGATGGTCATAGAAATGTTTGAAAATGATAAATCACCCATCACAGCTTGCCAGATTAGGACTTGGACCAGCCAAGAATTTCTGCTGTCCCAAGTAAAAAACTGTGTACTGCATGGGAGCTGGACCAGCATCCCCGTTGAAATGCAAGAGCTAATCAAGCCGTTCCAGCGGCAAAAGGACGAGCTGTCCATTCAGGCAGACTGCCTGTTGTGGGGTAACCGTGTAGTGCTACCAAAAAAGGGCAGAGAGACGTTCATCTCGGATCTCCACAGAACACACCCGGGTATAGTAATGATAAAAGCGATAGCCAGGTCCCACGTGTGGTGGCCCGGTACTCTGACATCCTGTGTACGGCAATGCAGCATATGTGCTCAGTTGAGCAACGTGCCCAGAGAAGCACCACTAAGTTTGTGGTCCTGGCCTCCAGACCATGATCGAGGATCCATGTCGACTATGCAGGCCTGTTTCTCGGTAAAATGTTCCTGGTGGTGGTGGATGCTTATTCAAAATGGATTGAATGTGAAATAATGTCGGGAAGCACCGCCACCACCACCATTGAAAGCCTGAGGGCCATGTTTGCCACCCACGGCCTGCCTGACATACTGGTTAGTGACAACGGGCCATGTTTCACCAGTGCCAAATTTAAAGAATTCATGATCCGCAATGGGATCAAACGTTCATTTAAACCAGCCTCTAATGGGCAGGCAGAGCGGGCAGTACAAACTATCAAACAGAGCCTTAAACGAGTCACAGAAGGCTCACTCCAAACCCGCCTGTCCCGAGTACTGCTCAGCTACCGCACGAGACCCCACTCGCTCACAGGGGTGTCCCCGGCAGAGCTACTCATGAAAAGGACACTTAAAACCAGAATCTCGCTGGTTCACTGCAACCTGCATGATCAGGTAGAGAGCAAGCGGCAGCAACAAAATGTAAACGATGGTCGCGCCACTGTCACGGGAAATTGATCTGAATGACCCTGTGTATGTGCTAAACTATGGACATAGTCCCAAGTGGATCACGGGCACGGTGATAGCTAAAGAAGGGAATAGGGTGTTTGTAGTCAAACTAGACAATGGACAAATTTGCAGAAAGCACCTGGACCAAACGAGGCTGTGGTTCACAGACTGTCCTTACTACTCGGGGGATCAAGGGTTATGGCGAGAAAGCAGGAAGGGGGTACTGAAGTTTCATGTTCAGCCATGAACTCATTGAATGGCGGTGCAGGCTAGAAGGGCTGAATGGCCTGCTCCTGCACCTATTTTCTATGTTTCTATGTTTCTATGTAACAACCCACAGCAGACACCACCTTTTTCGAGCCCACAACACACACCCAAAGGATTAACGACACCACGCTGGACCAGGAAATTGAACCCATCACGCCCAACAGCCCAGCAAGGCCAGGCTCACCTAGCAGCCCTGCAGGGCCAACAACATGCCAGCCCAGCGAGGGCACAACCAACACACCAGAACAGACATTTGTACCGAGGCGGTCCACCAGTGAAAGAAAGGCTCCCGACCACCTCAACTTGTAAATAGTTTTCACTTTGACTTTGAGAGGGGAGTGATGTTATGTATCTGCAAAGCATGCACTCCCATGTTCCGCCACCAGAGAGCTCAACCCCTGAAGTCCCAAGGGATCCCAGCATCCCTTGGGAGCACTGTATATAAGCCGGCTCCTAAGGCCTGTTCCTCACTCTGGAGTGTCTTATTAAAAACTAAGTTCACTGTTACTTTAACCTCCCTGTGTGCAGCCTCATCTGTGTTAGGAACACAATCGTGTGAGATTGGGAAATGTTGGTGTTCAGAGGGACCAAGGTGTCCTGTGGACAAATCACTGAAAGTTAATATGCAGGTACAGTAAGCAATTAAGAAAGCAAATGGTATGTTGGTCTTTATTACAAGAGGATTTGAGTATAAGAGTAAAGACATCTCACTGCAATTATATTGGGCCCTGATGAGGCCACACCTGGACTATCGTGTACAGTTTTTGTCACATTACCTTAGGAAGGGTATACTTGCCAAAGAGAGAGTGCAACAAAGCTTCACCAGACTGATTCCTGGGATGGGGAATTGTCCTATGAGGAGAGATTGAGTAGACTAGGCCTATATTCTCTAGAGTTTAGAAGAATGAGAGGTAATCTTGTTGAAACATACAAAATTCTTACAGGACTTGACAGGATAGATGCAGAGAGGATGTTTCCTCTGGCTGGATGGTCTAGAACCAGGGGTCACAGTCTCAGAATAAGTGGTCGGCCATTTTGGACTGAGATGAGGAAAAATTTCTTCACTCAGAGGGTAGTGAATCTTTGGAATTCTCTACCCCAGAGGGCTGTGGAGGCTCAGTCATTGAGTATATTCAAGACAGGGATTGATAGATTTTTGGATATTAAGGGAATCAAAGGGATAGTACAGGAAAGTTGAGTTAGAAGATCAGCCATGATATTATTGAATGGCGGAACAGGCTCGAGAGGCCGAATGGCCTACTCCTGTTCCTATTTCTTATATTCTTACAATGTTGGATAAATGTATTAAGTTACTCATCGCTTGCTGAGTACAACCTTTTCAAACTTCTCTAAATTAACTCTGAATATGCCCAAAACTGTAACTTTAGTGCTGCATTGGGGGCGTTATTGGTTAGAAACATAGAAACATAAAAAATAGGAGCAGGAGTAGGCCATTCGGCCCTTCGAACCTGCACCGCCATTCAGTGAGTTCTTTGCTGAACATGCAACTTTCGTACCCCATTCCTGCTTTCTCGCCATACCCCTTGATCCCCCTTGTAGTAAGGACTACATCTAACTCCTTTTTTGAATATATTTAGTGAATTGGCCTCAACAACTTTCTGTGGTAGAGAATTCCACAGGTTCACCACTCTCTGGGTGAAGAAGTTTCTTCTCATCTCGGTCCTAAATGGCTTACCCCTTATCCTTAGACTGTGACCCCTGGTTCTGGACTTCCCCAACATTGGGAACATTCTTCCTGCATCTAACCTGTCTAAACCCGTCAGAATTTTAAACGTTTCGATGAGATCCCCTCTCATTCTTCTGAACTCCAGTGAATACAAGCCCAGTTGATCCAGTCTTTCTTGATATGTCAGTCCCGCCATCCCGGGAATCAGTCTGGTGAACCTTGGCTGCACTCCCTCAATAGCAAGAATGTCCTTCCTGAAGTTAGGAGACCAAAACTGTACACAATACTCCAGGTGTGGCCTCACCAAGGCCCTGTACAACTGTAGTAACACCTCCCTGCCCCTGTACTCAAATCCCCTCGCTATGAAGGCCAACATGCCATTTGCTTTCTTAACCGCCTGCTGTACCTGCATGCCAAATTTCAATGACTGATGTACCATGACACCCAGGTCTCGTTGCACCTCCCCTTTTCCTAATCTGTCACCATTCAGATAGTAGTCTGTCTCTCTGTTTTTGCCACCAAAGTGGATAACCTCACATTTATCCACATTATACTTCATCTGCCATGCATTTGCCCACTCACCTAACCTATCCAAGTCACTCTGCAGCCTAATAGCATCCTCCTCGCAGCTCACACTGCCACCCAACTTAGTGTCATCCGCAAATTTGGAGATACTACATTTAATCCCCTCGTCTAAATCATTAATGTACAATGTAATCAGCTGGGGCCCCAGCACAGAACCTTGCGGCACCCCACTAGTCACTGCCTGCCATTCTGAAAAGTACCCATTTACTCCTACTCTTTGCTTCTTGTCTGCCAACCAGTTCTCAATCCACGTCAGCACACTACCCCCAATCCCATGTGCTTTAACTTTGCACATTAATCTCTTGTGTGGGACCTTGTCGATAGCCTTCTGAAAGTCCAAATACACCACATCAACTGGTTCTCCCTTGTCCACTCTACTGGAAACATCCTCAAAAAATTCCAGAAGATTTGTCAAGCATGATTTCCCTTTCACAAATCCATGCTGACTTGGACCTATCATGTCTCCTCTTTCCAAATGCGCTGCTATGACATCCTTAATAATTGATTCCATCATTTTACCCACTACCGATGCTGACCGGTCTATACTTCCCTGTTTTCTCTCTCCATCCTTTTTTAAAAAGTGGGGTTACATTGGCTATCCTCCACTCCATAGGAACTGATCCAGAGTCAATGGAATGTTGGAAAATGACTGTCAATGCATCCGCTATTTCCAAGGCCACCTCCTTAAGTACTCTGGGATGCAGTCCATCAGGCCCTGGGGATTTATCGGCCTTCAATCCCATCAATTTCCCCAACACAATTTCCTGACTAATAAGGATTTCCCTCAGTTCCTCCTTCTTACTAGACCCTCTGACCCCTTTTATATCTGGAAGGTTGTTTGTGTCCTCCTTAGTGAATACCGAACCAAAGTAATTGTTCAATTGGTCTGCCATTTCTTTGTTCCCCGTTATGACTTCCCCTGATTCTGACTGCAGGGGACCTACATTTGTCTTTACTAACCTTTTTCTCTTTACACATCTATAGAAGCTTTTGCAGTCCGTCCTAATGTTCCCTGCAAGCTTTCTCTCGTGCTCTATTTTCCCTGCCCTAATCAAACCCTTTGTCCTCCTCTGCTGAGTTCTAAATTTTTCCCAGTCCCCGGGTTCGCTGCTATTTCTGGCCAATTTGTATGCCACTTCCTTGGCTTTAATACTATCCCTGATTTCCCTTGATAGCCACGGATGAGCCACCTTCCCTTTTTTATTTTTACGCCAGAAAGGGATGTAAAATTGTTGTAGTTCATCCATGCGGTCTCTAAATGTCTGCCATTGCCTATCCACTGTCAACCCCTTAAGTATCATTCGCCAATCTATCCTAGCCAATTCACGCCTCATACCTTCAAAGTTACCCTTCTTTAAGTTCTGGATTATGGTCTCTGTATTAACTGTTTCATTCTTCATCCTAATGTAGAATTCCACCATATTATGGTTACTCTTCCCCAAGGGGCCTCGCACAACGAGATTGCTAATTAATCCTCTCTCATTACACAACACCCAGTCTAAGATGGTCTCCTCCCTAGTTGGTTCCTCGACATATTGGTCTAGAAAACCATCCCTTATGCACTCCAGGAAATCCTCCTCTACTGTATTGCTTCCAGTTTGGTTAGCCCAATCTATATGCATATTAAAGTCACCCATGATAACTGCTACACCTTTATTGCATGCACCCCTAATTTCCTGTTTGATGCCCTCCCCAACATCACTACTACTGTTTGGAGGTCTGTACACAACTCCCACTAATGTTTTTTGTCCTTTGGTTTTCTGCAGCTCTACCCATATAGATTCCACATCATCCAAGCTAATGTCCTTCCTAACTATTGCATTAATCTCCTCTTTAACCAGCAATGCTACCCCACCTCCTTTTCCTTTTATTCTATCCTTCCTGAATGTTGAATACCCTTGGATGTTGAGTTCCCAGCCCTGATCATCCTGGAGCTGCGTCTCTGTAATCCCAATCACATCATATCTGTTAACATCTATTTGCACAGTTAATTCATCCACCTTATTACAGATACTCCTTGCATTAAGACACAAAGCCTTCAGGCTTGTTTTTTTAACATCCTTTGTCCTTTTAGGATTATGATGTAGTGTGGCCCTTTTTGTTTCTTGCCTTTGTTTACTCGGCCTTCCACTGGTGCTTTTTACCCTTCTACCATCTGTTTCTGACTCCATATTACTTCGCTCTATCTCGCTGCATAGGTTCCCATTCCCCTGCCATATTAGTTTGCTTGGGCCGAATGGCCTGTTTCTGTGCCCTATATCCTATGTAATCCTATGTTATGAGGCAGGCGGAGGCTAGCGAGCTTGAAAATTGGGATGGGACCTGATTACAGTTGGTCACTGCTCTATTTTTTCAGCAATAGTGTTTAGTGGATTTTCAGGCCCTCCATCTTTAACCAGAGGAAAGGAACACCAAAAAGGATTAATTTTTGGGAGAGACGAGGTCCTCTATATTAACCCCCTCACGATGGCAGGAGAGGGTCGGGGGGAAGTGTTAAAAAGTGATATGCACACAATGTAACCCTAATCCGCCACACTGCCTTTTTTTTACAGCGGTAGATATCGGGCCGTCCGAGAGTCCCGCAGTGGAGGGGCCGGATGCTTAATTAACATATATAAATCAGCTCCCACCGTGCAGTTAGGAGCCTGATTTGAAATTTATTGCTGCTTTACTGGTTTCCTAGAGTTTGGAAACTCGGCAGAGTCTGCTGACTTCCCAAGGTAAATGCCTCTTTCAGTACTCCTTGTTGGCCAGGAGGGTGGTGGAGGCAGACTCAATCTTATCTTTCAAAAGGATAAGTATCTGAAGGAAAAGAAAATTGCAGGGCTACGTGAAAAGAGCAGAGGAGTGGGACTAGCTGAGAATCAGCATGGGCTTGATGGACTGAATGGCCTTCTTCTGTGCTGTAACCATTCTATAATTCTATGAGGGGGCAGGTGTGCTCCCCTTGGGCTCCTCAAGGAAGCCTTCAGCCTCCCCCCGCCTCGATTGCTGATCTCCCCTCATCCCTGATACCAGGCCACCCCCCCAGCCCCGATTGTCGACCACTCCCCAGCCCCGATTTCCAACTTCCCCCCCACCTCAATTGTCGACCTCTTCCCTCAGCCCCAATTGTTAACCTCCCTCCAGCCCTCCCGATTACAGGCCTCTTTCCCCTCCTGATTGTGGGCATCTTCCCCTCCTGATTGTTGTGGCCTCCTGTCACTGGTATTGCCTTCCATCCACCGGCCACCTGTCCATTTGGGCAGCAGGCGAGCACGAGGCGGACCTGTAAAATGTTAATGAGGCCGTGTCGTTAAGATCGGCAGGACTTCCACATCCTCGCCCTTTCTGGGTTCTATAGCTGTTTGTGGCCGTCCACTGCACCCTCCTCACCACCCCATAAATATTGAGGACACGGAGTTCCAAATCTGTGAGGTTGGGAACAACTGTAACAGTTCCCAATAGATCAGATGGAACATAAAAGAACACTGAGGAACTGAGATGGAAAGATAAACCCACTAGTGTTACTTGCAAGCTGACACTTGTTGTTCAGTTCACTCAAAGTGCATAGTAACTCATCCCTAACTAATAGCCTGATTTTTCAGCTCTCCCTTCCAACCGTTTCATAAAGATCTTTTGTATTGCATGTCGTTGAATAAATTAAGTTCCTACTGTAGCACGATTGCGATTCCATTTCAGCACTTCCATTACAAATGCACTTGAAGCCACCGTAAGTGTTCTCACACAGGGCTGTTCCATGACAGTCTGCTTCTCCACTGATACATTCATTTAAGTCTGTAAAACACACAAAAGAGCAGCATAATTTTAATGTTAAGTGTAACCATGTTAAATCAATTGTTCTGGTGGATGTTAAAGATCCTATGCCACGATTTGAATAAGAGAAGGGAGTTATCCCAGTGTTCTGGCCAACATCCCCCCTTCAACCAACACCACCTAAAGCACAGATTAATTGGTAAAATATCTCATTGATTTTTTGTGAGATCTTGCCATGCATAAAACAGTTGCTGTGTTTGCCCACAAAATGACAGAAATTGCACCAGAGTATTTCATTTTTTGCAAAAAGCTTTGGGGCATTTCTGGGAGATAAGAACATAAGAAATAGGAGCAGGATTAGGCCATATGGCCCCTCGAGCCTGCTCCACCATTTAATACGATCATGGCTGATTTGATCATGGAGATGTGATAAGACACTATATAAATACATGTTTTTATTTGCTTTTAAACAACTGACTATCCTCCATGGACAAAAGCTAACCAGAATTGCTTTGGAGTTGAGCTGCCTCCAGAATGGCACACCTGGCGATGGGATATTAGAACCAAGTCAATCCTCTCTGACACAGACGATAATTCTATATCTGAGCTAGTAGATCACAGCCCTGTTGATAGACTAGTCAGCTTGATTTGTTGATAGAACTCAAAAGGATTTAGCTGCCGATGCGGGCTGGAGATCTAGACATAATAAACTTGTACTTAAAATTAAAGCCCATGGGATTAAAGGGACCTTGTCAGTGTGGATACAAAATTTGTTAAGGACAGAAAGCAAAGAGTAGTGATGAACGATTGTTTTTCAGACTGGGGGAAGTATACAGTGATGTTCCCCAGGGGTTAGTATTAGGATCACTGCTCTTTTTGATATATATTAACGACATGGACTTGGGTACACAGGCATAATTTCAAAGCTTGCAGATGACATGAGATGCAGAAATGTAATAAACAACAAAGAGAATAGTAACAGACTTCTGGAGGACGTAGACTGACTGGTGAAATGGGTAGACACATGGTCGATGAAATTTAACGCAGAGAAGTGTGAAGTGATACATTTCTTTTAGGAGGAATGAGGCGAGGCAATATAAATTAAATGGGTCAATTTTAAAGGGGGTGAAGGAACAGAGAGAGCTGCGAATATATGTAAACAAATCTTTGAAAGTAGCATGACAAATTGAGAAGACTGTTTAAAAAGCACTTAATAGAGGCATAGAATATAAAGGCAAGGAAGTTATGCTAATCCTTTATAAAACACTGGTTAGGTCTCAGCTGGAGTATTGTGTTCAATTCTGGGCACCACACCTTAGGAAGGATATCAAGGGTGCCAAAGAGATTTACTAGAATGGTACCAGGGATGAGGGACTTCAGTTATTGGAGAAGCTTGGGTTGTTCTTCTTAAAGCAGAGAAGGTTAAGAGGAGAATTGATACAGATGTTCAAAATCATGAACGGTTCTGATAGAGTAAATAAGGAGAAACTGTTTCCAGTGGCAGAACGATCAGCAACCAAAGGATACAAATTTAAGGTGTTAGGCAAAAGAACTAGAGGTGACATGAGGATTTTTTTTACACAGCGAGTTGTTGTGATCTGGAATGCACTGCCTGAAAGGGTGGTGGAAGCAGATTCAATAGTAACATTCAAAAGGGAATTGGATAAATACTTGAAGAGAAAAAATGACAGGGCTTTTGGAAAAAGAGCAGGGAGTGGGACTAATTGGATAGCTCTTTCAAAGAACCGGTACAGATGCAATGATCCGAAAGGCCTCCTTTTGTATTTTATCTTTCTAACTTCAGATGACCCTGCAAGCTAATGTACTAATCCTTAGAATAGTTCTCGCTGGACAAACAGTGGGAGACTTATCAGTAAGCAGTGCTGGTAAACTGCATCATTTTAGTAGGTTAAACGCCAGCAATACCTCATCACATGTGATGGTTCATTAGCTTTGGCTCTTGGCATCCTTTTCCAAAGTTACCTGTGTTTAGGAAACTAGACCATGTGCACTACATATTGGGCAAACAAAAATATTATCTGTTTTGATTTCTCATTATTTTGGTTTTGTAGGATCCGTTCCTCCCACCCCCCATCCCCAACAGTAAAAATTGGACTATTAAGTATAAAAATACAGCACTGCATCACAGTCCACAGAAGAGCTGGGAAAAAAGGGATTAATTCAGCCATTGCAGCCCTGCAGAAGGAGTTTGTATTCTGGGGTTTGTTAGTCCCATATAAATCATAGGGATTTATACTGGGGAGGTAATTGAGTGTATGTTCAATAAACAAACGAATCTTGGTTGAGCCAAAACCCTGTGCCGTGTGTATTTTGTTCTTATAAATCCTGAAGTCAAAGAACTGTGTGTAACGGGGGACTAGTATCACAAACCCTTACAGTTTGGAGACACTTAAGGTTGGTAATGAGTTTCTTCGCATGCCAGACACTTGGCTGATTAAAGTAAAATACTTTTTATGTAAACACAATTGTGATTTCTGTTATGACACTGATAGAGTGTGTGAAAGATTAGGGGAAGGAAGAAACAGCAGTGGTGATGGTACTACCTGGAGATGTAGGATTCCCTCCTACATGACCCTATGCATACGTACGTTGATTAGTGAAGAGCTGCAAGTTTGAAAACCCCTGACATTGCTTTGTATCACAAAATATAAACCAATGAGCATGCAGCATACCAATGGCTGTTGATGGAAACATTATTGGCATTTGTTTTCATACATGAGCCACATTGTCAGGAAGCTGGAAGGTATGCCATACACTAATATGCGCTACCTTGTGATTGAGAAATGTTCCTAAATAATCTTCATGTGTTCAAAGTCAAGATGCAGCTGGTTGAAAGTCATGATATTACATTTGACATAACATATTTAGGGTACACTTACCTTGGCAAACTTCCTCAACATCATAAATGTTTTGCTCATTTGTGACGAAGGCCCTGAAATTGCGGCCTCTCGGGTGTGTACAATGTGCACACACACCCGAAAAGGCCCCGCAAGTTACGGGTTTAGGCGCGCAAAGCGCATGCACCAAAATCCGGCATTTGCGAACTGTCAAAATTTATGTTGACAGTTCCAAAATATCCCCGGGAGAATGGCCTTCGCGGGCAGAGATTTGGGCTATTTGCCCAACTCTTGCCCAGTGAATGTCCTTAAAACTCTTATGCCTTGCAAACCAGTGTAAGAGTTTTAAAAGATAGAAAAATAAAATGTTATCAATAAATTTTAAATTAAAATCCTGTCCATTAAGCTAAGTTTATTTTTATCCCTATTAAAACAATTAAAAAAATGTCCCAAAAAATTGTTTTGTCTAAAATATTTAATTAAATTCAATTAATTTTAAATATGTGAAGTGCTTTTCTTATTTATTTTAAATGTTTGTGTTTTTTGGGGTATCCCCATTCATAGAAATGGTGATTTCCGTACAAACGGAACTCACCATTACTGTGAATGAGGATACGTCATTTTAATTGGTTGGTCCGGCCCACGTGATCCCAGGATGCACATACGTTCCTGAAATACATGGGCCTCTGCGCTTGGCTGCACATGGAGGCCTCGTAGCGCAAGTATTCATTCCTCCAGAACCACCAGGTACATTCGTAAATATTTCTGTCGTCAGAGGCATCCGCCCATGGAAAGCCTCCAATAGAAATTTCAAGACCATTGACTTCCTCACATGTGAATTGACATTCACTTGCTCCAATATCTCTTCTCAGACACTGGTCTGTAGACCTCTGAAGAAGATGCCCTTCTGATCAAAAGATGGTAAACTTCCTTTGCAGAACCTTTCTCAGCATCAACTCCAATGTGCTCTCTGTAAAAGAATCAATCCACTCTCCTCCCTGGGAACTTTGCACTGCCCTCAGCCATTTGTTTCAGTGGAGTCCATACCATTTTTCCAGTCGCAAACCTGCACTACTAAAATTGTACCTGCTCCTTTAAGGCATAGCAGTAGCTCTTTTAATCTGCTGCTTGCATGCCCAAGCGGGATTGTCCAATTCATGCTGAATAATTATTTAAATAAGCGGACCTCACAAACTTTTGCTCTACATGCCTCTGATGCTAGATGCATTTGTACATTTCTGGGTGCACCAGCTCTGTATCCTATTGTTAAATCAGCCCTCTATTTTCTTCTCCCATGCATCATAGTTGGATTGCCACCTTAACCCCAAAAATACATTGGGGCCACGCCTTCTGGTTTTCCTGTAGCGCTCACTCCACTGAAGCTTGAGGAGTCAGTGGGAAGACATCTCATTTGCATGGGGCTGGCAAGTGCCCATGCCAGTACAGGGACATATTGGGTGTTTGCCTGCCCAAAACACTGCAACCTCTGGTGCCTGGCTGCCATAACGGATGGAAAGGAGGGGGTGTATAGGCCCTCCTCTGGTTGGTTTTGAGAGGTCCTGAGGTTGTGAAATCAGCTGTATAAAATGAAATTTCTTTCTAAATTACTGACCATGAACTAGAAGAGTGAGTCTGAAGGAACAAACAGGTGGAACATCCATCCATTGCTTTGCCTGACCTGGAATAATTGATGCAAAATATGAAAAATGTTCTATAACCAGACTCTGGTATGGCTTAACTTGATTCATTGATTAGAGTCAGAATATCATTAAGCTGTAAATGTAAACAAAAATTATAATGAAGTTTAAACAATGAAAAAGTTTCTCCTATAAGTTTTATTTTTTGGACTTACTCCAAGCTCCTTTATCAGACTGAAGTATCCATTCCTTGCATTCATTTTAATAGAATTAAAAAGAGCAAAGAAGACATTTTGCTTTGATAAAACAGCTAAAAATGTACCTTCTACTGAAACAGGTGATGGATCAACTCCATAGTGCTCGGCAACTTGAATCAAGAAGTCCCGAACAAACCAATGAGGTGTGTCACTAGAAACATTCACCCGGTATTCGGCTGAAGGACCCCCACCTGGGAATGACTTTAAACTAAGATTGTAGAATTTATTCTCAAATCCTAGAGTCAGAATATCATTAAGCTGTAAATGTAAACAAAAATTATAATGAAGTTTAAACAATGACAAAGTTTCTCTTATAAGTTTTATTTTTTGGATAATTTTGACATAATCTCCCCCTCCTTTTCTGAAGCTGCTGACTCTGCCTTAAGCAAAATCTCAAATAACATTCTCTGTGATTATGACCATAGGGAGTGAAGGGTTATGGGGAGCGGGCACGGAAGTGGAGCTGAGCCCAAGATCAGATCATCCATGATCTTATTAAATGACGGAGCAGGCTCGACGGGCCAAATGATCTACTCCTGCTCCTATTTCTTATGTTCTTATATTGCATGATCCCTTATTATCTTCCATATCTCTACAAGGTCTCCTCTCATTCACAGTGGGTGGGGGAGGAGGGGCGGGAAAATGTTCAGGGTCTCATACCCTGAACATTTTAATATGAAGAACAGATAGTAAGAGCTTCTACAGGTATATAAAAAGGAAGAGAGTAGCTAAAGTAAACGTTGGTCCCTTAGAGGATGAGACTGGGGAATTAATAATGGGAACAGAGAAATGGCAGAGGCTTTGACAAATATTTTGTATCAGTCTTCACGGTAGAAGCCACTAAAAACAACCCAATAATAATCAAGGGGTTATAGGGAGGGAGGAACTTAAAACAATCATTATCAGTAAAATAATGGGACTAAAGGTGGTCAAGTCTCCTAGACCTGATGACCAGCATCCTAGGGTCTTAAAAGAAGTGGCTGCAGAGATAGTGGATGCATTGGTTGCAATCTACCAAAATTTCCTGGACTCTGGAAAGGTCTCAGCGGATTGGGAAACTGCACATATAACCCCCCTATTTAAAAAAGGAGAGAGACAGAAAGCAGGAAACTATAGACCGGTGAGCCTAACATGTGTCATTGGGAAAATGCTGGAGTCCATTATTAAAGAAGCAGTAGCAGGAGATTTGGAAAATCATAATACAGTCAAGCAGAGTCAGCATGGTTTTATGAAAGGGGAAATCATGTTTGACAAATTTGCTGGAGTTCTTTGAGGATGTAACGAGCAGGGTGGATAAGGGGGAACCAGTGGATGTGGTGTATTTGGATTTCCAGAAGGCATTCGATAAGGTGCCACATAAAAGGTTACTGCACAAGATAAGAGCTCACATGGTTGGGGGTAATATAGTAGCATGGATAGAGGATTTGCTAACTAACAGAAAACAGAGAGTCGGAATAAATGGGTTGGCAAACTGTAACTAGTGGGGTGCCACAGGGATCGGTGTTGGGGCCTCAACTATTTACAATCTATATTAAAGACTTGGAGGAAGGGACCAAGAGTAATGTAGCCAAATTTGCTGATAATACAAAGATGGGTGAAAAAGCAAGTTGTGAAGAGGACACAATGAATCTGCAAAGGGATATAGACAGGCTAAGTGAGTGGGCAAACATTTGGCAGATGGAGTATAATGTGGGAAAGTGTGAGGTTATCCACTTTGGCAGGAAAAGTAATAAAGCAAATTATTATTTAAATGAAGAGAGATTACAAAATGCTGCAGTACAGAGGGATCTGGGGGTCCTTGTGCATGAAACACAAAAAAATAGTATCCAGGTACAGCAAGTAATCGGGAAGGCAAATGGAATGTTGGCCTTTATTGCAAGAGGGTAGAGTATAAAAGCAGGGAAGTCCTGCTACAACTGTACAAGATATTGGTGAGACCACACCTAGAGTACTGAGTACAGTTTTGGTCTCCTTATTTAAGGAGGGATATGCTTGCATTGGAGGCAGTTCAGAGAAGGTTCACGAGGTTGATTCCTGAGATGAAGGGGTTAACTTATGAAGAAAGGTTGAGCAGGTTGGGCCTATATTGGACTTTAGAAGAATGAGAGGTGATTTTATTGAAACATATAAGATACTGAGGGGGCTCGACAAGGTAGATACAGAGAGGATGTTTCCATTCATGGGGGAATCTAGAACTAAGGAGCTTAGTTTAAGAATAAAGGGTCACCCATTTAGAACTGAGATGAGGAGGAATTTCTTCTCTCAGAGGTTTGTAAATCTGTGGAATTCTCGGCCCTAGAGAGCCGTGGAGGCTGGGTCATTGAATATATTTAAGGTGGAGATAGACAGATTAAATGGCGGAGCAGGCTCACGGGCCAAATGGCCTACTCCTGCTCCTATTTCTTATGTTCTTATGTTATGTTCACTGTCACAGTGGTGGTGGTGGTGAGGGGGGGTGGGGGTGGAAATGCCCAGGTCTCTCCACTGTCTTCAACAAGGTGACCACATAATCCTCCTCCAATGCCTCTTCTCCAGTGTCTTGCTCCAATGGACTGCCCGACATGGTTCCACTCTTACTTATCCAGTCATAGCCAGAGCATTTCTAGTAATGGCTTCTCTTCCCATCCCACACCAACGCTAATGGTGTCCCTTAAGGATCTAATCTTGGCCTTCTCCTCTTACTCATCTACATGCAATATCATCCAGAGATAGTCAACTTTCACATGCACCATCTCTCTCACCCCTCCATTCCCTCTGAGCTGTCAGATTGCTTGTCCAACATCCAATCTTAGATGAGCCATAACTTCCTTCAGTTAAATACTGGAAAGACCAATGTTATCAATTTTGGCTCCTGCAACAAACCTCATAGTCTTGCCACCGACTCTATCTCTCCTTCCTTTGCTCCACAATTTACAACTGTGCTTTCAGCTTGCTCTCTGAAATTCTCCCCTTAAACTCCTCTGTCTCTCCACTTCCTTCTCCCTCTTTAAGACCCTCCTTAAAATCTACCTCTTTAATGAAGCTTCTGGTCACCCCTCCTAACCTCTCCTTCTTTGGCTTGGAGTCCGTTTTTCCTTACACCTCTGTGAAGTGCCTTGGGATGTTTTGTACATTAAAGATGATATATGTGCAGGATGTTGCTGACTCACGATTCCACAGATTCCAGTAGCCCTCTGGTACCTCACCAAGTGGCCATTCTTCATGTGCAAGCCGTAACAATAAGCAGCATCACAGCTTAGCCTGACAATAGGTAAAGATTTCCCCTGTGTAATTGGTGCGGTAAAATCATAAACTCGCACTTTAGAAACGTTTGTGAATTTGCTACATATAGCGCACAGACAAAATCTCCCTCTCACCCCACACCCCCAACACCACACGCACCCCACGTCCTCACCTAATAACTACAAATACAAACTGTACAACACATGACACTGGATAGTGACCAGGACTGGGAACCATGACAGATTTTTTTTCTTTTCCCAGCACAAATGTGCTGGGTCCAATGATTGTCTTCTTACTGTCACCCGAGCTGAATCCAGGATAATTCAGCAGACGTTTGTGTTCCATACAACTCAGTACCACACCCAGGTGATGTGTGCTGTTCCTAGTAAGTCATTAGTCAAACTGGTACCAGGGCAGATTTTGACTGAAGAACTGGCAGGAGGACATAATTACTTAATAGTTTAATTTCATAGGATGACTAGGATGTGCACTTCCTTTTCGTCAGGTGAAGCAAAGGAATTTCAAATTGTATTCAATTTTCTCACTGCACCCTACATTGTATTAAGGAAATATAATGCATATTTGGCCAATTGGTAAATAATTCATGTCACAAAATTGTTTTTAATGCACTGGATGATTACATTGCAAATTATATTTTATTTACAAATAGGAAATGTTAGAATAAATTTCAGTGAACAAAATACACATCTTACCTCGTCAGCATATTTCTTGGCATTCCTCTTGAATGAAGAACTATTAAAATTCAAGAGCTCTTCAGACTTCTCTAATATTTTCCAATTAAGAGTACAGTTGAAAATATTCCACCCTAAAAAATTACAACTGCAGAATAAGGACAAAGTTCTTAATTGAAATAAAACATTATTCCTTATCTAATAACCTCTGTGCAAATAATCTTAACCTTTATTATATAATTGCAGTGTAGTGCACAGCAGTTTATGGGTTTTCTGATACTTGGAGCAGTCTTTTAAATTGTAACATTTCCTTAGCCACAGATTCCAAATGGAAAAGAACAATTGTTGGTTTATAGGACCAACTTTGTTATTTCTGCTACATAGACATGCCTCTTTGCCAGCAGCAAAGAATTATCTCAGGTTAGCGCTTGTAAGTATACTAAACATAGGCAATCCAAGTGCCATGTGTAATGAATGCTGATTTTCTTTTATATTGCTGCAGCTGCCGGTTTTCAATATACAGGTTTTGGGCAGCTAGTGGCAACCCTAGAATAAACCTGCTGAATTCATTAAGTCCGTCCATTGGGAAGATCCAGTAAAAATGGGTATCCCAGCAACCCATGAGTTGCCATAGGTAATGTGAACCAAACACGCTGCTCGCTTCACTGGCCCTGCATAGCAGGAACAGCCATAGTGCCTGACTAAGTGGAGTATAAAAGAAGGTATGAACAGATAAAGAGATGCTTCCCATAGCTTAGTGAGTAAAAGCACTGCTGGCACAATACTAAGCCATACAGACTAGCAGATCCCAGGTTCGGTCACTGATCAGTGCTGAGTTAGCTGATTTCTGCTAGGACATTAGTTGGGGTGTTACAATTGGCTTCAGTGCTTATGGGTGAGGAAGGAGAAACATCAGCTCATGTTCCGGCACCTGATTACTGACCTGTGACCCTTGCTAGAAAGTATGGCCTAGAATTTCCTCAAAATGACTTACAAATGACAAAGTATTAACAGCATAGCAACAGGCCATAGACCCAGGTCTATGCTGGTGTTTCTCCACACCAGCCTCCTCCCACCCCTCTTTATCTAACCCCATTAACATATCCTTCTATTCCTTTCTCCCTCATGTGCTTATCTAGCTTCCCCTTGAATGCATCTATGCTATTCGCCTCAACTACTCCCTGTACTCGCGAGTTCCACATTCTAACCACTCTCTGGGTAAAGGAATTTCTCCTGAATTCCTTATTGCATTTATTAATGACTATTTTATATTTATGGCTTCTAGTTCTGGTCTCACGCACAAGTGGAAACATCTCTACGTCATGAAAGGCCACTCGGGTCAGGTACCGGAGGGATGACCAACAACCCAATTTCTCCTTCTCATCTCAGTTCTATTAGAACTCAATTAATTACATTAGTTTACATAATGCCACATGCTTGTTAGGATCAGATTTTTGTTAAGTTTGTGGTACTTATCGTTATAGCTGTTATGGTACTGAGCAGAGACTTCTTTATATAGAGGAAGGGAAAATCTGAAGGAGAAATACTTCTAACTTTTAGCAGCTGGTGCTAGCGTGCTATTGTCCAAAGTCTGGAGCACATCACCAGTTCAGCCCTTGGCTTGGAAAGATAGTTGGTACAGGGAGACTTTAAAGAAAAAGAGGAGAAAGTATGAAGTCAGTCTTCATCGTGATCATTGAGGCTTGTGTACAATGGAGGTTCCATCAGGGCGAGAGAAACAGCTTGTTATAATGAGAAGTTTATAACTAGGTTCTAGTGGGCTAATATTATGTTTTAAATTAGAATATAAATAATCTTTTAGTAGCTCACAATGTGACTCTGAGTGTGAGGCTCAAACAAAAGATAATCACAATTGTAAAAATTGGTTTGGTGACAAGATAGCATTAATATTAATAGACCTGTCAGAAATACTTCAAAATAATGTTAGCGTCAAAACATTAAAAACCTGTGCAGCCATAAAAAAGGTGTTGTTTTACTGTTGCTGGTTTTCAGAAGGTTTGATTGTGACTGTCTTTTCACTCAACAAAATTAAATTCTATGATATTGTTACAGGGGCTATCTTAACTATACATTACTGAACTTGATTAAATTATCTGAGGTAAATGTCTTTCTGACAGTTGACTTCTAGGTATTGGAACTTTGTCACTGAAGTCACAGCATTCCTGTGAATGACGATTGTAGGCTTATCAAACCAATTCCATCCATACAAACTTCATATTTACCATGAACAAGCAGGGTCAACGGGCCCAAGTTTCGGGCCGCGCCAAAAACGGCGCAGCTCGGATCTGGACACCCGTTTTTCGCGCCAGAAAGTGCGCCTAAAAAAAACTTATCTATTCTCCGGCTCCCTGCAGGCCCTCTGGAGCTGGGCACGGTGCAGCACAAGCTGTAGGGGGCGGAGCCGGGCCCCTGCGCTGAAAACAGTGCCGGGACCTCTGCACATGCGCGCTACAGTGGGCACGCATGTGCAGTAGCTCCAGGCGCCCAAAACTGTGGGAGGGGCCCGAAGCACGCAGCCCCTAGCCCTGGCCGAATGGCCTCACTGGGGCTGCGTGGATAAGGCTCCCCCGGCCACCCCCCCGGACCTCCACGACTCGACCTCTGCTTCCCCCCTCCTCCCTCCCCGCGCCCCCCCCCGGCGACCCGACCTCCACCCCCCCTCCCTGGCGACCTGACCTCCGCTCCCCACCCCCGGACCTCTGCGACTCTTCCCCCCCCACCTCCCGGACCTCCACGACTCTCCCCCCACCGCCCCCCCAAGACCCGACGCCACCTGCCTGTAAATCCAGCCCGAAGTCTTGGGCCCGGCCGTTCAGCCTCCTTCTCTCCCTTCCCCCCCCCTTCTCTCCTTCCCTCCCACCCTCCTCTCTTCTTCCCTCCCTATTCCTCTCTCCTTCCCTCCCTATTCCTCTCTCCTTCTCTCCCTCCCTCCTCTCTCCTTCCCTCTCTCCTTCCCTTCCCTCCCTCTCCCCCCCTCTCTCCTCTCTCCTCCTTCTCCTTTCCCCCTTCTCCTCGCCCCTCCACTCCTCCTCCCACCCCCCCACCTCCTCCCCCCCACTCCTGTCCTCCACCTCCTCCCACCCCACCACCCCCTCCTCCACCTCCCCCACCCCCCTCCTCCTCCTCCCCCACCTACCCCCTCCCCCCACCTCCTCCTCCTCCTCCCCCACCCTCTACCTCCTCCCCCTCCTCCTCCCAACCTCCTCTCCTCCCCCCCACCTCCTCCTCCCCTCTCCCACCCCCCTCCTCCTTCTCCTCCCCCCCACCTCATCCTCCCCTCCCCCACCCCCCTCCTCCTTCTCCCCCACCCACCCCATCCCCCTGCGCTGAAAACAGTGCCGGGACCTCTGCACATGCATGCTACAGTGGGCACGCATGTGCAGTAGCTCCAGGCGCCCAAAACTGTGGGAGGGGCCCGAAGAACGCATCCCCTAGCCCTGGCCGAATGGCCTCACTGGGGCTGCGTGGATAAGGCTCCTCCCACCCGACCGGACGCCCGCTCTCCCCGCGACCAGCCCCGGGCTTCCGCGACTCGACCTCTGCTTCCCCCGCCTCCCCCTCCCTCCCCCCCGGCGACCTGACCTCCGCCCCCCCCCCCCCGGTGACCTGACCTCCGCTCCCCCACCCCAGACCTCGGCGACTCTCCCCCCTCTGGACCTCCGCGACTCTTCCCCCGCCCCCCCCCCCCCCCGAGACCCAACGCCACCTACCTGTAAATCCAGCCCGAAGTCTTGGGCCCGGTCGTTCAGCCTCCTTCTCTCCTTCCCTCCCACCCTCCTCTCTCTTTCCCTCCCACCCTCCTCTCTCCTTCCCTCCCACCCTCCTCTCTCC